>NC_073234.2:18360000-19021562 GCF_029281585.2 Gorilla gorilla gorilla | reverse complement strand
AGTTTATTGATATTGGAAGTGGGCATTGAAGGACCAAGAAAATTTAATCTGGCATGAAAAGTAAGAGGAACGGCATAATGTAATAAATAATTTTTGACTTTTTAGTAAAATCTGTCCTATCATGAGGAAGAAATCAGAGGAATACAATGTTAGTGATGTAATCACCTAGGTAAACCTATTCTGAATCAAGAGAGATGGCAGCGCTTCCTGGAAGAGGAACCACACCGTTTTGTTCCATGAGCATTACTGAGCATGCACCATGTTGCAGGATTGCTCAGCCCAAAGACACAAAGACAGTAAGATATCGCCATGGACCAGAGGGTCCCATAGCCTGGTAGCAAGATCTTTTCTATAGATTTTTCTGTTCTGAGCTACAAAAGCAAAAGATAAAGAACAAGAGAAAAGCAGTGTGAAACTAAAAACTAGCTCTTGAGTAGAAGTCATTGCTGAACATCGTGTGGCATGTCAAATATAGAAGAGTCATAGTAAGTAGGAATTCAGTAAATCACTGTTGAACAAAAGAATGGCTGAGTGGATGGATGGATGGATGGATGGATGGATGGATGGATGGATGGATGAACAAGCAGACAAAAGAATGGAGAGTCAGTCATGAATAGCTACAAATGAAGGCAAAATAGAAAATGTCCCTTCTTAAGAATGTGCCTACACCAAAGCTGCCAGTGGCTGGGTTCCTGGAAGCCTTGCACAGGCAAAAGAGCTTTGCAATGCCTGGAATCACTTAGAATATGTAAAAGTGTAAAGAAAGCCAAGGCTTAGATAAGGAGTTACTGAAAACAGTACTTGAGTGAGACAACATATACTCATTGCCATATTTTAATTTTGCCCTAGTCATATCTTTGCTTAAGAACTGTAAAGCCTAAGTTATAATTAAGACATAGCCTAATAGTTACAGTGTTGATCTAATAAGGAGTTTTCTTTTTAGAAAAAGCAAAATAATATGGCTAAATCATGCTTTTCATCTCTTACCCCTTCTCCGCCATACATAACTGGAGTAAATGCATTCATCTTCCCTCTATAATTCCTCCAACGGGAGGACTGAAATTGTGGGTACGGTCTGGGAAGAATCACCCGGCTTTTGAAGACTGTCTTGCTACCACTCAGAATAAATGATAGCAAAAGACAACAAAGACTTATTTTCCTGGGGAAGCAGTATGGTGTAGCAGCTTTTGCTGATTCTGGAATCAGACCTTGGGCAACTTCCTTAATCTTCCTAGGCCTCAATTTCCTCATCAGTAAAATGGGGACAATAAGAGTGCATATCCCCTAAAGTTGTTATAAAAAGTAAAATGATAAAGGATATAAATCAGTTAGCACACTGTGTCTCATAATAAACACACAATAATCATTAGATGTCACAGCGATGAGAAATAAAAGCGGATAATTGGGAATTCAATATATAGTATTAAACTAAACCAGTCCTGGCTTGGTCACTCCACTGGCTGACCTTGGAGTGAATCATAATTGGTTTAAACCAATGGCTCTCAATGAGAGTGTTATTGCTGGCCCCCGCCCCCCGCCCGCCACACCCAGGGGAAGTTTGAAAGAAGTTGTCTCCATGACTGGAGGGCTCCACTGTCACTTAATAGGTGAAGGCCAGGGATGCTAAATGTCCTGCAGTGAGCAGGACAATCCTGCACAACAACAAATTGTCATCCAACACACCAGGAGGGCCCCTGGTAAGAACTACTGGATTAAACTATTCATGGGACTCCACTCCCGTTTGCATTCTCTTTGCGAGACTGGTTTAGGTTTGGACATGGGCTCACTTTGGCCAACAAGACATAAAATCCTGTAGGATTCTGAGAAAGATTTTCCTTGTGATTAAAAAAAAGGAGAACATCCCCTACTAGCGGCACCTGGGACCTCTGTAGCCAACTTGCAACCACGAGGGGAAAGCCCAGAGAATCACAGGGAACACCCAGAACCCTGACAATACTGAGATGCTGAATTAGCCAACCCTGGAACTGTCTGCCTCCAGATGTCTTGTTCAGAGAAAAAAATACATTTCTTTTAATCAAATTTTAATCTGGTTTAATCTATCATTTGCAGTTCAAAGTATTCAGAATAGTGTAAATAGTATATTGTTTGGCCTAAAGCAGGTGAAAAAACAAAAACAAAAACATGATCATAGCAATTGAAGCAGAAAAACATTTGACAAAATCCAATACCCATTCATGATTTTTTTAAAAAGGAACTCTCAGAAAAAAAAAATAGGAATAGAGGGGAACTTGCTCAACCTGATAAAATGCATCTCCAAAAATATTTACAGCTCACATTATGCTTAATGGTGAAATATTGACTGTTTCCTCCTTGAGATCAGAAGCAAGGCAAGACTATCCTCTCTTACCACTCTTATTCAATGTAGTACTGGAAGTTCTATTCAGTGCAATAAGACAAGAATAGGAAATAAAAGGTATGTGAATTGGAAAGAATGGAATAAAACTCTCCCCACTTGCATATGACAAGATTGTCTATGTAGAAAATTCCAAAGAATGCAGAAAAAGCTTCTAGAACTAATAAGTAACTTCAGCAATGTTGCAGGATACAAAATAAACACACAAAAATCAAGTATATCACTATATACCAGCATGAACACAGACACAAAAATTAAAAATACAATACCACTTACAATCACTCAAAACAGAAAGGAAACATTTGGATATGAATCCAACAAAACATGTGCAAGGGCTTTGTCTTAGTCCATTCAGGCTGCTGTAACAAAATGCCCTAGAGCGGGTAAAACAACAGAAGTTTAAAACAACAGAAGTTTATTTCTCACAGTTCTGGAGACTGGGAAGTTCAAGATCAAGGTACCAGCAGATTCAGTGTCTGGTGAGCACTCCTTTTCTGCTTCATAAATGGCAGCTTTTTTCTGTGTCCAAGTGAACAAACTCTTTCAGCTTCTTTCACAAGGGCACTAATCTCATTAATGAGGGCTCTGCCCTCATGACCTAATCGCCTCCCAGAGGCCCCACCTCTTAATACCACCACACTGGGGATACCACTATATATGAATTTTGAGGGGACACATTCAGCGCATAGCAGACTTTTATGCTGAAAGCTACAAAATACTGTTAAAAGAATCAAAGCTCTAAATAAAATAGAGACACATTGCGTTCATGGTTTAGAAGCCTCAACAGAAGAAAGATGATAATTATCCCTCAAA
This sequence comes from Gorilla gorilla gorilla, assembly GCF_029281585.2. Lineage (NCBI taxonomy): Eukaryota > Metazoa > Chordata > Mammalia > Primates > Hominidae > Gorilla > Gorilla gorilla. The sequence continues at coordinate 19,018,375 of NC_073234.2, read as the reverse complement.
TGTATATATGGATTTAACACAAGTCCTATCAAAATCACAGCAAGATTTTTATAGATATAGACAAGCTTATTTTAAAATGTATATGGAAAGGCAAAGGAACTAGAATAGCTAAAACAATTTTGAAATAGAAGAATAAAGTGGGAGGAATTAGTCTACTCAATTTTAAGACTTATTATATCAAAATATACAGCTACACTTACCAAGACTAGATGGTACTGGTGGAAGGATAGACACATAGCTCACTGGAACAGAATAGAGAGCCCAGAAATAGACTTGCACAAATACGCATAAGTGATTTTTTGGAAAAGCTACAAAAGTAATTCAATGGAGGAATGAGAACCTTTTCATCAAATGGTACTGGAGCAATTGGATTCCTACAAGAGAAAAAAGCTCCCTTCCCCTAAGTCCTACATGGTATACAAAAATTAACTCAAAATGTATCATGGAGTTATATACAACTATTAACACTTTTAGAAAAGGCACAGGAGAAAATTTTCATGATCTAGGGTTAGGCCAAGAGATCTTAGATTTGACACCAAAAGCATGTTTCATAAAAGGAAAAATTGATAAACTGGACTTCATTAAAATTTAAGACTTTTGTTCTGTGAGAAATCCTGTTAAAAGGATGAAAAAAATAACCCACAAACAAGGAGAAAATATTCGTAAACCGCATATCTGACGAAGAACTAGTATTTATAATACATAAGAACTCTTAAAACTCAACATTAAAAAAATTAGAAAACGGGCAAAAGATATGAACCAATGTTTCACCAAAGAGGACGTACAGATGGCAAATAAAAAGGTCAAAAGACATTCAACATCACTAGCGATTAGGAAAATGCAAATTTAAGCTGTTAAGCTATCTTACACACTTAACAGAATGGCTAAAATAAAAGGTAGGGCCAGCAAATGCAGGTGAGGACGCAGAGAAACCGGGCCTCTCATAAATTGCTGGTGAAAATGTAAAATGGTACGGCCACTCTGGAAAACAGTTTGGTGGTTCCTCAAAAAACCACACATGCAACAACCATATGACCCCACAATTACACTCCTGGGCATTTATTCCAGAGAAATGAAAACTCATGTTCACCCAAATACCTGTACACGACTGTTCATAGCACCTTTATTCCTAAAAGTCAAAAACTGGAGACAGTCCTTATGCTCTTCAATGAGTGAATGGTTAAACAAACTATAGTACATCCGCAAGATGGAATACCACTCAACAGTTAAACAAAAGGAACTATTGATAACAGGCAAAACTTGGATGAATCTCCAGAGAATTATGCTGAGTGAAACCAAAAAAGTCAATCCCAGAAGGTTACATACTATATGATTCCATTTATGTAGCTATCTTGAAATGACAAAATTACAGAAATAGAGAATGAATTAGTGGTTGCCAAAGATAAAAGAAGGAGTCTCCTCTTTTAGGGAGGTGGGAGGGAAGTGGGCGTGGCTATGAAGGGCAACAGAGGGATCCTCTGATGGAATGTTCTGTATCTTGATTACATCAAGGTCAATTTCCAGGTTACAATATTGTGCTATAGTCTTGCAAGGTGAGGGAAAACTGGGTAAAGGGTAAGCAGAATCTCTCTGAATTATTTCTTGCACCTGCAAATGAAACCACAATTATCTCAAAATTAAAAGTTTAATTGAAACAAAAGCACCATTGTACAGTCAACAAGACTGTGGAGCCGCAAAGCCCAGAGCAGCATGTTATGAACTTAGAAACAGAGATATGAGCAGACTCTGCATATGAAAAAGAGGAAAAAAGCCAACAGCCCCACACGGGGTCAAGATAAATTGCACTATTTCACTTGCAGGAAGAAGAAAGGAAAGAAATTACCATACAAGCTGACTTACAGAAGAAACCTCTTTCAGCTTGAATCCATCTGAAGCCAGAGACTCCATTCAACCTGGCACACATTCAAACAGCAAGCCTCCCTGGTGCAGAAATCAGGCTCTCCAATTCAGACTGAGTAAGTTGATCCATTTACTCCAAGTCAGCAGTTTGGACACATGTTTGCAATCTGAAGGCTTCCTGTGAGGTACACAGACCCTGAAAAATATTTCATACAGGAACTTCCTGGTTTTCCATGCCAGGCCAGGCCGGAGTTGGACTGAAGTTGTGGCTGTACATAAACAAGAGTTTTAAAGGTCGGTTCTCCAGCCAGCAGCCTGGACTGGGTTGGACCTCGAGTGTCGGGGCGTGTGGGAAACTGCTCTCAATGGGTTTTCTCAGGAAAAGATCATTTGCGTGTGCTTCCCTTGTATCAGAGAAGAAAATCCCCAGAGGACTTTTCCACTTTGCTCCTGCATCTGTTGGGGGAACAGGAGATGGCACAAAGCCCCCACCACACCCTCCACCCCCAATTCCCTTAGTCCAGGTCCTAGGAGAAACGCCAGCACGCATGGTCCCACATTAAGCCAAGCCTCCGCCTCTCCGCCTGGCGCCTTAAAGAGCTGCTCTACCCTGCACACCCTGGCTTCTGCACCGGGCCCATTTTACATGAGTCACTCCCAAAGGAGCAGTTCCCTTCCTAATGTGCTGCTTAGGCATTTCAAGGGATTCTTTAAATCACACACTAAAAAACCCATAATGTTCTAATGTATTCGTTTGACCGTATCTCATGTAATATTCCCCTGCTGTTGTTCTCAACGTACTCTACCGATCAGAAAAGAGAGATCTGGAAAAGCCCACTCTTTCTTACTTAACACTAACACCCCTTTAACAATTTCATCTCCTCCTTTTGCTTCAGGAAACAAAAATCAGTTAGAAAGGGGCATTCCCTTTAGCTACAGACACAAACACTGCCTCTTTCTCTAGCCTTTGGCCTGGAGTCCTAAGCCCTCCCCTATGCCTCCCTCTCCAGGTGGCTGTCCTCAAAGGCCAGGTTTGCAGGGGCAAAGGAAAGTTGACTAATTGGCAAGAGGCCTTGACATGGATTCTTATACTCCAGACTTCCAGCTCATCTGTGGCCTCTCTAGCCCCACACACTGGAAACATGTAGGCTTATACGGCGAGTATGAATATAAGCGTCTTCCACATGCAAATTTGTTCTTTCTCATTTCAACTGAGGCTGAGAAAGGGCACAGAGAGAAGGAAAGCAAGAAGCAGGATCTAAAAACAGAACTACCATTTGACCCTGCAATCCCATTACTGGGTATATATCCAGAGGAATAGAAATCATGCTACCATAAAGATACGTACACATGAATGTTCACTGTAGCACTATTGACAATAGCAAAGATATGGAATCAACCTAAACGCCTATCAATGACAGATTGAATAAAGAAATATGGTATATATACACCATGGAATACTATACAGCCATAGAAAGGATGAGATCATGTCTTTTGCAGGAACATGGATGGAGCTGGAGACCATTATCCTCAGCAAATGAACTCAGGAACGGAAAACCAAATACCACATGTTCTCACTTATAAGTGGGAGCTAAATGACAAGAACACATGGACACAAAGAGGGTAACAACACACACTGGGGCCTCCTTGAGGGTGGAGGGTGGGAGGAGGGAGAGGAGCAGAAAAAATAACTATTGAATACGAGGCTTAGTACCTGGATGAGGAAATAATCTGTACAACAAACCTGTACATGTACCCCTGAGCCTAAAATAAAAGTTAAGAAAATAAAAAATTTTTAAAAAGCAAGATCAAGAAAGCAAACTGCCCAAATAACTAAGAAAACCTGGTGCCAGAAAGGTCGCTGAACTCTGAGGTCCTGGCTCCCAGCTCACAGGCTCGAATCTCTTGGTGTGTTTTGGGGCAGTGTCCTTCTGAGCAGAGAAACAGGGAAATGGTGTGGCTCATCACTCTTCACAGCCATGCCATGAAGGTCACACACAAGGCAGGAACAGCAATGGAGCAAGTGAGATGTGGGGTCAAGAACACTGGAGTTGGAGGCCCTCACTGTGGGCTCGGCCTCCATTTACGACCCGTGTGATTACATACCAGGGAAAGTCCATTGAACTTCTGTGCCTCAGTCTCCTCATTAGAAAAATACAAATATTAATGCCTCTCTCAAGAAGTGATCGGGAGGAGTCCATGGACTTAGGAGTGTGTTTTGCTTGCAACTAACAGAAAGCCCAACAGCTACACCTAAAAGAATTAGGAGTTTGTTGTTCTCACATAAGAAGTCCACAGGTAGATATTCCAAGGTTCAGAGACACCTGTTCAAAATCCATATTTTTTTCCCACATTTTAATGTCTTGGGAATCTAGCTATGTATTTTTTTCTGCATGATGTTTTTCTTAATTTTACTTTTTTAATCGACAAATTATAATTGCTCACATTCACAGGGGACATACTAATGTTTCAGTCCATATAATATACAATGATAAGATCAGGGTAACATCTCCAGCATCTCAAACATTGTGGAAGTGTCTTGAAAACAATGGCACGTTGTAGTTTAATTAGCAATACTTTATCTGTCTTAATGGTACTTAATGATATGTCTTCCAATATTCTGTTTTCAATGAAAGACAGTATGTTGTCAGGGGCTAGACTCTTTCTGTCTTTTATCTCCTCCATCCTTAGCCTGGGGATGCCTTGCCTCTCATCCTTTTGCCTTGCCTCATGATTGCAACATAGTTGCTGCACCCTCCAGCATCACAACCATATTACAGGCAGGATGAGGAGGTTAAGTAGGAAGGAGACAAAGACTTTTCTCTTCTTGAAACTTTGCCTTTTTAGTTCGGAAGAGGTGCCTTCTCTAACAACTGTCACTTACATATTACTGGGTAGAACCATGTCACATGGCCACTTCCAGAGTGCTGGGAAGTTGAGTGTTTAGACTTCCAGGCTCTCTAAAAGAGGACGATGAGGGACGAAGTCTGTGTTTGGATGCTGCTGAGCAAGCCCCTCTATTGTGTCTAACATAGTATTTAAAATACTCGGCACCATCTCTGACTCATAGCAGAGCTCAACAAAGAGTAGTCCTCTACCTCCACACGCGAGCAAAAATGCAAGTGATTTGTTTTGGGGAGGAGGTAAGCCGGCCCACAAACAACTTCGTCTCTTGGAAAACTACCACGAAAACTCTAGGAATGCAAATGAAGTTTACCCAGGAAAGCTTGATAAACACGCTTCCATCCTTTCCAATTCTGCAGAGCCATTTCCGTAGGGTCACGCACCGAAGATTCTGGCGCAAAATAAATAAACCAACTGTTTTGCTTTCCTCACAAGTGACTTGTTTTTGGTTTCCCTCCACCAAGCTAAGCCCACCTCTCACCTGTAGCCCCTGATGGCCTCCATGGGAATCACCTGCAGGCTGGGATCTGTGACCCGGACTTAGGGCTTTTCCTGAGGGCACGCTGGAGCTTGCTCAGGCATTGGGAGGGGAGCTGACATCTTTCAGCTGCAGGTATGTCCACTCCTGTACTCCTCACTGCAAATCCGTGAGCAGGGATGAGCATTCCTATTTGCCAAAACTACATCTCAGAGAAATAAGGAAAATATTTAAGGTCATCTGGTCGGTAAGTGAGGGGCTGAGTCCCCAGCCCAGGTTGTTCTGGTGCCAGTCCCCTTCCCAGTATGTCTCCTTGCCTCCAAAAGTATTGCTTTCTGTTTAACTCTCAGTTTCAGACCAAAAGAGTCAGGCATCTCCCCCAACATCAGGATCCCATAGAAAAGTCATTGTGATGATGGAAAGTGGAGGTGTTGTCATCATGGCTACCCAAAACCTCTGGTCCTCAGGAAAAAGCAGGCCCTCACTGTGTAGTTGAAGGGCACAAAGATTCCTGGCCCCTGACTCAGAGACCCCCAATCTCAGGAGACCCCGAGAGAGAGGCTAAAGGCCACTGCAAGAAAAGGCACGCAGACTTCTGGGCCACTGCTCTTTCCAGCACAGCAGGCTCCTGTTGGTTTTCTAGATCCCAATCTATAAGCAAGCCAGATCGGGAGCCACCACCACCAAGTCCCCTTGTGGATTTTCACTCATTCATGTAACGAGTATTTCTGGCACACTTACTGTGGGCACTGTTCTCAGCACTGGAAGTGCAGCAAAGAACAACCAAGATAACATCTCGGCTTTTGTGGGGTTTATAGCCTAGTGGAGAGGAAGATAACAAGTACATAAATACAGAGAAACAAGGACACAGTAGATAGGAGTGAGTTCTGAGGAGGGAATAGACAGACAGATGTCATGAAGGGTGATTGAGGAGTGCACTTTAGAATTGGGGTCAGGAAAGCGCTGTCCTAGGGGTGACATTGAAGCTGAGACCTGAAAGGATGAGAAGAAAACAGCCAGTGAAGATCGGTGGAAGCTCGGAAGCCAGGTAGGAAGACTGGTCCAGGCAAAGGGCACGCAGGGGCAAGCCCCTGAGTCAGGTATGAGCTTGGCTAAATGAGGAAGGAAAACAAGGATAGTGGGACCTGAGTTCAGTGAGCAAGGGAGAGAAGGAAGGTAAGCAACAGGTAGGAAATGCAGGCAAAGGGCAGGTCCTGCCGGGCCCTGTGGGCCAGGGAGAGGGGTTTTGACTTTGTTCTCAGTACAAAGTCACTGGAGGGTTTTAAGGTGACAAGTGCCACGCTCTCACTGTAGCTTTGAAAAGATCATTCTAAATGCTGTGAAAAGAACAGAAGAAGGGCAAGAGTAAAAGCAGAGAGATGAGTTGTCAAGCTTGGGTTTTCACGAGGCTGCTCCTGAAAGGCTGTGCAGGATGTGCAGCACTGCTCAAGCCTGGGTTTTCACGAGGCTGCTCCTGAAAGGTTGTGCAGGATGTGCACTGCTCAAGCCTGGGTTTTCATGAGGCTGCTCCTGCAAGGCTGTGCAGGATGTGCACTGCTCAAGCCTGGGTTTTCATGAGGCTGCTCCTGCAAGGTTGTGCAGGATGTGCACTGCCCAACTGCAGGAGTGCCTTGCACATAAACTGCAGTAGGAACAGCACCCTCTGAGGCTGTGCATAGTGAGTCAGGGTTTTTTGGTTCCCTTATGACGCTCAAAAATACTTACAACCCCTATGTACTCATATCAAAGGAACAAAACAGAAACCCCTTTAACATTATTTTCTACACAAAGTAAGAGAGATTACAAATCATTATGTCGAAGACTTGATCATTGGTTACGCCATGAAGTAAATACGAGAAATAATAAAATCTAAAATAATCTTGTACTTTTAATTAACTCATGTCCATTAGAAAATATATTCTATCATTTATATAATTTATATTTGGGTTTAAACTTGCACCTAATGGTGAGTACTCACAGATAAGTTGCAGCTATTCAATGGTCAATGGTATTTTGGTTTATATCATTGCCCAAACTGAATCAGGAAAGTTAAAAAAAATCTTCCTTCATTTTCTCTATTTCATTTTATTTTATTTTACATTCTGGGATACATGTGCAGAATGTGCTGGTTTGTTCTATAGGTAAATGTGTGCCATGGTGGTTTGCTGCACCTATCAACCCATCACCGCAGTTTCTTATCACATATTTGTTGAGCACCTGCTGTATGCCAGGCGCTGCTGAGTCCTAGGCAAAGGGAAAGCCAGCGTCTTTCCTGCCTTTATGACTATATGGTCTAGTGGCCAGGACAGATATAAACAAGAACAAACAAACAAAGAAGTAGTCAAACATTGTAATGTGTACTATAATAAAAAAGAACAGAGAAAATAATGAGGGGGGGTCTCATTTAGAGCATGAGGGTCAGGGTAGGCCTTCCTGATGAAGTCTCTAAAGTGGCCAAGGACCACAATAGCTGTTTGCATTCTTCCACTGCTCCCCCACCTCACTCTCTTCTCCTATTGCTCTGACAAATACTTGCCCAGGGACTCACTGTCTTACCTCGGTATCCTTCCCTCCCCACCCACACCCTCCAAGCTCAGCTTTACTCTCTGTGACCCTGAATGCAAGCAGATAAGCCTGGCATCCAGTATGTGCAATCACAGTGAGACAAGAGCCAGGGCGGCCCTGAGTCCCAGACAGAGAGCAGCACGAAAACTTGGTCTGACCCTTGTCCAGGCTCACAGTCCTGTTGTGACCTTGGGCACTGCCTCCTCTCTCCAGAAGTCTCATGTATCCATCTATCATGGAGAATAAAGCACACAGTCTTTGGAGTCCCCACATGTGTCCCCAGAGATTGACTCTGCTGCCCAGACATCCTTGGAGGGTCCCACAGCAGGCAGGCAGGCCCCCAGGCCAGCCTGGGAGCAGGGAGACAGAGGGCATGACAGAAAACGCCTAACCCTCAGGACCAACCATAGGCTCTGAGCCTGGGGCAGGGTCAGACCCCATACCAAGCTTCCAAGAAGGCATCTTTGCAAAGCCTGTGTCTGGCCCCATCTCTCTCTCCCAAGGCTTCAGAAACAAATGCTGGAGACATAATGAGGGGCATGGCGGGAACTCTGTGACTGAAGAAAGCATGTGGCTTTGGCCTCTGGGTGCTGCACTGGACTGGGCAATTTACAAAAGAAAGAGGTTTCATGGACTCACAGTTCCACATGGCTCGGGAGGCCTCACAATCATGGCAGAAAGTGAAAGTCGCATCTCACATGGTGGCAGACAAGAGAAGAGAACTTGTGCAGGGAAACTCCCCTTTATAAAACCATCAGATCTCATGAGACTTATTCACTATCATGAGAACAGCATGGGAAAGAACTGTCCCCATGATTCAATTACCTCCCACTGGGTCCCTCCCATAACACATGGGAATTGTGGGAGCTACAATTCAAGGTGAGATTTGGGTGGAGACACAGAGCCAAACCATATCAGCAGCTCAGGGGGCAGATGGGAAGGGAAACTGCTTCAGACCTGAATGAAAGGAAAAAATAAGGCACACACGTGAGCGCAGGAAAGAGGCGGTCATAACCTGGGCTCCGGATGCTATTCTGACAACACCAACCCTGTGACAATACCTCCCTCCCCAACTCTCAGTCTCCTGATTGTAAATGAGATTAGACAAGGTGACCTCTAAGCTATCACCCAGTTCTAGGATTTTTGAATTCTCAGTGAGTGCTAATTTCTACAGGTGTGGTCTTCACATCTGTGCTATGCAAGAAAGGGAGTGGGGAGAGAGACTACAGGGGTTCCAGTTTGAAAAGAAGAAAGCCTGTCAGGGCAGCAGACCCCACCCTGTCTTTCAACAGCAGTTCACTTGAGGAAGGATGACTGAGAGCTTGACGTATTTCCAGGGAATTTTTTGGACTGCAGCACAGATGTGAAGAATCCAGGGCTATGAATGATTCTTGGAGGCTGGAGGTTGGGAGCTGGGGGACAGCTGTGGTTTCACCATGTCACACCAGTGTATCCAACACCACATTTAAGAGCCACTTAAATCTGCACCAGCAGCAGACGAGATTGGGAAACTCACATTAACAATGTTATAGAGTAGGCCCAAGTCATGCTGCGCACCAACAGCAGACTGTCTTGATAGTTTTATATTTATTCTACATTTATTAAGTCTGTTACTCTCTAGCACTATGCAAGTGCTAGGAAAGAAAAGACGACTAGAATCCAACCCTTGGTCTCCAGCAGTTCCCAGCTGACCCTGGATGCGCCCAGTCAGAGCATCCACCATTAGTCCAAATGATACTTTTGTACAAATTAAGAAAGGGCCCCCCTTCTGGGAAGATGCCATCTGGGGAACGCAAAGCCTGGTGCACATTATAACAGATCATCAGTCCCCTTTCCCCTTTCAGCTGAGTACCCTGGTGTAGCCTGCAATCTATGCAGCTGACTCTGGTAATTACGGTGGGCTGCCAAACTTCAATAAATGTCTAATGTATATTTTTGTTCTAATGGGATATAGATGTTAGTAATGTCTGTCAAATGGAGCACAGACCCAAAGAGTCACATGACAGTGAAGAACCGGGTAAGCTGCCTATGAGATGAGGTGAGAAATGTAAAATCCAGCCAACTTGGTGTTTACTGCAACGTAAGAAAATGTAGCATGTGAGATATACTAGACCGTAAACTCAGAACAGAAAAATCAGCATTAAACGGAGACCAAGTGATAGTGTGGACACAGTGGATGCTTTTATAGTTGCTGTGAGACCCAGTGATACTGCAGCAGTGATTGCACTGTGATGACTCCTGACTTGTTTAATATGCTTTAGCATTTTCATGTCTTGATGTGTGCACCCAAAAAAAAAAAAAATCAGTAAACAAAAAAAAAAAAAGGTTGGGAACCATCCGTCTGGTGGTTCTAGTGAAAAAGAGGTTTATACAATAATATAACTGATACAAAAAATAATTTCTGCTCCATGATTAAGTTATTCTTGGAGATGTCACATCAATAAGAACAAGTCACTTAGCTCCACCCAGAGAGTCCAAGGAGGCCAAGTTATCACCTAAAGGAGGTGATAACGAAAGCAAATTTTGACGATTGAGTAGGAGTTCACCAAGTAGCCAGGGTGGGAAAGGGCATTATGTCAAGCAACGGGAACCAACTGGGCAGATGTGTGGAAGAAAGAACAAGTTTCGTGTACTGCACTGCAAGCCCTGATACGGACTGGAGAGGAAACCATCAGTAACAGAGTGTCACGAGGTGAGGTGAAGCCAGCTCACAAAAGAATCTTAGCGATGTGGCTCTGGTTATATTCCTTCCCCCAGATTCAAACCACCACCACCACCACCACCAACCCTGAAGAAAGGGTAAGAATTTTCCTAAGATACACGTAATGGAGCCCTCTTTGGGCTCAGCAAAATGCTACAAGCCTTAATCTTTTAGCTTGGGTGGAAAATGCATTACACTAGCTAAGTATTTGGCAGAAATACCAAGGACCAAGTTCTGCTGAGTAGAAGCCTGTATTCAGGATCAGCTACCTAGTTTGTGTGACCCAGTACAAAATGGAAATGTGGGCCTCTTAGTCAAAAGCAATTAAAAATTTCAAGATAGCAACAGCAGAGCATTAAATGAGGGCTGGGCCCATCTGAGTGCAGGCCCTTGTGTGACACACACACACAAACTTAGCCTTGTCTATAGTTGAGGGCAACCAAGAGGCCTTATTAGAGCATTTTATTGGAATTGAATTGATTTATTTGGATGAAAAAGGAAGACAGACAGAGAGAGAGAGTGAGAGGCCAACTCAAGGCAGTAAAGATATCCTTTTTGAAGCTGAACTTCCAAAGTGTTGTCCTCTCAACCTTTCCCTAATAACAAGAGGGAGCTGCAGTATAGCAGCCCTCCACAACTGTCCAATTTGTTTCAGTTCCTATGTCATTGAAAAATGCTTGCATATTTTGCATGCATTCTTCTTAATGATATATCAGTGTTTATTTTGGTATGAAAAGTATCATTAGTAAGGTGACTGGTTATGAGATAAATATACAAAAATTTACATTTCATCATGGATCAAGGGGTCAGATAGCATACTAGCTTTCATACCCCCACCTACTGAAAGTCCCATCAAATAATAGAAATTAATTGTTGAAAAAGAAATAGAGTTATATTGTTGCTGGAAATTAAGGAAGGATTCTACCTGTGGACTAGAAATATTAAGGATGATTTTTTTTTTAGAAATAGGTTTGAATTGATTTAAAAAAAAAGCACACAGAGAAGTAAAAAACAAAAAACCCTCAAGCCAAAATAAGTAGGATGAACTACACAAGGCAAGAATAGCTCTAGAGCACCCCAAGTAATGAGTGATAAAATCCATGTGGAAGAAAAAGCCTGGGACGTCAGTGTTATCAGGTGAATAGTTCAGAACCACTGGGCCAGTCAGGTCTATCCCCTCCCAGACCTCCATAAATACAGAGCAATTTGTAGATAGCCTCCCAGGCTAAAGCTGTTGTCACTGCTCTCTGAAAGGGGAGCTCTGACTCAACAAATCCTGTGAGGTGGGGCCAACAGGCAGAGTAGGACCTCAGGTGACTTGGGCTCCCAAGAAGGATGTAGTCCCCATCATCAGGGTCATGCTACACACAGACTCCACCTGTACAGGCACTTCCCCACAATCACTGGGAAGGGCAACAGTAACTGGTATAGGCAACAGGGATTTCCATCTGAGTCCTGGAAAAGCTTTGTAGTTAGGTATCACAGCCTCTGCAATAGCTAGTTTTTAAACATTTTTGAGCTCTTCCTATGGTCAGGTAATTGATGAATTTATAAGTGTTGCATTATTGAAAAGAATATAAAATCTCTGATAAGTCAAAATGTTTCTTTTATATAATTATTAGTCCGTATTTTTATTTGTATTAATTTAAATCTTCTTCAGTGCTGTCCAATAAAAATATAATGAGAACCATGTGTTATTTAGTTTTTTCTGGTATCCACCTTAAGTAAAAAGAAACTGGTAAGATTACTTTTAGTAGATTTAACTCATCTAAAATATGATATTTTCAACACGTAATCAATATTTTAAAATATTAATGAGCTATTTTACTTTATTTTTTCATACCAAGTCTTGGAAATCCAGTGTATGTTTAACACTTAGAGCACATTTCAATTTGGACTAGCCATCTCTGAATGGTCAATAACCTAGTGACCATTGGCTGTACTACGTGGCTAGTGGCTACTACATTCAACAGTGCACCTGTAAATCCTTGGTTATTTTTTATCTACTTGTGCTATCATTTTTCTTTATACATTTTGAAGCTGTACACAAAGGTTCATGAATGGACAAGAACAAAACAAAAAATTTCTTCTTTGACTATCAATTCTTTTTGGCTTTGAATGCATTTTATTTCCTATTAATATTGGCACAACTTTTTCTTGGTGCTAGCATTTCCTGGGTTAATGTGTATATATTTTTCATTAATTTATTTTGCAACTTTCCATCACTTTCTTTTTGTATGTGTCCCTTTTGAAGAACATATAACTGCATTTTGTTTTGTTACCTAGAGACTTACTATCTTTTAATGGAAATATTAACCAAATCGTATTAATTCTAAATATTGGTATATTTGGACTTACTTTTTCATATCCTTGTACTTTTTATTTGCTGTGCTTTCTTGTTGTTTCTTTTCTTTTTTTCCACTCCTTACTTTTGCTGGATTAATCAAGACTTTCGGCGTTCTGGTTCCTTTTCTTTTCTTTTGGCAGTTTAACGTTGATATATCCTATTTGTATTCTTTTAATAGTTACCTTTTTTTCAGCAGAAGAAAGCAAATAATTTCCAATGATATGTGACTGTTGGTTGATAACTATTTTAGTTTGTCCTTTTCTGTTAGTGTTACCTTTAATTTTGACTAACTTTAAGTTACACATATATTTTCTACTTGTGAAAAAACTTAAACATTACAAATGTGGTCAAATTCCTCTTTGAATACATCCCCAATACAAGTCCTTTCTCAAGAGATAACGGCTATATTTAAGTTTAAAATATATTTTCTGACTCTCCTCTCTCTCTTTCTCCCTCTGTCTCTCTCTGTATATACACACATGCACACACATATGTAGCATGTATGTGTGAATGTATGTACATATGCACATATACATATGTATGTGTGTGTTTGCGTCCATCCACCAAAAGAAATATTTTCTGTGGCTCCGTTTCTAAGAATGTATCCTGAAGAAATAGTTGAATAAGTAGGCAAGTATATATATGAAAGAATGTTTCATAACCACATTGTAAAATATTTTAAAAATTAAAACCATCCTAAATATTCATTAATAGGGGATTGATTAAACAAATCGTGGTATATCAAAATATTACATCAAAAATGATGTAATATATTCTTAAATCCATTGACATAAAAAGACGACTAGAATATATTCTCAAACTTTAAAAATTCAAGTTACAAACACACACTGACACACATACACATCATCAAAAGGATATTCACCAACATATAGCAAGACAGTGATTCCTTCCAACAGATAAGATTCCAAATGAGCTTTTACTTTCTTCTTTAATATTTTATACTGATCAAATTTTCTAAAATGAGCACATATACATGTTACACTTTTGAAAATATTTGTAAAAACATTACAAAGGTAAAAACCTTATTCCCTTCTTTCCAAAAAATCTTAAATAAAATCGATGTTCCAGGAAAACTTGTGATGTTTATCCAAAGGCTTCTCTTTCTCCCCAGCAGGTGACCTTGGATCCAGAAGACCTGTCCGCTAGTTACAGAAGCAGGTTTTTGAAAACTTCCTGGAGATGAGAGAGGATTAGCAGTATGTGCTGCACGTAGCAGAAATCTCCAGCTGTAAATATTTAAGTGTCATTTCGGGTGTTATTTATATATTTGCTCAGCTGTCTGTACTTATGTTATCTGTATCCTAGATGTGTTTTTCTATGTTTTGCCTTAGCTAATGCTCTCCTGGGAAAGAAACAGGCTGTGAAGTCCTTCGCGTAGAATGCCAAGAGAGCATGACAAGCAGTTGGACATTTGAGCAATGCTTTTGACACTCCTGATGAAGATCAATAATTATTTCAAGCACCAATTAGTGCAACTGATGTTCTTAGTGTCATTGAAAGCATGCCCGAGAACAGCTGGAAAGCTCCTATTTCTGGTGTAACATCTTTCTCATGGGAATTACACCTGAGATTGTGAGGTTCAATTCTATAGCCATTTCTTTACCCCAGGTATTGTTGCAAAAATGAGCAGGCTCAGTCATCAAGTTCCTAGTCAAATGCAGATTGAACTGAAGCTAATTCTACCTCATCAATATTTAACCTCTGGTCATTCCTCAGTCCTGCTAGAAGAGAGAAAGGTGCTGACGAGAGGCTTTTTAGCTCTATTTTTCACATGGATGAAGAAACTAAGGCCAGTTTCCATTCTCTAAGACTGTAAAAAAATCCTAGGAGGAGTTTCTCCCCATTTTTTATTGTATTTTATTGTATTTTCCTTTATTTTATTTTATTTTATTTTATGTATATATTTGGTTTTGGTAAAGACGAGGTCTCCCTGTGTTTCCCTGCCTGGTGTCGAACTCCTGGGCTCAAGCGACTCTCCTGGGCACATGGCTCTTGTGTAATCTCAGCACTTTGGTAAGCCGAGGCAGGAAGATCTCCCCATTTTAAAGATGGGGAAGCGGGCCAAGTGAGACAAGCTGTCTCTGATCTGTATGCTGAGGGCATTGTTTCCTGTCTCCAAGAATGGAGCTGTTTTTCCCAGGAATGGCTCTGTCAAGAGTCTATACACAGAGTACTTTTATTAAGGCCACATCAGGACAGCAGCTTAACCAAGCAGGGATGTCAGGGAGGCAGAAGTAGAGGTTGTCAAGGGAAATTTTGTTATCTTGCAACTCTTCTAGGCAGTGGCCAGAAATTGTTTTGAAAGACAGGCTTATGCCCAGGGGACGGAGAAATCCAAGTGTTACAGCTCCTGACCTTGAGGCTTTATGTACAACCTGAACACTAAGCTAATGTGCCATGTATCCTGGGGATGCCAACAATAACAGGTCAGGCTCCTCCATGCCATGCGTGTGTGTGTGTGTGTGTGTGTGTGTGTGTGTGTGTGTGTGGTAACCATCCTCAAAACAAAGCCACAATTACCGTGGTATTTTCTGTGACTCCACTTCGAGGGATGGTTATAGATACTGCTGCTGCATGGTAAGGCTATCAGACCGTGTGCTGGCATGCAGGAGGTCTTACAAGATCTATCCTGAACCTCCAAGTAGCAAGAGATGTAGGCCATTTCAGATAAAAGCAAGGATGCCTAAGTATTATTATTTTTACATTTCTAAAGGAGTATCTAGAACTTCCCTCACTCCTGCATCCCATGACAGATCTCTCCCATCAGATATAAAGGCAGGCAAATGGTACCAGACTGTGGACTGAATGCAGAAGCTGCTGGCACCCAGCTAGGGACAGCAGATGAGCTACAGGCCTGGCTGAGAGGCACCCGTCTCCAAATCTGGGATTTCCCTGGTCCCTCCTATTTTTCCAAGTAAGGAACTAATCTCCCAGTTTGCAGATGCAGAAAATGAGGTCTAGATATAGCAGCTGCATCCACCTGTTTGTGACACAGCCAGTGCCCAGAGCTCAAGGGAAACTACTAAGATGAGAGTTTGTGCAAGCAAGAGTTGCCCCGTGCGTTTTCACAGCGCACTCTCGGTTCGCTCTTTGGGTCACCCAACCTGACAAATAAACCTTGTTCCTCTTATGAACATAGAACAAAAATCAAAACGGGATACTTCCAGCTCATATCTCATCTCCTTCATACCATTTCCGGTCCAAGCCAAAGCCCCATTTCCCTATTCATAGATGGACTCTCAGACTTCTCCCTCGTCTTCTTCAAGTGAGTTTTGTGAAACGAGATGGAACAGATGAGGATCTTTTTAGTGGTACAGCACTGGAGGTAGGCAAGCCCATTCCTTCACAGAAAATCAGGACAAAATAAAAGCCAAAATCCAAAAGTCTCAGAATTCCAATTCTAGACCTGTGTGGTCCGATCTAGTAGCCACTAGCCATATGTGGGGCCACTGAACACTGGAGAGGTGCTCCATGCAACTGAAGAGCTGGGGTTTTTATTTCATTTCATTTTAATTAACTTAAAGACTGATCATTTTATTCTGTTATTAGAAAGCATAGGTATATATGGGGCATTTTAGGTTTGTAAATCTACTTCTCCAATCATCAATGTTATGAAATCTAAGTACAGATCGGGTATTTCCAAAGAAAATTTAGTGTCTGAACTTAGATGTGCAATACAGGTAAAATACACACCAGAGTTGGAAGACTTAGAAGGAAAAAAATGTACGGCTCATTATTAATTTTTTATATTGACACATCAATTTTAATGATATATTTTATTTAACACATATCTAAAATATATTGTGTTAAATAAAATACATCATTGAAATTACTTTCACCTATTTCTCTTTTTTTTACATGTGTAAACATGATTCCTGGGAAATTGTTAATTGCATATTCTATTTTTGTTGGTTCACTACCCCAGACGTCTAACGTTCCCAGGGATGGTGCTGCAGAGGGAATATCCTGGTCCAGAGCTTCATTCATCCCTCGCCCTCTCATGTTGCTAAAAGGTCCCTCTAGACCATTTTCCAACTTTCTCTTTCTTCAGTACTGTTTTAATATTACTAACTTCAGGGAATATCAGCTTCCCTCCACCTTTATCTCGCCGACGGCGTTACTCTCCTCTGCCTCCTGGCTTTTGAAGATCCATCTTCTGCTACGAAAAACCCTCGTCTTCACTCCCCATTCTCAATGTTTTCCTTTAACACCACCTTCTCCGGCTTTTTCTGACAATTCCTATCTCTTGAAACAGCTTCCTTGGAGGTGGAGGGGAGAGGCATCAAATCACACGCCTACTCCTTCCTGTCTGTCTCCCACCATCACCCCTTCTTGCTCCTGCTGAGTGGTTCCCACCTCTGTTCTTCCCTCCATCCCACCTTTTCTCTGTTTCACTCACCCTTTCTCGGTGCCGCAGGATCTCAGGTTGGATTTCTAGGATACAGACTCTGCATGGAGATGGAGATCAGCCTGCAAGGGGTCTACTGGGGGCCTGACCAGCTCATGCTCCCCAGACCCGGCAGGCCTCCCTGTGGCGTTCACTCTGGCAGCAGGCCCGAATGGCTAGGTTGTCTCAAGCCACCTGTGCCCAGGTTGCTGAGCTGTTCCAGGCATTCCAGGAGGTCTATGGGGAGGCGGGGGGGCTTTCCCCCATAGACCTCACTCACCTTGAGAGAGTGAGGAAAACAGGATTAGGCAGAGACTGAACTTGAACTGCGTTGCTTTCCACAGAGGCCTCGTCAGATCCCTCTGGAAGCTGTGGTGCTGGGGAGGCCCTTCGGAGTCCCCCTGAAGGAAAGCAAAGAAATGAACCTTTGGGTCCCTGGATCAACCAACTAGATCCAGGATCCTGATGCCCCCCAAGGAGTGGCAATCTTGTCTACACAACCCACCACTCAAATAATTCTCTTGAAAGCCCCCAGAGATCTCCTGATTTCCAAATCTAAACCTGTTTTCTTGGGCACCTCCTTCCTGGTGTCCCTGTAGCCCAGGCCCCCACTGAACGTCCCTCTTCTCCTGAGTTCTCTCGCTCTGCACAGTCCCGACCCTCCCACATTGTTTCTCTCATGGGATCCTTCCCCTCCTTAGACTTAGCTTCTGTCTGCAGCCCTGTTCTCTCTATCTTTTCTACCCTCTCGCTCCATCTCTTCTCTTGTCAGCCCAACTTCTTTCCAGATGATTCCAAAAATCGCATCTCTTGCCTCAGCCTCTCTCCTAAGAACCACAGGTCATTCCCACTGCATTTGCTGGATGTGTGCCCCTGGAAGAAGGTGGCCTGCTTCTCAAACCCGGCTTGCCCCACGCGAAGCTCAACCTCACATCACTCCAGGTCTCCTCCAGACTTCAGGTTTTTACCCCCTCACCCCCAGCACACTCCTCCTCCTGCACCGCGCACAGCAAGCTCTGGGGACTCCTTCGCGGCAGCTTCTGCATTCAGGTCTTCATCTCAGGGGACTGTGGCCGTCATCTCCTTCCCGCATGGCCCTGTGCGAAGCCTTTCCCAGCGGCCAGCTGCGGCATTGAGAGCACTGGTGCTCTGGGGCACAGTGGCGTGCTTCGCGTTCCCTGCCCCCCAGTAGCGGCCTCCCTGACCTAGCAACCTGGTATGTGGATAACCCGGCTCGCTGCAGTCAAGTTTCAAAAGAACATGGTTGGATAAGCACAAGGCCACCGTTGCTCTGGGAAATAACCCATAATGCAAGCCCCACTGCTAGGACAGACCCACTTAGGGACAGCTTTGCACCTCCGCTGGGTGCAGGCAGGGACAGCTGGGCCCTACCGTCTACTCTTTTTGCTCCAGATTAGGAAGAATCTTGATTCTCCCTGGGCCCAGGGAATGCAAGGCCGATGGTCCCCAGGACCCTGAGAGGGACAGGGCAGTGATGGGAGTCTCGGGGCGGAGGATGAGGGGAGGGGAGGGAGGGGGAGTGGGGAAGCTCTATGTCATCAAACCTTGTCCCTAAAGTCCCTGGGAACCCCCAGGAGCCAACCTCTCCCAGGGGCCGACCTAGGCAGGAGACAGAGGGATCTGAGAGGGCGGGTAGGGCGGGGGCTGGGGGCTGCGGAGGGCGGGAAGGTTTGAAAGCCGCTCCGCCGCCGCTCATCGAGTCCGTCCCTTCCCGCGCTCCCCGCAGGTTTCCCCCAGACAATCGCACAGTACCCCTAACTCCACTTAATTCGCTCCGCGTGCTCTGAATCACAGAAAGGCAAACTTGCTAACAAAGAGGCGGCCCGCCCGCGTGCGGGGTTCCGGGGCGCGTCCCGCTGGCCAGGTGAGGACAGCGGGCACCGGGCACCGCAGCGGGGCGCGGGGCGGGCTGGAGGCGCGCGGACACTCCCCCGGCCGGCAAGGAAGGGGCGGGCCGAGGCGCGGGCCATGTGCCGCTGGGTGGCCCTGCGAGCCGCCGCTCTCCGCCTCTCTAGGCTCAGCTTCCATCACCGCGTAGCGGAGCCCCGTGTCCGGGCCAGGTAAGTGCGGGCGGCTGCGGCGGGAGAAGCGCGCCCGCGTGGGGTAGGGCGCCGGGGGTGGGGGAGGGAGGCTGGGGGTCCCGGCAAGGCGCCGCCACCTCCGCCGCCCATAGTCCCTGATGGACGGTGGCGGGGCCGGCGGGCAGGGGGACGCTGGCTGCGGATAGGAGTGGGGCAGGCATCCCGGGGGAGTCGCGGCGGGTGGGAGCACGCGTTGGTGTGTGCAGGGGCCCGCAGCAGGGTGTCCTTAACCACACGCCTGAGTCCGCCTTCTGCACTTGTGCCTCGGGAAGAGCTCTGGGCCTCTGAGGGCCGTGTGCCCTCCCGGGACATGGCTGTGCCTCTTCAAAATGTCACTCTCTTTGCCCACCCTGAATTCCAGTAGCTGCCTCTTGTGCACAAGCTTAGCCGACAGGCTCAAAGTCGGCTTAGCTAGATGTGGACAGGCCGTGGCTGCCTACCCCATGCAACACAGGGTCTGCTAAATGCAGGCACCTGCTGTGTGTGGTGCACGTTGTTCCCAGTGGGTCAGGCTGCCTGTGCAGGGGAGTCCTGTGTTCCGTGGGCACGTCTGTGCATTTGTGGCAACATGATTATGCAGGCCCTGTCACCTGTTTGTGTGCTCATCCCTGCACATGCAGCTGGCCGGCTCCTATGAAAAGAGGAGGGTGTGGAGGTTTTGGGGTGTATAGCTTTCCTAGGCGATATGTGCAGTGTTAACGTGTGCATTGGCTGGAAAGTGTGAAAGGGAGGCGGCTCAATTGGGTTCGGCCAAACAGCATCTTAACATGGGTCTCAACTGCTGTGTGTGCAGGAATAGTGTCCCAGGGGTCTGCAGTGTGTGGCAAGTATTCTGAGGTGGGGTTGTGAGAAGAGGCAGCTTCTGAAAAAAGTCCTAAGTGCACTCTGGGGCATCGGGTGTATGCAGGCGGAGGGTGGGGTGGCAGGAGAATGAGGGTGGTATTAGGCCAGGGTGTGTTCAATTTGGGGGCAGCTGGCTTGTAGTTGGAGTCTGGAGACCTAGATTTGAATTGGAACTTAGTGGTTGTCACTGTGTCATTCGCTTTGTTGCCTGGAAAGGTCGTCTGGGGCTCAGTTACTCTGTGTGCAAAATGGGACTAATAATCACTGGCTTATCTCCCAAGGAGGCTGGAAGCTCCCATTAGTCAATGCCTGGAAGTGCTTTGGCAGCAGTAAGGCTCCCAGGGCCAGGGGCACTGCTGGGCCACAGGTGCAGAATTGGTGATCTGGGGAGTGCTTGGGTGGCCTGGAGCTGTTCGGTTTGCGGATAGTAGGCGAGCCATTTGCAGGCTGCTTCCTGTCATATTCAGCACAGCAGGAGCGTCTGACTCTTGCGTGTAAAATATGTATAGACCTGTGTAGTTTCTCATAGTTCTTGTATGAACACCTTCTATAGCACAGGAGGAAAACTGGCTTTGATGTCTTTAAATCGCCCTGGAGCACTTTGCCTTTCCAGAGAGCCATCCTCCAGATGAACCAGTGGGCTTATGCCCACCATCTTGCTTTTACCTTTATGTCAAATGAAGCAGTAAGGAACACCCTCCTGTTTGCAGCCGGAGAGATAGGAGATGAAGAAGCTTTCCCAGCCAAGGTCACAGACCTAGGGTGTCAACTGCAGGCCTCTGTCTTTTGCGGTATAGAGCCTTCAGATCCAGAGCCAGCCCTGGCCCCAGCTGAGGAGGGGAGGGGAGGGGAGGGAAGAGTCATGCCAGACAGCACCAAACAGCAGGACGTGGTTTGGTGGTTTATCTGCCCTTGGATGTCACCTGTCACTGAGAATTTTTTTTTTTTTTTTGAGATGGAGTGGGATTACAGGCGCCCGCCACCACACCTGGCTACTTTTTGTATTTTTAGTACAGAAAGAGTTTCACCATGTTGGCCAGGCGGGTCTCTAACTCTTGACCTCGGGCGATCCACCTCCCTCAGCCTTCCAAAGTGCTGGGATTACAGGTGTGAACCATTGCACAGGGCCCACTGAGACATCTTTGTATGTGGTAGCTGTTTAGTAATGTCTGTGAAAGTGAAGAGCCCTGGGTGGAGGATGCTGGAAACCCAAGTCAGGTCCCAGCTGTGCCCCTGCCCGCCATGTCCTGGGGAAGGTTGCTTTGCCTCACTGGGTCTGCTTCCTCATTGGTCCAAAACAGGGCATCTTTCCAGATTGTCATTCTGATCTCAGTTTGTGTTTCACTTCCTCAGAGAGGCCTGTCCTTATCCCCATCTAAAGTGGCCACCTCCTCGTCACGTTCACATCACTTCCGTGATCTGTTTCCTCTGTGGCACGGGCCACCCTTTCTGAACTTCCCTTTGCCACATCCTACTACAGTGTGAGCTTAATGAAAGTGGAGACTGCGTTTGTCCTGTCACCTGCTGGCTCACCAGCACCTAGACACAGTAGGTGCTCAAGAAATATGGTTGTGTGAATGAGTGAACAAAGAGGTTAACAAGGGGCTGGGGGTGATGCATGCCTGTTTTTCAAACTGTGCTCCTAGGAGCTTTGGACGGGGAGAGCAAGCCCCATGGCCCTGGATCCCTCACACCAGCAGCTTGGGGTTCATCTAAGTTACTAAGTTACATGCCGTCTTCCAGGTAGGATTTCCTTTGAAGAAAGTGTTCTCCCACTAAAATAAAACTAGAAAGCCATTGCACCAGAAGACTTCAAGGGGTCTTTTCATCTTTTCAGCTCCAAGTTGAAACAGTTGTACTGCACCTGGAAGTAATGCACACTTGGCCTTCTGTGAGGGTCACAGGCAGGATTCACGCACACAGAGTGGTTGTTCCGTGGCTCATTTCGGTTTGGCCATAGCATTGATCCACAGAAATTTTTATGCAACTGATTTAATTTCCTGAATTTTTGGTTGGAGTTAATATGAAAACAATTTTGCATACAATACAGTAGCAAGGGCTATGTGGGAACTCTGATCCATGGGAGAGACAGGCCCTGGACAGGGAAAAAACACAAAACATCTGCAAGGTGGAGAAACCACACATGGATATGTGATAGCTCCTTATTTAAGGTGACTGTGTTTGTCGTCGTCCTCTGTTGGGTGTGTTCCCAGGCAGCCTGCCCAGATGTGCCTCATCCCCAGGAGATGCCCACTCAGCATTGTCTTGCTTGAGTAGTTGGCAGTGCAGGGGAGCTCTGCTCTCTGGGCGAGTGCTGAGCCTGCAGGACAGCCACGTGGTGCACCAGCGTTGGCCTGTATTTACAGCAGCCATGCATCCTAGGGTTTCCAAGCTCATCTCCATGTAAAACATTGTCTCATGCTGTTTTTTTCTATAAATACACTTGGAAGTGGTAGGGCAACTGCTGTGTCCAACACTGTGCCCAGGTTTGGGGCACAGAACCTAGATTACCTCTCCCTTTTCTTTTCTTTCCTTTTCTTTTTTTTCTTTTTTTTTTTTTTGACACAGTCTCACTCTGTCATCCAGGCTGGAGTGCAGTGGTGTGATCTTGGCTGACTGCAAGCTCCACCTCCCAGGTTCACGCCATTCTCCTGCCTCAGCCTCCCGAGTAGCTGGGACTACAGGTGCCTGCCACAACGCCCGGCTAATTTATTTGTATTTTTTTAGTAGAGACGGGGTTTCACCATGTTAGCCAGGATGGTCTCGATCTCCTGACCTTGGGAGCCACCCGTCTAGGCCTCCCAAAGTGCTGGGATTACAGGCGTGAGCCACCGCGCCCGGCCATTACCTCTCCCTTTTCTAAGCCCCATGCGAGGAGCATTACTGGCCATGCCCACGACAGACAAGGGGGCATCATTGTTTTGTTTGGTTGGTTTAGGAGGGCTGTTAAGGGAGACTGTGGAGACAAATGGAGAGAAGATGGGAGTAAAGAACTGGGCCCTCTGTTCATTCCTTTTGACGCTCCTTTGCTTCTTGTACATGTCCCCACTCTGGCTGACTTTGGTGTGTTTCTGGGCTCACACACCACAGCACAGATAGAGTTGCAGAGGGGGCAACAAATATACACTGTGCACAAATATTCACCAAGTGTCTGCTATAAGCTTGAACCTCCAGGCCCTAAGAAATGCATCAGGACCCAGCCCCTGAATGCTGAGTGCTGGTTATTGAAGAGATTAAACTTACACCCAGGAATAGATGAGAAAACTGCCCAGTGCAGACTGATTGGCACCCACCAAGCCACACCTGGAGCTCCCAAAAAGGAAAGGTGGGCAGAACCTGCAGGCGAAGGCAGCAGGCAGCAAGGGTGGCAGGAGAGCTCAGCTCTGGGGGTAGATGGTCCAGGCGTGGATCCTGGCTATGCCCCTTCCTCTCCGTGAGAACTTCCCTGTGTTATGTGACCTCACTAAGCTTCAGTTTCCTCATCTGTAAATGGAGAAAATGACCTGTAACTCCTAATCAGGTGCATGGATGCCTGCCTGAGCTGAACTCAGTAGAGGGTATGGAGCACCCAAGTGTCTGATGACCACAGTGAAGTGGTTTGGAAAAGGGCCCATGGTGAGGAGGGGGCTCTCAGATGGTGACCGCTATGGGATTGTCTGATGCTGGTCTCCTCTGTCAGTAGTCCAGAGGTCTGTGACCTCCTGCTGGTTAGGCCCCAGGCCAACCAGGCACCCCCTTTCTTCCCTTTCCAACTGTTACTTCCATGCTACTCCACAAACACAACTATGGGAAGGAAAGTGTCTGCACCCCAACAGCCTCCTCTCCCTTCCTCACCGCTCATGTGCAAGCGCATGGCCCTGCTTAGAGCTGAAGTGTCCTTGTTGTGAAATGCCGAAAATTGAGGATGTTACAGAGGCTGAGGAAATGTTCGGGAGAATTGTTTGATGGTTCCCCAGTCTGTTCTGAAGCATTGAGTAGGGGCCCCCCATTGATGGTGGCATGGGATAACCCCCCAGTGGCCCTCAGCCTCGTTCCAATTTACTATTGCTAAACATGGACTTCATCGTTTGAAAGACTTTTGTCAGCCAGACTTCCATATAAATGAGAATTTGACTCTGTATCTTAAAAATATTAATGAAAGGCCATATCACTAATAGTTTGGTTTTACTATCCAGTGTCTAGCTTTCTGCTTTATATCATTTACATTTTTAAAAAAATCAGTTTAGGTCATTTACTAACAGAATTCCAGTGTGTTTAAAAGTCTCAGAAAGGGGCCAGGTGCAGTGGCTCATGCCCGTAACCCTAACACTTTGTGAGGCTGAAGCAGGAAGATCGCTTGAGCCCAGGAATTCGAGACCAGCCTGGGCAACAGAGCAAGGCCCCATCTCCACAATAATAAACATAATTGTATTCTCAGGTAGTGTTGAGGACTATTATTCTAAAACCAGGGTACGGGACAAAGGTCAAAACCCTACTACTTATCTATGAAAGGCAGCTATGAAAGAGAAATCTCTTTATAGTATTTCAAGAATATTTATGGAAACTTAAACTTCTGCTTGCCAAAAAGGCTGTACAGTCTAGCTACCATACCAGCTATGTGGTTAAATAAGATAATGTAATTTTTTTTCTAACTGATCTCAAACAAACAGGACAACACAGCTCACCCCTGTCCTTTGTACTTTTTTCTTCTGAACCTTTTTTTTTTTTCTTAAATTTTTTTTGAGTCTCACTTTCACACCCAGGCTGGAGTGCAGTGTCTTGATCACCGCTCACTGTAGCCTCAACTTCCCAGGCTTAAGCCATCCTCCCACCTCAGCCTCCAGAGTGGCTGGGACTACAGGCATGTGCCACTACGCCCAACTAATTTAAAGAATTCCTTGAAATGCCTAACAATAAGTTAAGAGGGATGAAAGGAAAAGGGAACTATCCAGGACCCTATTTTTTTTCCTTCTATGTCATCATTTTGGTGTTAGTGGTTGGTTAAAGCAGGAAGCAACCCAAATGAGAAAGGATAGGATATCATAAGGTTCCTCGGTTGTTCGTGTTTCTTAGAATGTGTATCTTTCTGCATTTGAACAAAGTTCTGATTCCAACATAGAGTGTGGCTTTTCAGCGCTGTGAATGACCTGTTTACTCTGTCGCAGAGATCTTGTCTTGGGCTCACTTTGAGGTTCTCTGAGCTCCCATGCACAGTGGATCCCTGGAATTCTGTGCTCACAGGCATCGTGAACACCATATGCAAATGGAGAGCAGGAAGGCACAGACACACATATGCACATGTCTTCAGCTAATGTTCATGTCCCACTGTCCAACTGGACTTCACTTATGAGACACAAGTTCAAAGATGAAATTATCAAGAATTTCAAGATGCCAACAGCAGGACATTAAACCAAATGCAGGGTCCTTCCAAATGTCAGCCTGTGAGCCCACACAGGTTGCACACCCATGAAGCCAGCCCTGCCTCAAGGCTTTGTGGTCACATTTTTAAATGGCCCAGTTAAGGCAACACAAGTCCTTTCAACAGGTGGGCCATCCAAGGGCCCTAGGATTTAAGTTAGTCATTTGTATGTTTAGAAAATGATGGAGGCTTCCATTTCTATTAATATATCCAGATTTCCACCCTCCTGCTTTACGTCATTTACATTTTTAAGAGCTTAGGTGTTTTACTAACAGGTTCTAAAAGAGCAAATAATCAGAGTAGAGGTGGAATTGTCCATTTTGTCTGAGATTTGGAACAGATTGAAAAGTAAAAAACTTCTAGGAGTTCTTAGGCCCATTCAGATACTCACTTGCTGTTCTAGGCATGACCATTTTTATACCAAAGCTGAGCAGATAGGTTGGGACAACGCAGGGCGGGAGGGAAGGAGGGAGTGGCTTAGTTATTGAGGGAGTACTCTTTGGGAGAGAAGAGAGGCACGAGGAAGAGGATGTGAGAAACTGCCAGATAACTCCGCATTTGGGGATCCTTTTTGTACACACAGAGGCTTCTAAGCCAGGCTTTCCAGAAGAAAGAAACTCCTCTGTGTGGAGAGAGAGGGTGAGACAGGAAGTTAGAACTGGAAGCACTGGGAGAGAATGAAATCCTAAAAAGGCAATTAACACTTTCTGACAGCACTGAACAGATAGCTAAGGGCTTTTAACTCGCAAGTACAAGGAATCAAATACTAGTACAGTGAACCAGAAAGGGGGCGGAGGCAGAAGGAAACCCCTCTCCTCTTTTTTAGAAAGGAGAACTCGCTTAGAAAGAGCAGTGATGGATAACAGTAAAAGTTTAGTAAGGGGAAGCCACATTTGCATTGTACCTTTAATTTGTTTAAATTATCCACATTCACCTTGGTTTTAATTTATTGTATAAATAATGCTAATTGTGAGTAGCTATTTTCATCATTAAATTTGACAGATACGTGCCTGGTTGATGCAAATTCTCCAGGGCTCCAAAACTGTTTTTACGCTATGACCTGAAAGCTAAGAATTATTTTTTACATATTCGAAGATTTGAAACAAACAAACAAAAAGCAAAGAAGAATATACTGCAGAAACCATATGTGGTCTGCAAAGCCAAAAATATATACTAACAGGTCCTTTATAGAGAAAGTTTGCTGACCCCTAATCTTTCCCGCATCAGCCTGGGGTTATCAACAGCTAAGTCAGATCAGTGCATGACACTGCTGTCTCTCTGAGTACCAGCCTCTGAGGTCCCAATTTAATTCGCCTGGGGTGCAGCCTGGGAATTGATTTTTTTTAATCCTCAGGTGGTTCTAGTGGACATCTGAGGTCAAAAGTAGTTCTAATACAGTAGTTCCCAAAGTGAGGTCTGGGACCAGCAGCATCAACATTGCTTGTTAAACGCAAAATCCCAGGCCCTACCCCAAACCTGCTGACTCAGAAACTCTTGGGTGGGGTCCAGCAACCTACCAGTGTGCATTCAGGTGATTCTGAAGCACGTTCAAGTTTGAGAACACTGCTCTAAGACTTGGCCTTTCAAACTTAAAGGCCGTGCTCATGGTTGCTCATGGCAGGCAAACCTCACAAATGGGTCAGGTTGAAAGCACGGAAGCTGACAAGGGGGAACCGAAAGGCTTCAGGTCTGAGCTTGGAAATAACCACAGTTGTTCTCTTACACATAACTGAGGCCCTGGGAAGTGAAGTGAGCTGCAGGAACCAGAGCTTGGGACAGAATAACTCCACCAATGATAATAATGAATTCCTCCCTAGAAAATTATCATTTATAATACTTTTAACATTGGGCTCTATTTTTCATTATTACATGTATATTTATCTTTTAATGTTAGTATATTAATTTACAGAAGGTACCCACTTGGTAAACAAGGATTTAAACACAACTTTGAACTATCTTGAAATAATTTAAATAAATGTTATACGTGCCTGGGAAGTAGGAAAATAGGACTGCTGACTTTCACCTCGTAACTGATGGGTGAATTCTGTTCTCCTAACCTCCCCCTATGGGAGGACAGATTCCCACAGGGTACTTGGCCCCAGTTTCCTGCCCTCCAGTGATGTAGCCTGTGGGGCAGTTATAAGAATGTAATAAGAATTACACTGAAGGCCTACCACGTGCCAGGCACAGTACGAGGTGTTAACATACATTATCTCCTGTAATCATTACAACTCTCTAAAGTCAGCGTTATTATCCCCATTTTATAGTTGTGAATGTTGAGGCACAGAGAGCTTAAAGACCTTCCCCAAATCCCAAAACCAATAAATGGCAGAGCTGAGATTCAAACCCAGGGAGGTCTGGCCTCAAAATAGGCGGGACTGGAGGTAGGGAAGCTTGCCTGTGATCAGGCGTGATATGGCATTTCAGTTAATCTACACTAGTTGAGTTTATGAATATGCAAAGTGATCATTCCCAGCCCTCCCAAGTCTTGCCCATTTTCCTGGGTTTCCTTGGCAAGAAGTGAGTCCACACCATACAAAGGTTGGATTGCTGATGTGCTCATCTTAGAATCCAGGGACCAGAGGCACTTGGAGCAACCAGAGATCTTCTGTCCAGGTTGTCTAGAATGCCATCGCTACCAACAGAGCTGACTGGGTCCTTAAATTCCTCCTTCACTTTGGAAATTAGCAGTCAAGGTGGTGTATAAATATTACACATTATCATCCTCGTCAATAATAATGAGGCAGCCTTTCAGATCTTCGTGTCTCCAAAGCGCTGTGTGCTCATTAGCTTCTGATGGCTCAGTGTCGTTATCCTTGGTTACAGCCACAGACAATGGGAGCACAAAGGCCATGACCCTGGGGGGGTAACACTGTGAGTCCACAGTCCTCCCTAGCCTGGAGCACTGGGCTGAGAATCAGAGATACGGATTTGCATCTCAACTCTTCTCAGACTTGATCGACTTGAGAATGGAGAAATGACATCCACCCTCTTGGTCTCTCTAGCCAAAATATGGGAGTGGGCTGATTTCTAAGGTTCCTTCTCCATGTGAGACAGGCAGGCAGCTTTCTAAACCTCGGAAACAATGGGGCGTGAGTGGTGATGGTGGTGGTGATGTGATGAGTACATGATGAAGGAACTGATTTGGGCACTCTCGAGGGTATTCTGATGCCAGGTTGGTTTCTATAACATCCTCCCTCAATAACTCATGGAACTAAAAATCTTCCTTTTTTTGGAAAGAATTGGGGTAACAGTGTGGGAGTCGTTGGTTAATCGCCATGTGCGTGCATTATTTCCTTGCCCAAAAAGGTCGAGCATCTTTTTAACAGACAAGTATCTGTGTGCTTGGCTCTCTTGCAAGCAGAAGATTCTAATGCTTTCCAAAGGGATTTCTAAGTCCCTAAAATACATGTTTTCACAGACCTGAGATGGAGAGGCATGGTTTATTTGTCAGGGAGCTTAGCAACTTCCAAGCTCTCTTCAATAAATCACATCACCTTCGGACTTAAGACCTAACAGATTTACATCCAAGTCCCAAAGTGAACATTGGAATTCAAATCTGGATGCATCAGTTTTCTCTCCCTCACCCTCAACACAGATTTATCAGCCAGAGTGGTGTGGGAGAAGGCAGGCTGGGCCAGGAGTCTGGACACCTGGGCTACCTGGCTTCTAGCTCCAGCTCGGCCTCTAGTAACATCTCTGGAGCCCACTGGGTTTCTGAGCCTGCACCGGGAAAATAGTCTACTCTTGGGAGTTGACAGTTCAGGCCTACACAAAAAAAGAAGGGTTGCACATCAGTGGTTCTTACCCTTTTTGAGTGAGGGAGTCACAAACCCCTTTGGAGACCTGCTAAAACCTGTGGAACTGCAGCACATAAATAGTAAAACTTTTCATACCATTTCAGGGGCCCCAAAGTTATAATTCCCTGCAAGGAATGGTCTTTTAGTCTCATTGCTAAGCCATGGTATCCTGTTCCAGAGACAAAACAGGCACTATTTTGAAAGCAAATGAGAAATTCTACAAATCCTTCTGTCTGGGAAAGAAGATGAGTTTTTAAGTTATTCGGACATTGTTTATTCAATTCCTGCTGCCAGGAAGGAAATGTCGCTGCCTTTCCTATTCCCAGCGGGCAGGTTATGAATATCCTTAAGCATGAAATGTCATGCATGAGGAAGGCTTTTGTGGGAGAGCGCCTCCTTCCACCCCGCAGTAAACTCTTCTCCAGCCTGGCCCATCCTGCCAAAGCCACAGAACATCCAAACTGCCACTATCCCTTGCTGGGCTGCTGCTGTGTGCTGGGGAGGGGCAGCTGCACATCCAGCCAGTACTTACTGAATTCAGGCACTGGCTGGGGTATCACGGTCACTCTCTCGGGGATCCTCAGCCTTTGATCCCCACTGGGCAGAAGACACTGGCTCAGGTAGATCAGATGACTTGCCCAAGGTCCTGCAGCTGTCAAGGGTGACATTAATTTTCCCTCCATGTGTGTGACATCCCAACCCCTGAAGAAAACACCAGAGAGCCAGGCTCACATTTATGTTCACCCACCTCCTGGCACCAGGGATGGGGAAGGGGACAAAAGCCACACTTCTGCCTGTGCTCAGGATGGTGTATGAGCTGCCCTACAGAGGACCTCTCCCTGAAGCTTGTGGGTGTCCTCTGCAGCATCCAACCAGAGTCATTTCCCAGTGGCTGCAGCTGTGGACCTGGGGGGTGCTGCTCTGGAGACCCCACCCTAGAAGGGGCAGCAGTATTATTGAGGGCCCCCTGTCCTAGGCTCTGAGTCCTCTGCATCAAGCCTGGTGAAGAGCTCTTGGTTCAGACCGGTCTGAAAGCCGGGATCATTGTTGATCAGGGGCATGGACGTGCCTCCCACATCCTCTAGAGAGCCTTGAGGATCCACGGTCTCTGTGCCTTCCCTTCACCCCTGTACACAGCAGTGAACACTCACCTTGGCCCCTGAGAACAGAGACGCATGTGGGCCTCCAGCTCCAGTCTGGGTCCTAAACCCAAGCCAGGGAGGCTGCTGGGCCTGCAGTGTTGTCTGCTTCTGCTTGGCTTCCTGGGGGACTGTGGATGTTGCTGTCAGCCTCATGGTTACCCAGCCCTCTGGCCTTCTGGAATTTCTGCAAGGCACCAGCCTCCAGCTACTGGCTGGACCAGCTTGGATGGACAGCAGAGTGACAGGGAAGACCCCCTTCAGATGTTTCTGTCCTAGCTCCAGGTCTGAGGAGGCAGAGCAGAGCTGATCTGAAAGGACTCCCATTGTAAAATGGTTACAATGGTAACTTTTATGTTGAGTGTATTTTATCCCAATAAAAAGAAAGAAATGGAAAGGGGTTGGGACCAGGTTGGAGGTCAGCAGAAGCTGAATATTGTCTATGAAATGAAGGGCTTCTCCATGGTCTTGGAGGCCACCTTCAGTTCTAAAAGTGTCTTGTGAGTCCGTGATACGGTCCCAGCTCTCCCCACATTTTAACCATAAACAAGTGTGGAGTGATGATAGGCAACTGAAGAATGGAAAAGCTGCTGGCTGCCTGTTGGTCTCCTAGAGTGTCCAAGCAGGAATTTTGGGGTCCCAGCTTTGGGGTCGGTGGCGGAGGGAGACAGTGGTCAGAGGAGCTTAAATGAGTGGAGAGGCGCTTAACACACCCCTTCAACCAGAGGGGCTCTGCTTTATCTTTTTTTATATATGGAGGCTCTACATAAAAACTTATTTGAAAGAATCTACTAGAACACCAACTTTCTCATTGTACAGATAAAGAAACTGAGGCACAGAGGGAGGTGGTGACTTGCTCAAGGTGCTGACAAGTAGAGAAGGCCTCCTGAATCTAGACCCCATCCCCAACACCTGGGCCTTTGCTTGCCCCTGCGATCGTGTCCTCTGCCTTTATAAACACAGCACATCAGTTAGCGGACGGCCCTGTCCCTAGCATCACTTTGGCAATTCCCCTTTCTTTGATCATCATGGGAAGTGAGGACTTCCTCAGCCCCTGCCCCTCCCCTGGGATCCAGGAGCACACATTCTTCCCCAACCAGATTCCCTCTTGCCAAGCACTGGCCTTCACTCGGGGGCGAGGAGGGGAGGTGAGCAAGCAGCTCCCGCATGGACATGGACAGGGCCTCTTTACATGTGGCTCCGCACGGGTGAAGAAAAGATGGGCTCTTCTCT
This sequence comes from Gorilla gorilla gorilla, assembly GCF_029281585.2. Lineage (NCBI taxonomy): Eukaryota > Metazoa > Chordata > Mammalia > Primates > Hominidae > Gorilla > Gorilla gorilla. Next base: position 18,986,597 of record NC_073234.2, on the reverse strand, counting down.
ATGGAAATCATAGATCCATTCTCCAAGTATGGGAAAAATTATACACTGTTTCCTTCCCTATATTTAAGCTCATTCAAGGGAGCAGTAAGTATATTAGTATATTTCTGAAAGGTGTTTTGAAGACCCAGTGTGTCAGAATTAAAACTCTGTGCTCTTAGTGTAGAAAGCCAGTGATTTTCATGAGTGAGCTTAGGGTCTGTCTTCTCACCATCGGTTTCCTCTGCCCCTCTAGCTAGGTCCACCCCAGCAGGTGGGCAGCCTGGGCCAGCTTCCATGGACTGACTGCAGGGCAGACTGGACAGCCCTTGACTGTCCTAGACAACTTGGCCTCCGCTGTGGTCTTGCAGAATTACAGGAAATCGATTAATACATGCCCAATTCTCCCTTCAGATAGCTGGGCTGCTAAGTGTATTTTTAGAATTCATTTAAATAAATGCTCATTCCCCAACCCCAGACTCTGGTTTATAACCCACTGGGCCATTTGGATTTCTTTCATTTAACCTCATAATTGGTGACTCTAATTCTCATAATCTGGTGGTCCCCTTTTGCTTACAAAGTCCACGATCATGAGCCTGAACCATACCTTCCCTTCACCTTCTTTGCCTAATTCCTGCTCATCCTTAAAAACCTATGTCCATAGTTCCCTCTTCATCCCTCCTGCACACGTTTCCCCCTGAACTTCATCCACTGTGATGTTGACGTGTCCGTTTTTCCAGCTGTGAGATCTCGGAGTCCAGAGACAGCGTCATTCATTCCCTTTTCTTCATCTCCAGCACCTATGCCACATAGTGAGGCCTGGGATGTTCAATAAATTAATAGATTAATTAACTAGTTAATCTCAGAGGGGAAAACAGATACATGAACCTTCAGCAGACCTTCTGCAATGCTAAACGAGGAGGGGAGACGCAAGCAGGGCAGCAGTGAGAAGAGTGCAATAGGCAGATTTGCAGGGTGTTCTTTGAGGAGAGCTGCAGAAGGGGGTGTCTTGGTAAAGCATTGCATGTTGGGGAGGGAAGTGGTGACACTGAGAAAAAGGGGTGAGCATTGCACAGGCGATGGAGTGTCACTTACTGAGATTAGGAATAGGGGATGAATGGGTCGCAGGGAGATGTTGTCGACTGCATTTTGGGCGTGCTGAATGGGAGGGACCTGCAGCCATGGGAGGGAGCCTGCAGCTCAGCAGGGTTTTGAGTCATCAGATTGCTGGAGGTGGATGGGGTTGGGCATGAATGGGGGTGGCAAAGAACAAAAAATGTTCCCCACCTCACCCTGGAGGGAGTGCCAGCCTTAAAGGGGTAAGCCAGGAAGAAGATGAGTGGATGAGGCCAAGGAAGAGAGGACAAAGCTGGAGACTTGGAGGTCATGATGTTCAGGTCAAGGCAAATTAGAAACTCAGGAGAAGAACGAGGTGAGAATGTACCACGAAACCAGCAGTGGAGAGGATCTTCAAAAGGAAGGTGTGATCAGTGCTTCAAATTCAGCAGAGGTGAAGCGGGAGGAGGTTTGAAAAGCCACCTTTGGCTCTGGCAATGACAGTAACTTTGGGATGAGTAGAGTGGGCGAGGAGGTCAGACATTGGTGGGGTGCAGGATGACTGGACAAAGAAGTAAAGCTTCAGAGGAAGAAAGATCTGGCAGTAACTCAAGAGGGAGACAGGATCCAGGAAACTGTGGGTGACTTGAGAGACAGCATGCATTCTGATGAGGCTGAGCTTTGCAGTCTTACAGCTGAGATTCTATCCCGGCTCCATGTACTAGTCTGATTAAGGACTAATTTGTTGCTCCTAGAGCTGGAGCTAGAGTAGGATCTCTTTTTCTTTTCTGAGAGGAACATTTATACAGAGAAGACTCTGACCACCAAGGGTATGAGTCAAGTTTAGAGCAAAGGCTGGGGTATCAACTCGGTAGACCCAGCAGGACAGTGGCTTAAAAAAAAAAAACAAAAAAAAAAAAAAAAAAAAAAAAAAAAAAACAAAGTTTTTCTTTCTCTCTCTCTCTCTCTCTCTCATCTTACAGTCAGGGTAGGCAAGCTGTTCTGCTCCACACAGTCATACAGGGATCCCGGATCCTGCCATCTTGTTTCTGTACCATCCCCGAGGACAGCGTGTGTCTCCAAATGTGGCCTCCAGACAAGCAGCACTAGTGTTACCCAGAAACTTGTCAGAAATGTAAACTTCAGGCACCACCCCAGACTTACTGAATTAGAATCGCTGGGGGTGGGGCCAGCTGCGTTTTCAGAAGTCCTTCAGGTGATTCTAATGTACCCTTAAGCTTAGAAACACTTCTCTGAGGTGCTGTCCTTGTCTGCATGGTTGAAGCTGGATTTCAGACATATCTCTGTCCCAGTTCTCAGGAAGGGAAAAGATTGTGGTGATGTGTAGGGACAATGTTTTAAGGTCCAGGCATGGAACGGTACTTCCACTCACATTCCATTGTCAAGAACTACTATATGCCCAGATCTAGCTGCTTGAAGGGCTGGGAAATGCAGTCACTGGTTAGGTGGCCATGTACCCAGTTACAGCTCCATTATAATGGAAGAAGAGAAGAACAAATTTTGGGAGATCACTAACAGTCTTGGCTACTTGAATCAAACTTGAGTTAAGTTTAATGCCAATTCCCATCCTTTGGAAGAAAGAGATCTACCTACAGATCACAGTTAAGGCCTATCTATTTAAAGGGATCCATGAGGGTTTTCTTGTCAGGTGTACCAGCCTCCAAACCCTCACTGGACATAAGCAGCCCAACCCTTAGTCACCTACCTTACCTGCTCATCCGAGATACATTGTGCTGCCCGGTTCCTGGTTGGAAACATCCAATAAAAGGATTTCATCCAGCTGGCCCCATCTGAAAGAAGGCACCCCGGCTTGGCAGGGAAGGATGGGTGGTAAAGAGGTGTTGGTTTGCTGGAAATGAGAGCTAGAAGAAAGATAAGCAGCTTGTCCAGTGAGCAGCTAGGTACTTGCTGGGCATTTATGCACACCTGCACAGACTGTGCACTGCACAATTCCAGGGGCAGCCATTCACAGTCACTCTGATGTGGATAGCTCCCCCTGGAGCAGGGTGATGCAGGCACCTGTGTCTCAGCCATGTCCCACCCTCTGCTGAACCCGAGCACCCTGGGGTCTTGGGCATTCCTGTTGCTGCTGCTCATTGCCTTACAGATCAGGGTGAGCTTAGGCTCACCCTGAATGGGCCACTCCTGAAGCCTCCATCCTTCCTCTGAACAGCTTCTCAGGAAGTGTCTCAGTGCTTCGTGGACCAAGCCTGGACAGATAAATCAGTTCTGCATGGGGGCAGCTTTTCGTCCCTCCTCCAAGTCTACTAAAAGCCCAAACCTGAGAAGCCTTGACCTTGGCATCAGCAACACCTGGGCTTGATTCCTGGGTCTACCAGCAGAGCCTCAGCTCCTCATTTATAAAACAGAAGCGATAGCAACTGCCTTAGTGAGTTATTGAAACAGTTAAATGAGAAACTTGGCCCGTATGAGGGCCCCACCACTATTTATGGCTGAAGCTGCAGGGGGCTGGGCTTTCCAACTACTGGCCAGAGTCTGGAGGACGTGCGGGGGGTCAAGGTGGCTTCTTGGGGCCCTAAAACACCTTGTCTGCATGACTAGGAAATCATACATTTCTGGAACAGGCAGGGTGACCTGCCTTCCTTGGATCTGGCATGTGTTTACTTAATGAGCTACTTTCAGATCCGACACACGCACACTGTCTCTCTCTACCAGCTGTCTGTGATGCTGGGTTCTGCAGCAGGAGAAGGAAGCCACTTGTGTTTGCCACACTGAGATCTCACTGTTGGAGGGCCTTAGGGGCACTGGGCTTTCCCGGCCTCTGCTGTGGGTCCATCGTCAAGACCTGGAGCAAAGGCAAAGAAAAGAAGGTGTAGCGCTAGGAGAAGGGGGTCCACTGCATGTTCATTTCCGATACCTCTCAGAGCTGTCCCCTCCTGCTGTGGGTTTCTTCTGAGGTCTGACTCCTCTACGGAAGTGTCTGATTGTGCCTTCAGGTGTTTCCCATCAAGGAAAGTGTCTTGTTCCCATTTGTGCCTTGTTTGGATTATTTTCAAAAAGATATTCTACTTTGATGTACAATGGATATAGGTCTGTGTTTCTCATCTGAGGCTGACATTGAAGAAGGAGGGAAAAAAGAAGAAGATGCAAAGAAGGCAGAGAAAGCTCAGGGAAAGCTCCTCTTTCTGTTTTCTCTGACAGGTCTCCTGAGGAACCGGGTGAGAGCAAGACAGGGTGAGAGGTATTTATGTAGCTCTCCCAGAGTTCATGAGCATTCACGTGGCTCTTCAGTGCATTTGCTCTTTCGTTCACTCATTCATTCAGCATCGGACACCAATACATGGGGTGCTGTGTTGGGTGCTCAGGACCCCAGAACTTAGCTCAGATGTTGTCAAGTAATGTAGTTAAGGGGCATGCCTTGGGCTTCATTCATGGGGGTTGGTGAACATGGGGTATAAGAGCAGGAAGCGGGTTGGAGATACCTTTAGAATATGGAGGAGATGGGGCAGAAAGATTCAGAATGTTGTTGACAAGCAGTGTAACATCATGATGAAGAGCCAGGACTTAACACCCAGCTGGGACATTTTTGAAGTGAACTGGAGCACTGCTCTTAATTATGTTGACAATAGGTGCAAAGTAGGATTAACCTCTGTCTCTCTTTCCCCTTCTGTAACGTGGGGAAGATGTGTGTGCCTACCTTAAAGGGTTGTGAGGATTAAAAGAGATATTACTTACAAAGGACGGTTGATCCTTGAATAGCACGGGCTTGTTGAACTGTGCAGATCCACTTCTATTTTTCAACCAAACATGGATGGAAAATACAGTATTCACAGGATGCAAAACCCAATTATATGGAGAGCCGGCTTTTCATGTATGTGGGTTCTGCAGGGCTGGCTGCAGATCTTGAGCATGTGTGGACTTTGATTTACAAGGGGGTCCTGGAACCAATCCCCCATGTACGCCCAGGAACAACTGTACTAAAACCATACCTGACACACCACAGTTATTCCCGGGCTCACAAGGAAATGAGCAAAGATTTAAGTGATACAGCAATGGCCCACAACTCCTGCACTTGCAGTAAGTCTTAGAGTGAGGAAGTATCTTTACCCAACCTGGTAAAGAAGATAGTCATTCCAGTTTTATGGGTGAGAAGAGCCAAGGCCAAAAGTCACAAGCAAGTTAGAAATGGAAGCGAGACCAGAACCCAGGTTCCTAGATAGAAGCTCAGCCCCCCTTACATTGCAGGATTGGGGATGGGGTTGATCAGAAGAGAAGGAATGTGTAGGGGTGACCCAAGCACCAAGACAGCTGTCACTTTCTGCACTCGATGACCTCACTAGCCCCGCTGGGATGGCAGAGGCCCAGGTGCTGCCTCCTGGAGCCCTACCCACAGGGCACCCCACCTGCAGCCCCAGCTGGGGGGCACCTCTTCCCACCCCCCCACCCCGCCCAGGGTGTCCTTTTGCAGTGCCTTGCTGTCGTGTTGAGAACAGAGATGACGTGCGTAATGTTCACTGCAGCCGTGGCCTTTTTTCTCTTCTTTTAAAATGGCTTTCTTGTCTGAACCAATCTGCTTTGTTAAATTGAGGTCCTGGTTTTCTGCAGGTGAATTCTTCACGGCCACCTGGGGACAGGGTCCCCTCTCAATCATCTGTATAGAGTCCACTAAGCGGGCCGAGAGGGTTGAGGAGCAGAGGCCCTGAGACTCCATCCATAACCATCAGACACAGAGCCTGGCCGGTGTATTATTTAGGGTTACCCGACCTTTGCCTCTTGTCCTTCATTTGGGAAGCTCTTAGAGATGTGAGTTTCATCATGACTCTTGTCTGGCAATGAAGCTATAAAATTGCAGTATACATAGTTCTTGCAACTCTCCATCCCATTTAGTCCTCACAGCCACCATGCAAGGGAGACAAAGCCAGCCCAGCGTCATCTCTATCTTACAGAGGACGAAGCTAAGGCTCCAGAGGTCACAGGGTTTGCCCGGGGTCACACTGCTGCAGGTGGCAGCTGGTACTCACACCCAGATCCCCTAACCTGCTGACTAGCGCTGGGTTTGTGTTTGTTTGGTCACCGATTCTTGTCACAAGTGCTGGAGAAGTCCTCATTTCATAGGTCAGACAGAATTTAAAAAAAAAAAAAGGATCTAGGAAAAACAGCAAACTGTGATCCTGCGTACAGGCACCTCCAGAGACTCCCTGTGTATGTATACACCTAGAAGATGCGAGAAGCTGAACCACTTGCCTGACAGTAGGAGCAGAATCCTGACTAATACAAAAATGCAATCTGGTACTTGCAAATGAAGTAAAAAATAGTCATGTACTTAGGAAACCATGTCTCTCAGGGCATAAAGACTAGGAATTCTTAGTGCTAGGGTTTTAATTCAAGTTCCACCTACAGCACCATCCACATGACTCTATAGTTAGCAATCAAACCCTAAGTTTAGTCCAAAAGAGTTGCCTGTGCTCATTTACCTGCACACAACAAACACGGTAATGGAAAAGAAAAGGCGGTTGCCGGCCAGGCGAGGTGGCTCACGCCTGTAGTCCCAGCACTTTGGGAGGCCAAGGCGGGTGGATCACTTGAGGTCAGGAGTTTAAGAACAGCCTGGCCAACATTGTGGAACCCTGTCTCTACTAAAAATACAAAAATTAGTCAGGCATGGTGGTATGTGCCTGTAATCCCAGATACTGTGGTGGCTGAGGCACAAGAATCATTTGAACCTGGGAGGCGGAGGTTACAGTGAACCACGATTGTGCTACTGCACTCCAGTCTGGGTATACCCTGGAAGGAAGGAAGGAAGGAAGGAAGGAAGGAAGGAAGGAAGGAAGGAAGGAGGGAGGGAGGGAGGGAGGGAGGGAGGGAAGGAAGGAAGGAAGGAAGGAAGGAGGGAAGGAGGGAAGAGGGAAGGAGGGAAGGAGGGAGGGAGGGAGGGAGGGAGGGAAGGAAGGAAGGAGGGAGGGAAGGAAGGAGGGAGGGAAGGAAGGAAGGAAGGAAGGAAGGAAAGGAAGGAAAGGAAGGAAGGAAGGAAGGAAAGGCAGTTGCCCAGAGACCCCAGCCCAGCCTGTGCCTCAGTGGTGGCACTGGCAGCCGCTGGATCCCCAGCTTCAAAGTCAGAGAGACAGAAGACTAGGGAGAAGGTATGGTTCCCTCCAGAGGGTTCTCCAAACAGTTGGTCTCTTTGTACTGACAGCCCTCATGGTCCTCCTGACCCAGGATCCTTTCAGAAAATACTGGCCTTGTGCCTCCCAGCCCCCAACCGGGGTCTCTGCCCTGGACAGATCCCCCAGCTCTTAGTTTTCACCAGAGATCCCCAAGCTACAGGAAATCCAAACTAGACCTGTGCTGGGAAAAGTCAAACATCTGTTCTGCACATAACTCATGTGCCTGGCTCTCCAGTAGTGTTCTGTGCCTCAGTTTTCTCTTCTGTAAAAGGGGAAGATAATCCCATCGTGGGATTATTATAAGTATTAAATTAACTAATGCACGTTTGGCACTTAGGTTAGTGGCTAGCATGAGCTAGCATTTAGTAAATGTTTATTATTGTATCAGCCAATCAAAATCTTGTTGGTGGCCATGGAAAAAACACTGGCCTGGGAGACAGGAGACCAGGTCCTCCCCTGCCACTGATCTGCAGTGTGGCTTTGACCACAGTGTCACCTCCTGGTCCCCCACCCCAATTCCCACCCCACGAGGGCCCAGCTGCCTCAGTTCTCAAAAGGACTGAGCTCAGAATCCTTCTGGCTCCTTCCAGCTGCCCCCATTTCGAGGGTCTGAAGAAGTCCTGCTTCTCCGCTTCAGAAGGACAGTCGCACTGTACACCCACCGCAGACAAGCGGAATGAAACCAGAGGGAAGCAAAGGCACAGAAGGGCGAGGCTGTCTAGATGGAGAGAGGAAATCCACCGTGCGGGGACTGTCACTAAGTTTCATTAAAACCCGAAATGAAGTCATACATTCAACCACGTAGACTGTTTTTTTCCTTTCCTACTGTTTTTGCCCATCAGGCAGGCGTAGCCTCTTGTTGGCCAGAAACTCAAAGGTGGAAACTGACACTTATTTAACTGAAGGGGCACGGGTGTGTGTGTGTGTTGGGCGGGGGGGGGGGGGGGGGCCACTGGTTTTGTTGGGGGAGGGGGGATCTTTATTTTTGCTTCTGAAAAATTCACTGATAAAATTATAAGTATTTACTGTGTATAACATGGTATTTTGAAGTACATATACATCATAGAGTGACAATCTAGCCAATTAACATATGTATTTCATGTATTACTTTTAAGGGCAAAAACTGCAATTACTTTTGCACCAACCTAATAGCATTTTAGGGTGAGAACATATATCATCACTCAGCATTTTTTAAGAATGCAATGTGTTCACAGTGGCTCACGCCTGTAATCCCAGCACTTTGGGAGGCCGAGGCAGGCGGATCACGAGGTCAGGAGATCGAGACCATCCTGGCTAACATGGTGAAACCCCATCCCTACTAAAAATACAAAAAAAAAATTAGCTGGGTGTGGTGGTAGGCACCTGTAGTCCCAGCTATTCGGGAGGCTGAGGCAGGAGAATGGCGTGAACCCGGGAGGCGGAGCTTGCAGTGAGCCAAGATCGTGCCACTGCACTTCAGCCTGGGTGACAGAGTGAGACTCCGTCTCAAAAAAGAAAAGAATACAATGTGTTGGGTGGGAATTGAACAATGAGAACACTTGGACACAGGGTGGGGAGCTTCACACACCGGGGCCTGTCGTGGGGAGGGATAGCATTAGGAGATATACCTAATGTAGATGACTAGTTTGTGGGTGCAGCACACCAACATGGCACATGTATACATATGTAACAAACCTGCACGTTGTGCACATGTACCCTAGAACTTACAGTATAAAAAAAAGAATACAATGTGTTATTAACCATACAGAGTCCCGACATGCAATAGATCTCTTGAGCTTATTCCTCCTGTCCAACTGAAATTTTATACCCTTTAACCAACATCTCTTCCCCTCCCCACTTCCCCCCACCACCATTCTACACTCTATTTCTATGGGATCAACTTTTTAGATTCCACGTATGAGTGAGATCATGTGGTATTTGTCTTTCTGTGCCTGGCTTATTTCACTTAACATAAGATGCTACTGTGTGTTTATCCAAAGGAAATGAAATTAGTATGTTGAAGAGCTATCTGCATTCCATGTTCATTTCATTACTGTTCACAATAGCCAAGATACAGAATCAACCTAAGTGGCCATCAGGGGATGAATGGGTAAAGAAAATGTGGCATATATATACAATGAAATGCTATTTAGCCTTATAAAAGAAGGGAATCTTGTTGTCTGTGACATGTGGATGAACCTGGAGGACGTTATGTTAAGTGAAATATGCCAGTTTTGTTTGTTTGCTTGTTTGTTTTCAGAAACATCAGGCTCCCCAAAAGCCCTCCCCTGGTATGGGATGCTCTTCCCTTAGGGAACGGAGAGTCAGGTCCCTCCCAACCTCAGCTTTTGCTAATGGGAGCAGACAAAGAATAAGAGGTTGGTGAGATCCCAGGAGTAGAGAATGTGGGGGAATGTGGAAAGTCACAACTTAGTGAGGCCAAGTTTGTTCCAGGCCCAGACATGGCTTCCCAGCCCTTCCTGCCCTCCTGGCCCACCCTGCCCAGCCATGCCGCCAGGCCTTTGCTCACACTGTCCCCTCTCCCTGGGCAGCCCTCCCTCCTTTTCTGCCCGCAGAAACCCTGCCTGTTTTTAAGGACCAAATTAAATGCCCCTTTTTTTGCCATCCACCGCCACCACCCTCGTCTGGCAGAATCAACGCCTGTCCCTCTGCGCTCCCATCAGGACGGGCCAGCGTCTCTGAAAGTGCTCTCCAGTGTCTGGAAGTTGTTTGTATGCATGTGCCCCACCCTCACGACTGCTGTGACCTCCTGAAGGAGCAAGTCCAGTTGTTCCAAGTACCAGCACATAGCACATAGCAGGGACTCAATACATGTTTGTTGAGGGAGTGAAGGATGCAGCTCACCCAGGGCCTCAAAACGCCATGTGTTTATGTATGATCTACACAGCCAGCTCCCACCCCTTGCTCCCCATCACTATTAAAGGACTTGGTCTTGCCCACCAGCCAACACCTGTGGTACCCTGTGCTCCTGGGCACTGGCCCCGGCTGGAGCCTGCCCTGCTCACCAGGACTCCCGGCACATCTGGCCAGCTGGGCTCTTCCTACACATCCTGCATCTCTGTGCTTTGAGCCTCATCTGCTTGGGAGAGCGGGGGGATGCAGTAGGAGGACAACGATCCTCAAGTCTCACAGCCATGCCATTACACATCCAGCCCTGATGAAAGTCCCCAAAATGCATCAGTTCGCCATCAAGGCATCTGTGGTTGCCTTTCTGAGATGTCCTATGGCATGGATCCTGATGATGACATTCACTGCCCCCGCACCTGCTGGCTGCCCCTGAGTCCCACCTTTGTGCTACAGTCAGTACCTCCTCCTGGGGGGAAGGCACCTTGAGGCTCATTGCCGGGCAATCTGGGAGATCTTCATCATTTCAATAGGAACTGTGTCCTAAATGTGAATTTGCATGAGAGGACGGGCCCACCCTCATGTCCCACCCAGTTATGCCTGTTTCAGAGTTGAAGGGTACTTATACTGCAGGCACAGGGACTTTCAGAGTTGGAAGGGACCTTAGAGAACATTGATGCAAAGTGTGGTCCCAAGACCAGCAGCACCTTGGAGCAGTGACTAGCCATCCTGGTTTCCCAGGATTGCCCAGGTTTAACCTTGAACAGCACTCCTGTATCCCAAGAAATCCCTCTGTCCCTGGCAAATGGGTATTATCAGTCACCCTGCCTGGGAGCAAATCCTGCAGGGTCTCACACTAAACCTAATGAATCAGAAACTCTGGCGGTGGGCCCTGAGATCTTCACTTTAACAAGTCCCCCAGATAATTCTAAGACCTAAGCAGGAGAACCACTGCTTTTCCCTGCAGGTGGGAAACCAAACATTCAGGGAGGGCAGTAGCTTGCCTCGCCAAGCACAGGCAGCAAGTAAAGGGCAGAGCCAGAAAGAGGGTCTGGACCCCACTGTGTGGCACCGCTGTCCCCATCTCAGTCCACAAGCTCGGGAAGGTAACCAAATCAGTCAGTCTGTTAAATAAGATGCTGAGAAGCACCCAGGCCAACTGCTGCAGTCCGTGGATGCTGGGCTTTGCCCTGGGGGTCTGGGAAGGTGGGAATAGCCACCTTCAGGGAGGGGTAGAGTCCCCCTGAGCCCTGGAGCATTGGGACAGAGTAGCAGCGGTTTCAGATTCAGGCCACAGCCTGAACAAAGGGCCAAAGGGAGGACACAGATGTGCCTTTTAGAGGCCAAGGAAGAGATCAGCGTCGCGAGGCCAGGGATCTGGGAGGTGCGGTCCCTCTCCTTTGTCCTCAGAGGCTTGTCCATGATTCTGCATCCAGCGTTGGTTACACCCATAGTGGTAGTCTCTGCCTTGCCTGCCCCCTGCTGTCTAGCTGGTGCCCCTCAGGAACACTTCCTTCAATTGGTTCCCAAGCCCAACTCCCAACTGCTATGAACAGAAATAACACCCACTTAGGAAGGCCAGTCAGCTTCCCAGCAATCATAAGACACTCAAAGCTCAATGAAAAATGATTTGGGGGATTATCCAAAGCCCTGGCCCCTCCATTCGCTGGCAGATAAGCTCACATCAAGTGGCTTGTTTGCTTTTCTCCTCTCCAGGGGCAGCTGCAGCCATTTCCATGTTCCCCCACCCACCTCCCCTGATATATCACTCTCCAGGCGAAAGAAAATTGGGGTACAATGAGGTCCTAGAGAGGGGAATCCACTGGGACAGTCAGGAGGAGGGCTGGAAGTGGTGGCTGGAGCTCTTCCGCTCACCTTCCTTCAGCCCTGTCCCCTTCCCCGGAGGCAGCAGAGTTAAGCAGGCTCTGGAGCCTTTCCCAGTGCACTAGGCATGCCCGAGCCGCCCTCCCTCATCACACAAAAGCACTTCCTTTCCCTGACCTTCTAGCTGCTTCCCTCCCAGCCTTCTCATTTGAAAATATTCACCTCCAGGTCTCTGTTTCCTCTCCCTTCATGGTGCATCCCTATGATCCCCATGTATCCTTCATGGACAAAGGTGAGCCCTTGCTTGGACCTCTTAGCAAGCATGCAGTACTGCAGCCCACCCTGTCCTCCTTGGCTTCCTGGACCCCCACTCCCCTGGTTCTCCTTCTACCCCCGCCTCTGTTTCAACTTCCCACCTGGCTGCTTCTTCCTCTGCCCACTCCTGGGGTCTTTCCTCTCCTGCCTCTTCCTGGAGCACACTGCCTGCCTGATGGGGCCTCCCTCTGCGCCAGTCAGGTGTCTGTCCCCTACTCTCCATTCCTCCACCATCTCTTTCTCGAACTTAAGCACCACCTTCCTGGGGTCAGCATCACTTTCAGGACATTAATTCAAGTCCCCGAGCTTCACATGTAAGGTCACTCTTGACCTGACCCCACCTAACCTTCAGCTCTCACCCACTCCATGCACACTCTGCACCAGTGGTCTCCGAGGTGGCAACAGACAATATATTAGGATACAGTGAAAATTTACTGAAATCCCTATCCCTCATTATTTTTTAACTTTCAAAACTGCAAAATGAAGTTTTGATGAATACCTGCTATATAAATGGACAATAGTACATGAATAAAAATTATAAATAAGAAATTTGAGGGGGTGTACAGTCAGAAGAGCTTGGCGACCACTGCCTGCCATGGGCCTCTGGTCTTATTGCCCCCACTGCAGTGCCCCTGGCACAAACATGTAGCTTAAAGAAGCTACAAGTTCGTTGTTCTCTAATGTAAACTAAGTCTGGAGGTAAGCAGCTCAGGGATGAATGGCAGCTCTAAAACCATCTGAGACCTAGAATCTTTGACCTAATTGTTACTCCCTTTTCAACCCATAGTTTTCAGCTCATGGTTCAATAGAGCTGCTTCAGCTCCAGCCACAGCATCAGCATTGCAACCAACAGGAAGAAGGAAAGGGTGAAGAGAGACATGCCCCCACCACTCTAAAGACACTTCTGGCTGGGTGCGGTGGCTCATGCCTGTAATCCCAGCACTTTGGGAGGCCGAGGCGGGTGGATCACCCGAGGTTAGGACTTCGAGACCAGCCTGACCAACATAGAGAAACCCCGTTTCTACTAAAAATACAAAAAATTAGCCGGGTGTGTTGGTGCATGCCTGTAATCCCAGCTACTCGGGAAGCTGAGACAGGAGAATCGATTGAACCTGGGAGGCAGATTGCGGTGAGCCAAGATTGCGCCATTGCACTCCAGCCTGGGCAACAAGAGTGAAATGAAACTGTCTCAGAAAAAAAAAAAAAAAAAGATACTTCTAACTGTTAAAAGACAGATAATGACATTATTAATGATAAAGGGATTAATCCACCAGAATAATATCTTAACTCCAAATCTGTTTGTACTCCATAAAATATCTGTAAAACATACGAAGCAAAATTTAAGAGAATTAAATAAGGTATAGACAAATTCACACTTGTAGGGAGAGTCTGTAATAGGCATCTTTCAATAGCCAATAGACCAATCAGACATCAGATCAGTAAGGATACAGAAGATGTGAAAAGTGCAATTAACAAATTTGACCTAGTTGACACATACAAAATTCTGTACTCTACAATGACAGGATGTACATTCTTTTTAAATGAACATGAAACATATACCAAAAAATGATCCTTCTAAAAAGCCGCATATACCACTTCTGCTTACATACCGCTCTCCGGCCAACAGGGAATCCTGGCTATGCCTAGCCGGAAGAGAGGCTGGGAAATGTCTTTTGCTCCAGGTGACCAAGTACCCAATTAAAATGGAGATGCTCTATTCCCAATGAAAAAGGGGAGAACAAATATTAGGGAAACCATCAGTCTCTGCCCCCCACCCCTTCCTGCCTTGCCCTGGGTTCTCTGGTCCTGAGAGTACTGCACAGTGGGTATTAGGGAAACCATCAGACTAGCCCTACTTCATAGGGGTATTGGAAAGAGGCACCGAAATAATGCACGTAAAGCACTTAGGTCTGCATCTGGCACGTGAAAGTGTTCCATAAATGTGACCTGCACAGAGAGGTTAAGTAACTTGCCCGAGGTCACACAGCCAGTAAAATGGCAAGGCTAGCTTTGAGATCCAGGCATCTGGCTCCAAGTTTCTTTGGGGCCTTTGCCACTCCCAGCACAGGGACCCAAGTGTGGTGGGATATTACAGGAGATGGAGCCTTGAATAGTGGGGGATAGAAAACTGCAACCATCGATTACAGACTTCTAGAGAAGTCATTTTAAAATGTGCGTTTTAGCTCCGATGGGTAAATTTCCTCATTCTGTCTGCAAAAGATTGAATTAAGTGAGCCCCAAGGTTTCCCCTTAACCCTGACATTCTGTGGTTCTATCTTCTCTACCAATAATGGCTACAATTTTACCATTAGAGTTACGTTTTTCTTTGTTAAGTCCTATCTTCTGCCTGAAGTCCTTTTTAAAAAATACAATTTTCCTTTCAGGGGCCCTGACCCCTTGGTTTGAGTGAGTGAATCGTGCCCCTTTGCTGCAGATGGAGAGAAGGTTCTGTGTTAGGAGTCTAGTGGGCCCTGGCTGGGAGGGGAGGGACGTGCAGAGGGAGGGAGACTGCAGACAGTAGCGCCCGGGCCCCCACAAATCCCTCAGCTTACTAAAAACCCATGGCGCCCAGAGGACGCTGCACCTAGTCTCTTGTCAGGGCCGACTGCAGAATGACCTCCAAACAGCTTCTGCTCGATTGCCTGGCCACCCCCATCCATCACCACTCTTGACAGGCTTCCTTTTTTTCTCCTATATTTCTTCCACCACCCTATCTCTCAAACAAAATTGAAGAAAAATGGGTTTTGTCTTTTTTTAATGAGAAGACTAACAATCTTAAATTACCTTCTTCAAGGTCTGCAAATAGAAATCCCAAATAAGACAGCCACCTTTTCTTTTCTCTCCTCTTCTCTCCCTGTCTCCGTGAGCCCATAAGCTTGAAATAAGAGGCAGAGCAGTGGCTCAGGGAAGTAATTTGGGCTTTGGCGCAGCACCAGCCAAAGAGGCAAGAGCAAGGGGGGAGGAGGGCCTGATGGGGGGTTGGGAATGATAGAGGAAGAGAAGGTCATAGGCAAAACCAATGCCTCATTGCGTATGGTTCTGAAATAAAAGAGCTTCCCAAAATGGGGACAATTTCTTAAAGAGCAACTACTCTGTGAGTGTGCAGGTGCCCAGGGGTACAAGTAGGTCCAGGTGAAGAGGAAACCATAAAGGCTTCAGACTTACTGAGGTTCAGACTGACTAAGAAGCAAATGGGATTACTGAGTACAGTGGGCTTCTCTGCCTTTATCACCAATGTTGACTTTCCCTAGAAAGTCCATTGATGGGTGTCCGGACAAGAGACAGAGCATGGTGCTGGGGCAAAGAGTGGAGTTTTAGGACTGGGATCTTAGATTCTAGTACCAGCTCTATGGCATGTAATAATAAAAGCTAACATTAAATACTTACTATGTGCCAAGGACTATGCTAAACACGTCACATAGATTATCTATCCCATTTGATCTTCAAAACAACCCTATGATGTAGGTATCATTATCCCCATTTACAGATGAGAACACTGAGAGATGGGAAGTCATGTCACTTGCCCAAAGTGTCACACATCTTGTGACAGATCAGGGTTTGAACCCAAGGAGTTAAGACTCCAGAGGCTCTTAGACTTCTTCTGCCAAACAGTCTGGGCCTGTCTGGACCTGCTTCCTCATCTGGGAAGTCAAGGGGTGTAGAGGCCAGGTGAGGTGGAATGGGTCATCACTGAGGTCTTTCCGGCACAGATGCTCTGATATGGGACTCCTGCCACACCTGTGGATGTGCAGTACAGGTTTCCACTGCAAAGCAGCCATGCTGAACGTGTGTGTGTGTGTGTGTGTGTGAGAGAGAGAGAGAGAGAGAGAGAGAGAGAGAGAGAAAGAGTGTGTGTCTATGACAGATAAACTTGTGTCCTGCAACCCTGATGAGACAGGGAAAGAGAATAAGAACACAACAAGGCCGAGGAAATCTGGAAGATTTGTAGGTTAGACCTTTGTCAAGAGAACAAAACCGGCACCTGAAGGTCTGGAAAATTCTGCCCAAATTCACCTCCACTAAGGCATCCAGTAGCCTTTGCGATTCCCTGATCTTTACTCTATGCTGCACACCCACAGCCTCAAAGATCCCTGGCAAGACAGGCAAATAAGCCCTTCAAAGGGAACCTGGCTGAGGCGCCCTGGCTCCTGGAGGGGTGAGGTGGCTCTCGGTAATTCCCCAGCCCAGCCTGTGTGCCTTCTCTAGACTCAGCAGCCATGGCCCATTACAAGACCAAGCAGGATGACTGGCTGATCGTCTACCTGAAGTACTTACTCCTTGTCTTCAACTTCTGCTTCTGGATGAGTGAATTCTGCACACACATCCCCTTCCCCGAAGCACTGAATGAGTCAAGCCACCTTTGTTTTTTGTGAGTCACCACTTTGAAGTTGATTTCTTCCAAATCAAAGACCACCCATGGGCAAATTCTGCCTACTTTAAAGCAAATGTGTATGTTTGCTACTGAGGGGGAAGAAAAGAATCCGGTCTGCAGGTTGGCGTGGAGTCCGTACCACGTGGCGTCTGAATAGAAGCACAAACATCACAATGAGCTTTGTGTTCTGGCCCCGCTGTACAAAGGCTCGGCTTCTTTCTTCCCTGCTAACTTGTTGCACAAGTGCCTTGTGGGAAATGTGACTGCCTGAAATAGTGGCTAAGAATGGCTTGTTTCCAACCGAAGCCCATTTGCCTTTCATGGTTGACATTCTCCAGGCCCACGGCAGGGAAACAGAAGTCCTGGGAGCTCATTCTGCTGCTGCCTGTGATGGAAATGGTCTCTATGGTGACTCCCCGCAGGAAACCTGCCTGGGTGATGTCTTCCTGAGGACCATAGCCTGTCCGCTTGGGACCATTATCTGGACAATTGGGAGCCGAATACCACCCAAAAATAGCCAGACACCAGAATATAAGTATTTTGTATTACAGTCTCACTAAATTTGGGAAAGTAGGAGAAGGGTAAGAGTGCAGGCTTTGCAGGCAGCTGGACCTAGGCTCTGCCAGCTACTAATGGTGTGGCCTTGAGCAACTGAAGTTCGAGGAGCCTGTTTCCCTGGCTACAATTCAGGGATGATTGGGGTTGCATTCGATAAATGCAATATTTTGAATATCACATGTCAAATGCCTGAAAATACCACCAAATCAACCCTCGGATAAGGCAGCCAGGTTTCCTGCTACCATGGTAAGGGAGAAGACCCTTTACAGAGTCTTAGAATCATCTCAGAAAACCAAATGCAAATGGGATATGTCTGAGTTTTGAGCATCTTTCCTGCAGGGACTTGATTAGGATTGGGAAGAGCCATGACCTAGGAGTTTGGGATGGGAAGACATGGCAAGGCAAGAGTTTTTGAAGAGTCTTGGTGAAAAGACAGTCATTAGATGCTATTAAAAAGTTGTACAATCTGCTGTTTGTGTAAATGTTATTTGCAAAGTCCCCGAAACGAACAATAAAATTATGTTCAGCTTTTATCTTCCTGGGCAAGAGTCTCCTGTGGAATAATAAAGCTGTGTTGATGAGGACAGTAAACTGTGTGGCGTAGATGGCTTCAATTCTCACGGACAAATCCAATAGGATGCTTAGGATTCCTACTGATGAGCACTTCTTTTTAAGAAGGACTATGTTTTTCCTAATCATAAAAGTCTTGTGTATCCACTACAGATCACCTCTAAAATACTGAAAAGTACGCTAAGAAAATGAAAATTGTCCGTATCTCCCTATGTTAGCTTCCCAGGGCTTCTGTAGCAAAGTGCCATAGACTGGATAGCTTTAAGCAACAGGAATTCACTCTCTCACAGTTCTGGAGGCTACAAGTCCAAAATCAGGGCATCAGGAAGGCTGTGCTTCCTCTGGAGCTTCTAGGGGAGGGACCCTTTATCACCTCTTCCAGCTTCTGGGAGTGGCTGGCAATTCTCAGCACTGCTTGGCTTGCAGCTGCCTCCCTCCAATCTCTAAGGCCTCTGCTGTCACATGCTGCTCTCCTATGTGTCTCTGTCTTCATGTGACGTCTTCCTCTTCCAAGGGCACCAGTCATGTTGGATTAGGGCCCACCCTTCTGACCTCATTGTAACTTGACTACATCTGCAAAGATCTTATTTCCAAATAAGGCCACGTTCACGGTTCTGGTGGTTAGGATTTCAACATACCTTTGGGGGGACACAGTCCAACCCATAACACTGGCCATCCCAGGAATGGCCACTGTTGACATTTCCTCTAGACTTCGCACTGATCAAAGTGAGAGATTGTAGTGACCTGCACTGTGGGAATGACAGTGGGGATAGAAATACTTGGAGTTAAGGGATTTAGGAGGTGAAATTGACAAGAAGAGATTCCTTTGGCTGGAAGAGGTGCCTGGGATATGAATCTCCTGATGGATGGTAGAGCTCTTCATTGAAACCAGAGACTGGAGAGATAAGTTTGGGGTCAGATGGTGAGGTCAGATGTAGACATGGTGACTTTTCGAGGTGCCAGGAGACCTCTGAGCAGAGATGCCCTGTAGGCAGTTAGCTTACAGGTCTGGATCTCAGGAGGGAGTTAGGCTGGCACCCCAGACTTGGGGATCATCCCCACCCCAATGGCAGCTGCAGCCACAGAAATACAGGAGATCCCTTAGGGAGAGCATGGAGATCAAGAGGAAATGAGAGGCAAGAAGGAGACATGGGCACCCCCACAGGTCAGGGTGAGTCTAGGGTGTCCCCAAGGTCAGGGTGATCTGGGGTGTCCCCAAGGTCAGGGTGAGTCTGGGGTGACCCACAGTCCCAGTTTGCCCTGAACTGAGGGAGTTCCCAGGATGTGAGACTTTAGTCTAAAACCAAGAGAGCCCCAGACAAGCTGATCAGTGCTTACAGTTTGATCAGGGGAGCCTGAGGCAGAACAGTCAGCGAGGTGGGAGGGAAGCCAGGGGCCTGAGAAGGTCAGCGGTGTTGAAGGGTAAGGCAACATCAAGTGTTCTGAGGCCTGGAAGAGGCCACTGGGCTTAGCAACAGAGGGGCAGCTGTGGGGAAAGCACTTTCAGAAAAGTGCAGAGACGGGAGGGTAGAGGAGGTGGACTCTGTGTAGACACCACCGGCCGGGCACCAGGAGAGGGCTGGGCAGTAGCAGATGTGGCCAGAGGGTCATCGGCTCTTTAGTCCCTAGGGCTGTCTTGAGGTGCTCTGCCCAAATATTTGTGGAAGGGCTCGGACCTTGCGCTCCTGCCTGTGCCAAGGTCCCATAGGTGGGAGTGGGCAGCAGACATGGTGACCACGGTTGGGGAGGACCCAGGGCCTGTTGGGTGTGTGCATCCTTTTGGGGAGGGAAGGAGAAGGGCCTGTGGGTGGCAGTGCACACAGCTGCGCAGCAAGTGTGTTACTGGTGCAGTTGCCAGCAAGGGGAGCTTCCTTCATGCAGCGCTCCCTGCTTCCAGTTAAAAATACCCCTGCCGAGGGCCTGGCTGGCCATGGACCAGCTTCCCAGGGACCAGCTCAGCTCAGACTTCTTTCCCTGGTGGGGGATGGTTGGATTTTGAAGGTTCAGACCTCAGTCTCCAACACAGGGGTTCCTGGCGTCCGGTCCCCAAGACCTGCTGCAATCTCCACAGGGGTAGACACTGGGCAGCCGGCAGACCCAGTCCCTAGGGACAGAGCACCAAGTCCCTAGGAACTCACCAGAATTCCCCAGGAGGGGGCGTTGGCCAGTGAGGATCCCTTCCAACAAGAGAAGGTTCCCTCCCACACAGACACCCCCAGCGTCCAATCGCTGTCCTCCTGCCTGAGCCTGCCGAGGTATGAGGCACAGCACAGGGGAAACACAAGCTTCCTTTCTCCCCCAGAACGAGGTCCTCTCTAGTCTATCACCCTGCACTCTTTATCGAAACTCAGCACAGAGAGGGGAAACCTGGGTTGGCCGCAGCATTTGACAGGAGCTGTTGGATGGTCAGTGTCATTATTATCCTCACTTTACAGACAGGGAACAGGCCACCCGGTTCTGAACCTCACCCAAGGTCTGATAGTGTTGCTAAAGCTAACACTGGCACCCAGGTATTCTAATACCAGGTCAGTGATGAAAATGACAGTTAAAAACTCAGTCCACAATTCGTATGAAGCACCTAGTAAGTGCCAGGCATGGGTCTAGGCCCATAGGGTCTATCAGTAAACAAAGTTCCCAGCGTTCCTGGAACTCACTGTGGTGGGCCTCTGTGCTTGTCCTTGCAGGTGCATCATCCCATTAATCCTCCCAGCCTGGCCTGAAGCTGTGAATGGCTCTCTCAGAGCCCTGCTTTAGGAATGGGAGGCACTTTGCCTTGTCCCGGAGCTGTAGCCCAGTGCTGCCTGGCCCCAGGCCTGTGTGCTTGGTCACCACGCTTTGCAGCCCCAGCTCTAAATCGCACACTTTCCCAGTGTCCTCGGGGCATTCATGAATTAACGAGGCAGCACAGCATGCTGGGAAGTCTCAGACTCAAGTTTGGATTCAAATTCAGACTCCATTATTTATTTGCCCTGGGACATTGGGTGCTACAGATTGAATTGTGTCCCCCCAAAAGTTATATGTTGAAGCCCTAACCCGCAATGTGCCTGTATTTGGAGACAGAGAGGTAAGTAAGGCTAAATGAGTCCATAGGGGCATGGCTCTGTTCTGCTAGGATTGATGGTCTTCTACGAACAGGAAGAGAGGGAGAGCTCTCTTTTTCTCCATAGACAAGCACCAGGTGAGAACACTGCAAGAAGGCGGCCATTGCCCAGCCAGGAAGAGAGCCCCACCCAGAACGGATCACCTTGATCTTGGACTTCCCAGCCTGCAGAACTGTGAGACAATTAATTTCTGGTGTTTAAGCCACCCAGACTGTGGCATTTTGTTACAGCAGCTTGAACTAAGACATTAGGCAAATCACTTAATCTCACTGAGCCTCAGTTTTTTCATATGCTACATGAGAATACCAATACCTGTAAGAATTAGAGGTTACTATTTAGAAAAATAGCACAATTTGTGCCACATACTCGGTGCTTAGCTATTATGCATAACTATTATGATTAGACTGATGGGCATGCCTGGTCTCTTTAATGACTTTCTCTGTCCATAGTGCTGACTTTGAGACTTTTCTGATGGTGACTCATGATATGCATGGAAGCATAAGAAATGCTCACATGAAACATTCAGAAAACTAAACTTACCCTTACAGTATATGATGCTGTGATGGTTAAGACTGAGTGTCAACTTGATTGGATTGAAGGATGCGAAGTATTTTTCCTGGGTGCGTCTGTGAGGGTGTTGCCAAAGGAGATTAACATTTGAGTCAGTGGACTGGGGCAGGCAGACCCACCCTCAATGTGGGTGGGCACCATCTAATCAGCAGCCAGCGTGGCTAGAATAAAACAGGCAGAAGAACATGGAAGGACTTGACTTGCTGAGTCTTCTGGCCTTCATCTTTCTTCCATGCTGGATGCTTCCTGCCCTCAAACATGAGACTCCAAGTTCTTCAGCTTTTGGACACTTGGACTTACACCAGTAGTTTGCCAGGGGCTTTGGGGCCTTTGGACACAGCCTGAAGGCTGCACTGTCGGCTTCCCTACTTTTGAGGTTTTGGGACTTGGACTGATCCACCACTGGCTTCCTTGCTCCTCAACTTGCAGACAACCTATTGTGGGACTTTACCTTGTGATCCTGTGAGTCGATTCTCCTTAATAAACACCCTTTCATATATTCGTAGATCCTATTAGTTCTGCCCATCTAGAAAATCCTAATACAGATGCATGCTGATATTTTCTCTACTATTTTAGCTCACATTTTTTAGTGCAGGTTACAACCCACTAAATTTATTTTATCACCCAAATGGGTCACATTCCAAAGTTTGCAAAACATGAAGCAGGATTCAGGTGGCAATTCTTCCCTGTCACCCTATCTCTGACTCCCACCGCCCCACCCCACCTAGGGTTTCAGTTAAGCCATAATCATTATGGGATGATCCTGCTGAGCAGAGGAGGAACCAAAATGCCACACTTTCATGCCTCTTTCATGGCCCTAAAAAGAAAATGTGGCCCAGGCTTTCCTAGGCAGCCACCTAGAAGATGTGTTTCTTTCCCCTCCCTTTTCCTCCACGGCTCCCTGCAGCTACCATTACCCCTGCAATGTTTTTCTCTAATTTATTATTTTAATTAGCTGCTTGGCTGTGTTCATAATCAAAACTTTTCAAGCCTCCCAGGAGCTCTGCAAGGCAATGGGAAGCACTCCGTGACTGGAGAGGCTGCCTCTGCTCCTGAAGCAGAGACCTTGCTCCTTCCCAGGCCGCCAGGAGGGCTCAGCCTACAGGGAAGCTTGGGAGCCCTTAAAGGAGGCATGGGACCAAGACAGGTGGCAGAGAAGATGGAGGACCGAGCCTGGCAGGGGAATGAGGTGGCTTGGGAGCATCACTTCAGGATCTAGGGAGGCCCTGGTGGGGCCTTCTGCTCACCTCTTTGCCAGAGCTAGAAAGCCCTTCACCTCGGACAGCATCACCCCACTGAACGTGGCCTCTGCCCCCTTCCTGGGCTTGCCATCTGAGGAAAAACAGGTGAGGGACCTGGTAGCTGGTTTCTCTGCTGCACCGCTTCTTGAGATGCTGAATGGCATGGGACTCCCCACGGCTTTCGGGGCACCTCTACCCCTGTTGGCTGTCAGGATCTGCTGGGGGACAGGGCCATGGTTGAGGGGTGTATTAGTCCATTCTCATGCTGCTATGAAGAAATACACAAGACTGGGTTATTTATAAAGGAAAGAGGTTTAACTGACTCATGGTTCAGCATGGCTGGTGAGGCCTCAGGAAACTTACAATCATGGTGGAAGAGGAAGCAAACAAGGTGGCAGGAGAGAGAGAAGTGCCAAGCAAAGGGGGGAAAGCCCCTTACAAAACCATCAGCCATCAGATCTCATGAGAACTCACTCATGAGAACAGCATGGGGGACCCGCCCCCATGATTCAATTACCTCCCAGCAGGTCCCACCCACGACATGTGGGGATTATGGGAACTACAATTCAAGATGAGATTTGGGTGGGGACACAGCCAAACCATATCAAGAGGGATGTGCATTTGGTCTGCTCAGGGCCATGGTGAGTGAGACAAGTCAGGATGAAGCTGTGGTCACCCCTTCTAGCTGCCCTTCTGCGGCTCAGGGACTCTAGATCTGCTGTAGCCCAGGCACCACACAACTTGCTTCCTGGGCCAAGCAACTTCGTGTGGGTCAGCAGCCCAATTAGTAAAACGGACACTAAACTGAGCATTAGGATTCTTGAGTTCTAGACTCCATGCTTCCCCTGGCTAGTTGTGTGACTGTGGAAAAGTCACTTTTCTCTGGGCCTTAGTTTCTCCCTCCAGAATATAAAAGGGGTTGAACTCAATTCCCTCCTCCCTTCCTCCCTCCCTCCCTTCCTTCCTTCCTTCTTTCTTCCCTCCCACATGTAGGACTCTATTGGAGATACCAAGATGAATAAGGTTTAATCAAGAGGCTAAAAGAGGACACACAAGGTAGCAAATAAAACAAATAGGCAGTGATGAGTATAACTACAAAAACATGGGCAAGACATGGAGCTGGTACAGAGGACAGAATGGTTTGCTGAGGAGTGGGGAGAGACAGCTCCAAGGAAGGTTTCCCTTGGATACTGAGCTGGGTTTGGAAGGTGATTTTATGTTCCTTTCCAGCTCCGCCCCTCGGTATGTCCCATGAGATTCTGCTCTTGTTATAAGGGTAGATGGGATTGGGGAAGACAGAGGGGGAAGCAGTGCTCTGATTTATTTTATCAAGTGCTCTTTAAAATCAGAGAACCAAGAAAAGAATGCCTCAAAGTGGAAAATGGCCCTTAGCATGACAAGCCTGTCCTTGAAGATTCAGTCAAACCAAGGCAACGGCAGCATGGACAGAGCCGGGGAGAAATGCTTGCCTGGTGCTCAGAAAAAGGTCACTCACAAGCAGGGTGAGCAGTGGTGCCTGATACATGCTTGCCTATGCCCTCCTGGAGAGCTCAGAGGCTCGGGTGTGGCACTGAGGTGCCACCTACCCTGCATGTGAGCGCCAGGCTCAGCAGTGCACTATTGGGACTGCAGCCCGGGGTTCAGCTGACTCTTCTGATGTGGGAACGGGGTACCATTCTTTAAAAGCAACCGAGCCTTGCTCAGACGTGGCCTCCCAGTCCTCTCCTGAGCCCCCAGGCTGTGTTTGCCAGCCCCCCTCCCTGAAATTAGGCCCATTCTCCTCTCTTTCTAATGGAAATCACCCTGGTGATTGCTGGGCCTTCCCATCCAGTCACTGGCCTGCGACATGAGGGCAGGGGCAGTGACAGGTGTGGACCCCACTATGGCCTGAGAGCCTGGCGTCCTCATAGCAAGTGCACAGTGGGTGTGGGTTGAAAGAAAGAACGAGAATAGCCAAGCGTTGGTCTGGCATGAAGATCCTTTCCAGGGGCTTCTTCCTAATGACCTGGAGGAAAGTCCATTGCCCTCGGGGACTGCTGGCGCTTTGCAGACTGCCCCTCCAAAAATAAAAATGGCCATAAAACAGGGAAGGGGGATACTCGTTGTTGCCTCAGGAGCTCAGCAGACAGACGGGTGAGGGGAGCAGATGCCGCTATTTCCAAAGCCCCCTACAAAGCCCCGTTCGTGGAGTCCCACACTCGTGGGCGGCTGCCGGGTGCCAGGTGGTTTGCTGGGCCCGGGGTTCTGAGGGGAGTCGGGGGAGTCTCCCACCCCCGGGCCGAGGGCTGCTGTGAGGGGAGCAGTGCCACAGGTGTGCACGAGAGGGACAAGCTCACCTGCCCAGCACAGTCAGAGCAGGTGCCGCACTGGAGATGGGGTGTCATGGGTGAGTGGGAATTCAGTGGAAAAGGAACGGCAAAGAGAACAATGTGAGCAGGTTGGGAAGGGACAGGAGAGAGCCTCTCAGAGGCCCAGAGTTTGGTAACCTATCCAAATCCACACAGCCGTAAACAGAGGGGCTTGGACTCAGACACCGGCACTTCACCCCAGAGTTCACCCTCTTTACCACTCTACTATTGCTGCCATAGTTAATGGGTATCTACAATGTTTACAAGAAAAGCAACTACTTTGTTCATGGTGATTAAAGCCCAGGTACGGAGGAAGGAAAGTAGCAGAAGATAAAGCCAAAAATAGTTAAGGCCAGACACGTAAGAGCCCTGAGGCCATGCAAAAGAGTCTGGGCTTGGGGCTCTGGCTGTTGGAGCCCATGGGGATTGCTCAGCAGGGGGTGCCTTGGGGCACAGCATGCCAGCCTGCAGGTAGAGCAGGAGCTGGGAGCTGACGGTGGGGAGATGGAGACAGGTTTGAGAGCAGAGGGGACCTGGCTGTCATTGAGAGGAGAGGAAGGAGTCAATAATGACCCTGAGGTGTCTAGTCTGGTCTAGGGTGGGTGGGTGATGGTGCCATTGACCAGAACGACCTGGAAGGAGAGACACGGATGATGTGTGTGGTTCCCAGTGGGGGAACTCCTGTCCAGGCCAAAAACCTTTTCAGTCCAGCATGATGCTTGGCTCCTAGTAGCAAACATCAAACAAATGAACTATACTGTCAGCCAGTGCATTTCTGCCTCCCATGCCATGGGCTCCCCCCACCCAACCCCAGCACTGAAGGTAGAGAACTCCCCTGCCCGGGGGATCCTTCTTTACTGGGCGTCCCATGGTCCTGGCTCCTGCCCCACCCCATCCTCCCCCCAGCTCTCAACACAGAAGCCCTAGCTAGCAGGACAAAGAAAAATCCTACATTTACTGTTACGCCACTGCCTGCTTTCCTTCAGGCCTGCTGCCTTATTTCTATCCAGCCCCAGGCATGTGTGGCAGTTCAAGCTAACGCTTCTTCCCATGATGACGTGAGCCACACTTTGGCAATGTTTCTCTCCTATAAATGGGAAGTTCCTAAAATTACACAGCATGGGTGACCTGCTCTGCCCTTACTGGTCTGCTCACGTCCTCATTGCCTGACTTCACCCTACGCAGGGTTTGCTGGCTAATCGGCCACAGGCTATGGTTTTGAGAAATGCAGTTAATACTCCACAGAAAACCAGCCCAGTTTCTACAAAGAGCCAAATACTGTTGAATCAACTCTACGCCAATGGTTGTTAAAACCGCTCACTGGGGTCAGCGCTCTCCCTGCCCCACCAGTCTTCCACTGCTTTCTGTTGAACTGGGCAGTTTCCAAGTGGTTTGAGTGACAGCCATGAGCCGCTGGTCCAGAAGCATCTTGCTGGTGGTGTCTTGGCAGAACACTGTTGCCCAATACTAACAGGGACAGTTTAACCATGTGGAAGAGACCTCAGAGATATTCCCATCCAGTGCCCCCAATTTGCAGATGAAGAAACTGAGGCTTTGAGAGGCCAACTGTCTGTCCACAGTCACATACCCAGTCAAGGGCACAGCCAGGACTGGCACGCAGACCTGCTGACTTCCGCCCTCCCGTGGCACCCTCTGGTGACCCATTCCAACAGTGAGCAGTTTTCCTTCCCTTGCTCAGAGGAAAGCTTGCTTTCTAAAGAGCTGACCACGTTCCCGGCAGGAGCTTCCCGGAGGACTTGCAGCACTCTGGCTCCTGCAGACCCCTGGCTAAGTATAACCAGGCCCTGTTGACCCAGACTCATCTCCTGAT
Organism: Gorilla gorilla gorilla; assembly: GCF_029281585.2. Lineage (NCBI taxonomy): Eukaryota > Metazoa > Chordata > Mammalia > Primates > Hominidae > Gorilla > Gorilla gorilla. Next base: position 18,959,845 of record NC_073234.2, on the reverse strand, counting down.
TTCTTCTGGACAGCAATGCATGTGGATTTGTTGTTCTCTAGACCTGAATCAGGGAAGTGTGTCCCTCCAGACCCCTTCCAGACCACGCCCCGTGGCCCAGGATCCGGCGTCACTTTGCAAGCTTTGCAAGATCCCAGCCCCATTTGTGTGGCCGGCAGGTGCCCTGGCAGAGAGCAGACCTCCGTCGGCTGGATCCACACTGCTCCTCTCCGGGGCTGCATTTCTCATAGCCTCCAACTCCCCTGGGAGCCACGGTTTTTTCATTTCTTGCATAATCTGATTTTTGCCCCTTTAGATGAAAATTCTGTTCCTCAGGATTACCCCACTTTCTACCTTAAAGCTTCTGCGAAAGCAAACACCCTAACAAACAGACAGAGGGAAAGGATGGGGTTCAGGTCCTGAACAAATCTCAGTAGCCCTCCAGGCAACCCCTCCCAGGGGAGGGAACCTGGAGCTTCAAAGGGCCCCTCCTGGGACTGAGCGACCAGGAAGCCGCTGTGTTCCGCGAGGCTCAGCACAGCGCCACCAACTGGGAAGAGGAGGGCAGGACACCTGGACCCCATTCGTTAATTCCGGGCAGTGGTTCTCAGCTGGGATCACCCAGGAACTTCATAAAAAATTCATGGCTGGGTCCCACTCCCACAGACACTGACCATCAGAGGAAATGGACCCGTCCCTAAATGGTGGGCAGAGAGACTGGGAGACAGAAGTCCACCTTCCCAGGAGCAAATGACAGAGATGGTCAGAGGTCCCAGAGGACCCAAATCCTGGGAAAACACTCCAAACAGCCCCCATCTGGCACCTTGAGGACACTTGCACCCACCCACTATGCTCTGCTGAGGATAACAGTCACTAAAGGGCTCCTCAGCTTCATGGCAGGAAAGAACAGTCAAGCCCCACCACCCCAGCTACATTTCCCAGGTACTCTATTTCCAAGAAGGCATCCCCCAGACCTGCAAATCAGCAGTGTCCCGTCCCTGCCCCCTCTCACGACTGAAAGGGAATCAGACAGCAAAGAAGGCTCTCCTCCCTCCTCCTGTGGTCCCAGGGAGCTCCAACTTGTCCAGCACATTGGCCCTTCCATCATGGAGGCAGCGAGACTGAGCGAGCAGGCCCTGGGCTCTGAGTCCTGATCCTGGCCCTGCCCCTAACTCGGGCCATTTACCTCTCCTCCATGGGCCTCAGTTCCTTCCTCTGTAGAACAGGGAGGGATAAGGGGCCCAGCCGTGCTTCCCCAATGGGCAAATATAAGGATTGAACAAGGGGCGGTGCTCAAAATGGCACCTCCACATCCATCAGGGAAACGTGGACAGAGGGAGGGAGCGCTCTGAGGGGAGGGGAGGCGAAGGGACTCAGGTATATTAGTCATCCCCAAAACTGAAGTCATTTCTCCCCGCCTCATATGCAGTAGGAACCATAGTAAGATGCGCAGAATCAGAAGTCAGACCCAGATTCAAAATCTGCAGCTCGCTTACATGTGTGACCTTGGACAAACCTGCAAACCTCTCTCAGCCTCCGTTTCCTCATCTGTAAAGCTAGGCCACCACACTGTTCTCACAGGCTCTTAGGAGGCCTGAATTGAATAAGACAATGCACGAGAAGTGCCTGGTACCCAGCGGGCACTCAAGGAATGGCAGCTTCTGAGGCCCCCGCCACCCCCTGCTCCAACCTGGTGGTCTCCTGCAGGTCAGGGGGGCAGCTGTCCTGGCCATGGGCATCTGGACCCTGGTGGAGAGGAGCAGCTACCTCAGCATCCTGGCCTCCAGCACCTTCACCGCCTCCGCCTGCATCCTCATCTGAGCAGGTACTCTCGTCATGGTGACCGGCTTCCTGGGCAACAGCACCATCTTCTAGGAGCAGAAGGGCTGCCTCTCCATGCTCTGCAGGGAGGGGGACCCTGCACTACCACCCTATTTCCCAGTGAGGTCCCCAGCAAGGAAGAAGGGCTCCAGTCCTGGAGTGGGAAGCAGCTGAGGCCATGGGACAGCCAGAGAGGGGGTGGCTGCTCGCCAGCCTGGTGTTCTCCAGGATCTTAGGACACAGGCCAGGAGGCCAGCCTCGGCAGCTGCAGTAGTAACTCCCTCTCATCTGTCTCTCCTCCTCCCTCTCCTCCTCCTCTGCCCCTTCCTTCTTCTCCCTCCTCTCCTTCCCCTTCTCCCTTCCCTTCCCCTTCCTCTCCTCCTTCTCCCTTTTCCTCTGCCTTCTCTTCCTCCTCCTCCTCCTCCTCTTTTTTCCCCTCGTCCTCCTCTCCCTCTCTTTCATCCTTTCTCTTCCTGTTTCCCTTCCTGCTCCTTCCAGATTTTATCATGGCAATTTTCAAAGATATGCAAAAATTTTAAAAAGTGCTTTAATGAACCTCCATCTTCCCATCACCCAGGGCTCAACAGTTACCACTTCATAGTCCATCTCCATTCGCTGGCCTGCACCCTCCCCTCCATCCCTCCCTCTCCCCACCCCAGGATGGTTTTGAAGCAATCCCAGATATCAAATCATCTGTCAATATGTCAGCATATTTCTGAAAGAGCAACAAACTTTTTAAAACATTTAAAAAACAAATATTTCAGTATGTACCTCTAAAACTTAAGGATCCTCTTTTAGAAAACATAGTAACATTACCATTATCATACCTAAAAACTATTAACAGTTGATTCCTTAATATCACGAAATAACCAGGCAGTTTCAGCTCGCCCCAACTGACCCATAAACTGTTCTTTTTAAAAAAGTTTTTGGGGTCGGAATCTAAATTACGTCCATGTGTTAAAATCAGTTAATTGGTCTCCTAAGTCTCCTTTAGCCTCTAAGTTCCACCATCAATCTCTCTCTCTCCTTTTTTCTCCTCTTGCAATGTATGTGCTGAGGAACCAGGTCATTTGTCCTATCATGTTTCTCCCAGTCTGGATTTTCTGATGACACCCCCGTGATGTTGTCTAACATGCCCACCTGGAGGTTAGATCTAGAGGCCTGATCAGATCCCACTGATCTGAGTGTTTGGAGAGAGCCTGGTGCATGGCTGGTGTTACAGGCACCAGAGCCTCCTTGACAGCCTTCTTCCTGGGAAGCTCCGCAGCTGCCCAGTGTCAGGAGGGGAGGCTGGGGTGGAATGTGCAGGACCAGAGGCCTGGAGCCCAGCTCAGGACTCAGGCAGACCCCAACTCCCTAACTTCCATGCCCTTTTGGCAGAGGCAAGCTCCCTGCTGCCTGGGGCCTCTCTTCACCCCACAGCCCCTCCCAAGGGTCAAAGCCTAGTGTGTGGGAAGAGAAGAAGAGGACAGATGAGGCTGAAAAATGTCCAGACCAGCAAGGAAGTGTGAGGGGCAGAACCAGCCCAAGTCTCAAAGAGAAATCAGGCCGAGCCTGAAAGGAATCGGGCAGCGGGAAGAAGCCTCAAAGGCCCCCGTGTTCCTTCTCCGGCTTCCCGGGTTCCACCACAGACTTTGCAGCCTCTGCTTTTGCACAGTGACCCACGGAGCCAGTGGCAGAGGAAAGGTGCTGCGAAAGCCCGTGGACCGTCCCCTGCTGCCTCTCACCAGCAGCGACCTAGTTTCCAGCTGTGGATATGAAGCGCCTGTGTACCGGCCTGCAGGACGGCCCTCCCGTTTGGAAGAGAGGGAGAGCCTACAGCCAGGGCGCTGGGAGAGTGGATGTGATAGGCCTGCAGGGTGAAGGCCCCAGGGCATGGGCTTTGAGCTCTTTTCCAGCACTGGGGACTGGTGTGCCAGAGGCCAGCCATACCCCCACCCAGCCCTCCGGCCTGGGGCCTATCGTGAGGATTTCCAGCATCCTGGGCAATGCGGTCGCTCAGCTGAGGTCCCCGAGAGCCGAGTGGCACATCCTAGACCTGACCAACGTAGCTGGATGGAGGCATGTGGCGGGACAGTGAACCGGGCATGTACCATGGCCTGGGGTGGAGACACTCTCTCTGTGCAGCACCGACCAGCCCTTAGGGGGCCTGAGGCTTGCGGGACCAGTGCTGTTGGGCCCAGAGAGAGAACCCCTTTCCTCTGCAGTGTTGGCGAGCCCACTGTGTCCTGTCTGTCTCCGTGCCCCTCAGCAGGCTTGGCCTTCAGCTTGGCCTCAGGCTTCAGGCCAAGCTTCTGCCCCTCACACCTGGAGGTCTGCCCACAGGCAGGCGGCCAAGCCGCGTGGTCTCCGCTGCCTCCTTCCTTCCACCAGGTCATCTTGTTGAGGGAGGACAGGACTCACCTCTGGACAGCACAAGAGGGAAGGCAGCAGCCCTCACCTGGAGCCTTCCTTCTGACCCAGATCCTTGGTTCTGAGGAGCCCTTAAAGGCCAGTAGTCCCTGCAGCATGGGGCAACAGCCCCCTGCATTCCTCCTGGGGCCTGATTAGAACACAAATGGCCACTGTTCACCGAAAGCCACCTACCTCTGTCCTTACTATAGCAACCTGCAAAGTCCCGGTAATCTGAACTCTCTGCCAAGCACCATTCTCAACACTCACACATGTCAACTCGGTCCTCTCTGTGCCCCAAAGAGCAGCTTATTCTTACTATGTGCATTGACAGGGGAGGAAACGGAGGGCAGGGGCAGGGAAGTGATTTGTCCAGAACCATACTGTGTGTGTGATTATTTTAGGCAATGGTCAATCGGGGGCAGCCGCAAGAGGGGGCACAGGAGAGGCGCAGGACAACAGATGTTCCCAGACTCACAGGCCCCACAGAGTCACTGCACACTCTGCTGGGAGGGGTCGCATGGGAGGAGCACCCAAGGCCCAGGCTCCACCAAGCAGGTGGGGGGCAGAGAGCGGGTGAGGCTTTTTTATCGGGGATCAGAGTGAAGCACACCAAAAGCAGACACGAGGGAATTCCACCAGTGCATTTGAATGTTACTAGGTCACAGTCAGGGGAACTTGTGGCACGGCCAGCCCCGTGACAATAGTGCACTGGGTCACCCAGGCAGGTGCACACAACCTGTGTCTGGGGATGTGGAGGCAGCAGGAAAATGTGAAGTTTTCAAATGTGCGATACACATTGCTGGTGAGTGGCATGTGGTCTAGCTCCAAGCCCATGCTCTGACTCACCATGACCCACCACACTCCACTGCATCCAAAGAGGTAGTATTCACCCCTGCTTTACAGATGAGGAGGCCAGGCTGAGACGTGCAGGAAGTAAGGGCCGGAGCTGGACTGGGAATTGCAGTCTGTTGGAATTGCCTCCAAGAGTCTGCTTCTCCTGGGGGCCAAGGCTGAAGGAAGGCAGAGGGACAGGAAGCTGAGCGGGGCAGGGATGAATGTGTGCAGGGCACACCCTGCCGTCCATCTATGGGTAGGTCTGTGTGGAGCCGTGGCTCTTGGAGATCTGGCTGATTACAAGAGAGGGCTCTGTGCAGGACCCAGCCCAGACCACTAGGGCAGGAGACCAGGGGTGTCATGGTGAGACCCTAGACGCCTTGGGCATCCCAGTGCCTCCTTGCTCCCATTATATAAGAAAAGAACAGCATACCTGGGTTAAAGCATATTTGGTTTGGAAGGGAACTTGAAGGTCACAAGGTCCAATCCTCCATCCAAAGGTTCCAGGCTGAAGGGCACTGGCTGGGTGAGAGTATGGGCTACCTAGGCATTAATGGAGACACTCAGAATTATTGGCTTTTTGGGAGAACAGTCTAATCTTAAGAGCTCTTCCCAGAAAAGCCTTAGGTTTAGCACCTGACCACACTCTGCTCTCCAAGCCACTGATCACAGCCTCCTCTTCCACACTCTGTCTTACACAATCCATTTGCAAGATCTGTCCAGCCATTCAGGCTGACCCATGAAGAATGGATGTCTCTAGCCTCCCCACACACAATCTGACTGTCACTTAGTCTGGATGGCCTGCCCAGAGGGGACCAAGCCCTGAGCCCAGGGCTGTGCAAGAGAGATGTGGAGACTTAGTAAAGATCAGGGTCCTGTGCTTGCCTAAACGCTTGATGGGCACCTCTTGACCCACCTTTCTGAGCTTCAAGGAGTCAACAAACAGAGCCTTGTCATCTCTCCGGGGCTTGAGGCAGGGCTGGGGCAAAGTGGCTATTGGACAGGCTGGCATGAGACAATGTCCTTCTTCTCAGCTCTACTTTACTCACTTCTGTGGAGACCTGCCTGTGTTCATTCTCATCCCACATAGAACCGGGGATCTTTCTGGCTCAAGTCACTAAACAGACACATCAGGGAGGCAACAGCTTGAAATTGAAAGCAGAAAAAAGTGTGCATGTACACAAACATGTACAAGCATGAATGTGTGTGCGCACATACATGCATGCACACCTGCACATGCACACACCTGCACGTGCGTGCATGCACACTTGGCCACCAGTTCAGGACTGCAAGGACAGGCATCTCTGCCAGGGGGCTAGCAAACAGCAAACCCCACGGCCTAGAATCTGCTTTTGCTTTCTTGACTTTTCCTGCCCTGGTCTGAAAGAACCAATGACAGAACTGGCTCAGGGACCGAGCATGGGGTGAAGCAGAAGATCTGAGTAACCCATATCCTGGCCCACCAGCCCCAGAATTATTGAGCATTTGATTGTTTAACCAAAAAGATGGCTGCAGAACCTTTCTTGGGCTAACACAAGTAGGAATTTTTAAACCCATTTAGAGTCCAGCGTGTAGTTAAGGCAGCATAAACGCGTTGTGTGTTTCTTGGCGGTTCCTTCCTGGTTTCATTTCTTTTTTCCTCTCCATGTCCAACTTCCTTTTGAAATCTTGAATCAGCTGAGGGCTGAAGGAAGCCCCAAGGGGGAAGCACAATGAGTCTAGCACTAGACAAAGTGGTCCCCGAAGAGGAGAGGGAAGGATGGAAGACCAGGCCTCGAATGAAGTGCATCCACCTTGGATCAGGAGGCAGCGGGAGGCAGACATGGGAGTTCCCAGGGAGCTACCCAGAGAGGGGCCGTCCAGCTCCCACATGGGCACGTCATCTGTCCCGGCCCAAACCTTCCTCCAAGTACATCTGCAGCCCCCCAAAATCACTTTCTCAAGAAGGAAATGCTCGTCAGGGACGGGAATAGCAAGTCTTTGCTGGTGCTGAGATGATGATCAGCTTGGCATCAGAAATCTGCAGAGAGGGGAAGGGAATGGGGTTTAAATTATTTACACCAGACCTTCTCTTTCAGCAAAGACTGCATGAGAGAGACAGATAATTCAGGCCATCTGGACCCGAGGCCGATGACCAGGACAGATGCCACCTAGATCAAAAGAGGAAGATATTTTTAGAGTTTTGAATGTGGGCTCTGAAAACTTTTATATCTTAAGCCAAATGAAGATCATGATGGATGGTTCAGACTTAACTGGGTCTTTATCAGGGGATGGATTAAAAAGTAAGAAGTCCTAGAAACTAATTTCTGAAAATGAGGGGAGCCAGAATTGCAACACTTCCATCAAATATGCCGAGGCTTGGTCAGCCAGGGCAATGGGGTCCAGGATCAAAGATAATATCTGGGCTCAGGCTGAAAAGCTGGTTTTCATGGAGCTTGCCCAGCTTGCTCTGGGGCCTCAGGTAAGTCACTGCTTTCTGCTTTGCCACTTTGGCATTGCCATTTTATCTGGGACGAGGTGCGAGGATAAGGAGGAAGTATTTTCAGGTCTTAGGAAACGAGTCACCACATTATATAAAGATTGTAAAAATGTGGCTCTGGTGAACATTCTCATCACCATCACCATGGCCAAGCTCCTTTGAGAAGAGACCTACATAAGTAAGAGTTATTCTTGGGCCCACTGCCCCCAGACCCCCACAGCCTTGGCTGGGCCACATCCTCTAAAGAAGCTGGGACTGGTGGGAAGTTCGGGGGAACCTGGGTCCCTGGACCCGGGAACTGGACTGCATCCTCCCCTCATTTCTCACCCACATGTTCCTTTCTGTTGCTCCACCAGCCACCCAGCCCCACGGTGGGCCTTGCCTCGTCTGTTATGCGGTATTTTCATCTTTGGTCAGATGACAGCCCCCATGCTCCAAAAATTCTCCTGCAGCCAGGGCTTGGAGAATCCCGACCCCTCTCTGGCATGAACCTCTCCTCATCCAGGGTGGCTTGTGTGGTAGAGCCAGGGGAATGGAGAAGATGACCTCTGAAGCCTGAAGGCTCTTTGGGAAGCAGGACACAAACATCCTGAAGAGCCGGCCTTGAGCTGGCTGCACAAGAGACTCATAGACTCTGCGTCAACATCCACCTCTCCAGGCTGCAGTGCGTGTACCTGTTCACCACCACCTCTAGCAGCACTGTCGCAGCGGAGCAGTTCTTACAGCCAATGAGCTTCCACACCACCTCCCTGCAGTTCTCTGCAACCGAGGCTCCATCCTGCACTGATGGGCTGCCTGACACGTTGGCCTCAACAAGCATTTCCAGCACATTCTCAGCTTTCCTGCTCTGCTGGGCAAAACGCAGGGTGAGAAGGGGAGAGGAAGAACGGGACTGTGGCCCAGTTCTAGGCTTGGAGTCTAGCGAGGAACACCAGGTGCCTGCATTAAAAGGTAAAGGACCGTGCAGGTGGTTTGAATTTGTGTTTGGATTTGGTCAGAGGCTCTGACCTCTCTGGGCCTCAGGACTTTTCCTTAACCTTTAGGCTGCCCTGTTCTTGGTATCTCCTCACTCTTGTTCTTGGTAGCCTTCCCTACCCCCCATAGCCACTTTTGTCCTAGAACGAATTACCACTGCTAGGGACACACCACTAGTCCTGCCCTGGGGCCCTTGCCACAGCTCTTATCCCACCTTCACCACCTGCACAGTCCCTTCTGTCCACCTGTGTGCACAGGTATCTGCAGACTGCACCATCTCTGTCCAAAGCCTGTGAGAAGACAGCCATGGGAATGTCTAGTGCTTTCCAGGGGGGGCTGGGAAGAAGTGGCAATTGGTCACCTCCCTATACCTGAATCCACTGAGCATCCTCTGAGTCCCCTGCTCTGTGTCTCCCCATGGGGCACCTGACCCCCATCCCCCCAGCCTGCTGGCCAGGCCCTGCTGCCCTCTCTGGGTGCTGCCCTGACTCAGCCCATTCCAACTAAGTTCTTAATAGTCCCAGCTTGAAGCTCAGTGGACGCCTGTCTTGGGCGTGTAGTTCTGGAATTCTGTTCTCCTTCCAGGCCCGCCCCCCACCACACAAATACACACACACACACACACACACACACACACACACACACGTGTTCCTCTTAGACCCCAACATTTGGGCTGGCGCTTTGGATGGCCTCAGCCACATTTTCTCTTTTTTTCCTATTTTATTTTTTGAGAAACAGGTCTTGCTATATTGTCCAGGCTGGTCTCGAACTCCTGGGCTCAAGCAGCTCTCCTGCCTCAGCTCCAAGTTGCTGGGCTTACAGGTGTGAGCAAGTGCAACTGCTCAGCTGCATTTCCTTGATGTGCTTGTAGAATACCTCCTGCTTCCCCAGCATCCAGTTTGCTCCCTCCCTGCCTCTTCCAACTTACCCTCACTCCATCTCATCTACAGCTCTCCTTACCCCAGCCCTGGTCCTCTTCTCTGCTCCCAGCCCCCCGGGTCAGGAATGTATGTTAGTATCAGAAACTGGCCAGAGCTCATCCTCTTGTCCTCACTGTAGAGCTGCTCCCAGTGGAATGGCTGAGTCCCAACCTCCGCCATAGCTGCGGCTGGATAGCCCAGGGTGTGAGCCCTGGGCTGGGGCCAGGAGGGGTAGAGGTCACCTTCAGCCTTCCGACAATGACATCTTGTTACAGGAATGGCTTGAGGCTTCCAAATTCACATCCTCTGGTTTGCACAAACAGGCCAGGCAGCTGCACCTCTGAGCTGCCTCCAGTCCATGGTTAATTGCCAGAAAATAATTCGCCCTGAGGTCATTGCCATTTAAACAGCTGGCTTCTTCTTTTCCTGTTTGGCCGGTCGTTCTGGGCTCCCTGGCCCTCCCTCCACCTGCTTCTGTGATCCTCTCACACACAGCCGGCTGGGAGCCTCAGGCTGGGCTCTTCTCCCTCCAGCTTAACTTGGCGACGTCTGGATCCTCGTGTTGTGTTGATGCGAGGCTGTTCTGGGAACAGGCTAGTCCCTCCACCTCGTCGCAACCTGCCTGGACACCGAGCCTCCACCATCAGGCTATCACTTGCAGGAAATTTTGCAAACCCTGTGTCTCTCTAATCATACAGGATGGTTGGAGAGACAAAAGAGGAATGAATGCTTCCACAAAGCTCCCTCTTTGTGGCAGAATCAGTCCAATGGAGAAATTGTGAAATTCCAGTTTTACAAAGTTCTTCAAACTTACCTCAAGGATGGCACCAGCTGAAGCTCAGTTGCCCTGTCTCTTATGCACCAGTGCATCTGCCCCAGAAACTCTTATCTGGGGCTCAGTTTGCCCCCATGTGGTATAAGTCCCTCCAAAGATTCCATTTCTAGTTACTCGTCTCAATGTCACAATGAGAAATATTTCTGCATATTTCCTGCAAAGCATCTCATTAAAGAAAGTATTGGTTTGATTTAGAAAATGCTATGCTGTTCCAGCTTCACTTTGGATCTATAGTTTTAGAAAGTATCCAACTCTGCTTCTAGTTTAAGCTGTTCTGTTAAAGAGTTAATGGAAAAAACCCCACTATGGTATGAGGAAGGGGGTGGGAATTAACGTTTGGGTCCCATTCTGTGCCTAAAACACTGGTTCCCTCTATGTTTTGAGCCTGCAATTGAATCGTTCTTATGGAAGGCAGATGCTAGAGGAGCTTTCTTTGGGATTCTCATTACCCGTTTCCATCAGACCAGGCCATTAGATGGTTGCTTCTAGAAGGATGGTGCAGCCCTGAGTCTGCAGGGGGCAGACCGGTCACAAAAGCCAGAGTGGAGCTGGGGGTCGGACTGGAGTTCATTGGGCAGGTTCAGTTCACACCCCAGTTCACACGGTCCACGAAGGCAGAACAAGGCACAGGTGAGAGCCAGGAGGGCAAGCAGGGATCCAAGTGCACACAGTCCAGGGAGCAAGACAAGCAGAGAGGCCTGGAGCCAGAAGGAGGCTCGGAAACAAGGATGCCAGCAGTGAGCTCACAGGTCAGAAGCTTCTGGCCCAAGGCTTTACGGAGGCCATGCCTGAGCTGAATATTGGTGGCTGAGCAGCCAATAAATGGAACACAGATGGGGCCAGGGCAGGGAATTCCAGGCAGGAGGAACAGCCAGAGAGCAAAGGCAGGGAGGCTGGAGGCTTTGCTGTGTGAGGATCTGTGTACACACAGGGAATGCTTCACAGGCTGTAGAGACAGTGACTAGCTTCTGAGATCAGAGTAGGCTGGGCTGAGTAAAGGGAAGGGTGGAGGGGGCAGAGACCCACATTACAGCCCATGGCCCTGAACCCAGGACAAGCCACGGGGGTGGAGGAGCAGGCAGGAGATGCTCCACCACTGCTGGCAAGGAGCAGGGCAGCCTGCCCAAGGGGGTACTGCCTGGAGCATCACTGACTTACCCCATCTGCTGGCAAGGATACAGAAGCTCAGCCCACAGGGCCACCATGGATGGCCCTAAAGGTTGTGTCCTATGCAAGGGGACCACAGAAGGCTGGTGCCCTGGACAGTTGGCAAGAGGCTGAGCGCAGGGCAGTGAGGGATGCTCGTGTGCCTGGGGAAATCTTCCCTGGGCTTCCCTTTTTTTCTCCATCTTCACCCTCTCATTCCTCACCCCTCCTGACACCCTGTCCCTTGGGGAAGCACATAACACCCCTGTGTCCACCTGAACCATACCAGCCCTAACGTGCTGAATCCCCGCTAAATGAGCCCAGTGCTCATCCATCCATCTGCGCATCTGCTGTTCGGTGGGGAAAGTAGCACGTAGCAGGTCCGAGCTCAGGCTCTGTAGCCAGAATTCCTGGGTTCCATGCCTCACCCAGCCACGTATTTGCTGTGTGACCTCAGGCAAGCTACTTAGCTTCTCCACGCACGTGTGCTCATCTAGAAAACGAGGCTGATGCTCGTGCCCACGTGGCAATGTGATGAGTAATGCTAGTACTCATCTCTGAGGGTGGATGGGAGAGACACGCAAAGTGCTTGCGAGGGGGCCGGCACCTGGGAGCACTCATACATGTTGGCTGTCACTGTCATGGAGCACCACCGTGTGCCAGGCTCTGCTTGGTGCTCCTGGGCTGCTCACATGAGCAAGGCGCTGACTCTGCCAAGGAAGGGTGCTTTTTTTTTCTTTTGGAGAAAGAAAAGGGATGCTTTCTGCTGCTCCCGCCCTGAAAACACTGCGTGCCCCTCTGCTCTTCTCCTACTAGGCTTGAGAAGCAAGACCAGCACACCCTGAGTTGGGGTGTTGCCTCCTAAGCCACTGGCCAGCAATTCTGGGGGGGTGGGGGCGCTGAAGAGAATGCGGGGCTCTGCTGGTGCAGCATGGACCCTCCTTGGTCTGGTGAGCTGGGAGAAGCAGGACAGCATGGGGTCCAGTGATACTAACTGTGTGGAAATATAACTCCTCCAAATTACAGGGCACCTGAGAATTTCTTACTGACTTTTGTTTAATAATTCAAAAACACATCAAATCAAACTTAATCAAGGCAAAAGCTGTCTCTGGAGCCTTCTTCGTGCTTCCTAGAGTCAAGCTCTTACAGAATCACAGCAGCACCCCCCTCCCCAGCTCACGAAGGAAGCTGGAGGACTCCACAGCTGCTTCAGGAAACAGACTGTCCCCAGGGAACCCTTCAGAGTTCTTGGGACCAGACAGTATGTACCTGGACTCCTGGAATTCCCTCTCCAGCCTCCAGGTCCCTTGAGGATGTGAGCTGGAGCAGTACGGGCTTCCCTGATCCTTCCTGTGTCCAGGTGAGCAGCCTCCTGCCACAGAGCTGCCCTCCCAGGCAGGCACAGCGCACAAGGCCGTGCATGCTTCTGTCCGTGTTCCGTTCCTGGCTCCTCGGATCTTCCATTTGTGCCTCCCGTAGTGTATAGGGGCACATAAACAAATCAAGTCCCAGCATCAGCTGTCAATGTGTGGCCCAGGGTTTCTCAACCTCGGCACTACCGACATTTGGGGCCTAATAATTCTTTGCTGCGGGGGACTGCCCCGTGCACTGTAGGGCGCTCAGCAGCATCCCTGGTCTCTACCCACTGGTAATACTCCTTCCCCAGCTAATGACAACAGCAAAAGTCTCCAGACATTGCCAAATGTCCCGAGGGCCAAATCCAGCCAGGTTGAGAAGCACTGGTATAAATTTAACTAAGGTAATTGTTCTATGGTACTCTCGGAAGTACCAGAAAAAGATGAAACTACTGCCCTCAGTGTGGGGCTGGCATGCTCCCACGGGTTCCTGCTGCCTCCCAGGTGTGCTTTGTAAGACAGCGCACGCCCACACCTTAATCAGGGGATGTTCACCAAGCATGCCTCTACATTGAGCGCCACACCAGGCACCGTGGAGGAGTGCGCTGGTCCCCATGCCCAGAAGCTCACAGTCATTCTGGGGGGACAGTGGTAACACCTGAAACAAAAGCAACTGATACAGGGCAGTGGGGGAAGTTGTGCCGTTCATCCAGTGGAGACCTACACCCAGGAATCATGCAGCAGGCATGGGGAGGGACACGGAGGCGGAACCCCGCCTAGCTGAGGAGAGAAGGGGCAAAGCAGAAAGTGCTGGTGTCAGGAGACAGCAGATGACACGCTGCAGGCATTGGAGGGCAGGGAGTAGCCATCGCTGCTACCTGGCATGGCTTATTGGAGCCATGACTGAGCTGAGCTGGGTATTGAAGGACAAGGAGGCACCGGCATTCCAGGCAGTTGGGGACGGGGAGAGCAAAGGCCTGAAGGCTAGATGCCTGGTCTGCATGAAAGGAGCTTCATAAAGCAACACGAGGGATGTTTCTCCGCTTTGCAGACAGCCAACATGTGCCGCGGGAGCCCTGAGTTGATTCCGATGCACGGAGGGAGCCAGGAAACACTGGGTAAATGCAGGGTAGCGGGGCAAAGGTGGATTTGCTGGCATCTGTGGTGTCACACAGCTAAAGGCCCAACAGCCCGGCCCACTGCCCAGGAGTTCTAGCCAGCCTCAGTGCAGGATCCAGATGAGCAGGACTCTTGGCCTGCTTCCTGGGGCTGTCCCACCAGGAGCTGTGACTCAGGGCCTCCCCCACCCAGGTGAGTCACACACCTGCAGCCCTCCCGCTGCGGAAGCTGCTGCCTGGAGCCAGCAGCTGGGGCCACCCAGCCTCAGTCCCTTGAAGCCCCAGGCCGTCCCCTCGCTCCCCTCCCAGGGGTCCTTACATGCTGGAGCCCCTTACTCGGGAGGCTGTCCCCACACCCCTCACCCCTGCCTAGCACTCGGCCCCCTCCTCCTCACCCCTCCAGCAGGTCGGTAGCCTGTGTGATGCCTCTGACCGGACTTTGCAGCACTGGCGGGTGCTAACAGCCCGCCATTAAACTTAAGCGGTGAGGTTGTCTCTCCCTTCCCATCCTCCCTGTTCCCTACCCTGTCTTAAATAGCAACCAGGGCAGGGACTCCCAGGGGAGCAGCGTGACGCTGCCACCTCTTCAGGACTATCTTCTGGGCCTGACTCCCAGCCCATGGTGGTAATAGAAGGAAGGTGGTGAGATGCCAGGATGCAGCCCTCCCTGCTGCCAGCGGCCTGGGTCTTCCCGTTCAGTTACAGACGCTGCAGCACCTCACTCCCTCTAGGTCCTGGGCGGCAGCAGGGAGTCGGCCTGTGCACCACAGTGGGAGGGGAGGGCAATTTGGAGCCAGCGGGAAAGGCACCCATGTCAGAGAGGAGCTGTGGGGCCCAGCAGTGCGGGGTTCTGGGAGAGCCCCTGGGTGCGGGTGGAGGCAGCCACACTCTGTCTGATGGGCCAGGCGGCTCCCAGGAGGGTGAGTGCTGGGCTGCACCAACCGCACCTGCCACTGGCTGACAAGGACCACACACCTCATGCTATGGGACCTCAAGTTCAGGGAAGTCAGGAGGCAGGGCAGACCACTGAAGCCTGTCCCTCCCACCACTTCCCTGTTGGGTGCCCCCATCCACTTGGGGTGGGCAGAACCGGCAGTACTGTCATCTTCCCCATCTGCTGATGAGGACAGGGAGGCACAGCCCACAGTCAGGGCCACCGTGGATGGCCCTAAACGTTGCGTCCTATACAAGGGGACCAGAGAAGGCTGAAATGCGGGCCACTCGACTCTTGCTGAGCCACATTTTTTCTCATTGGAGCACATTTTTCTAATTTACACCAAGGCACTAGCAGCCACCCGACTGGAGTCAGCAGATGGTGGAGACTGGACCCAAGGCCAGTTCATGGGCATCTCTGCCAGCCTCCCTTGGCATTCAGGCCCTACTTTTCAGGGGCTCCCCCAGCAGAGGAACCATCCACAAACCCTCGTCAGCCTCCTGCCTCAGCTTCCTGGGGATACCACTCAATACCACCCACAGACCCAGGCAAGCGGGGCCTTTGCCTGGGCCGCACTCAGCCCTCCTTCCTCCACACCTCTCCCCATGGAGTGGAAAGTCTGTGGGGCTGAGAGATGTCCCTTTGTGGAACCTGCGGCTCCCTTCCCCCACTTCTAGACCTCCTCCCAGGAACCCAGGAGCTTGGAATCCTCTGTCCATTCAGCCTATGCATGCAGCGTCTGCACAGGTGTCCTGGAGCTGACGGGACCCCTGGGACGTGCCCCTCTCACCTGTACCCACACAGCACCACACCCAGCTCTCTCCACGGGCTCGGCTAAGGGGCATCTCCCCCTGGGGGAGGGCGGACAGGAGGCCTTTCCTGGTGCAGCATAGAGCCTGGGGTAGAAAAGGAGTGAGGTAGGGACCTGCTTCATAGGCTTTACCTCAGGCCCTCAAGTGATGGGGGCAGGCCTGACACCGTTATTCCGAGACAGGAAACTCCCCCGCTATCCCCATTGTTGGCCAGCTCCAACGCTGGGAGACAACAAATACGGCGCAGTAAACTTGGAGCAGGGGGCGAGTAACTCGCTTCATTTAAAAGCCATATTCTTGGGCTGAGGCTCTTTCCCTGTATGAAGAAATGTCCCCTCTCCTTGTGTTCCTTAAGCCCTGCTCATACCAGGCTCCTTGCCGAATGGTGCAGGAGGTGATTGGATAAGCCCCATGGGCCCCTGCATTGGCCTTGCCTCTGAAACTGGCCACAGCCCCAGTCCATCCTAAGGAGCCCCCCACCCCCAACTGTCTCCCTCCACCCCACCCTCCTTTCCCTGCTGGGTGAGCCCTAGAGCGTCAGGTGTCACCCATAGCCTGGGCCTTCCCTAGAACCCAGCCATCCCAGTGACTACAGGCAGCTGCCCTGCTGTGGCCAGAGGGGTGGGCAGTGCCCAGGGGCAGCTCGGGGAGAGGTGCTCATGAGTGCGGCTGAACTCCCCCAGGGCAGGGCCAATTTCCATCAACAGTCCTCCCCCGTCTTCTCTCCTCCCTTCTCTTCCCTTGTTCCTGCCCAGTGCTCCTCGGTTGCCTGAACTTATCTGGCTTCATCCCCCTCTCCCTGCCCCCTCCAGCCCAAGTGGGCCTGACATGGGTTTCAGACCTGTTGGCTGCTGCAAGAACACACCAGGGTCAGGGTGGAGCAGGAGGTGGAAAGCCAGCTGGGAATGAGGAGGGTCACACCTTCCCCGCGTGTGTGCATGGCCAGGAAGCCAGGCAGTGGCTGCAGCGGGGCCATAAAGCAAGAAGGGCAACCCCAAGCCTAGAGGCGGCCAGGCAGCGGTGAGATGAACTGAGAACCCCTGCGGGGCCACGCAGGACAGGGAATGGGCATCAGGGCTAGAAGAGGACACACGAATCACCTTTCTGATTTCTGCCTTTGCTTTTTCCTGAGCCTTGGTTGCTGCTTCCCAGCCCTGCACTCCAGCCATGTGGGCGCACTCTGCTCCCTGAACACAAGTGCCCCAGCTTTCCTCAGGCTCCAGGTTTGTACGTGTGCTCCCCTCTGCCTGGAATGCACTTCCCTCCTTCTTCGCTTGGCTAATGCCTGCTTGTCCTTAGAGATGCCCCTCAGGTGTCACCGCCTCCAGGAAGCCTTCTCTGACTCCCCTCCCCGCCAGGAGCCTCCCATCATTTCTAGGGCTTAACCCATAGTTACATTGATAGCAATTACATTGATTGTAATCACTCAGCTGTCCTCCCCACCATTAATAACTTTGAGGACAATAGTTGTCTTACGCTACTTGGCACCTGGCATACAGCAGGTATTTATACATATTGGATGGGTGGGTGGATTACTGAATTGCTGCCAGTCCAATGAGCAAAGGGATGAGTAGGGAACTCGCTGCCAGCAGCCAGCAAGGCTGGGATGTCCAGAGCTGCTGGCGAGAGAAGGAAGATGGCACAGGTGATGGGGGTCCCTAGCAGCTATCTCTACCACCCCCACCACGTTGGGGAAACATCGGTCATAGGCGTGTCCTGATCCCTGGTGGTGACCCTCTTCTCTCCTTGCTCCTAGTATTTCTGCCTTTCGCTTATTATCTGGTTGAGCTGGTGGCGGGAGTCCCGGCCCATGTGTGTTACCAGAGGGTGAGTGGACGCTTCCTCCTCCTCCATTCTCTGTCCGTGTCCCGATGAAGCCATGCGCGGGGATAAGGGGGGTGCGTGGTGATGGGGGAAGCTGCGGCAGGCACAGGGGTGGTCCCGCTTTCCACCCTGGCAATCTTCCACACATCTGGATCCCAGCTGCTGGCCCTGGCTTCAGCAATTCCCTGACTCCACTGATGCTGATGTCTTCTGCATGGGAGTTGGGGAGGGGGGCTTCCCGTGGGAGCTTAGGTCATCCCTCTCCCCTTTCAAGGATGGTCTAGAGGATGAATCCATCTGTCAGAGGCATCCAAGAAGAAAGGCCTGGGCCAGGATCACATGGAAGACCCTGAAGACAGGATCGGGTCTTGCCTGCCTGGATTGAACAGGGACGCAGTGACCAGTCCCATCTGCTCCCACCCTGCTGCCCTCTGAATCGAGCGTTTGAGGCCATGACCAGGGTAACGTTCAGCTGGTAGAGACAACACAACCCTGCTGGCTGTTTAAGCCATGCTGGAATGGTGCTCACAGGGTAACAATTGTAAGTATTTTGAATATCACCTCTTAATCAAAATTAAAATCAACAGACATTTCAGTTTCTGGTGTCTAGCCTCACCTCCGCCTCC
Source organism: Gorilla gorilla gorilla (assembly GCF_029281585.2). Classification (NCBI taxonomy): domain Eukaryota; kingdom Metazoa; phylum Chordata; class Mammalia; order Primates; family Hominidae; genus Gorilla; species Gorilla gorilla. The sequence continues at coordinate 18,941,793 of NC_073234.2, read as the reverse complement.
CACCACCTCTGGCTGCCACCCTTTACCTGAGCCTCCCAGCCTCCCTCAGCATTGCCCAGTGCACCTGCGCCCTGAATCAGGGCCCAGCTTCTGTACCCTCCTCTTTATGGCCATCTTCTGCCCTGTTTCCCACTGATAGTCATCGCACCATCCACAGGCCACAGTGCTCTAGAGTTAGCTGGGGAGGCCTGGGAGCAGACCTGGGTGGTAGGCAAGGGTGGGGTGGTCCCGCTGATGCCATCTTATCACTCCTCAGCTGAGTGATGAACAGAAGCAGCACTTGAGCCAGACTCTGACCAAGAACTACGGACAGGCTAGAGCCACACAGATCCCCGCCTCAGTAGACCGGCTGCAGCAGGAGGTACACCATGCCCTATGGCCTTGAAGGCCAAGCAGACACAGGTTCAAATCCTGACTCTCTTCTTTCCTGTCTGTGTGGCCCTGGGCAAGTTACTTACCCTCTCTGAGCCTCGGTTGCCACATCCCTAAAATGAAGCCTCTTTAGGGTATGTGAGCATTAAATTCGGTCACACCTGTAAAGTCCCTACCACCGTGAGAAGTGCCTGCTGAAGCCTGGTTCCTCTCCCTCCCTCTCCTTGACTCCCTCCTCCAAACCCACCCCTGCTGTCTTCCCGTTCTGGGTCCTGGTGGGCAGGAAGCTGGCAGTACCAGGAGAACTCCATCTCCTGCCAGGATCTGGGCCAGGAAGCCTCTCTCCGGGTTTCTTCTGTCTGTGAGGCTGCCTTCCTTCTTCCCTGGGGAGCGGGGAGCTGTAGCCCCATAAGAGGGAGCGCTACCCGACGGGGGTATTTCAGCTAAGCCACCAACAGAACTCCCCAGTTGTGAGCCAGCAGGCAGGATGCTGAGGGACAGAAAGGTGGTCTCCTTTCCAAGAAAAGATGCAGCAGATCCCTCCAGCGAGGCCCACCATCCTGCCAGACATAGGGGGCGGGCAGTGGACCTCAGAGCTGTGCTGTCCAATACGGCAGCCGCCGCCCACATGTGGCTATTTACAGTTAAATTAAACAAAATCCAGTTCCTTGCTCACACCAACCACATTTCAGGCGCTCAGGAGCCCCAGATGGTGAGTGAACGCCGAGCCGGGCAGCACAGATGCAGGACGCTGCCTCCATCGCAGAAAGTTCTCCTGGACGGCACTGTTCCAGATCCTGATGGGTCTGTGTCAGAAAATCCAAGTCTGCTCTACCCACCTGCTCTGGTCCCCCTCTCTCTGCCACCCCACTCCCCACCCTCACCCCCTGGGCCTGGGGCCTTGGTCTTGGCCCAGGGAACGTCACGCAAGTGGAGGACATAGACGTCATGAGCTCCAAGATCCAGGGGCATCATGGCTCAGTGCGGAAGCCCTCACCCCAACTCCCCGAGACTCAGGCTCAGCTCCCAGTTGGCAGAGGGGTCTCTTTTCTGAAATAGTGGCCTAGGGCACACGTGTATACACAGGTGCACACCCACAGGCACACATGTACCCCACAGACTTAGCCCTGGACTGGGATGGGGCAGCACACACCGCTGGTCAGCCCTGTGCAAGACTAAGTGTGCAGTCACTGGGCTGCGCCTGTGAGGACCTGGGCGAGACAAGAATAGGACAGAATCCCGCCCGCGGGCTCGCTCAGAAAGCCAGACACACAGCAGGCAACGTGCAGACAGTGCGAGGCTGGGGCACCCCCAGAATAGGGAGCAGGGGAGGTGGGGAGGGCTCCGTGGGGCAGGGGCAGGGTTTGCTTAGGTGGAGGGGGTGGGAGTGGCACGAGGAAAGGTGCCACTAAGAGCAGAGGCCGTGTCACCGACCAAGACCTGCAGGGCACCAGTGCACGCGAACGCAGGCCCTCACACAGGCCGGGAACAGTCAGAACCCCAACCTGCATCTCAGGCAGGAGACCGAGCCCCCAGAAAGCAGTGGCTGCAGAGCCAGGGCTAGCGTCGGGCCCCCCAGCAGCACCCCATGGATGTAAATGACACGGGCACGCGCACCTGCATTCACACAACGATGATCACAAAAGTGTCTCTCATTAACTGCGGGTGCTGCGCCAGGCTCTCTTCTAATTGCTTTCCATGAATCACCTCTTTCAGTCCGCACAATGGCCCAGGGTGCAGGTCCTTTAGTTGGCCCCATTTTACAAGCAAGTGGCCCAGCAGTCGTGTGGCACCAGCACACACAGACAGAGACACAGGGATGTGCGAGGCCGCGTGACTCCCTGCCCTTGCCGCGCCAGTCCCTGCCCTGTCTGCTGCCGTTATGTTCGGCCAGGACGCCCAACACCCCCGTCCATCCCTGTGGACGTTTCCTAGCCCTGGACAGAGGATTCACCCCTTCCTTCTCTGGGGTTCACACACAAGCTTCCGTTGTCTTCTACTAAACTACAGTAAATGCTACACTACTTCAGGGCAGGACTGGTGCCTGACTCATGTTTGTTCACTCCAGGCACATGGCAAACCTAGCAAAACGCTGGTAGCTGAACTAATGAACTAATACCGCTCCGCCCACCCAGCCCCATTCCCACACCAGAGACAGCCTCCCAGCCGCTGTGTTCTGTGGCCTGTGTAGGGACTTGGAGTCTCAGGGCCCTGACTCAGAAGGGCAGGAAGTGGCCTGAGTCCACTGCCTTTGAATTGCTTTCCACCCTGGCTGGCACTTCCCTGCCCTGGAGTGGTGCCGACAACCCCGGGCCTCACTCAGCACTCACACCGGCCCCTCTGGCCAACACTGACCTGCCCACACCGCGGACTCTGGGACACCCTTTGTGTCCCTGCATGTCTGGGGCTCTGAGGTTTCACCTGGGAGCCCCTGGCAAGGCTGGTCCCTGTCCCTGTGTCCTGCCTCCTGGATGACCAGGGCCTCCTTGCCCCTTGTGACTTGTCACCAGCCTGTGTTCTGTCAGGCAGCAGTACACAGCCCCCCTCTCTGGGGATCCCCCCTCCATCTTGCCCACCTCACAGACCTACCCTGCCCCCAGGACACCCAGCATGATCTCCTTAAAGGACCTGGGTGACTGCAGGTCCTGGGTGGCTGCAGGTAGCAGATAGGTGTCCTGTGGGCAGTGCTGGCCCCCAGAGACCAGCTCTCTGCTCAAACAGGGAAGGCAGAAATCGCAGGGAGAGCAAAGAGGGGTTGGGTGAGTATTTGAATCCTGTGTCGTCGGCCCTGGAACCCCACACAGGCTTCTCACCTCCAGCCTCTGCCTCCCCCTGCAGTTCAAGTGCTACGGATGCAATAGCTCAGCGACTGGCAGCGCAGCACGTACCTGCTGTCGTGGGAGGTGAGAGCCGCCAGTGCCCGACAGCAGCTGCAAGGCAGTGGTGGCACTCTGCAGCCAGCCGGCCCACCCCTCCAGCATCTGCAAGGGAGAGGTAAGTGCCCCAGCACAAGCTGGGGACAAGGAAAGGGCCCCAGCCTGGCCTCCAGGAGCCCCCAAAGGGCTGGGGTCAGGCAGATGGGTGTGGGAATAGCAGAGCACACAAGATTCTTGGCCACGAGCCCACAGTGCCAGGCCCCTCAGAGGCTCTACAAAGCCCTAGGACAAGCAGCTGCTGCTGAGAGAGTCCAGGGCACCACGGCATGCCCCTGGGGCCACCCACGAAACCTGTGAGCCACTCAAGGCCAGGTCCAGCCCATGAGTCCTCTGGTCCACCCTCTGCCTCTGCCATATGCACCGGGACGGCCAGCCCTTCCTCCCCACCTGTGCCTGCTTCTGAGCCAAAGCCATGACACCTGCCCTTCCCTTGCAGGGAGGCTGCCTCACCAAGCTACCTGCTACTCATGGGGGCGATGGGCATCAGGGTGGCCTGCCTGGAGGTGAGTTGCAGTTGGGAGATTAGGAGGAAGGTATGTTGCAGTTGGGAGATTAGGAGGAAATACTCACTCGGGATATTAAACTAGGCTCTGAACCCGTCTCCAGCGGCAGATATCTCCAGTAACTGGGCTGGCATGTCCATGCCCTGCGCTGCTCTCTTCTCTCATCTTCCCTTTGCAACCAAGGCTGATTCCCACAGTCAGTCTCTCCCCCAGAGAACATGAAGGAAGATGCCTGAGGGACAACATGAACTTGTCAGGAACAGGGGCCTGGGAGGAGTGTGGATGTGGGCTCAGGTACGGGCATGCACCTTGAGTGTGTGCATGTGGGGGTCAGTGTGCAAGCCTGCCCTGGTGTGTGTGGGTCCGTGGGGGTCCCCATGTTCCCGGGTCTATGTGGGTGGGGTGGTATGCACTATGTGTGTTTAGGGTGCTTGTGCATGTGTGAGTGTGTACATATCTGCATTCATTCCTCTGTGTGTGTCTGCGTCTGTGTGTGTCTGTGTGTGTGTCTGTGGGTGTCTGTGTGTGTGTCTGTGTCTGTGTGTGTGTCTGTGGGTGTGTGTGTCTGTGTGTGTGTGTACCATCAGCCCTTCATATCCACGGGTTCTGTATCCTTGGATTCAACCAACCATGGAATAAAAGTACTAACAAAAATGATGGTTATGTCTGCACTGAACATCCTTGTCGTTACCCCCTAAACAATACAGCGTGACAACGATTTACATAGCATGTGGATTGTATTAGGAATTACAAGTAATCTAGAGATGATTTAAAGAATGTGGGAGGATGTGCAGAGGTCATATGCAAATACTGCACCATTTTATATCAGGGACTTGAGCATCAGTGGATTTTGGAATCCAGAACAACTGTATATATGTGCGTGCGTGCGTGTGTGCGCGTGCGTGTGTGCACGTGTGTGCGTGTGTGCACGTGTGCGTGTGCGTCTGTGCGTGTGTGCACGTGTGTGTGCACACACATTCCCCTGTGTACATCCAGCTCTCTCCCTGAGGATAAGCAATGCCCCTGGCTCCCATTTCTCCCACCCAGTCCCCCTGCTGCCACCCAGGAAGTCAAGGTCACTCTCTCAGGCTGCTGTAGTCAACGGTCCAAGGGAGGGGAGCCAGGAGGGAATCCTCAGAGGCGAGAGCCCCCGCAAGTGTAGGCTGTCCTTCTAGAAGGGGCCCAGCAGTCCTGCTGTCCTGACCAGCCCTTCCCCGTCCAGTGCTATGAGCACCGTCTAGGGAAGAGGAAGAGTACCGCTTAGGCCTCAGAAGACCCGAGTCCAGTCCTGGCTTTGCTCCTGTGTGACCTCGAGCTATTTAACTTCCCTATCCCTCAACCCTTCATCTGCAAAATGTGGATAATTTCTTCAACCTCCTAAGGTCTAAATAAGAATAAGGTGATGCCCGTGACCCACTTACTGCACCTGGCACAAAGGAAAGCCTCCGTAAGCCTTTATCCAGCTGTCCGCAGACTTCAGAGCATTTCCGATACTTCCTCTCACTGGGTCCATACAACAACCTGAGACCCAGGCCAGACAACGAATAGCGTTCTCACTTTACAGATCAGAAAGTTGAGACCCAGAGAGGCAACTTGCCCAGGGTCTCACCCCCTGAATTGGCACCCCGATCTCCTGATATTGGCCCTTCGCTTTCGCAAACTCCCTACCCCGACTCAGAGGTCTGTGGGAAAGAGAAGCAAGGGATGGTGGCCTTGGCTGGCTTGGAGAGCCTCCCAGCATAGGGTCCTTTCAGATGATGGTGCCAGCTACCCACATGGTCTGTGGGCCTGGAGGGTCCAGCTACAGCCTAACATGCTGGGAGGAGGGTCTCTAGCCTTTGGAGGGACACTCACCTTGGTTCTGCCACCTGCAAGTTGTGTGACCTAGGGCCATTTATTTCATCTCTGAGCCTCGGTCACTGGTTTGTGAAATGGGGCTGACCGGACCTCATCTGGTAGCTGGTGATGGGAATTAGCAACACCCATGGAAGTGTCTGGCTCACTGCTGAGCAGATAGCAGGTGCTCAACACGTGACACCATCATTTGTATTCTCTCTGCAAGGGCACACTGTCTCTCAAAAAAAAAAAAAAAAAAAGCCCCAGTTTCTCCCTGGCCAGACCAGCCTGCTCCTCTTCATCCTCACTCACCTGCAGGGCCAGGGAGCTCAGGTGGCATTAGCACTGCCGCTCTCTTGCACCTCCCCAGGGCAGGTCTTCTGTCCCATGTGCTGAACCCCAGAGGAGTCACCACTGGGAACTGGGGCAGGGCTGCTCTGTGCCACTGCACCAGGCTCAGCTGAGGTTTCCAGAAACCTGTGACTCCCCGTGCAGAGGGGGCCTGCTCTGTGTGGACTCCGACCAAGCCTGGCCCATTCTGTCTATTTCTTCCTGACCTCTCCAGCCCCGAGAGCCCACAGAAGCTGCCAGATGAGGGCAATGAGGCCGAGGGCCGGCAGTAGGGCTGCAGACGCCCTGAGCCCTAAGGTCAAGGTGGATGGAGCTGCTGTGTAAGTCTGATGCCGAGGAGACCAGGTCGTTGGGCAGTGGACGCTTTCTCCCCACTCACAACCCCCACCATGCAGTCTCTGTTCCTCTATGGTCGCTGTGGAATGGCTCCTGATGGGCTCAACCCCTTGCCCTGTTTTCTCCCCTGCGGTCCACTGAGCCAGCCCTGCGGCCGCCAAGTCTCAGGTTAGAGCGCCCTCTGGCGGCCGGTGCTGGGCACTACATTGCCCAAGTCCCAGGTGGGCCGAAGTCTTGAGAAAGGGCTCGCAGTCATCGTCGCCAGCGGGCAGACAGACACCAGGCACCTACCTCCCCGACTTACCCAGCCTGGTACCTCGAAGGCCAGCAGCCTTGAGCTACACTTGGGGTTTCCAACACAGTTTCAAAACCGTCTAGCTCATCTTTCAGGAACCTTCCAGGTTTCACGTTCTGATTTTTCAGTAAGGTTCTCACCTCTGTGACCAATTACCTTGAGACTGATGTCCTGCACCATCCTGGAGTGCTGGGATCTGCAGGTCGTGAAAAGGGAAACCAAGCAATCACTTTGGAATGACTTCCTGGAACTTCCCTGGCCCTTCCTTCGTGTTCTCTGATGACAGCCAGGTGCTGACTCAGAAACCTCATAAGAAGCTGAAGGCATGACGACTTCCCTGTTAAAAATGCCCCACGTGTGGCCGAGTGCCACACCCAGGCAGCTGCTGAAAAAAAGCACCAGACACCATGCAGCTGGGCCCCTAGACCCGGCCCGACCCGGTCAGCCTTCTCCAGCACCTGCAGGGAACTTGTCCTTTCTTGTCTCTGCTCGCCCCCTGCTGGCTGCCTGGAGCCATTCCGTGCTGGTTTCTTCGCGTCTTCTGTCAGGAGAGAGATGCTGATGCTTACTCAGGGATCCGGTGGGTCAGTATCCTGCGCCCTCTGCACTATTCAGGGTGGGGGTGTGCGCGTGTGTGTGTGTGTGCATGTGGACCCACATTGATGAGTCTGGCCCATACACCTCCACCCTTATTGGACCTCTCCTTGGGAGCACCCTGGGAACACACATCTCATGCAAAAGTGTGTCTCTTGAGAGCCTAGCTCCTCCTGTCCTCCCCCAGCATGAGATGTACACTGTAGGAGACGTGAATTTTGCTTACAGCACAAATCTGTGGTGGCCTAACAGCTCCCTTCTGGCCTCCCCCTTAGCATGGATCAGAAAGATCCAGAAAGTGCACAGGAAAATCATCAACCCATGAGGTAGGGACAGGGGAAGAGGGCATGCTGCATAACACCTGCGTAGGTGGAGGGGCTGTGACAGCCACTTGCTTAAGCTAGTGGGACGTGAAATAACCTCCTAAGTCACATTTCAGCTGTGACCCTGAGGCCCTGAGGTGGATTAACAGAGCCCTCAGCACCGATTCTCCAAGCTGAAGGCAGTGGTCACACTCCCTGCTGCCCTCCAGGTTGGGAGGGATGGAGAGGAGAGAGGAGGGGAAGAAGCTACCTTCTTCGCTAGCCTTGCCGAGAGACACGTGGGTACGGCCCACAGGCACCTCCACCAGCCTGCCCTCTACATCCAGATTCGCAAGGTCAGGGCAGCAGCAGCAGCTGGAAACACTGGGGAAAGTCGGGGTGTTGTTTCTATACTTAGGGGAATCTACTGTCACCCCAGGTGGCACGGGACATTCACGGGGCTGCTCTAGCCCAGTGCCCCTCTCCTGCAGATAGAGCCGAGACCTGACAACAGGTCATCATCATTATCAGGATGATGATGACATTATCCCAGTGCATCCTTGAGTGGGAGGGAGGAGAGGAAGAGTAAGAAGAAGGTGTGTGTTTGGGGTGGGGGGTGCCCATGAAGAGCAAGGTGGGAGAATAAAGGTCCTCTGTGTCTTAGAAATGGGAAGTGAGATGGGGCGGACAGCGACCTTCCCAAGCCTGCGTGTGCTTTGGGCAGGATGCTCCAGCCCCTTCCTGTTCGGCCCCTGGTTGCCGACAGAGGGGCTGGCAGGCAGGACTCCTGCAGCTGGGCTTGGCGCTGCCTTCTGCGCCCATTGTCAGAGCTGGTGACAGCTCTAGGGGCTCCTCCCAGAGTCTCCGTTTCCCCCATGGCTCTTGCGCATGTTGGAGCATCCATAACGGACATGAGTTTTGTTCTGGAGTCTGAGGGCAGCAAAACACAGGCCGTTTCCCAGAGAAAAAGGCGGCTTCAGACAGCTCTGATGAGGGAGCAGAAATACTCACTCGGGATCTCATTAAACTAGGCCATTTCTGGAGAAGCCCTAGGAGCACAGACCCACAGCATCAACGGGGAGCTTGTTAGGAACAAAGACCCTTAGGCCCCCGCCCAGGCCTGCAAACTTGTAATAAGGGGGTCCCCGGGTGGTTTATATCCATTAAAGTGCGCGACGCCCTGCTCTTGGACAGTAGTTCTCGGAGTGCGGCTCCCCCACTTTCACGGGCATCACCTGGGAGCTTGTTAGAAGTGTGGAACTGCAGGCCCCACCCCAACCTAAGTGGGAAGCTGCCCTTTCTCCAGGCCCCAGGGGACTCACATGTGCATTGGGCATGAGCAGCACTGCTCCAGAGCCCTGATGGCTGACAGCCTCAGGGAGTTCTGATCTCTCTTTGCTCCTTTGCCCTCTCCACCTGGCAGATCTGCAGGATGGGTCTCATCTGCTGCTTGCACCGAGGCTCCAGTGACATTTTTACTCATGGTCAACTGCATCCCCTGCCAACTGCCCTTCGAAGGACAGGCGCCACATCCACCTGCCAGGCCTGCAACATTAGCACCAGCTCCACTACGGCCACAGATGCCCCCTCCTCTGTGTCCAGCCCCTGCAAATGCACCAAGTGCGTTAGACCATGGCTCCCCACCTAGGCGGGGACCCTCAGACCCCTCCCCTCCATTTCTGAGCCCTCACAGCCAGAGCCTTGGCAGGAGAAGGACCCTCACCAGGCACGGGGGTGCCGGGGACCACAGGAGAGTGATGTTTGGGCCCTCTGCTCCCTCCCAGCTCCCGAACCTGGGACAAGGCTGAAAACCCAGGTCCCCTGCGATGCCTTCATTCTGGGCAGGATCCCCACCGGTGCTCAGAAGCCCTCGCCTTGCTGTCCCCTCTGGGAAATGCACGGGGTGGGACAGGCAGGGGTGGCTTTTCCCCTAGATGACCTAGCTAGCCCTTCGACCTGCCCATTCCCCACACTGCCTCACCTGGAAAGCCGTGTCCTGCTGGCCTCACTCCTTCCTGCAGGGCCTGGAGGTGGGGAGGCCAGAGGCAGGGCAGTCACAGGCTGGGTGGAGCTGCCAGGGCAGGGATGTGGGGTATGCTGGCCACACTAGCACATGCTGCACCAGGAGCAGAGCCCTGCACCCTGCCTAGTGGCTTTCCCAGGAGAAATCCCTCTGGGAGACCCTGGCCCCAAGCCCCGGCCTCTATAGTAATATGCCCCTCGGGGATCTCCTGGTCTGGGGCCTGATTCTCAAGAATGCCAGTGGGTTTTTTGTTTTTGAGGCAGGGTCTTGCTCTGTCATTCAGGCTGAAGGGTAGTGGCGTGACCAGGGCTCACTGCAGCCTTGACCTCCCAGGCTCAAGCGATCCTACCAGCTCAGCCTGCTGACCAGCTGGGATGATAGGCAGGCACCACCACACCTGGCTGATTTTTAAACTTTTTGTAGAGATGGGGTCTCCCTATGTTGCCCAGGCTGGCCTCAAACTCCTGGGCTCAAGCAGTCCTCCCACCCTGGCCTCCTACAGTACTGGGGTTACAGTTGTGAACCACTTCACCCAGCTGAGGCATGCCTGGTTTCAAAACTATCTTCAGCTCTTAATGTTGGTGGGTGTAAAACTCATCCCAGGGTGGACTAAATCACAGGCCCTGCAGAGGTGGAGGGCTGAGAAGGGGCAGCTCTGAATACAGGGGATCTGCCCGAACCTCACTTTTCCTGGGGCCCCCTCTCCCCAACCCTGGGGCCACCACCGTGTTGCTTCCAGAGAGTCTCACTCTCCTTCCCTTTTTCCGCCCGTCCCAGGCTGGATAGAGTCCCTTCCTTTGGTCCTGTCTTGCATCTGTCTTGAATTAGGCAGGGAGTTTTCAGGAAGAACTTTCCCAAATACTAAGGGAGAACAGAGAGGAAATTCTATGAAATACAGAGTATTCATGCTGGCAGTCTCATGAAGGATAGGTATCAACTTTTGCGACAACCATAGGTACCCCCCCAAATGGCTATTACAAGTGGGCACCTTGAGCATAACACGGGAACCCCACGCCTGGCCTCCATACCTCCCAGGTCCTGCACTTCTCCCCAGAGGTAGGCCCTCGTCCCCCCTGAAGCACAGCGCCTTGTGATGCGAAGGCCGAGGCTGGGAGAGGTCACACCTGGTCTCTCCACATGTTCCAGCTCCCAGCCTGCTGAGCACAGCCCTTGCTGACCTGGGCTGGCCCTGAGGAGGGGTGTGCTTGCTCCCATACACAGGAGTGACCTGAAGACCCCTTACTGCGGTCACAAACACAGCCCTAAACTGTCCAGAAACTGTATCCTCAGAGCGGGAAGTGCCCACGTGGACAGAGAGAAAGCCAGCCTCTTGGGGCAGATTGCCGCCTCTACTGTGGGGATTCTTCAGGGGCTACTGGGAGGCTAGGCTGGTTTATCTCCTCTGCCTAGAAGGGTCTGGGGTGGCCAATGTGAACTCATTAAAAGCAAGACCAGCTTTCCCAGAAATGACTGCTCCACGGCCAAGAGAAACAGCGTGACGTGATTATCCTTGCTGCCCTCCAAGCTGGGCTTCGTGCAGATCATCGAAAACTGATCGTGACTCCCAAGAGCTCTGAAGTGCTGCGTATCAACTGACAAGACCTACAGACTGAGGGCTGAGAAAGAGGGAGCGTGCTGGGCCAGGGTCTTGTTCTTCCTGGTGGGGCACCGAGAGAGGCAGCAGTGGGTAGGAGGGCTATGGCTTAACCTGTCTGCCCTGGCAGGGATGGGAGACAAAGGTGGCAGCCCAGGAGAGCCTGCCCCGTCGGCCCAGTCCCATGTGTTGGGTTGGGCCAGCCTGACTGGGGGCAGGATTAGCTGTGATTCCTGCGCTGGGGGTTGTCCAGCCCAGATTTCCATTGGGGAGATTGGCTGGTCCAAGCTGCAGAAAGTGGTAGGACAGCCCAGAGCTTCTTGGAAATACGACCTCCATGTCCAGGCCAGCAGCCTGGGAGATGAGACAGGGTTGGAGGAAACAGAGGCCCAAGACAGGGCAGGTTCTGCCTAGGAATGCACAATGGCTGGAGTCCAGAGCCCAGGATGCAGCCCCAGCTGGGTGTGGCCCTCCTGCTGCCCAGGGTGGAGATGGATGCCCAGGGCAGGTCCTCCTGGGCCCCTGCTTGGAGGCCAGCAGTCTTGAGTTCCTTGGAGACAGAGGACATGCCTGTGGAAAGTCATCACCAGTCCTGCGTAGGGCAAAAGGCTCCTACCCAGCAGGGCCCGGGCAGAGAAGCAACAGGTACTGGGATCCCACACAGCTCAGGCCAGCACGTCCACACCCTGCACACGCCATGCCACCGTTCCCTAAGGGGCAGACACCAAGACAGAAGGGTACGTCCCTGTGTCCCCCGCATGACGAGTGTTGGTGGGAGGCAGGGAGTGGACAGGGATGGAACCTGGCCTTGGGGGAGGGGATGAAGTGTGTGTGCCCATTCTCCTCTTTCCCCCTCCACATTCCCCGACAGTCTAGCCTCAACCCTAGGAGCCCTCCAGGCAGGGCCATCGGCGGGGTGTCCGGCGAATGCCTTGTACTTACTGAGGGCCTGCTGTGCACTTAGAATGTGTTACTTGCCGTCAGTACATTCACTTGCAGTTACTCCAACAAAAAGGTATTTCCCCCATTTTACAGGTGAGGAAATTGAGGCTCAGCAGGGTTGAGGCTTGCTGGTCAGCAATAATGGCTGTTGTCTTGCCACCCCAGCCGGGTAGAAAGAAGCAAAGCTGAGCTGGGAGCCCCCTGTCCTCCGCGTCCCATGGTTCTCCATCTCTGTAATAAGTGCTCAGGCTGAGGTTCAGAAACAAAGTGTCACTCAGGGCACCATCCGATAGCAGCAGCTTCGGCACCCCCTCCCACCAGGTTGAACGGAATCTGGCATCTGGGCCAGGCACCAGCTGCCCTGCACATGTACGTGGTGCAGAAGCCTAGCTTATTTCAGGCTGACAGCCGGCCCCCCCGGTGCAGGGGCTCAGGCAGCAAGCGACCCTGGCAACAGCCCGGCCCATCGTCTCAGGTGCCAATGCTGACCCCGCAGTGAGAGCAGGGACTGGCCCTCAGCCCTCGGAGCCTTCACACAGGGTGTGGAATCTCATGCCCGTGTGGAGATAACTGAGGGTTGGAGAAAACCTCAGGTCACGCCCCCTGCCAGAGCCAGCCTGGGCAGGGAGGGGACGCCTGGGGGTGTGTTGACCACCTCCCCCTCAGGCGACACCCCTCTCTGCCTTCTTTCTCCATGCTCTACGAAGCACCTGCTGCTGCTGGGGCTCTGGAGTGGACACTACTTTCTGTTTTGGGAAGTTCAACTTGTGCACGGCCAAAGGCCCTGACAGCCAGAAGGGCCCAATGTGGCCCTGGGGGCAGAGGGGCCATGGTATGTCAGTATGATGTGCCCGGGACCCTCCAGCCCTGTTGCCAGCTTTGGTCTCAGAGTCTGCCACTCCGGGCCCCTCTTCAAGGATTTCAGGCAGGGGCAGTGAGGTGGAACAGTCACCATCACCACCACCCACCCTAGGACCTGCCTTGAAAACACGCTCCGTGTACTGGCCACTCTGAGCCTGAGGAAGGAAAGGGGGTTTGACTGGCTGTGGAGACAACCAGTCTCTGGTACTGCCGCTGGGTGGTGCTTCCATCTGCTGAGAACGTCGTGACCAAGCGTCTAAGACAGGAGTGATCAAACTTGAGTGGGCGTCAGCATCACCGGGGGGGGGGGGGGGGATGCTTTTCCAGATTGCTGCCCCCACCACCAGAGTTTCTAATCAGGAGAAGCAGAGCAAATAACTTGCATTTCTAACAAGTCCCCAGGGGCTGCTGCTGGCCCTGGAACCACACTTTAAGAACCACTGCTTTAGACCACGCCCCAGGGACACTGCCACCACCCTCAGGGTTTGAAAGTCCCTCAAGCTGCCTAGCTGCAACTGTCCCCTACCTCATCGTGGGGTCGGGGGTGAAGCATGCCGCTATGGTCGCTCACAGCCGACCAGGAAAGCCTTCACACTGTGCATCTGTGCGGCGCCTGCCCTGCCCTGCCCTGGATGGCTCTTGGATGGCCTGTGGCCTTGGCCAGGAGACCCGGTGGCTGGGTCCCTTCCTGGAAGGAGACAGGTTACACTCCCCAGCCTGCTTCCCCACCACCTCCTATGTGCCCTGGGAGAGGCACAACATCCTTGTTGCTCCCTTTTCCTACTTTTTTAAAGTTTTTTGTAGAAACAGGGTCTCCCTATGTTGCCCAGCCTGGTCTCCAATTCCTGGGCTCAAGTGATCCTCCTGCCTCAGCCTCCCAAAGTGCTGGGGTTACAGGCATGAGCCGCTGTGCCCTGCCTCCCTTTTCCTGCTTCAGCACACGGCCCAGCCCATGCTCCCTGCCTCCCGTGGGCCTTGCCTCCTCCTGCTTATAAACCCGGGACTCCCCTTCCCCAGCCCACCCTGTGCAAGTGCAGCTAATCCTTCAGGCAGCCCAGTGTCAGCAAGGCCAGATGGGCTCCTGGAACCAGCTGGCCCACGGATGTGGGTCATCACAGTATTCCAGAAACAGAGACGATGCCGTAACCTACTGCATATAGAGAAACTGCTCTCATTGTAAACACACCCCTCTCCATAGCTGACCTCAGTGTAAGCCCAGCTTCACGTGCTAGGGGCATGGTAATGATTAATAAAGGAGTCTATCTAGACTACCTTTGTTGATTTTTTTCCCTCCACTGCGAGGAAACCCCTGCCATCAGTTCACCAAATGTATGGTGACATCCTGAAGCCACGTTAGCTGTGGCTTCCCCGTGAGTAAACCCGCTGGCCACATTGCGCAGCGTCCTGCTTACCCTTCTGTCAGCTCTGGTCATGATTTGTTTGAATTGACCTCTTCTGCTCACAAGTGTCATTAGCTCCTGGCTGTCAGCGAGAGCCAGGCTCAAACATGTGTACTTGAATTGTGTTCCTCGTAAAGCTTTCTGCCTCTGGTCAGTCAGTATCTTCACACCGTTTACCAGGATGCGCGACCAGCCTGTTAAGAAATCTGCGGTGAGCCTTTCCCCACTTCGTGCACGGCCCTCTGCCTGGCTGCAGCAGCCGCAGAGTATGGGGAGAGGTCACAAGCAACGGGGCTCCCCCTGGCTGAGACACACACTCCTACTGCCACCTGGACCCCCAGACCACCTCACTCCACAATGACAGGGTTTCTCCACCTTGGACCAGCTGGTTTGTCCTCATCCCCAGATCCAGAGTTGGACACCTTTTCATCTCAATGCAAAAAGAGGAATCTTTGCTGAGGCCGTCAGGCTGCCCAGCGCAGAGCTAAAAAGAAATACGCTTTCCCTTCTATGACATGGACACTCATTCTCTCTCATTCACTCTTCTGTCTAGAAAACTTGCTTGAGGTGGGGTGGGAAGCCTGAGGAGTACCCAGGTAAGCGGGACTCAGGGGATCCCCAGACAGAGGGGTGGGGGTGGCCTGGGAGGCAGCTGAGAATGGAACCGCACACCTGGTGTGGTGTGAACCCGACGCGGCCTGGCCACGTGCTGTGTGAGCAGGTGGATCCACCTGAGGGTCCAGCGGGGACCCGCTTTGCACGAGAGCTCCAGCCCTGCCCCGCTCTCCTGTGTCTTCAGGACCTCCTTGGCCAATGTTCAGTCGTTCACTGAATGGTCACAGCAGCAGCCTCTGACTGTCTGGATGTTGAACAGGGGAAGGAAGCCAGCCCAGGGCACGTTCACGGTCATCTGTCCCATTGGACCTGGACATCTACTCACCTCCACCATCACTGAGAGTGTGTGTGTACCGAGGAGCAACAAGTACCACTCCAGGACCCTCCCTGCTGCACAGCACTGTCAGTGGTTGGTGACTGCTGTCCCCACAGCCCTGGGCCTTGTCATCCGGGCAGGCAGCGAGAAGCTGTGCTGAAGCTGTGCCTTGGTGGCTGCCGGCTGGCCTGTCAGCTGCCACTACTTCCCAGCAGGTACTGATGCCTCATGTCAGCCCCGACTGGGCTGTCACTGCTGCCTCAGGGTGCCTCGAGCTGGGGACCCTGGTTCTCACACTCTCTCCACAACTGAAAAGAGTGAGGCTGCTGGTGGGGAGGTGAGGGCACAGGGGCCACAGCCATTTTCTTCTTAAAAGCAAACACATGAGGCCAGGTGTGGTGGTTCATGCCTGTAATCCCAGCACTTTGGGAGGCCGAGGCGGGCAGATCACTTGAGGTCAGGAGTTCGAGACCAGCCTGGCCAACATAGTGAAACCCCATCTCTACTAAAAATACCAAAAATTAGCCTAGCATGATGGCGGGCACCTGTAATCCCAGCTACTCAGGAGTCTAAGGCACGAGAATCGCTTGAACCCAGGAGGCCGAGGTTGCAGTGAGCCAAGATTGCGCCACTGGACTCCAGCCTGGGTGACAAGGTGAGACTGTATCAACAAAAAAAAGCAAACGCACAAGAAGCCCCTACTTCTTTTTCCTCCTGCTTCTGTCTCTGGTCAAACGCTATCTGGCAGTGACCTGAGCAGGAAGGAGAGGACCTGCGGAGCATCCGGTGGGAGGCTTTGCACCAGGCCAGGGGAGAGGAGGGAAAGAGTGAAGCGGGAACCCAGCCCTTTCCATTAGCAGAAGGTACAAACCATGCCACTGCACTAAGGGCCTAACACAGCCAGTCAGACCCAAGGGGTTTATGTTCCCACGATGGGGGTGAGGAACAACTTCGCTGGGACTTTTAAAATATCGAGAATAGCTCAGGAATCTCTAATCCTCCTTTAGAGAACCCTGAGTTGGAGGCCAGAGATCAAACCCAACACACTCTCTTGGAGGGGCCATCTGGTAAATAAGAAGGCTGAGTCCTTTCAGGAACTAGGGTCCCTTGCCAGAGAAAAGAAATATATTGAGAACATGTAGACACTCCCTGACTTACGAAGGCATCACATCCCAATAAACTCATCACAAGTTGAAAATACCATAGGTCAAAAACGCATTTAATACCCCTAATGGCCGGGCGTGGTGGCTCACTCCTGTAATCCCAGCACTTTGGGGGGCCGAGGCGGGTAGATCACGAGATCAGGAGATCGAGACCATCCTGGCCAACACGGTGAAACCTCTTCTTTACTGAAAATACAAAAAATTAGCCAGGCGTGGTGGCGGGTGCCTATAGTCCCAGCTACTCAGGAGGCTGAGGCAGAAGAATGGCGTGAACCCGGGAGGCGGAGCTTGCAGGGAACCCAGATCACGCCACTGCACTCCAGCCTGGGTGACAGAACGAGACTCCGTCTCAGGAAAAAAAAAAAAAACAACCCTAACCTACAACATGACAGCTTAACCTAGACTAACTTAAATGTGCTCAGAACACTTGCATTAGCCCACAGTGGGCAAAATCATCTAAAACAAAGCCCACCTTACAGCCAAGTGCTGAGTATCTCATGTCGTTTATGGAATGCTGCACTGAAAAGAAAAAACAGAATGGTTGTATGTGTACTCGAAAGAAAGTGATAAGCGTTTTTACTGAATACCTATGACTTTCACACCATCATAAAGTCAAAAAATCATAAACTGAACCATTATAAATTAGGCACCAACTGCATTCTGATTCCAGAAATTGAGTGGAGGAGTTGAGGTGGGAGTAGGGAGGCAAAGGACAATGAGCTTCCTGAGGTCATTAAATCAGAGCATGTGGGCTGCAGTTCCCCTCGACCACCAAAGCTAGCCTGGCCTTGCTCTGGACACTGCTCTAGGCTGTTCCAGAACTCAGTAACCAGAAGAAAAATCTCCGGGCAACAGGTGCTAACCGCAAGACCCGGCCACAGGCCACTGTGTGGACTTCGTGTCCCAGTTTACCTCTCTCCTCTGCACATAGGGCCAAGAATAACGAGGCAGTGCCCAGCTCTGCCCCAGCTGGCTCTCAGCTACCTGGTAGTCTCTGGGCTGCAAAGGAGAGGTTCCAGGGCGTCAGCTTCAATCAGGAGGGCTTGGCTCCAGCGTGCCCTCTGGAGTGCTGTTATTCTTTTTGTTAGCTTTAGGAGACAACAGTCTATCTCGCTCCTGTCATTAAACTCAGCAAAAATGAGATGGCTAAATCAATAACCTACCAAGCTTTGCTGACGGCTTTAAGAAGGGACCATCGCAATGTCAATATTTTTGTGTCCAAAATGACATTTATTTAATCTGGCTTCCTTCTTGCTTCTGTGGAATATTGAGTGTTGCTGCTGAGCCAGCCCAGGGCAAAACAAAGGCATGGGGAAGCCTGTTCCCTGAGCCCCTGCGGGCAGCTCGCTCTCCCTTCAAACACCAGTGCCCCTTCCCAGACCGCTCTCCTGTGTCCTTGGGCTGAAAGCTGCTCTTCCTTGGGGTCCTGCCTTTCATGTGGCGACCCAGGTTCAACCAATTTCTTGCCAAGCACCTATCCTGCTCCAGGAACAAGCCGGATGCCTCTACACACGTCTCTATTTAATCCCCACAACAAATCTATAAAATAGGCATTATTCTCATTTGCAAGTAACAAAACCAAGACAAGTTCCGAGGCTCACAGGGACACCAAATGCAAACTGGGAGTTTAACCCGGGTCCTCTGGCACCCACATCAGTACTCCTTCCATGCACACCTTGGTGCATCTCTGATGGTGAAAGTTTAAGCACAGTGACAGCCGATAAGACCGTTTTGGTCAGGAGGAGCCTAGATCACATTTATGGAAGCATTTTGCAAGCTGTGCAGCTCAACACAAACAGATTTAATTGCACCATGCTGATCTCTGTCATCTCCTGCACAGAAGCACCGAGCCCAGAAAACACATTCATCCATCCATTTGATGCAAACAATTAGTCATCTACCTGTCTGGGTTGAGGGTGTCACGCTGGGCGAGTGGCAAGAATGCTCCTTCTCTTTGCATAAATCTAATTAACCACCAAGGCTCACGGATTCTCCTGTGCGTCTCTCAAATCTTCCGGCTTCGTCTCCATCCCACTGCCCTTCCCTAAGGCTCCATCATCTGTCACCTAAATCACTGCGGCACCTGTGCCTGGTCCCCCAGTGGCCTCCCCTGTCCCTGACAACTCTCCACACTGCAGCCACAGCCAGCTTTCTAAAGGCTACATCTGAGCCTTTCACACCTGTGCTTAAAGCCTTTCCACAGCTCCCACTGTTCTCAGCCTGAACTTCAAGCTCCTTGGCCTGGTTCTCAAGGTTGTGATCTGGTGGTCACCACCATCTCCAGACCTTCACCTTCACCCTTTGTGCTCCAGCTCTGTGGACCACAAGCTTCCACAGGACACATCTCCTGCCTCTCTTTGCCAGGTGAACACCTCCACCTTCAGCTCTTAGCTTTGACATCACCTGCTCTGGAGACCTCACTTCCCCAGGTTCAGCCAGTGACTGTCCCACAGGGCTTCCCAGTGCCCTGTGAACATTGTTGCCACTACTTACTTGCAATCACAGGCACTCTTCTGGGGTCCCCACTAAATGGTCGGCTCTGTAAGTGCAGGGACGGGGTCTGTGTCATCCACGACTGTGTTCTAGGTGCCTGGCACGAGTGAGTATTCAGTAAGTCTTTGGGCAAACAGACATTTGTCTGTGCAAGCGTCACTGTTGGCCCCATGGAAAGCTGGCGGGGCTCAGAAGCCACCCTTTCTCACTTGCCCTTTGCTGAGCACCAATGGGGAGGCAGTTCCATCACAACACACAAGAATGGGGGCGCAAAGGAGGGACCCCCCCAGGGTCATCTCAGCCACTCCCTAGACCGAGGAGCCCAGACCCAGCCCAGAGGTGCCAGCCTCGTCACTAGACTTCCCCAGAAAAAGAAGATGCTCCTCTCCCGCACAGCCAGGGCAACCAGAGCCGAGGGTTAAGAGAACAGCCAGTGTGTTCCATTGCCTGGAAGCCCCAAAACACAGCACAGTGACCCAGTGGGCATCTCAACAGGCCTGGGGGCAGGAGCGAGAGTAAGAATGAGCAGAGACAGGGTGGCATCCACCCAAATTCCTATGAGCTGGTTTGTCCTCCGCAGACGATGAGGGGGTCACCTGCTCCTCAGCCATGATCAATCCTGACCCTACAGCCACAAAGTCTCTCTCAGTAAATATCCTGGGGAGGTTCCCAGGGACATCACTCCAGCTGGACCTTAGACAGAGGGTGGCTCAGACTCAAGGCACTGTCTCTGGAGGCTCTGGGACACAGCGGCTGCAGGAGGGGGCCCCGGAGGTTGATGTTTTGGGATAATTCTGTGTGGACCTGGCCACTCCCTTGAGAAGGCGGGAGATGGAGTTCCACAGGCAGAGGGGTTTCAAGATGCTCACCTCCAAACCTCCAACTGCTCTCAGACCCCCAAGCACACTCACCCTCATGCCTGCCTCCACCCTGGGGACATGAACACAGTGAGGACCAGCAAGGGGAGTTCTCAGCTTCTCATCTGCAACCTGTCACCTTGACTGACAGCCAAGGAAACCCCACACACCAGGACCCCAACCAAGGCCGCGGGAGACTTCGACCGCAGAAAGGCGGCAATGTCAGCGGCCCAGCCAGCAGCTCTTCCTGCTCGCGGTTTTAACGGCCTTCCCTGCTGACCATCCTCATCCTGATTTTGTTCCTTCTTTAAGGCTGTCCCAGTCACCCTGAAACGGCCAAGTCACCCTGTGAGGCCCCCTCAGTCCTAGGAGATATCAAGGTCAAATGAACCCCGGGAACATCACAGGGATTGGGAAGAAGACTGTTTCTGAAACTGACAGCCCCCACCCCTACAGGAAGCCCCTTACCCTACTGGAAGCTGCTAGTGACTTATTCCATACCCGTCCCACGATACACTTCGGGGCCTGGCCACAGGACTGGCCATGTGTGATGGGTGATTGGTACGGAGACAGGACTTCAGCCTGTCAGCCAGAAGGCCTCAGGCACTGGGACTGCCCCCTGATCCAGCCTATTTCAAGGGGGGATGTTAGGATTCCTCAGGCACCCAGAGAGGACAGAGACCCTCCCCACGCCAGCAGAGCTGTGACCTGGGCCCCAAAAGAGAGATGAGGTCCCCCTGTGAGTGTGTCTTGGATGAAGGGTAGGAGTGGTATCTGATCCCTCTGGGTCCCTCACACCAATCACGACATAAGTCACAGTTTTGGCTGAGTGAACAAAACACACCACTGAGAGACAGCCTGCTGTGCTTTTGACACTTTATCGGTTTTTATTTAAAAACATGCTAAAAACATGGTGTTCCATAAAGCCAGGACCAGGACGAAGGAACGCACAGATACGGCACTGCAAGCAGAAAGTGCATCTGAAACCAACAAGTGTGCTCACCCTGCTCTCCCTACCGTGCTGCCCGGGGGCAGGCAGGTGGGCAAGGAGGGGGCAGGAAGCCCCCCAGGCCTCACCTCCTGAGTGCCCAATCAGGGCAGGGAGGCCAGGCCCCACCCTGGACTATTGCCTCACTGCAGTGGGGAGGAGGAAAGTGGGGGGCACGGGAACACAAGGGCTGGCCGGACTCTGAGAAGCTGAGGGACAAAGAATGGACCCCAAGCACCTCACGCCCAGCTCCCATCCTATGCCACGTCCCTGCTAGTTAGCACCTCCACCAGTGGGTGGGCAGGGGCTGGAGAGGAGGGGACAGCCACTTCCATCCACCCAGACTGCTCTTGGGCCACCAAAGCCTGGAAAGATGGCCATCTAGTTCCAAGTCAAACCAGGACACCTGCAAGAGGGTCTGGGGCAGGGCCGCCTTCCAGAGAGCCTGAGACGCAGGCCCATGCTGGAGGGAGAGGGGGTGACACGGCTCAAGCTGGGGGAGGGGTGCAGGGGGAGACTTGCACCGTGACACCTGCTTCCACCACCCAAGAGCAGTTCTCAGCCTGTGCCCGCTCACCCCCGCTGCAGGATGGCTGCAGAGAAAGGCTGAGTCTGCAGTGGATGCCCCCCTGCAGTCCTCTACAAACCCTGAGGGACTTTCTGAGACAAGTGTGTAAATTGCTCACATCAGACCTGATTGAACTAACTCTGGCAGAGGGAGCTGTGAGTGAGGGAATTCTCTCAGGGGAATTCTGCCCCAGTGAGATCAGAGTCAGGAGAAACTGAAGAGAGGCTGTGCCATCTTCACTGGCATCGCTGGGTGTGGCCCTCTGAGTGGAAGGGGCTTGGAGGAACACCCACTCTGTGCACACAGACTTCCGCCCAATGTAGACTAAGCCAAATAACAAAACAGCCAAGCGCAGAGTGAGTAAAGAAGGCAGCGTGGGGACCCGTAGATGAGGCTCTGCAAACAGACGGATCGGGGGGGCTGGTGGGGGCACTGTGGCAAAGGCTCTGGGGCCAGAGGCCACCCCTGAAGCACTCCAGAAACGGAAAAGATTTTCAGGGAGGTTGCACATCTCCCAATGCACTAGGCTTTGCTGTTGATATTAACAAAAATTAAAAATTGCATTGATAGGCATAAACCAACCCAGCCACCCCACCCCCAGCAAAAAACGCACGAGGCCCCGGGTCCCACCGTGCAACTGCAGCACTTGTGTGCTGAGTCTCTCTGCCCGGATGTGTCTGCTCCGGAATCTGCACTTTGGGGGTTCCTGCGGAGGCGGCTGAAGCTCCTTACCAGGAAGCCAGGCCAGGGGACAAGGGCAGGGCAGCTTTGCTCAAATGTGGGCCTCCCCCACGTTCCATCAGCACCACTACCCCTGTCTCAGGGAAGCGGTCTTTACCCTGCCCAACTCACAAGACCACCCTACTCTCCACTCCCACCCCCGCAAAACACGAATCCCGATAATGCCAACGGTTCTGTCCTCCTGGTCCCAATTTGTGTGTTATTTAAGGTGAACAGAGGAGTGACTGGTGCTGGGTGGCCGTGTCTCAGCTCTTGGAGCAGACAGGCAGGTGGAGGCTGGAGAAGAGACCTGGCCCCAGTGGGAAACCAGGGTGACAAGACAAACTGTATAGGAAAGGCAGCTGCCCACCAAGGCCCCACCTGATCAAGTGCAGCAGACGCTGGCTAGCGGGTGAGGTCCCCATGCTCAGTCCCACGGATTCGCGACCTTTTTGAACGGCAAAACAGTAAGCCAGACCAGCTGCAGTTTGGAGGGGGCGCCCTGCTGCAGCTGAATCCCACTCCTGGCCTCACTCCCCAGCCCGTTTCTCTCCCATGCCCAGCTCTGCACATGCGTGACTCTGGCTGCTTTCTTCCCGTGGCTCCGGTAACAAGAGCCAGTCTGACCTCTCTTGGGTTTTCTGTATTTCTTCTCCTTGGGATCACAGATGATATAATCACCACCCAACCCACTGCTGATGTCCATGGCCCCAGGGAAGGAGGCAAAGATCTTGGGACGCAGGTGGACGTGATTCCCTCCTTCCCAGCAGGGCAACCCACAGCTGAGCAAGGCTGGTGGGGAGGACCATGGGTCCTCACCCCTGTGGGTCCCCTGCCACTGTCCCAGCACAGCAAAACCTAAGGACTGCTTCCCCTTCCAGAAGCAAGGGAGAAAGTGAGCAGCATCCGAACTAGAGAGGTATTTGTCTGACAGTTTCTAGCAGGAATGTCTGTGAAATAACTGGGGTGTGCAGAACCTGTTGTGGGAATACCCACATGGGGTGGAAGGGGAAGCCTCGCGTGCCAGCAGAGAGCGGGAGGAAGGAAGAAAGAAAAAACCAACAACTGCTCATCAGTGAAAAGTCTAAAGACCCCTCTAGCTCTGCCACAGCACCGTGGGGCCCCCCTGCCCTGGCATTTCCAGCTCGATTGGTTAGCAAACGCCACCTCCCGTGCAGGGGCACCTCCAACCTGCTTCACGCTCCACCCGCCTCTCCCAGGCTCCCATCCTCAGACACCAGGCCTGGCAAGGTCCCGTGTCCTGTCCACGCCCCTCCTTCCCACACGTTCTGAGGGCGCAGGCACGCCCCATCCGAGAGCCTCCTGGGTATCGCACGGTGGTCTGTCCTGATTGAGACCGGACAGATGTCCTCTCTTCCCACCCATCCCTCACCCTCAGGGAAAAAAAGTCAAACCATTAAAGAAATCAACACAGTAAAAAGTTACAAATCAGAAATCTAACCCTAAACTTATCTGAGAGATAATATTCCTGAATAATCGTAGAGTAAAATAAAATAAAAAAGTTACATTGTAAGGTATAAAAAGCCTGGGCGAGATGCTCCAGGGGCCTTGCCCAGAGGCCGGCAGACCCCCGCCCCGCCAGGTGCCCCATGGTGGCCATGGACGTAGCAGCCCCCGCTGGGGCGGTATCTCCACGGGGCGGGCACTCTGCTCCCCACCCCATGTGGGGACAAAGTGTCAGTGTGAGGAAGGGCAGGGGCAGAAGCCCATCAGTGCTGGGGGTTCCTCCTGAGCGCACCCCAGCCCACCCTGTCGTCTTTGGCAAATACGCATATGCAGATGCAGGAATCCAGGGGCCCCGAGCCCCAGGTCTCCGTGTGCCTCCTCCTCCCTGGCACTCCACCCACTGAGAAGTCCGAGGCTGAGGCAGGGTAGGTGGGGTAGGGCAGGCTGCGGGGGGTGGGTGCAGGGGTCATATCTGGAGAGCGCAGGCAGGCGACACAAAGCTCAATCCTCTTCCCTCCACAGGGCAGCAGGGCGGGGTGGGCACTCCCGGCCAGCCCGCTCATGCGTCGTACTTCTTACCAGTCCGGTGGATGTGCTGGAAGAGGGTCATGGAGAAGGCCATGCCCAGGATCTGAAAGACACGGGGAGGGGCCTGAGGCAGGAGCTGCAGCAGCCTGGACCTGACCTCAGCCCCGAGAGGCTTGGGATGTCACAGGGCACCTAGAGCAAGCGGGGATGGCCACTGGTGTGCCAGGAAAATGCTTATGGAATGAAGACAGGAAGAAAACCGTGAACAGAGGTCACCCTGGAGACACACACAGGTGAACTCTGGCTCAGCCTCGTGGGGCTGTTAGACCAGAAGCCATCAAACCTCTGCAGGATGCACACGCGTGCCTACTCAGAGGGGCGCTGCAGGCACAGAATGCACGGAGGACCCGGCTCTACGTGGGGGCTCACAGGAGCCAAGGTGGGGAGTGGCAGGTGGCAGGGATCATTCAGGACTCAGGCCAGCCGGGCACGGTGGCACTTTAGGAGGCCAAGGTGGGAGGATGGCTTGAGATTGGCCTGGGCAATAGAGGGAGACTCCATCTGTTTTTGAAAAAAGTTTTAAATCATTCAGGTATGGTGGTGTATATGCCTGTAGTCCCAGCTACTTGAGAGGCTGACGTGGGACGACCGCTTGAGCCCAGGAGTTTGTGGCTGCAGCGAGCTATGACGGCGTCACCGCACTCCAGCCTGAGCAACAAAGTGAGACCCTGTCTCTTAAAAAAAGAAAAATAAAAGACTCCTGTCAAGCCTCTCTCGTCTGCTTGTGGAATACATGGTGCAATGTCTTGGCAGCAGCAGGGCTGTCTTTCCAGTGATGTGTGCTCAGGACCATGTCACTACTTGTTCGTGTCCCTTCCCTCCTGAATCCTCAAAGGAGCTGGGGACCCAGAGGAGAGCAGGAGGCAGAAGGAAGCCCGGTGTGGTCTCACGGCCACCACAGATGGTGTGCCATGTGCACAGGCTGTAAAGATGGTGACCGGAGGACACCGTGTATGTCTTGCACGGCTCTCTGAGCTCAAGGTTTGGGCAGAACTGGGGGAACCCATGGGGGTTGACTCCAGCTTCAATATCCCAGCCTGGGCCTGGCCACAGGCAGCCCTGAGTACCACTCTCAGTGCTGAGTAGACACGTGCTCTCACATCAGAGCTCTGCGGAAACGGTGGCAGGCACAGCTGCTAAGCTTGAAAAGCTGTGATGAATTCCAGACCCTCCGCCATGTACCAACACTGCTTTCACTTCTCTGTGCTTCCTTCCCTCTGCGGCTGAGGCCAGCAGGGTGGGCGAGGCTGCTGGGGACGCCCCTCTTACCTGCATGATGAGGATGCACATCCCCACCGTGCCCAGCACGTGCTTATTGTCATCGAACCACATCTTCACCTTTTCATAGCAGCCCTGGGGAGCGAGGCCCACGAGGTTAGGGTCCCAGCCCAAGCATGCGCTCCCTGCAGCCCAGCCCCCACCTCACTCTCTCCTTCCACCTCGTCCTCGCTCTTACCTCCCAGCCCTCCCTGGCCTCAGCCCTGTGCCCCTCCCTTGGCGCAGCCTCCACCCCACCCACAAGGCCAGCTGCAGAGCCTCAGACCCCATTCAACCCCTCACCCTCTGACTCTCCCAACTGTGGGTCCAGCCCCACCCCCCATTTTCCACCTGTCTTTTGGCTTTATTTTTGTGAGCCCCCGCCCCACGCCACATTCAGCCAACCTCTTAGTGTCCCGGGCCCAGCCTCCCCTATAGGGCTCCCCATGCCGGGGCATCCACACACGGGCTCTTGGACCCAAGCGGTCCATCCCCAGCCTCACCGTTCTCCACAAAGGCGTGGTGGCGTTGCGCCCGCAGCCCTGGGAGTTCTCCATGCAGCAGCGGTCGGGAACCGTGTTCTCCCCCAGCACTGGGTACCAGTCTGTGTAGTCAGTGACACCACAGCATCGCATCTGGCCGGCAGGAATGGAAGGGGCGGTCAGACATGCCATGGCCCGCCCCTTCCTCCCCAGGGCCTTCCCCTGCCCAGGCCAACCCCAGTCCCCGCAAAAGTGGCCACCCTGCAGTTAAGGGAGGAGACAAAGGGCTTGCTTCTTGTCCCTTCTTTGGGCTTCAGCCGGGCCCACTGGAGAAGTGAGTGAGCGCTCCTTCCTGGAGACCAGAGCGGGAGAGGGCAATGCAGCCCACCCCTCGGGCTGGGCCCCTGGGCTCAGCCCTGTGCTTGCCCACCAGCACCTCTGCTCTTTCTGTAAACCGTCCCAAGCTGACTGCCACTCAACCCCCTGCCAGCTCCTCCCCAGGGCTTAAAATGGGAGCATCTGGGACTATGGACTTGTTTTCCTCCTAGAGCCAGGGCCTCCTCACCTAAGCCAAGCCCCATCATGGAGGCAAATCTGTTGCCAAAATAAATTCAGTCATTCATCCCAAAGCTCAGCCACAGCTCTCTCAGGCCTGCCCCTCCTGTATCCTCATCCCTCCCTGGCTGCACCTTGCTGTATCACATCTGACTCAGCAGTTCAGGCAAATGCCCCCATGGGTACCACCCCACTGCCGGCTAAAATCCAGAAAGCACAGCTGCCCGGCCAGGTCACCCGGGAAGGCAGCTAGAAGTACCGGCCGCCACCCCTCCTCCCTGCCTGGCCCCACCAGGGCGGCCCAGCCCGCACCTCAGCCTGGATGATGTTCCAGGCGTTCTTCAGCCCCACGTTGTTCTCGGTGTGGTACAGCAGCAGGCCTTCCTTCAGGTCCTTCTTGGCGTTCTCGTTCACCTGCCAGGCGGAGGGACACAGTGAGACGGTTGGGACCAGGACGCAGCTCGTCTCTCCAGCCCACCTCAGGTCACCCAGGATGGTGGGTGACAGATGAGGAGTGAGGAAGGCAGGGGAGGCAGCTGGTCTGGAAGGCCCTGCCCACTGGGGTGGGGGCCTCTGCTGGCCCAACAGAGGTGAGGGGGTAGGCACACACTCCCAGCTTCAGAATACAGCAGGCCCTGGTGCACCCACCGCCTCCCGGCAGAGCTAAACTCAGGGCCAGGGCTGTAACACCCAGAGGCAAAAAAACACACCACGTGCCTCCACTACCCCATCCCAGGACCAGCCACGCACACAGGCCACTCTGCCACCCCTGCCCCCCACTACACAGCTTCCCCACAGACTGCCCCCCTCAAAACACACCCTGGGAACTAGAGGGAGGAAGACAGGTCATGTGACCTTCACCCCCCTCACCGCTGTTCTACCTGATGTTGAACAGCAGCATCTACTCATGGCGCTGTTGTTAGAATGAAGGAAAACAATTCTCATAAAAGGGCCAAGAACAGGGCTGGCACAGAGAAATCTTTCAACATTATTCTTTCTTCCCTTTCACGAGTGCAAAACTAAAAGATTATTCTTTCTCATCCTAACGATGTCTCTAACTTTCAGTGTGGCTCAGGCAGCTATTTCAAGAACTGCTCCTTAAACAGTTCTGGAGTGCACGGTACCAAAGGGCCTGCCACGCCCCAAGAGACTGAAATCCCGGCCAACCTCGCTCTTGACTGCGAACTGCCCAGCCTGGCGAGGTTACCGGGGGTCACCCACCATCCTCCTGAACCCAGGAGCAGCGCCCGTCCTCAAGGGCTCTAGTGCAGAAAACAGCTTCCCTGTGCCGTCAATCCTGCTCAGCCAGCATCGCCCAGAGAGTTCCTCCTTGTTTCTCATGGTTTGCTCTCAAATCACCCAGCCCGACCACCTGATGAGGTCTGAATCCCTTCTCCAAGTAGCTTAACTCCTTCCAGTGAGAGGGAGCTCACTAGCGCCAGAGGCAGCCCACTGCCATCTCTGGTCATGCAGAGGATTCCACTCCCTGGGACTATACAAAGTCAACTCTCCCATCCTCCAAATTTGCCTGCCCCATGCTGCCCCCATCAAAACCTTCCATCTGCTCTTTCCTTGGTAGCTTTCCCAACCCTTGGTTCCATCTTCCTTTCTGCACAGGTGCTGCTTGCCAGCACTCTTCCTCTGGCCAGGGAAGGGACCCTGGCCTGCTTGGCCCAACTCTAAGGGCAGTGACATTCCATATGCCCCCTCCCATCTGGTAAGGCTTACCTTGTCCATGTAGACAAAGAAGAGGATGAGTAAGATCAGCTCTGCTAGGAGGATGACCAACAGGACGATGAAAAACTGGAAAGGAAAGGGCCAGGCATGGGTAGGTGGTAATGGGCAGGGCTGAGGACAAGGAGAGTGTGGAAGGCAGGGACAGGTGGCGCCTAGGTGGGGCTTCCCAGGTCTGGGAGAAGCCAGCTCCTCCTGAGGAAACCCAGATAGCTAGGACAGGGACATAAAGGAGCTGACTAATCAGGGAGTGGGAGGGACAACTAGGGGTAGGCATAACCAATCATGAGGAGGAGGGGTGTGGTCAAGCCTAGAACGTTCTAGAAGTAGTTTCCCTGGGCTCAGGTTGGACACCCAGGTGGCTAATATTCCAGGTCTTGCCTGTCCCAGGGGTCCAAGTGCAAGGAGATCAGGAGTTGGAGGGGCTGGGGATTTGGACAGAACTTACGCTGAGGAGGAGGCACTTGTTTTCCTTGATGGCCCCCAGGCAGCCGAGGAAGCCCGTCACCATGACAATGGTGCCTATGGCGATGACCAGGTTGGCTGCAGACAACGAAGGGAAGCTGGGGGAGAAGGTGGCAAAGTTGCCTTGGGACACGGAGAGCCAGATGCCCACTCCCAGCAGCCCACAGCCACAGAGCTGGAAAGGAAGGAAAGCCCATTAGCCTGGCGCTGCTCTCACACTCGTCAATGGACCTGGGAACACTGCAGGTCCCCACCCCATGCTCTGAGACACAGACAAAGTGAGAACCGACAAGGTGAGAACGGGACTACCATCGGGCTGCAGACCCGAAGCATGTCGGCTGTGTGACCCAGACGGTCCCCTAGCCTCTCCGTGCCTCAGTCTCCCCATGTGACAACGGAGACTGTGCCAGTTTCAAGAGCCTCCCAGGTCATTCTGAGGATGGATTAAACCACACAGAGGCAAAAGTGCGTAACAAATACATGGAAGGTACTGGACACATGTGAGCGGTTAGGTTACTCTGCGTGATAGAGAAGAGGCCCCAGTGTCCAAGACGGAGGCCTGGTGAGAGGGGAGAACTGGGTCAGGAAAAGCAAGAAAGACTTCATCTCTGGAGGTGGGAAGGGACCCTCGGAGTCAGGTTTCTTGGAGCCAGAACTTCCAGCGACTGTGTCCTGTTACTCTGACCCAAAGGGCCATTTGTCCACTGGAGTCTGAAGAACAATTTCCCACAGATGGAGAAAGGAGGCAGTCATCGGCTGGCTGGGGGCCTGGCCAGTGTGCGGAACGTGGGAGTCCATGGCTGCCTTCACCACCCATCCAATAAGCTGGCCTCTGGCATGATCGGCCCCAAAACCGAAAAGCAACTCTCCCCAACAGCACCCTGGGGCTGCCGGCGCCACCAGCTCCACCTGGGGAAGCTTCCATTTCACCGGCTGCAAATCTCCACATCTGCCTTATTTTATGCTCGATATAGCTGGCACTCCCCGACTCCCTCCGCCAGCTCATGGGAAGTGTGCTGAGTCTGAGGAGCCAATCAATCAGTGAAACAGTATTTACTGAGTGCCTACAGCATGCAGTGTGCCATGCCAGAAAAGCTACAACCACTTTAAAGACCTGTTTTACAGGGGCCTCTGTTCTGGCTGGATGGGAGCAATCAAAGTGCAAAATCTACCACTCCCAGGTGGGATGGACTGGTGCCCAGTCAACGCTACGGGCGCTCAGAGGAGGCAATCACTGTCGCAGTCACGGAAGCCAGTTGAAGGAGGCAGTCCCTAAAGGGTGGGCGGACTAGGGGCAGATGGAGGATGAGAACACTCCATGCCAGGTGAAAGTGCAGGTGGTAAGGGCTTGGGAGTCACAGACCCAAACAGGACTCCTGGCTCCAGCTTATCCTGGTGGTGTGAGCTTGCAAACCTCTCGTATGCAGAGTGAGAATATCATCCCCTTCCTATTGGACTGCTGTGAGAATTAGATTGGAATAAGCTATGTGAAATGGGTGGCCAGCTCCAGGCACTGCTTGCTGGAAAGGCACTTCCCGGGCAGCTGTTCTGTGCCAGGGCCTGTGCGGACTATGCTGACTCCAGGAATCAGCCCAGCCCCTGCTCTCAAGCTGCTCAGGCTCATGGGAAGAAACAGAGGCTCAGGGCTGAGACAGGGCAACCCGCAATTAGGCAGGGTAGGGATGCCCACGGGAAGGTGAGGGGAGGGGACAGACGCCTCCCTGAGGAAGGGCATCTCCTTCGCTTATTCCTCCACAAACCCAAGTGAACACCTGCGTATTCAGTGCCAGGCCCTGTTCTCCGAGCTGGGGAGACAGTGGTACACCTCACTGGCAAAGACCCTGCCTTCACAAAGAGTAGATTCTTACAGGAGACACTGACCTTCTGTAAGCAACAAATGACGTAACTTCAGTTGCTGACATGCGCCACGAAGAAAAATAAGGCAATGTAAAGAGCCAGAAAATAACCGGGGAGGGCGCGGGCAGCGAAGGTGTCTTGGAAGAGGTGGTGTTTAAGCAAAAACCCAAATAAACAGGGGGAGGGAGCAACATAACTATCTGGGGAAAGAACGTTCCAGACAGACAGAACAGCAGGTGCAAAAGCCCCGGAGTGGGAAGGAGCCTGGCCAGCCAAGGAGGAGCACGCTGGCCGTGTGCTACAACAGTGAGTGAGGTGACACGTGGTAGGAGACAAAGCAGGCGGGGTGGCCGGGGGCCAGGCCAGCTGGGACCTCGCAGGTAAAGGAAACGTGCGAGTGTCCTCAGTGTGACGGGAAGGCCCCAGAGCTGGAGAGTGACATGATCTCACTGAGGTTTTCAGCAGATCACTCTGGCTGCTGTTTGGAGAAGCGACCGCGGGAGGGCCCGAGGGAGGCCAGGAGAGCAACTGGGAGGCTGCTGTGATTAGGCTTGGGTTTGTGGAGGAATAAGAAGGAGATGCCCTTCCTCAGGGAGGCGTCTGTCCCCTCCCCTCACCTTCCCGTGGGCATCCCTACCCTGCCTAATTGCGAGCCTCTCTTTCTTCCCAGAAGCCAGACCAGCTTGAGAGCTGGGGACGACTCATACCAGGAGGCTACGGAGGAGCGGTGAGAAATGGTCCAATTTGAGATGTGTTGAAGGTGGCATTGACAGGCCTTGCTGGGCTTTGAAGAATGAGTAGGATTTTGATAAATGGGGAACCAGAAAGGTGTGCATGAAGAAAAAGGTAGGAACAGACACCGCCACGTATTACTAACCAAGAGACAGTGCAAGGAGCTGCAGGGGGGTCCGAATGATTTACGTCCAGCAGCTGCCTGGGTCCTTCACACTGTGGAGAGTGGGCCTGTGCCTCCTGTCCCCTGGCGCAGCCCCACATGGAACCAGGTCAGGGCTCCCAAGGAATGGGCACACTGAGACACACAGCATCGCCCAGCTGGGCCATCACAAAGCTTCGCCGGGGAACGGGGCTAGCCCCGCCTACGGCCACTAGGTGGCGCTCCAGGCTGGTTCAGAAGCTCTGGGTTCGCCGGTGATGGCTGAAACTTTCATCCAAATACTCACTCTGACTTTTCTTCAATCTGGTCAGTTTCTATGCTGCCGTCTCAATTTTTCTTTCATTAATCATACCATGGAGAATTTACGATCTTCATGCTGAAGATTTATGGCTCTAAAAGCCAGACCCTGGAATGAGTACGCGGAAACCCCGCTGCCGCAGGTACTCGCTGCAGGGGAGCTGCAGGGCGCCCCCACACACTGCAGCTGGAGACACGCAGGACCCCAGAGCTCAGAGCCTGGATCCTTCTCGGGCCTGGAAAAGTTCTCAAAGCACAGCCTTCTCCTGAAGCGGTTTCCCAATGTGGGTGTACCTGCAAGGGGGGGGGGGGGGCCCTTCCGAGCCCTCTCTCCACTTCCCTCCTGGGGGAAGTGCTGGGATGCTCAGGTACCTCTACCTAGGAAAACCTCTTAGGTCAGAAACTCCGGGACCTGGTCACCTCTCTTCAAACTGGTTCTCTGACTTCACACTCCACATCCTTTGATTTGGTCTTGCCAGACCCACCTGGGAGCCTTCTACCTCTCAGGGAACACAGCTGGTGCCCTGTCCCCAAATCTGCTTCCTTTCCCATTTCCTGTCCAAAGTCCTCCAGGCCCCCAGGAAAGATCTGCGGCCTACCCTATGGGGGCGCAGTCTGGACTGGAAGGCTTCCTCTCCAAGCCCTCAAACCTGTTCCTGCCTCCATCACAGCTCCCGCCTGGCACAACTCCACCCATGGTGCACGTCTGCCCAGTGAGGAGGCCTGTGCAGTACAGCGGGTGCCACGCACATCCCCACTGCCACGCTCCCATCCTCAAGGGGCTCCTGCTGAGATGAGCCCTCTGCTCCCATCTTCCGATGGCCCAACACTAACAGAGCCTCCCGGCAAGAAGAAAACACAAAGGTCACGCCTTGATTTTCCAGGAAGCTAAGCGGGGGGACAAGGAAGTCCCCAGTCACACTGCTGGGCTGGGACAAAACCTTGGTTTCTGGCATTTGGTGCAGAAGCCTTCACTACCTGCTCCCAGGGGACCTCCGACTGACAGGGGACAGGCACCAAGACTGGGCCTTCGCCACAGGTCCCATGTCCAGATCACAGCCCCCACTGCCCTCCCTGCCCCTGGCCTCTAGTTTCCAGCCCAGCCTGCATAGAGCTGCCTGATTCTTTTCCTAAAATGCCTCTCTCATCATGCTGCTCCCTGGTGTGACCTTAAGATTCTTTAGCTCTCAGAGGCCCAATTTCCTTTAAAACTTGGGATTTGGATGAGATCATTTCTCAGGTCCCTCTGGCGCAGTCTTAGCCGAGTCTGAGACATGGTGCTCTCAGCCCTCAGCCCAGTGGTTCCCAATCAGGAGCAATTCTGCTCCCCAGGGAACATGTGGCATGTCTGGGGACGTTTTTGGTTGCCACAACGGGAGGGGCTGCTCCTGGCATCTGGTGAGTAGAGGCCAGGGATGCTGCTAAACACCCTGCAACGCACAGGACAGCCCACACAGTCAAGAACTGTCTGGCCCCAATTGTCAATAGTTTGAGAAACCCCGCCCCCCACCCTATCCCCCCACGCCAGGCACCCACCCTTGGGCTGCCAACATCTTGAGAACAGCCATTGGAGAAAGAATCTGATGTGTTCCCTCCAGCGGTGGGGAAGGGAGAGCCAATGACAGCGATATGCCCAAAGATGCCAGCTGGTGAGCTGGGGAGAGCCGAGGCTGAGATCGGGGAGGGAGCAAGGGCAGGAGGAAGGAGCTGATGGCAGAGACAGGTTGGCCATGAAGTCTTGGTGAGCCAGGCCTGCCCCACACAGGCAGGAGGGCGGGAAGTCAGGAAGCTGACCTCTGAAGCCAGTGCAGCGGGCAGGGAGAGGGTGCGGCAGGAGCAGGAGAGGGAGGTGCAGGGCAGGGGAGCCGCCTCTGGTGGAGGGAGCCCAGCACACAGCACAGGAAGGAGGCAAGGCCTGTCTGTGGTGGCAGAGCCAAAGCTCAGGGCCGGAGAGCTTAGCTGGTGGCATTTGGGAAAATTCCCTTCCAAAACCAGGGGTTTGTCTCAGCTGAGATGACTGAGCTATAATCTAGCCCACGATGGGACAATCTGGGGTGAGGCAGGGTGACTCAGGGGATTGGGCCCCAGGCAATGCTAGCACCAACCCGCAGAAGGTCACCAGCCACTCCTGGTGTGGTCCAGGCCTGATTGATGCCCTCCCTAGAGCAGGAGCAGGTCCAGGGGCCAGCCTGAGTACCAAGCCTCCCCTGCCCCTTCCCCAACCGAAGGCATTTCAAAATAACTTCAAATCAGGGCTACAAACAAATCCACATCCAAATTTGAGAAGACGAGTCCCATCCTTACATTTGCCAATGGCCTCCTTGAGGGCCAGGATTTGGGTCTGTTGTTTTTGTGGTTAAATCCGCAGAGCCTAGAGCAGGGCTGGCAATGCCTTCAAATCCCACAGGGCAATCTGGTCTGGGCCGTGCCCTGACTCCGGAGGAGGGAAAGGGTGCAGGCCCCCAGCACAGAGAAAAGCCTCAAGTCATCAGGCTGTATCAGGATCTTCTTTGTCACCAGGGGCCCATCCACAATACGTGCAGCAGGTAAACTGAGGCCCAGTCAGGCTATGGCCATACAGTGAGCCCACACTCCAGCCTCACCTCATTTGTTAAGTCTTGTAGTTAGCTAATATCCCCACGGTGTCTTCCTTGTCTTCAGTGTGAACCATGCTGACTGTGGTTTAAATACAGGCTTCTGCCACGTTACGTATGTTTCACGCAGGCATCCTATTTCTCTGGGGGTGAGGGACACAATTCCCCCTTCAGGCTTCCCCGTCTTGAGCTTCTCCACCCACTTCCATGCTGCTTAGATCCCAGGGGCAGCCACTGCCCATATCTCATGGGTCCCATCGGTCTCCCACTGGTGGGAGTGCCCCCTCCCCAGGGATGACTCCTCTGCCAGCGCCGGGCCCATAGCAGAGGACACATCTAGGACCTCGCAGGCTTCTGTGTAGACTTGCTGCCTACCCTCACTAAAAACACACACACGGCCGGGCGCAGCGGCTCACGCCTGTAATCCCAGCACTTTGGGGAAAAAAAAAACACACACATGCACTTCCAGGACCCAGGTTTGTGTCTTATCCATTTTTCTTCCATTGTAGGGCCCAGAACATGCCTGGATTACTAGATAAATATTTGCTGGAGGAATGAATAAATGAATGAATGATGGGGATGGACGGAGGGGCCTGAGCAGGCCATAGCTGGGGAACAGGACCAGACCCAGACATGCAAATCCTCCTGAAAAAGCAGCCTCCTGTTCACCCCGTCTTCCCCACTCCTGGAACCCCCAGTGCCCTCGGGTTGCTCACACCTCTGCTGCCCTATTTTAATCCCCACTGCCTCATGTGTCTGCAGAGCCCCACAAGGCACCTGGGCTCCTGGCATCAGATGTCACTGGTGGCCCCCAACCTGGCCCCCCTGACACCCTCATCCACTTTTTGCTTGCAGGAAATTTTCAAATGCTACGACTCAGTGCTCCCTAATGTTTCTATGAGCCAAGGCCAGGCCCAACATTTAATGGCATTTAATAAATTAGTGGATGTGGAGAATTTTAAAAAAAGAAAAAAAACAAAACAGCTTTAATTTCACAGCCTGACATGCTGGCTAGTAATGAACCTGCCTGGCTCTGGAAGAAGCCGACCTGCCAAGAACTTCATCATGGGGAGCAGAGACAATACATCGGTGCCAGGAGCGCAGCCGCTGCTTTGTATTTCAGACACCCCTTGCCTCCAAGGGCCCCCGCAGCTCATTCATTCTCACAGCCATAAAGGGAGAGGCAGGAGGGGCAGGGAAGGCAAGAGAGCAGACGATGCCTCCAATTCTGCATGGAGAGAAATGAAGGGACAAAGTCACAGACACATCTTTGCCGAAGTCACCCAGCAGGTAGGAGGACCACAGCACCTTGGAACCATGGAGTGGGATGCAGCCACACGCGTCTCCCAGGGTCTGAATGCTCACCATCCCACAACGCACTCCATTCTTTTTTTTTTTTTTTTTTTGCATACCTCTAATCAGTCATGAATTCTTATTAATGCGAGAATCTACTTCCCTGTGGCTAACATGCATCAATCCTAGTTTTGTCCAAGAAGCCCACTAAGAACAAGTAAAACAGGCCTGTCTCAAACTGAAAGTTAGGCTCCAGCTATGGTAGGACCAGCTCTTCCCCTCCTACGTTCTGAGCTCTATACTTCTAGTAATTCAGCCTAGGACCCCACTGGCTTGAGTGGCAGCCATAGCACAGTTTAGTCTCACGCTGAGCTGGTGCATAACTTCAAGCCAGATGGCATGATTCCTTGGTCATTACTGTTGGACCCCACACTTTCTCTCAAAGCCTCCAATTCACCTTCACACCTTCACTTTGCAGCCCCTAATCTCACCTACATAGGTGTCAGGGAGATGACACCCATATTTTTGTGCCTAATTTTCCTCCAAATAAACATTACATAAAGCATTTGCATATCTACAACCCAGTTACATTTTGATTATACCAGAATGGGGTTATTCTCCATGTGAGACAGTTCTAAGAGAGAATGTCTACCCATGGCCAAACTTAAGGGGCATCGTGTTTGGGGGCTGCAAGCCTCTGCAGTTATAAAGCTCCTGAATTATGTTTCAAGAGTGTCAATTCTCTCCAGCCAACTTTGTAACCCTTCCCCAATTGACCAAAACCCCTAGCAGTTGAGACTGAGTCCTGTTACAATACCTACACCTCTTGCAATCTAAAACCCCGAAGTGCATATTGGGGTGGAAGAGTCCACGATGAAGGAGATTCTATCCGAGACTTTGGGGACAGCCCCTACCCCCCTCCAGGGGTGTCAGGGCCCTGCGTGGTGGGATAAATGCCCAGTCACCAGCAGTCCTGGCCCCCAGTTCCACAAAGGGCTTGGTGTCCTCTGGCCCCTAGCTGGGAGCAGGGTTGGCCCTGTTGAAGTGCTACCCATCTGTTTGGGCTTCCTGGCCTAGCCTCAGTATGGGGGGCACCTGCCCTGCCTGGGGGCTTGCTCCAACCAAGGCATCTGTGAGACTCTAGGTTGGTATAGCCCTGGGAGCAGGGAGAACCTGAGTCTGTTCCAGGCTTCAAAGATGAAGGCATGGGTGAGAGATGGCCCAGTCCCCAACACAGCGATGACTAGATAGCAAGGACCAGAGACGGGGAGGGATGGGGGCATCTACCATGTGCTGTCCCAACACACCCCATTATAAGCTATGCCTCTTTCTGGGAGAAAGGCTACAGGGCAATGCAGGTCACCTCCCGCACCTCCATCTATACCCCATCCCCAGGCCACCTGACAGCAGGCCTCAAGTCCACTTTCTCGGGTGCCAGCATCTTTCTACTTCTCAAACTGACCCACAGGCCTTCTTCCTCCATGGGGAACTGGAAAAGAAGGTAGAGGCATGTTCAGAACCTCCTAGGGGGCCCGGTGTAGGGCCGAAGCTGTCAGAAGGAACAAAGTCCGAGGAACAGCCCTCAGAAGGACCACAAAATGACGTGTGGCCGGGATGCCAAAGAGCAGCAGATAATAGCGAGCACCTGCCAGCCTTGTAGAGGAGGAGTGATCATTCACCAGTCCATAAACATCGATTCCCGCTGCCGCTGCAGCCCTACCAGGACAGGCTGCGCACGCGGGGCAGAACCACATCTTCTTCCCAATCAAGCCCATCCTGGGCCTGGGCAGTGGGGCCAGGGCTCTTCCCAGACAGAGGATGCACAGTGCAGCCACGAGAGGGGGTGCGGGGGGGTGCGGGTGGGTGCAGCGAAAAAGGGCCACACAGGGAGCGCTTGTGACTCAGCGATCCCAAGCTCCTACCAGCCCGTGCAGCTCCTGCTCACTTTGGGCATGGAAGGATGTGGCCCCTAGACTGCAAGCCTCTGCTGCAGACCCTGGGCAGATCAAGTGAGCAAGAGGGCACAGCTGTCTCCCATCCCTACGCAGGAATGCACAGAGGGCAGGTTGCAGGAACACAGAGAAGGCAGGCTGCAGAAACGCATGGAGGGCAGGCTGCAGGAACACAGAGAGGGCAAGCTGCAGGAACACAGAGAGGGCAGGCTGCAGGAACACACAGAGGGCAGGCTGCAGGAACACAGAGAGGGCAGGCTGCAGGAACACACAGAGGGCAGGCTGCAGGAATGCACAGAGGGCAGGCTGCAGGAACGCACAGAGGGCAGGCTGCAGGAACACAGAGAGGGCAGGCTGCAGGAACGCACGGAGGGCAGGTTGCAGGAACACAGAGAGGGCAAGCTGCAGGAACACAGAGAGGGCAAGCTGCAGGAACACACAGAGGGCAGGCTGCAGGAACGCACAGAGGGCAGGCTGCAGGAACACAGAGAGGGCAGGCTGCAGGAACACAGAGAGGGCAAGCTGCAGAAACGCATGGAGGGCAGGCTGCAGGAACACAGAGAGGGCAGGCTGCAGGAACACACAGAGGGCAGGCTGCAAGAACATAGAGAGGGCAGGCTGCAGGAACACAGAGAGGGCAGGCTGCAGGAACGCACAGAGGGCAGGCTGCAGGAACGCACAGAGGGCAGGCTGCAGGAACACAGAGAGGGCAGGCTGCAGGAACGCACAGAGGGCAGGCTGCAGGAACGCACAGAGGGCAGGCTGCAGGAACACAGAGAGGGCAGGCTGCAGGAACACAGAGAGGGCAGGCTGCAGGAATGCACAGAGGGCAGGCTGCAGGAACGCACAGAGGGCAGGCTGCAGGAACACAGAGAGGGCAGGCTGCAGGAACACACAGAGGGCAGGCTGCGGGAACGCACAGAGGGCAGGCTGCAGGAACACACAGAGGGCAGGCTGCAGGAACGCACAGAGGGCAGGCTGCAGCACCTACGGAACAGGCATGGGGAAGAAACTCCCAAGAGGGAGGCTGACAAACCAGTCACGGCCTCCACTGGAGGCTTTGCTTCCCTGAGCTGGTGGAAGGGACTGCCCTTTGCTGGGAGAGTAGGGGGTGAGGAGGACCCTTGGACATGCCTTTTCCCCAAACTCTGGAACTTGTCAGCACTGGACAGAAGGCAGCGTGGAGCCTCAGGCCGCCCGCACCCAGTAACACTGCATGATGTGCAGGGTGGGCACTCTACGTTGGGCAGGAGTGGGGGATGGTCAGGTGGCTCTCATGACCTGCATGCCCAGAGCCACGGCTGCCCAGGGAGGAACCACGAGGAGGCAGCCTGAGGCCCCGGCACACGGCACTGTCTCAACTCCCAAGGTCACTGTAAAGTGGAAGGGAAGGCACCAAGAACTCAGAATAGCTTGTCAGAGGGGTCTGAGAAAGGATTTTCTAACCACCAGCATATTTTTTCCTTCCTGCATTTGTTTTGTTTTGTGCTTCTGGGGAGAAAGGCATTTCTGACAGCATCAAAGCACACAGTAATTGTGAAGCCAGGGCTGCTGTGAGAGGCAAGATAGGCTTAAGAAACCAACCTTCAAGGATGGCAATGTAACTGGCAGCTACCTGGGCTTCCCAGAGAAGGCAGAACCATGGGCAGCCCAGACCTCAGGACTTGGAGCCCAGGGGAGCAGGAGGTGCAGTGCAGCTCTGGCAAGCCACTTAACCTTTCTGAGACGTTTCTCTGATAAACCAGAGACAGAAGAGCACCTCCCCAGCACTCAGGGACACCGTGGGGATGAACAGGGTTCTGCCTGCCGAGCACTTTGTGTTCCTCAGAATATAAATGCTGTACAAGGTGTTATTACTCAAACTCCTTGGAAAATGCAGGGAGAACAGGACAAGGATACCATCTTTCTGGCAAAGAGCTCCAATCATCTAGGAGACTGTAACTCATTCTTCAGGATGGCAAAGGGGCTGGGGGCACCATTCTCCCTGTTTTGGGAAAGGAGGTGCCCCCAGAGGTGAAGAAAAGTCACACAGTGAAGACTTCATGACTGGGTGCCTCTCGTTCGGCACAGCTGCCTCGGCTCCACCCATGGCAGGTCGGAGGCCCTTTCAATAATGTAATGAGGGTGATCTTCCATGGCTCTAGCTCAGCAAGTAACACCATAATTACACAAATAGGCATCAGGAAAGACTGCCTGACAACCAGGTCCACCTCTGGCCCCAACACAGTCACCCATACACTCTCCAGCTCTAGCCCTTTGACAGGGCCCACACGTGGAGCATCTTCTCCCTGGGGATCCTGTGCCCACAGCCTGATTATTTATACTGCCAGCCGGGAGCCGCGTCCACCCACACCAGCATTTTGGCATTTCTGACATGCTTCATGGGGGACACGGGATGGCTCAGCGCAGGTCTCTCTGCCAGAGATGGTCTCAGCACCAACTTAAGTGACAACCTGAGATCCCTCCCTGCCCCGTGCCAGACTGTGCCCACTTCAGGGCTCTCCTGGTCACACAGGAGGCTGTGACCCATCCTGTTTGCAACATGTGCATGGCAATTCAGGTTACTCCATTGAAAGCTGCTGGCCTGTCCACAGTTTCCCCAGACAAACATGTCCCAGGTCACGGAGCTCTTCGTGGTGCAGCTGCACCTGCTCCCAGTGCCCACGGCCCGCCTTCCCTGCCCTTCCTCCTCATGTTCTGTGGCTGTGGACAAGTGCCGATCATGCACCAGTGCTAGTCTGAGTGCTTTGCCTCTATAGCCTCATTTAATTCTCCCAACCCAGTGGCATCTTTGTCCTCCCCATTTTACAGATGACAGAACACAAGCATAGCGAGGTTCAGTGAAGAAACCCAGGACATCTGACTCCAAAAACCACATTCTTACCCACCACCTCCCGCTGCTGGGATCTGGGTCATCTGCCTGGATCTTTCCCATGAAAGCCAGAAAGAGTGCCACCCAGACACGTCCCTACTCTGAGAAAGGAAGGCTAGCTGTGACAGAGTGTGCAGACGCAAGCCTCTGGGCCTGGAGCGCTCCTTGTAGCCGAGGAGGACAGGATGAAAAAGCAGTGTTGGTGAAGACACTAGTGGGGATGGAGGCAGCCAAGGAGAGGAGAAAGCTGGCATTAACCGAGCCCGTATCACACGCCAGGAACTGAGTCCCACCCTTACCACAAATGCCATACAGGGCAGTTACTATTATTTTCTCTGACTTTACAAAGGATCAAGGAGGTTGAGTATCCTGTCTAAGCTCACACATGGAGCTGACAGAGCTGGGATTTTAACCCAATTTGCTATGACCCTTGTGATTATAACCTCTACCTGCCTCCTACAGACCTGAGAAAGATCTAAGATTCCATTTTATCAAACATGTTCGACAAATTTCTAGCCCAACCTGAGTTGGGGGAGGTGACACAGGCATGCCAAGAAGTGGAGGGACCCAGACACACAGCCCAGGTGGTGGGGTGGGGAAAGGAGGGGGCGCACGGCCACAGCAGGCAGGAGCAGCGGACAGACGCTCAGTCCAGCCGAGGGCAACTACCTGCTTTGCTGATTCTGCCAGAGCTGTGAAAGCTGTTGGCTCCACCACTCTCCAAGAGGAAGCAAGGAGGAACAAAATAAACAAATTTGCAGCTCAGTGGACCTTTTTGCACCTGTATCTCCACAAAACAGGAGCTCATGGAAATAATAACAATGCTTTGCCATTTGTTTTCCAGAGGGCGCTTTCATGTACCGTGTCTCTGCAAACGGTGATGACGATCTTGAGTGCAGCCCATTTTACAGGTGAAAACACTGGAGCCCTTAGAGTTGGACCCTTTTCCACGCGGTGCCTGTAACTGACTGATGTAGTGAGCAAGAATGTTGAGAATTTCCTTATTTGACCCACAAGGATGCGGAGTTTCAGAGGAAAGCACAGAAGCCACTGAAAGGATTTCTGCTTTTTGGAAAAGAGTAACCTGCCCATGGGATCCTCCAGCCAGTTAGTTACTCAGCAGGTACCTTGCACACATCTGCCCTGAGCCCAGCACTGCGCTGGCTTCTACCACACACAAGATCATGAGACAGGGTCCTACCCTGGGAATAGCCAGGCCAGCTGGACCAACACCACCAGGCTGGAGAGGTGGCTGCAGTGCGAGATAGGACAATGGCCAGAGCTGGAGCGTGTGGGTTAGAGACAGCCGTGGCTGACTCTGGCCTTGGGTCCAGGTAGACCCGGTTAAAGTTCCAGGTTCCCTCGTTTACCAGCCAGCAGGACCGCAGAAAACGACTTTTTCTCTGGTGCTCATGTTTTAAATGGGAATTAATGGTCGTCGTCAGGATTAAATGAGGTTCGTGAAAATAAACTTCCTAGCATGGCGCCTTGCACACAACTATAAATGAAAGCCATTATTAGTATTTATGGCCTGCAGCCATCCTTCCCCAGGTTACGGAGGCCAGCCGTGAGTCAGGAGCCTGTGGTGGAGAGAGGCAGGGAGGTCCTCCCACTGCCCCCACTGCCCCGGCCCCAGCCGGCACACAGAGGCTGCTCCTGGGCCTCCCCGAGCCCTGTCCACCCAGGCCTGCAGCAGCGTCTGCCCAGATGGGCTCTACTCCCTCTGCCGTCCTGCCGGTCCCCAGCCACCCATCTCCGGGAGGCGGCTTGCTTTCCCGATTTGCAGGCGTGCTTTCTTTTGGCAGGGAGCTGCTGCCGTCTGTGCTCTGGACCGTAAAACAAGTTTTCATCAATAAATTAAGATAAGTGGAAAGCCAGCTCCAGAGGAGGCGGGTTGAGGCGGGCTGGCGGGCGGGAAGCTGTTCTGTGACCCAGAAGGGGCCGAGGCAAATCCAAAGCAAGACTGGGTCCTCACCCCCTTCCCCGGGTCCCCTGTGCCCCAATCGACCCAGGCCTCTCAGACAGGGGGAGGATTGGGAGGTCACCTGCCTCCCTCTGGCCCCATTACATCCTCGAGGCGGGTGAGTCAAGTGTCACAGCGACAGGTACAGTCAGGCTCTCAGCAATGCTCTGAGCCAAAGTAATGGTCCCAAGTGCTCTGCTGGGTGACCTAAATCACTCAGACACTTGCCTGCCCAATCACTATCTGATAAAAAACTCTGCAAATAAAAATGCTCCTCTCACAGAACCTCCTTGCTCTTCATTGTAAACCCGGTTCACAAAATGCACCTTCCACGCCTCCACCTCCAGAACCGCTCACGGCATGTCCCTCTACCTAAAAAGCCTTCTTCTTCCCTTTGCACTGTTCTTGGACCAATCCAGAGCCATCAAGGCCCAGCTGAAGCCCCACCTCCTCCTCCAGGCTCACAATCCTCCCTCACCCCCCAACACTCTGCAGTGGCTCGACTGGCCGTCATCGGCCCCAGAACGTTCTCCTGCCTTGTTAGTACTGACCTTTGCCGGGTGCCTGTCCTGCCTCCCTTCAGACCTCTCTGCACAATTCCCTAGTATCAAGCACAACGCTGGGCACAGAGAGGCCCTGGTTTTCATAAACAGCCATATATGGGTTGTGGGAGCCCGAGTGACGGAGGGAAGTGGGAATGCTGAAGCAAAGAAGTTTTCAGCTCAGCAACAGGAGCTCCTCCCCAGGCCGGTGCGTTGCTACACCAGCTCCTTCAGACCCTCCTGCTCATACAGGCCAGAGCATATGGCAGGAGAAGGGCCATCTGTCCGTCCACCGCCACACATGGAGAGGTGCGCCTCTCCGCATATGCTTATGAGCTAACAGACAGGTAAGCCTTTAGACGAAGCGATGTCATGAAGCCCAAACAACACGGCTCACTGACTATGTGCTGCCAATGGGCCAGGTCATCCCGGGTGTCACCCACTCCTCTGAGCCTTGGTTTTCCCACCTATAAAACAAAAGGTTGAAACTAATAATATCCAAAGCCCTCTCCAGCCCTAAGAACCTATGATTGTTCTTCTGCTTAGTCCTCTCCCTGGCTGTATGACACAGGTAAGGCAACTGCTATGAGGCCATTTCACAGGTGAGCAGGCGGAGGCCTCCGAGGCTAAGTGACTTGCCCACAGAGCCAGGAGGCTGGAACCCAGCACATCTGCCTCCCTAAGAGTGGCCGGAAATGATGTCCAAGTGTCACGTGAGCTGGGCCTGAAACGTGCTGCCATTTACTGCTCGCCCCCTTGTGAGACGACATCATGGTCAAAGGCCCTGGTTAAGGAAACCGAGGCTCGGAGATGCGACTTACTCAGGGTCCCACCGTCCAGGTCTGATGCCAATTTCCTGCCTGCCGAGGGAAACGGCCATTTAAATACAAGGGCGGAGATGGCAGTCTCAGGCCACAATGCCATTAAATCAAGACTGCTAATTACACCCCAACCTGGATATCAGTCAGAATCAATTACGTCTGAGTCCAGGCGCTTTACTCACCTGGAACGAGCGGAGTTGTGCACGGCCTCTGACCAATTACAGGCTGGGGGAGGCTCTTAAGTCAGATCCCAGCAGGCCCTCCCTCCGCTCCTCCCACCCCTACACGGTAAGGATAAGCATTCCCACCACCAAGACCTGGAGCGGGAAAGATGCCATTTCATAAAGGGCAAACGGCAGGGTGGAGGGATGACCTATCTGATAAATAGTGAGCTGGCAAGAGGCACCGAGAACAAAGTTCAATGAACAGAACAGAAATATATTGAAAATAGCAAAAAGAAACAATTACTACACATTTTCATATGA
Source organism: Gorilla gorilla gorilla (assembly GCF_029281585.2). Taxonomy (NCBI): domain Eukaryota; kingdom Metazoa; phylum Chordata; class Mammalia; order Primates; family Hominidae; genus Gorilla; species Gorilla gorilla. Next base: position 18,897,609 of record NC_073234.2, on the reverse strand, counting down.
GATCCGAGGAATACATTTGCTCTTGCTTTTGCTTATTCAACAGAAAAAAAAAAAGAGCAGCAGCCAGAGAGAGCTGAGGAGGGCACGGCAGAATGCAGACGCCTGCACTTTGTGGCTCTGCGTTCCCTTCAGCTCTCAAAAGAGTGACTTTTGAGATACAGGCTGGCACGGGAGCCAAAAGAAATAACACTGCAAGTGGAGGGATTTAGGGTGCTGCCTCCAGGTACCCACAAAACAGACACCCTCAAACAAGCAGGGAGCGGTGCCACTGCCATCCACTTGGCAGCTTTGCATCCCTGGAAGTAGAAATTATTCAAGAGAAAAAGAACCAGATTTTACTTGGAGCTAGAACCTTAAGGTTCCTGGCACCAGCTGCTCAGGGGAGCTAGAGTCTGGCTTCAGTTCAGGAAACTCTGACCTCTGTTGTAAAAGCAAACCTCCAACGATGTAATCCTGCAGATTCTGCCCCTTCTGCAAAAAGCGGGTCACCAAGTCCCTGAAATGGGGATGCTTAGCCAGTGCCACCCAGGCCAGAGCATCCTTGGGGGAAGGGCAAGGCTGTGTCAGGTGCCCTCACAGTCACACAAAGCCCAGTGTCCTCAGTCTGTGGACACAACACTGTGGACACTGGACATGCAGGACGGGTCAGGGTCTTACTCTTGCACCAGGTGCAGGTACCCCTCAGGGCTTCTTTTCCCAGTTCATCATGAGGGTGAAAATCAAGGTTTCCTGAACAGGGTGCCCACGTTGCTTCTCAAATCACAAAATGCCCGAAACTCCCTGCTTGCACTGAAAGGCAGTAGGCCCACTTCCTGTGTGTCACGCATGCCCCGAGTCACATCTTCTGAGGCAGAGTGTCTGTCCTAGTCTTTTGAACATGCTTCTCCGCCTGTGTCCCCTACTTTGGAGACGCAGTTCTCCATCTATTCTTCCAACCGGGAGTCACAGCTTGGACCTGGGGCCCATGGTTGAGAGCGTAGGCTCGAGCCAGCGCCTAGGTTCTGAATCCCAGCTCTACCCCTTGCCAGATATAATTCTGGGTGAGCTGACCTCAGTGACTCCAACTCTTCATCTGTAAAATGGGGATAATAATGCTATCTCCTCCAAAAATGCATACGGTACTTACCATATTAAGCTGTTGTGAATATTAAATAGGACAAAACCTCTAAAGCTCTTAGAACAAGAACACAGCCTAACGCGGAGTCAGTACTCATACAAGTTAACTATCACCATCACCACTATTACCCTCCACATTTCATACACCTGCTAATCCTTAGGCCACAACCCCGCAAATCTCCTGCAGCCACCTCTTCCTTTCCACTCTCCCGACCTGGTTCCCAGTCTCATCCCTTTGGCCAGAACACAGGGTAGGCTTTTGGGTTGGTCACCCCACCTCCTCTCTGTCACCACAATCCAATCACTCTGCCCAGAGCACATCACACCTTCCAGACCCGAGAGGGCTCCTACAACCCAAGGGATATGGCTGATCATGGCGTTCCTTCAAGGCCCCTAGAGGCTCATCATTTCCATATTCTTTTGCAACTATACCTGCAATCTAGGGTCCTCATCCCTCTGGGAACACACCCCCTATCTTCGGGGCTGATGCCTCTACTCTGGGAGTCCTCCACCAGCCACGCCCCTCCCTCCACCCTCTACCACCCAGCAGTGCCTATCACTTCCATGAAGGGCCCATGGCCTGCGCCCTCCCTGCCCCTCCAACTCTGTATTCCAGGAGCACCTGACTTCCCTCACCGAACACATTTTGCCCTGAAGATATTCACTCCTGTTGGACTTGCCCCAGTGAACTCTTTGAAAGCAGGCCTGGATCTTGCTCATTTTGCATCTCCTATGGTGCCTCGCGTAGAGTAGGCTCCCAAGAGATATTTTCTGAGCTGAACTACGTTTTCACAGGCCAGCTCCCAGCAGCACGGGACTATGAGGGTTCGCCCTGTTCTGTGTAGCCCCAGCTGCACGGGACTATGAGGGTTCGCCCTGTTCTGTGTAGCCCCAGCTGCACGGGACTATGAGGGTTCGCCCTGATCTGCGTAGCCCCAGCTGGTTCCCTGGGGAAAAGGTTCCACTTCTGCTGTCAAGAACCACAAGGGTCAAGCCCCATCCCTACAAATACCAAGTACATCCACATTCTTCACTGGCAGAGAAATGGTGTTACATCCACTGGGAACAAACCTGCATCCCCACCCCAAGGCATGTGACAACAGGGACTGCTAATGTGCTTTGTCCAGGTAACTCATTCACGCCATCATCTTGCTCTTTCCATAGTCACTTATTAAGCACAAACTATGCCAAAAACTATGTCCAGCACTACAAAGGATGGTAAAATGCCCTGAGGGGCCACCCCCATCTGACTACCGTCAAGCGGAGTGGGCAGCCCTGCCTGTGAGCTCCAGACTCCTGCACCCACGTGCCCCCTTGTTATCTCTGCCTGGATGCCTCATAGGCATCTCACGCGTACTAGGTTCTCAGCAGAAATCTTCCTGCTCAAGCTACAGAGAACCAAGTGACTCTTTCATCCATCAGTGAGGCCTGCCAGCTCTGCCTCCAACTCCCATCTCCAGTTCATCCATCTCTCCCCACCTCCACTGCTACACTGCTATCATTTTCTGTTTTCCCAGCGGCCCTTCTTGCTCTTCCAAACCCATTCTCCACAGAGCAGCCAGGATGGTCCTTGTTCAAATTTCTCCGATGGTTTTTGCTCACATGTGGAACAGATTCCTTCCCATGGCCTACAAGACCTGGCCTCTGCCTTCCTCGCCACCCCCGTGCTGGGTTCCCACTCACAGGCCTCTGCTGGGTCCGAGGCCCATCACTCTGTTTTGCCTTTGGTGTTCCCTTTTTCCAGAATGATCTTCCTTAGGTAGTCACATGGCTGGCTCATGCTTATCCTTCAAGTTTTCCTTGCTTCCTTTCCGTTTCTTGTGACAGTCTGTTACTACTTCAAGTGTTTATTTATCATTGTCTGTCTTCCCTGCTAAACGTGAGCTCTGTGACAGGAGAGATCCTGACTTGCTCCTCATGCACCCCTACGGTGATGCACTGTGCCAGGCCCATGGTAAGGGCTCAGTAAATACCTGTAGAAGGAGGGATGGAGGGAGGGAGGAGACCAGGGCTTGGAAATCTGTCCTTGAGAATTTTCCTCTAAAGTACCATTTAGTATATGATGAATAAACTTCTAGAGCATCACCAGGATCCTGGGAGTGGTAGCAGGGTACTGAGTTACGGCAAAGAGAAAATGCTGCAGGCCGTGAAAAGCTCTGTCAAAGAAGAGCAAGAAGGAACTTGGGCTATGAAGTCAGTGGACTCCAGTGAGGCGAAATACCTGTCCTGGCTCTGCAAACTCAGGAAAGTGACTTAACTTCTCTACGCCTTCATTCCTCACATACAAAATGAAAATGATAGCAGCAAACTAATAGGCTAAATAAGCACCATGCTCAGTACAGAGTGGACATTCATGTAAAATTCCTTCTTTCTGGATGCTGGCTGGGGGCTCAGACCCACGCTCTATTTCTAATTAAATCAGCCCATCCTCTAGCTCCACAGGTGTTGGGCTGCCTAGAGGCACCATCACTGGGGTATCAGCCATCTCATCTCAGGATCCCACCTTAAGGACAAGAGACAGTGGGAGGCAACGTAGTCTGTCTGCCCTCTGGGCACTCTTGGTCCACTGAGACCATGAATACATCTGCATTGTGCATTGAGATTTCAATAAATCTCTGCTGGAAGTAACCAAGGGAAGTCTGGCCCCAGGTCAACCCACCATTCTCATGGCTTGGGAGAAGATCTTGGGAGCAGGCACTTGAGGGCAGGGGAGTGGGTCAAGGAATGATGTTATTCAGCGCTGCTTGGGTTCTAGAGTTACCCCAAGCTCCCTGCAGCCTTGGTGGGAGGAGGAGGAGGGAAGATAAGAAATGGTGTCCACAAGATTGCCTGACGTTGTGGTCTCAAATGCCAAGCAGCAGCTCAAAACAGGGTTAGTCAAGGCTCCCACGACCACTCTTCATTGCTGCCAGAAGACAGCAAGCTACATGACCCAGGCCAGAGACACTCACTGAGGTCTCCCTCCCCACAGTAATCTAGGGCCTGCCCTCCCTTTCCCCATCTCAAACGAGAGGACCCCAGGGTGATTCTGGGCCCCAGAATATATCCCTGGATGGAAAGGACATGTCTTAGATCCACAGGACTCAGACACAAAATGAATCTCGCCAAGGCTCTCCCTTCTTGAACCCCCAGAGCCTGTGGACTCAGCCCGAGACTGAGCAAGCTGCACCTGCAGACGAACCAGCCCTTGAGACCCCTACACTGTCAAAGCCATCCCTGCACCTCTCTCCTCTGCCACCCCCTCAATCATTCTTTCTGCAACTGCTTTTCACCATGCCATGTCCATGCTCAGGAGCTTCACTGGCACCCACTGCCCATGAGTGGAGCCCAAATCCTCTGCCCTGCACTCAAGGTCTTCCATGAGCTGACCCCAGGTTTATCTCCCAGGGAGCCCCATTGTGAACATCTTACTCCACAATACAAGGAGGGAAGTTTGTCATCCCACAAACATGGCTTTGCTCAGGCCACACCTCTGCCTGGGGGGAAGGGCCTGCTTGTCCTGCAGAACCATCTAAGATCCTCCTCCTCTGAGGTCTGTTTCTCTGGTGAACACAAAAAGAAACAGAAGGAATGAATCAGACCCTCACCACCTCTGGGCACCTGCTGCACAAGTCGCCTCCCCGCCGCCCCCCCACCCCTCCCGCCCAAAGCCTCTTGACCTATCACACCTGTGGTTAGAAAGAAACCATCACAGTAGGTAGAAAGGGTGTGAGAACAGGACAGGCAGCAGGCTGCCTCTGGGAACCCTGCTGAGATGCCAGCGAGGAGGGGGCGGGAGGTGCAGGAGACAGGCCTGGATTTTCACAAGAGAGCTTGTTGGGGATAATTTATTCCCACAGTGTCTCAGCAGCTTTCAGTCAGTTGAGTTTGTAATGGGACAAGCAGCCACTGTTGTTCTTGGATGCTGCAGAGACAGCAGCCATCAAGCAGAGGATGGCTCACCGGGGGCTGGGACACTCCATGGGAACCAGATTTCACAGTCCTGGAAAGAAGAGGTTCCAAGAAACCCATAGTATGGTCTATAAATCCCAGCAGGAAGTAGAGCAGCATCCTCCACTTGGGAGGAAATGGGGTAGGACCTGGAGGTGAAAACCAGGTTGAAACCTCAAGGTGCACGAAGGAAAAAGAGCAGAGAACTGCCCACATGCTTCCTCCGAGACCCCTAGGAGAAAGCAGGACTAGAAACCCACCCTTACTCCCTGCAGAACTGGCAAGATGTCATGCCACCAGCAGACTCAGGTACAAAAGCCCAAGACCCACAGAGCAGCACTTTCTGCTCTTGCCTATAAGGTTGGAGAACAGTACAAGAGTCACTGGAAACTTGGTGGGGAGCAGTCTCCTAACTCATCAGACTGTGAGAAGGGTGACGGGATGAGAAGAAAACCCAAACTTCAATGTCACCTGCCTGGTACCTGCCACCCAACTTACCCTCGATATTCAACTAAACCAGGTTCTCCCTGGATGTAAGCTACTCCCCAGGGTGAAGAAGCTGATTTCTTCATTTACTACGGGACTATCCCAGGACAGTCCTCCCCAGGGAACGGACTCGTCAGAGAGATGGCCATATGGGAGAGTCGCCGTGTATTTCAGGATGGACCCTCTTGAAGTCCAGCTCCATGATGGCTCCTGCTGTCTTGTAGGCAATGCGAAATAGTCGTGACTTTGGGGTTTTCTGTAGTCCCCCGGGAGAGTTAACCCAGCTACCAAAGTCAAGATCGGGGCGCCGCTGGGGAGCTTATCTGACCTCCTGAAGAGATTAGCACCCAGCTCAAGAAATGCCAATCAGCCAACAAGGCCGAATTTAACCTCATCCAGCCCTCCCAGCCCTCCCAGCCCTAGCTGGGCCACTCCCGAAATCGACGATTACGCTAGAGGCAGCTCTCGCTACAGCCCGTCATCCGCTATTTATAACCCACTCGCCTTCTGGGGGGAACCAGACACCTCCCACCCCAATGCGGTGCCCGGCGCCAGGCCTGTGGCCTTGGCCTCAGGGCCTCCGTCATGCTGGCTGCGACTGCCGGACCCCTGCGGCAAGTGCCTTCCTTGGTCCTGAGTGGCTCTGTCCTGTCATCTCTGATGAGTTGAGTGCTGCGCTCAGCGGGGCCTGGCCTTTCCAGGGCAGCTCCTTACGAAGCCCCCAGGACTGCTATCGGAGGTGGTTTGGCTCCTGCAGCCTCTCTCACCAGCTCACCACTGGGCCTCGGGACCCCGCCCCCACAGCTCTCCTCCCTCTTTCTCATTCTTTCATCACCTCTCTGGCTCCTGACAACCCAACAGTCTGAAGAAAGGCCAAAGCAGCAAAGGGGTGGGAGTGGGGTATTTATGGCAATGGGGGACCGGCCTAGATCTGGGTGCAGGAGGTACCTCCACCTACTGCAAGAGGCGGGTGACCAGCTAACAGCCCTGCCTGAAAGACATAGCAGGCAAGAGAAGGGTTGCTTTCAACTCAAGAAAACTCACAAGCATACGTCCTGATTACTGGGACCTCCCACACCGAGGTACAAAGGGGTGTCCAGCTTGTTGCCACACGATCTATGTCTCTACCAAATCATGCTCTCGTCTCTGTACGGATGAGAATGCTAACAATTTCCAACAAAGCCAAACCCTCATGGGTTCATTTATTTGTCTGCACAAAGGCTTTGCCTAGAGCATGTCTGTTTGAAAGATACTCACCATATTCTAAGGGTAACCTAAAAGCAAAAGCGTCTATGGCTTCTGGGTTACTGAGCTAGACACCCAGCTCTTTCTAAAAACCAATTACCCTATGACACCAAACAAGAAAGAAATCCCATTGGTGCTTCCATGGAATTGACACAGGCCCCCGTGCTGTCCTCCCCACACCAGCTTACAAAGGCCATGTGCCTTTGGGGTGGCACAGGGACAATCTCAGGAATATGGTGGCAAAGGGCTGAGTGGGGAGAAAGTGCTGGAGAAAAGTTTAATAATAGAGCTGGGTTGGGCTCGGCCCGTTTCCTTTTTCAGTTGCCCTGATCGCTGCTCCCATTACGTGATGTGGCCGTGGGCAGAGCCAGTCAGCTGCTGGGGAGATTCAAACCCAGGTCAGCCTGGGGGCCATGTCTCCTCAGGCCACCTCTGCGAAGGGTCCACATGCCACAGTCAGATGAGGTCCATGCACAGCTCACCCGGGCTCGCCTAACACAGCCTCTCTATAAAAAGCCCGGAGCTGGCGGGACAGACAGAGTCAGGCCGGAAGGCCCAAGGTTGACTGTCCCTGCACCCATCAGCCCTCCTGCTCAGCTGCCTGCCTTGCTCCTCATTGTCTCTCCTGATTGTGCATTGCTATTTTGGGCTCTGGGGGACAAAGGGGAGCTGAAGACTGCAGCAGGAAGCTCACAGGGTGGGGAGGTCGGCGTCAAAGCCAGTCTCTTGGCGACAGGGCAGCTGCTGCCCTCCTTCCAGCCTCTCCCCTGTCCCCTGGAAACCGACAAATACAAGTCACTCAACAGTCAACACACATGTGTGCATGATGCATCCACCCCATGCAGTGGTCACAAACCGTAGACAGAAATGTCCACATGAAAATACGTGGTGCATGCTGGTCATCATTCATGGATCATTAATGGAAACTGACTTGGAATCAATATTATAAGGACAGGATTGGGGAAGGCATACTCATAAACAGAGCCCTTGGCGACCCACAGTTCATCTGCAAACCATTTTCTATATATGTTAAGCGGGTTTACTAAGAGTATGCCCTTCAAGGTCACCAGAAAGCAAAAATAAGTTAATACACAAAAAGCACTTGAAGCAGTGCCTGGTGCCTGGTGAACGTTCTACAGGGCTGGATACTGCTGTCATCATCATCATCAGAACGGACAAGACAGAACCCAGGAGTCATCCATTTTAGCTGTCACTTTGGTGAAGAAATGTCCAGCATGTAGCTGGAAACCTGGATCAGGCACAAGGTTGGTGTAGAAGGCGCCCACAGGCCTGACCCAGGGGAAGGGGCAAGGCTGGGCACTCGTGTCTATTTTCTGTTGACTTGTGGGCAGTTCTCCCTCGCTTCTCACCTCTAGAATGAAGAGACTCCCTCAGCATTGAGGAGGTGGGGCAGGGGGCAGGGATGAGGGTAAGGAAGAGAGCGTCTGAGCATTGAAAAGGTCAGAAAAGAAGCTGGAGTCCTGAAGGTAGTAAGCACCTGACCCCAATAAAACAAGGCAGGGCCTCACAGAGGCATGGGCCCCTGCCCAGCCTGTGCTGCAGGAGTGACTACTGTCAGCACCATTTACAGAACCAGCCTGTGCTCCAGGCTCGGGGCTGGGTGCTCCGGATGCATCGTTCCATTTAACTTCACACCAGTCATAGGAGGTGGTGTTGATAACCAAGACTCAGCAGAAGGGCCAGGACTTGTTCCCAGCCCCATTTGACGCTATCATCCTTATCCCTCCACTCCCCTGCTGGGCATCAGAATCACCTGAGCATTTTCACACTGTGGATGTCCAGGCTCCACCCTGGACCTCCTGTTGCACGAGAGTCCGCAGGGCTGCAGCCACGCACCTGGGGTTTTGGGGCTTCCAAACATCCACAGGTGCTGCTGATGCCTGGCCAGGAGGGCACACCACCAGACCCACGCACAGCAGATAGAACATTCCCAGGGACACACTGCCCACATTCCCTCCAGAACGAACACCCTGTCACCACCACCACCAGCCTCCCACCCTCAATAAAAGGGGTCCAGGGGCAGTCGCCAGATCCCAATTCCCACCTGTCACCCTGTGGACCTTTAATGAAGATTGCCATTTCTACCTGAGTGGACCTGGGCTGATCGCTGGCCTGTGCTCTCTGAGCTTCATCATTGCAGGGACTGTCTGTCTACAAGGATGTTCTGCAAACCCCACGGCACTGGCCAAGCTCAGCGAACACCTCCTGCGGCAGACACCCTTCCTTTCCACCAACTATCTCACTGCATCCTCACCACAACCTATGAGGAGGTGGGTGCCACTGTCACCCCCATTCACAGATGAGAAACGAGGCCCAGAGAGGTCAAGGAACTTACCAGGGTGAGAGCTAGGCAGCTCAAAGCCAGAATCCAACATCTTAAGCACCAGGCTCCACTGCTTCCTTCATGAGTGATTGTTATTATTTTGTCACTGAGCCGGCAGGCAGCCTCCTAAGCAATTTAATGATCTTTACTGCATTTTTCCTATCGTCTTTTTATTTGGTTTTCTTAGGAACGCGGGCCTGCTTAGGGCAGGCTCTGGCTGGTGGGAGAGGGAGACTGTAATACATGAAGCAGTACGACAGGCTCTGTAGACATCCCAGAATGTGTTGATCACCACCCCCGAGGACACAGGAGCGCTTCTGAGAGGTGGGTCAGATCCACAGGAGCCCCTGCTTTCCAGGTGGGAGAGAGTAAACAGGGCGGTGCAGTGGCTCACTCGGACACGCCATGCAGCAATTCAGTGGGAGGGCATGACAACCAGGTCTCCAAATGTGAGTTTAGGGCCTGCCGTGCAATCGTGAAAACCTTCTTCCAGACTGCCCTGAAATAGCCCCATTTCCCACCTTCTGCACCCTCCCCCTAACAGGTGTCCACTGGCCCTCAAGGGAGAAAGTGACACGCCCCCAGCAGCCCGCTCACTCAGCCCTGCAAAGGAAGGGTCCTCAGCTTAGCCTGAGAGGCACCTCTTTCTGTTCCCTTCAGTTTAAAATAGGCCACACGGATGCCTGCCAAGATCCCATGCTCTTGGCAAACAGGAGGGTTATATTTCTGGCTGCGCACCGTGAAACACTGGACCAGGGAAGGCTTCCCAAACCAACAGCTGACTCCGGCTGTGATGACAAGAGGATCTTGCAAGAGTCGGCCCAGGCCCAGCTAGCGGCAGGCTCCCCGCATGTGTACAGTAGGAGGGGGCTCCGTCCCCACCCCCAGAGCTCTGGGAGTGCAGGGACGGCTATATAAGGGCATGGGGCTGGGGGGAGCCCAGGGGCTGGGATTTCTCCCTGGCCCCAGAGAGAGCACCCGCTCACACAGGCCTGTGCACACACCTGCCACGGATGAACATTCCTGCGTGCCATTCCCTGGCCTGGAATGGGCTTCCCCATCTCGCTGCCATCACCATACCCTCTAAACGCCATTCCAGTCTCACCTGCTCCACGAAGCCTGGCCAGAGGCTACACCTCTCCCTGGCCACACCAGCACCAGGGAGTGTGGAAATCATATTCCCCACAGGAACTGGGTAGGAACTAGAGGCGTCTGGTCTTAGAGAACTTGAGGGACACGGCAACTCTGAACATGGAGGTATGCAGAGTTTTAAGTGCGGGGGGGCTCCATGGTTCATGGGGTCTGCCCCATGAGACTCTAGCGGGGCAGAACAGGGGCCAGGTGCTAGAAGCTACAAAGTAAAAAACGACCCCTCACCCTCACTCACGCAGGGACCCAGAGCTGGCCGATGTGGTGGTTTAACCGTGAGGTCCCCACCATGAGAAGTCTGGGTGGAAGCCCAGTGGCCCCCTGCCAGGACTCTGCTTCAGGCAGGGGCTGTCACGTGAGCTGTTGGTCCCAGTCCCTTCTGGCTCCATATTTCTCCACTACACTAGGGGCTCCCTGGGAGCCGGGTCCCCTTTCCAGCATAACGCTCCCATCCCAGCTCTGAGCTCAAGCCGGTGCCGACAGGCTGCCCGTTCCTCCAGGGGCTGACAGCTGGTGCCAACGGTCAGAGGAAGGAGGCCCAGGCAGCCAGAGGTGCTGGAACCCACCATCCTGTGTGTCCCTCTGTCCCTTAAAACTAAAGATGCCCTTTGCAACAAAAGAACCTCTTCCCACACATACAGCCCTAGAAATCACCAGAAGCAGAACGGTGGTTATCTCTAGATGATGGCATTGTGAATGATTTTAATTTATGCTATTTTCATATCTCTCTATTATTTCCAGTACTCTCCAGTGACTATACTAGTTTTATAATCAGAAATCAACTTTTGAAAAAAGAACTTCCTTCTCCCCTCTCAGACATGGCCATCATTAGTCGAGATCTGCCACTCGGAGTCCCCGACCCTACCCCTCCTCCTCCCCACACCCCCAGCACCCTTCCACCAGGGAGGATGCCACCAATGCGAGGGGATTTCATCACCAGGGCAGCTCACTGCTGGGGCCTATGGACAGCCTGCGGCACACAGCGGGTGCAAGCTGAATGCTTAGTCATGGAGGAGGTCTCTGCTGGGGCTCTACATGCCACCAAGTCTCCCCAGCCATCTCCAAAGACAGCCTTTGATCTTGAAAATGTCCACAACTTCTAAGTAGCCCACAGTGCCACAAAGTCACCAACTGAAATCCTTCAGACACTAACCTGGGGAGAGGGTAGTACTAGATCATGCCTCTGACTGAGATAACTCCCAAAACACAGGGGTAGGGGGAGGAAGAAGAAGATAAAGATGAGGAAGAAAGGCAGAAGGGGGAGGAGGCAGAAAGGAGAAGAGAGAGTGCATGGAACAGAGCCCAGTGCCATCCCCATATGCCACCCTGTCACCCCGGTCCAACCTCAGTCCCTCTCAGGGCCCGAGGCCCTTCTTCAGGGCAGGCTGCTGTGCCCATCATGGCCATTCACCGGGCTGCTCCCTGGGCCTGGCAGCCAACAGTCACCCGAGAGCCAAGCTCTGCATACCTCTGGGGCTCCGTCACAGGACCAGGAAAGGGTTCTGGTGTCATGGACACTGCACCCTGAGCCAGCCAACCTGAGACGGGCGATATCTGTGGCTGCTGAGAAGCTGGCCTCAGCATGGGCTGGCCAGGCCTGGGAGTGGGAGAGGGACAGGGCGTCTTGGGCTACCTGTGCAATGAGAAGGTCTTCCTGTGTGTGGAGCTGTGGGCAGGTCTAGAGAAAAGGGAATAATGGCCCTGCCCTCAGGGCACCCCACTCTTCTGGGGAGACTCCTTCTCACACATGAAATACACCAGACACCCAAGAGGCATGTGAAAAAGTGAGACATGATGGGTGAACCCTAAAAAGGCATGAACTCCATTCTGGAAAAACAGGGCTGATGGGGTTGGATCAGAGTCTGCAAAATCATGAAGGACAGTGAAGAGGGCCAAGACAGACCTGCCTAACAGATCCTGAAATAGAACCCCAGGCAATCCTTGAAGCTCGAAAGCATTATCTGAGGACAAACAAAGGGCGTCTGAGCTTTACGCAATGGGCAAAGGCAAGGGGCTCATTACCATGCAGGGTGGCACAGGATAAAAACATGGCTAAGATCAAGAGAACTTTGATAAACTCACCAGGGAGACAGCCACAAGGGCCATGACAGGAAACAGGGGCACTGGACGCTTCTGACCTTCAAACACAGCCCTGGAGGAAACATCCCACCCCACCCACCATCCATGCCCGATGGGTGGACTGCTGACCCAGCATGGGTAGTCCTAATTTCTTCAAAGAAATGGAGGAAAGTTTAATTTCTTTGAAATAAAATCCTTTAATTTTAAGGGATTTAAAATGAAATCCTTTAAGCCAGCACTGCCCTTGTGCATGGTGAGAGGACAAGGGGCAATCAACCCCACTCATCAACAAGGTGCAGCATTGCAGGAGGAAAACATGCAGGATTTGGAGTCTGACATCCAGAGTTCAAATCCTGGCTCCATCACTCACTCAGAGGCTTTGAACAAATCACATAATCTCTCTGGGCCTGTTCCCTCATTCATAAAACAAAGGTAAGGATGTCTGCCCTGGAGGGATGATCTGGAGATGAAACCAAACATATGTGAAGCCCTAAGACAGCACCTGCTATATGGAGGTGCTCGGCGAGCAGCCCTAACCACAGTCTGTTCCGACCTTGTGGACAAGTCAGACATGGGCTCGGCCCTCAGGAACGTCGGGCATGGGCACAGACGACCAAGGTACGAGTGAAAAGCACGAAGGATTGTAGGAGGGAGGCAAAGCCAAGAGGAATTCAGAGGTTCTGCCTTGAGGAGAGAGCAAAGTTTTCATGGAAGAAGCAACGTTTGAGACAGAAACTTGAAGGAAAAGGGGGAGGGCTGGTAATGAGCACGGGTAATTGATCTGGAGAGAATGGTGGGCAGGAAGGAAAGCAGGAGCCATGTGGGCAGGAAGTGGGACAGGAAGTGACACTTCCTGGGAGGCTCCATGTGTGACTGGTTGGAACAGAGAGCAGTGAGGTCTGACCGCCCGCAGGGTGCCTGGAGTCATTGAGAAAGACTCGCAGCTGGAGGGTCCAGGTGACAAGATGGAGGAACATGAATTCCACCGGCTTCTGTGGTGGGGCCTTGTGCAGAAGCAGACAGACGGCTGTTAACATGGCTAAGGCCCTGGGAAGCAGACTCTGGCAGGCCTGTATCAAATGAACTAAGAGGAACTAGGGACAGGGAGATCAGGGAACAACCTAGTGACCGGGCAAAGTGAGGCCTGACCGAGGGGCATGGCAGTAAAAATGCACAGGAACAGGTGGGACGGACAGGAGGGGCCTCAGGGAGGCGGCATGGGTGCGGAGGGGGGCAGACAGAGGTTTCCAGCCTGGGAGCTGGGCAGGTAGTGGGATCCATTACCGAACCAGAGGACCAAGGAGGACTTTTGAAGCAAGAAGTTGAAACAAGTTTGAAAGACCAGTGGAAGATGTTTATGGAGACACCAGATGTAGCTGGAAACATGGTGAGGGAGGGTCCGTTCTGGGCTCAGTCACACACTGTGTGACCTCAAAGTCAAATTCTTTTGGGGAGCAGGGGGCATAACCAAACTGTGGCTTTAATCACTCTGTGGCTCAATTTTATCCTCCAAAAAAAAAAAAATATGATCTATTCCACCTCCCAGGCTCACTGTAAGGAATGAGTGTAATGGATGTAAAAATGCTCTGTGAACTACAAAGGCACTTAATGTAAGAAGTTATTATCAGAATCCATAGCTGAAACCAAGAGGCTGGGCAGGTTTGTCAAGGAAAGAGAGAAGAACAAGAGAGGGCAGGAGATCAGGAGCGTAATGTTCAGGAACATTAAGTCCAGGGCAAGAAGGCAGAAGGAAACTAAGAGAGCACACATTTTCATAAAGAAACAGCAGCAGCCCCAAGAAAGGGCTACATCCCAGTGGTCCTCTGCAGCCCTCACAAACTCTATCCCATGTCTATCCCACAAGGAATGACACCTCCAATCTGTTCAGAAAAGGCAGGACAATTTCAAAGCTAAATAAGTAGAGAGTGTGCCTAGGGGGGCCACAGCACCTTGAAAGAAGTCTGGAAAGTACCTAGGGAGTATGAGTGTCATGTGAGGGCAATCTCATCAAAATCCCCAGGGGACAGACATTGCCAGGAAAGAGGCATTCAGGGAGCCATTAGCTCCCTGATTAAAATGAAGTGGCTGTTGCTCTAATCCGGAGAGGTTGAGCACATCTCTGGGAAAGGGGCAAGCAGACAGTCAGTCTGTCATTTGATTAAGATGCAGTCTTCTAATCCATCATTCTCTATGCCCCGCTGCGCTTCCCCACTGGCATGCACACACAGAAGGTACATGCTGCCCTGTTCTAGCAACAGAAGCGACAGGCAAGGGGTCAGCATTTCTGCAGGATGGTGGGGGAGCTCCTCCTCTCAATAGTGAGTCTGGGAGCCCAGCAGTGGGAAACAAATAGCCCAGGGGGATGTTGACAAGGAAGCCATAAGCACAGCCTGTGCAGCAAACTGGCACCAACAGATCCATGGAGAGGAGGCTGGGCTAGACACCAGCATGGAGGAGGCTGACCGAGATTTGAACCGCCCAGCCTATTCTCAAAACCAGATGGCCAACGTCAAAAGGAGATAACAATGGACATGAAGTTAGACTGGCTCACAGGCAAAGTCACATCTACTCAGTGGGTACTCCCTACAGGTACTTTGTAGACTGGAAAACTCCATTTCTCTTAAGGTGTCTTCCCTCGCCCATGTCTGTCTCCGAAGAGGATTTGAGACCCTGCGAGTATTTCTGAACTGACGCTCTCTCGGCACTCCTGTGGTTTCTCCTGCCCTGAAGACTTAGAGTCAAAGGCAGAAAGGACCCCCAGATGTCTTTAGGTCCCATCTCCTGCCCCAAGCTGGCTTACACTCCAACCATCTGGCAACTGGCACTCACTCTACTTGGGGATGCGGGTGGGGGGGCCGGCCGGTAATGCTCATCAGCCACAAGCAGCTGTCACCACAGCTCCTCTCTCTGACTCTGCCTTTAGTAAGTTTCACGGGCCTTTGTCAAGTCCTTTCTGCTATAACCTTAACTGCTCAGGGCCAGGCCTAGGACATGCTCACAGTCATTCCCAAGACACCTTCTTAATAAACCCGACGATGCTCGACACAGTGAACATTTCCTGGGTGCCTTCCATGTGTGCACAGTACGTTGCTCCTCTTCTCTGCCCTGAAAAACACGCACCCTCCCTTCCACCCATTCTCCCAGGCTGTGCTCTTTCCAGACCACCCATCCTCCCAGCGGCCGAAAGCACACTGCAGAAAATCTATCCTGGAACCTGCCCCACTTCACCCAGGACGCCACTATCCCCTCAACAGTCCTGGTCTTGTTCCCTCTGCCCCAGGAAGCAAGTGAGGCTACAAAGCAGAGATGTCTTCCCCCCTGGTCCTAGGGCAGTTCCTGTGAGCCACCTGGATGGCAGGCTGGTGGGATGGTGGGGCGGTATTCAGAGAGCGGAGCTGGGGAAGATACCAGATGGATCTGAACAGCCACAAACTCAAGTTTTGCTCTGCCCTACCCCAAAAGGGGCTATTATTAGGCCCAGGAATGGGAGTGTCATGGTCAGGAGGGATGTAGGCACACTGACCCAGAGAACACGGGTTTGGAACAATTGGGCTACTGTTCCCTGGCACTGAGGGGGGAATGGGCTCGGAATCCCAAACTTCTCAAGTGGGAAATTTTGCCAGATGTCCATCTGCCTCTTTCCCTGCCCAGCACAGGACGCATCCTCAGTAAGGAAACAGTGTTCAAGGCCTTCTGCCAAGGCAGCCAAAGTTCTCCTGACCTCAGCGAAGGCTGCAGAGCTCTCAAAGAGTGGGGTGGGGAGCTGGAGCTGGGAAAAGGTGGGGAAGAGGGTGATAGAGTTTGGATATTGGTCCCCACCAATTCATATTGAATTGTAACCCCCAATGCTGGAAGTGGGGAGGTGACTAGATCATGGGGACGAATTTCTCATGATTGGTTTAGCACCATCCCCTTGATGCTGTCCTCACAATCGTGAGTTCTCACAAGATTGGGTTGTTTGAAAGTGTGTAGCACCACCCCCCGCCCTGCAATCTCACCTGCTCCTGCTTTTGTCATGTTTAGTGCCTGTTCCCCCTTCATTTTCCACCATGACTGAAAGCTCTCTGAGGCCTCAGCAGAAGCCAAGCAGATGCCAGCACCATGCTTCCTGTACAGCCTACAGAAACACGAGCCAATTAAACCTCTTTTCTTTATAAATCACCCAGTCTCAGGTTATTTATTTACAGCAATGCAAGAATACCCCAATATAGAGGGAGATACTGAAGAATCTTTGCTGGGCAGATTTGGGCATTCTCTTGCCCACCCCACCTTCCTCTCTGCCCCACAGTCAGAAGGCAAGGCGGGCTGGGCAGGAGAATGCCCAAATCTGCCCAGCAAAGACTCTTCAGTACAAGGAATTGGAGACCTCCACCAGTTACCAAAAATGCAGATAAGATACAGAATCCATGCTGACGATGGCTCCGTGCCATGGGCCGGTCTGCCCACCACACCCAGGTGCTGTGAGCAAAGCGTGTTGGGGGTTGGGAGATGCAGCCAAATGCCTCCACCACCCCCTCTTCTGACTGTTTTGGTGGCTCTGATTCTTCCGATATACTGCAAGGAGGCCAGAGAGGACAGGGAGCAGGCAGGCTTCTCCCTCCTCAGTTTACAGGTGGCCTAGGCCCAAGGAGATGTTCCGAGGTCATATGGCAAATCAAGGGGAAACTTTGCCCCCGCCTCACTCCCTTCCTCTGGGCTGCCAACTCAACTTGCTTCCCTCCTTTGCAGCACACAAAAGGGGGCTGAGAAAAAGAACACTGAAAACCATTTCTCTCCCTCGGCAAGAGTCAGCTTTACCTTTCCATGGTCAGGGTGGAGACCCAGGAGTGGTTCCAGGGTCATCCTTCCTGCACTCCCTGGGCACCACCCCTGGCTGAGGCCCGAGAGCCAGAAATGTGCTTGGCACCTTCCAGGGCTGCTCTACCGGCTGGCAGGTGCAAGAAACGTGCTTTGGTCCAGGCACCTGCTCACTCGCTTGGATGGTCTGGTCAGAGCAGTGCCGAGTTCCAGAACCAGGCGCTGCCAGAGAGAAGCAGAGGGAATGCACCTGCCTGGGCTGGAGGGGAGTGTGGCAGTACCTGGGGACGTGGTGGTCTGTCTTCCTCTCTTCTTCCCAGGAGCACTTAGCACCTAGATAGGCCGGGCTGCTACAGAGTCCTTGGAAAGACCGGGATGCCCACAGAGTCAAGAGGCTAACGCACAGAGTGAGAGAGAGAGGCTTGGCAGAAGCGGGCCCCTGAAACTACCACAGCACAATACTGGATGCTGAGAGATGAGGCTGTGTCCACTGCCCCAGGAGGAGCAGAGGAGGAAGAGCCTCAGCAGGGAAAACCCTCGAGGCTCCCGACTCCACCGAGCCTGGCTGGGGCAGGCAAGCCTAGTGAATCACACACCCTCCCTTCTCTATTGCTGAGCTCTGGCCCCCACAAACCCTCTCCCCATTACTCAGGTCTCACACCATGACTAAAGAGACCATCTACCACATGGTCCCCTTTAGGGGGGTGGCTGGGGGATCGCCATCTGGTGGGACCTGCTGCTACTGGCGCTCGCTGTCTGCCTGCAGCGCGTGGTCCGGTGGGGTGTGAGGTGGCTCGAGAGTGCGTTCTCCTAAAGCAGACCTCGCCAGGCCATTCTTCAGAGGCCCCAGCCCACGTCACCAGCTGCCTCTTTCCCCATCTGTGCACCTCATGCCATCTGCACAGGGCTGGGACCTGGCTCCAGGGCTGCGGCTGGCAGAGAATAAGGACATGGCCTCCTTCCGGCTGGGGTGGAGCAGGAGTAGGTGGGGCTTCCACACACCTCACCCCGAGATGTCCACAGGCCTTGAGGGAGTGGCTGAAGGGCTTTGGAGGTCCAGAAAAAGAAGGGGAAGTGCAGGGGGAGGATAAGGAGAGCAGAGACCCGCTTACCTACTGGGACCAGGGCCCATGTGGCTGGCAGTCTCTTGGGGAGGGGACAAGAGTCTGGGTCAAGAAGGCTGCGTCACAGACATAGACAACTCCCTGCCTCCAAGAAGATTGCTGGGGTCAAAAACAGCATCGCTTAAGCACCCATCACCCTGGAGTCCACTGTGGGGGACAAAGTGCTCCCAGACAGGCCCTGTTGCTAAAGCTTACACCCAGCAGTCCCAACGGGCAAGCTGAAAGGGCAGTCTTGGCCCAGGTGCCAGGCACCAGAGAACTTATGACTGACTGCCAAGACCCTGCGGGTAAGCCCTGGTTCCCAGAAATGCAGAACTAAAGGGCATGTGGAGGCAGCAGAACCCCAGGATGACTGCAGAGGGTAGTACAATAAGAGAAGTCTTCTCAGAGGTGGCGGCCTTGAGGTCGGTCACCTCTCGCTCCCCTGCTGCCTAGAGCAGCTGGGCTGGGCTCTCCACCTGCCTGACACCCCATATCAGAGGAGACAGAAAATCAATGGGGCCTACATGGCCCTCCTCAGCCAGCCTGGGCAAGACCAGACCATGGGTGTCAACCCCTACGCTGTCGCCCTCCCTGAAGAGGAAGCCAGGGAGGGTGACAGCAGGAGGGCCGATGCCTGGCTGCTTCTCCACCTCATCGGTCCCCATGACTGAAGCTTCCTGTGCCATGATCTGGCTGTGCACTAAGCTCCTTAGCCAACAGCCCTATCTCCTGGGCTCAGGGCTCAGCCCTGTGGGGATGAGGGGATCGATGCAGCCCTATGGGAAGAGTGAGGGGCTTGAGTCAGACAAAGCTGGTGCACCACAAACTGCTGTGAAACCACAGCAAATTACTTAACTTCTCTGAGCCGCCTTATGTGCAAAACATAAGGTACGACAGGAGCCCCTGCCTCCTGGGGCTGCGGCAGGAATTCAATGAGGTGGTAAAGCACCCAGCTCCGTGCCCGGCCCATGAGAAACACTCCACATACAGTGGCTGCGATGGTAATGGTGGAAAGATGATGGGTGGGTCCAGCAGACAACGAGATGGGGAACTCAACCATGGACAGTAACTCGGGTACAGGGAAGGCTGTAGAAAAGCTCAAGGGAAACCAAGGCATCCTATGATGCTTGCAGGGATGACTCTATTGGGTTATGTTTTCTACATTGGATTTTAAGGTCCATTGATGACATCTTCCCAACTCCTTCATCCCTCCAAACGTACCATCCACACCCCAACTTTCTGAAGCTGATTCAGAGACTGGTTAGGAGACCTGGAGACCCAGTTCTCCCACAGAGCTCCCGTCTGGATGCCCTGCCACAGGGTCCCTCTATGACAGGCCCACACATCACTTCTGCACAGCAGGGAACACACGTGAAGTGCGGTGCAGCCACCAGAGGGAAACACGATGCCTGGCAGTCAGCACAACTCGAAATCCTGGGAGGAAAGAAACCAGAATAGACACGAGTCCTTGGGAGATCAGCAGGTGCCTAGGCCCTGAGAGGCGGCAATGCGTCCAAGGCTCCACAATATGTTCAGGGCAGAGCTGGGGCTCCCCACTGTGGCAGCTGCCCCTCCAGCTGAGGCCTGAGTCAAGCCCGGTGACCGCTGGAGCCCCTTGCTTGTCCATTACATCCTCCACACGCAGCCCTGAGCTGTCAGCTGGGCTCCGCAGAGGATAGCAGGGACAGTCCCCATCCTTGGGGAGCTGGCAGGCAAAGGGGAAAGAAACACCTGGCCACCAGGGGACCCAGTTTCTACTCTGGGCTCTGTTCAGAACTCACTGTGGGAGCTTGGACTGGCCGTGTCACATGTCCAGGCTATTGCTCTTCATCTACAGAATGGGAGCTGTGCTTGCTGTTGGCTAGAGGTGGGAGGTGGGGCTGGCTGGGTGGCATCCCAGGGCTCCAGGCATCGGGCAGAAGGCATGTCCAGGGCCTGGGCCACACCCACACCAGCCTAGAGCAAGGCGGGTGGCAGAGCCACTCCCAGGCTGCTGGCAAGGGCCTCCTTGCCCTGAAGCAGCTCAACCCCATCCCAACCCAGCTCATGACTTTGAAAGAGCAGCTTCTAGATGCTTGGACCAACTACACACACAGGCTTCTCCCTGCTGGGAACGGAGTTAAGAATAATGTCACCCCCAGGGGTCCAAGGAAGCCCTAACCGGGAGACCCCTGATGCTGGCCTCAGGAACATCAGAGGTGGCAGGGTGGGCGGGGAGCAAGAATGTTCTCTCCCCTGATTCGCTGACCCCACTCAGAGGAAAAGGAGTAATTCTAGGTCTTTGGGAGAACTGGCAGACTTCTCTTTCTCTAGGGCGAGTGGCCCCATGTGTGCTGGAGCCCCAACTCCAAAGCAGCTGCATGGCAGAGACAGTGAGGAGGGGGCAGGGGAGAGGACTTTGCCCTCCACTGATCTTCGGCCAGGACACGGCCCCAGTGAGCAGCATTCCATTCTATACTGAGCCGAGTGACACACACCGGAGCCCAGGCTCGCCGTGCCCAGCCGCCTCCCCAGCCCCGCTGGGCACACTGGCAAGGCCGGGGCCTCCACCCAAGGTCAGCGCCTGTCACGGCTCGGAGCCCACACCCACCATGCTGACCATGACTGGGATAAGGGCACTCACGGAATGTCGGGGAAGAAACGGGCCCAGAAGGAAAGTGCTTGTTTAAAATTATGCAGGCTGTTTCTCCAGGGCCACTTAGTTTAATCACTCTTTACTGATGTCCTTCTGGTCATATGAAGTTGTATTTGTAGACACATATGTTTTTAAAAATTAGGAACATACCATATACCATTTTTCCTCACCTAAAATTATATTGACACATGTATGACTGTGTTTTTCAAAACTCAACTGTACACCAAAAACAGCAAACTTTACAGTATGTATGTTCATAATATATAATTAGACATCTATAATACATAGTATATAAATGCCACGCCACAGTGTGAACACTTCCCCCTATCATTTAATCGTTCCCCAAACTGATTTATCCACACACATATCATACTTTACTTAGCCATTCTCCCTAATGTGGGACACCTAAATTGCTTTTAATTGTCCTTTATTATAAATTCTTCCTTAATGAGCACCCTAACACATAAAATCTTTGACAGCATTTCTGATTGTTTTCTTAGAATGGAGTCTTAGAGCTGCAGTTACGGGCCAGAGGATGAGCCTGTTTTCAAGGCTCTTGGAACCCTCTGCAAAGTGATTTTCCTCAAAGGTTTTAACACCTTACACCTCACCAGTGCTGCAGTAGAAAGCTCCATCATATTAGCAATTATCCGTTTAAAAATCCATGCACATGTGAAAGGCAAGAAAACAGCATACTATTGTTGGCATAATTTGGATTTCTTTGATTACTAGTGATATTCCCCATTCTGTCATGTTTACTGATCGCTACTATTTCTTTTTATACAGACCTAATTACAGCAACAGCCAGCAGGCCACAACTCTCCAACGTCCACGCCATCTCAGTGCTATTGTTGTAATATATAAAATCTACATTAAATCACAGGAGTTCATATTATGCTCGTATTTAACACCTCAGTGCAGCGGAGACAGGCTGGCGTAGTGCAGGGATCATAGATTTGAAGCCAGACAGCCCTGGGTTTAAACACCTACTCCCTCAAGTGCCAGCTGTGTCTTAACACCCCCAGAGGTAGTGTAGCGACAGACAAGACCAGGACTTTGGAGTCCTGAGACCCAGATTCAAATCCTGGCCTCCTCACTGCCCAGCTGTGTGAGCTCAAGCACGTCACCAGACCCTTCTGAGCCCACCATTCTTAACTGTGCTGAGGAATGAGTACCTGAAGTGTGTGAAGTACCCAGAGCAATGTCCCACCCGTAGCAAGCACTCAATCAGCGAGAGTGACTGCTGGCCCCCTTGGCTGAGCACGCCTCAAGGACCATCCACGATGCTCCCGGGCTGCTCCCCCACCTGGCCCCACACTCTCCCACCTCGTCCACACAACTCTCTCTCTCCCCGTAGCCTGCAGCGGGGCCTCTGGACTCCAAACGCACCCCTCAAGGAGCTGGAAAAGTAGCTGTGGGTAAAATGACAGGATGTCTGGGACCTGCTTTAAAATACTCCAGGAGGAAAACAGGGGGTGAAAGTAGAGGAAATAAAGGAATGGAAGGTTGTGGAGGCCAGGTGAGGGTTACGCAAGGGTTCTCTACATTATGTGCTTTATTTTTGTGAATGTTTAAGATTTTCCACAATAAAAAGCTAAAAGGAAAAAAAAGGGAGTAATAGGGACAGGAGGACTAAATAAGGTCACTCATTATACCTGGCCCTTCTTTGTCAAGCCTCTCCCCTGTACCTCTGGTCGTGGCAATGCCCTCCCTCGTCCCCCACTATATAGTCAGTGTTTTTTTGGCTTTATTCCCTTTCAAAATTTCCACATCCCCAGCTGTTTTCCTCCCCTGCACTCAGCTCCTTCCTTATTCCCCATCAAGGAATCCCTTTTCCACCCCTCCCCATCAGGACCCTGTTGGAAGCTCCGATGACCCTCCCAGAAGGATAAGTCCAGGAGGGCAGACCAGGAACCAGGACTCCTGGGTTTCCACCCCAGCAATGCCACTGTCTGTGCTGACCTATGCAAGTAACCTCCACCCAGTTCAGACCAAATGAAAGCTCAGCAGACCCGGCAAAGAGACTTTCTACTTCTAAAAGGCAAAAAATGAGCTCCTCTCTCTCTCTGACGCCGTTTGCTGGGATCCAACTCGGGCAGTGGAGCGGGGAAGGTGGCGGCTGCCTGGCAGGCACTGCTTGCCCACGGAGGGCTTGAGGAAATGGGAATACAGGCGTCATCATGATCATGTTAAAGAGGGTAAAAGTTAAGACCAAGAGGGGAAAGAAGGTGCTGCCCTCTGTGTGGGTGTGCCAGCGTGTGCTTTTCAGATGACAGGCTTGAGTCAGGGAGGCAGCATTCACGGGCAGGCCTGGCTCAGAGAGGGGCCAAGTCCCAGCCAAGCAGTCTCCTGCCCAGCGTTCCCAGCAAGAACGTGACAACAGAGAACAGAGCCCCACCACTCACTACCCACCAGGCACCCCTCTATGCCTTGCCTCTCTCCCTCTTTTTCACTACCCACCAGGCACCCCTCTACGCCTTGCCTCTCTCCCTCTTTTTCACAAGGGAGGAATGTGCGCTCGCTCTCTTCCTCCCAGGATGATGAAGTCAGGCCTGGAAAACAGAAGGCATGATCAGGGGATGAATCAGGGCACCCTCAGGTCTAACGCCACGCTGGGTGCCAGTGGGAACTCACCTACCCCTCTCTGGGCTGAGATGGCGGCCACCCAACCCTCCTTTGGGAGGGCCTGCATGTTCTCAGGGAAACCAGAGAGAACATGAAGCAAGGAAACAGCTTGGGAATGAAGGTGTTACACACACAAAGGGCGGCCTCACCACCCACCTACGTATGCTGCACGCCCATAGGTGAGAGGCCCAGTTCAACAGATGCCAAGCACTAAACGGTGCATCTGCTGCTGCTGTCAGATGGCCTCTGCTGACTTTCCCAGTGCACCTTCCTGCTGCCCCAGTAGGGACCAGGGTTTAAAGAGAGAATCTTTACCCCGTTTTTTGAGTGGAGAAATGAAGGCATGAGACTTTCTCCTCGAACAGGGAATAAAGGATAGCTGCCTTTGGAATCTAAACCCAACAAGCCCCAAGTCTCAGCCAGGTCCGTTCCCATGAGGCATGGAAGGGTCGGCGATGTTTTCTGAGTAACAGAACCACGTAGGGTTTGGTATTCCTAGCTAGCAAAGGAGAAGGAGCCGGACCTAATAAACTCAATGACATTCACGAAGGGCATCGTGGGAAGAAATAAAAGCCACAAACCACAATTCAGCACAAAGCTGGCCCCTGGCAGCTGCAGACTGTGCTCAGGACACATGTCCCCAGGGTGGGGCAGGAGAAGACTTTGAGAGATGCACAGGGAGGGCGCCTGTCATGCCAGCCAAGTCAAAGTTGCTCAGCAGAGTAGGAACAGCAGAGGACACAGATGCAGAAGCAGGGTTCAAGGCTCAGCTCGGTGGCTGTTAACCATGAGCCTTGGGCAGATCACGTGGTGTCTCTGACCCTCGGTGCTGTTACCTGTAGAATGGGGATAATGCATCTTCTCTATGAGAGAGAGAGAGAAGGGCTTTGTAAACAGCATGGGAAAATGAGGGAATATTCTCGTCCTTCTCTTGAGGATGACTGGGGAGGGAAGAGGAGGGAAGGAAGAGGAGAGGAAGGTAGAGAAGGATCCACAATGAGGCTGGATTTTGAAACCCAACCTGCTGGCTTTATAACCAAGCTTTTCATCATCATGGGAAACTCAACCTGCAGCAAATGTACGCTGAGTTCATAAACATGATTAAAAAGGTTGTTTGCAAAATTCATACCTGGGAAATGAGCTGCAGATGGTGGCAGCAATGCCCTTTCGCAGCAGGCAGCAGCTGGCTGTGTGGACTCAGGGACAGCTGGAGGGAGCTAATGCCCACCTCTGGCTTCGGAAGGGAAGGGGGCAAGCTGACTCTGCCCTCTCTGTGCCTGGGGAGGGGGAGACTTGCAGAAAGCTGAAACCCTACATCATAAAACTGCCATTTGTTCTGGAGAGATCAATCAGGTTTTCAATTCCAGCCCAACCAGGAGGGCAGGCCAAGCTCAGAGAAAGAAGAGTGGGCTAAGAGCACTGCCCCTTCCACGGCAGCCTGCCTCGGGTGGGACAGGGCTGCAGAGGCTCTGGCCGTCCACTGGAGTGTCCTTGGTGAGGGAGGAGGGAAGGAATTTGGCAAAGCCAACTTGAGGTCTCTCCCAGCCAGAGGGACACTCTGTTCTGTGGTCAACAGGTAGCCCTGGTATAAGGAGAATAGGTGGGAAATACAGGGACCAGAACGGCCTCACAGAATGCTTTGCAGGTCACATTTCACGTAGGTGGGCACCAGCCTGTCTTTGATCGTAAGTCATCAGGAGGCAAGCCCAGGAATATCTGTGTGATGGGCTTCCTATAGAGCGGCTGACACAGGAGACTTTAAAAATGTGACAAAGGGGATGACACTGATCAGGATAATACAATGACCCCGTGGCCCAAATTTGGGATGAGCCTTCTCTTTTGATGTATCTCACAGCCCCTCCTCTCTCCTGGACACATTCTACCCATGCTTCAGCTGCCGCCCCACCTACTCCAGGAGGCCCTCCCTGATGAGTCATTCAAAGCAATGGCCCCTCCCACAAATCCTCACACCGCACTGCTCACTGCCTTGGCTGCTGCTCGCAATCATTTCACATGTGTGCCCGTTTCTATCTGACAACCAGGTGCTCCCTAAGGGCAGGGCCACATCTGTATGACATTGCTCAAATGTGCCCTACAGTACTACGAACCCAGAGGGTGCCCAGTGATGACAGGATCTGAGCCTGCAGAGCTTTTCATGAACTTGCAGAATGAGCTATGTCCCTGTACGTCACTACCCACCCTCTCCCTCCTGCTGAACCTGGAGAAGAGTCATGAGCCTGCTACCAAAAATACCCCACCGCCTGGACTCTTGGATGATTCCCCTACAAAGGCTGGGAAGCACAGACCCAGGCTTACTCGTCTCTTCTCTACCCCCGCCTCCATTTTTTCCAGTGCCCAGAAAGCCGCAGTCTCTCAGCAAATTCCACGGGCTGGGTGAGACTCAGATCCGGCCAACAGCATGCCGGGCGTTCTTTACATATCATCTTATCTACTGGAGGAAGCATCCTGGTGGCAGCGAAGGGCACGGGCCTCAGAGGCAGGCAGCTGAAGTGAACAGGCTCTGCAACCTACCAGCTGTGCAGCCCAGGGCAAGTTACCTAACCTCTCTGAGCTCCAGCTGCCTCATCTGTAAAAGGGCATAACACCTTCCTCTCAGGTTTGCTGTGGAAATCATGCCTGTAAAGTTGTTTACCAAGTGTTTGTCACTCCCAGAAAGTACTAGATAAATGGTAATTAACATTAAATTATTGCACCATTCCCTCAAGGTAGAGATTATTGTCTTCTCTCCACCAGTGAGGAAGATGACGCTCAGAGACATTAAGCAACTGGCTCAGAGTCACAGAGCTGCTGCTCAGGAGGCAGAGCAGGGGGTTCAAACCAAGGCCTTCTGACTTCAGGTGCACTGTTCTTCTCCAAACACCACAGGCTTGCAGAGGACGCTAAAGGAACAGAAACAATAGCAGAGCCTGCCCCTAGCCCTGGGGAAGTTTGCAGCCTCAAGTCACAGGGACAGAGCTGTGGAACCCTGAATCAGGATCCCTCATGCCGCCCCAGCAGCAGCAGGTCCAGGGGAATCCTGGAACATGAGCCATGGCTTCAGCAAGTCCTCATTTGAGAAGATTGGCTGGACTCCCCCAAATTAAGTGCTGTTGCAGGCAAGCTAGGCCAAAGCCCCCAGAGCTAATCATATTGGCACCTGCTGTCCCCCCACACAGGCAAACTGGGAAGGTGCCACTGGCTGGAGACAGCCCTCAGCCCTCACACAGTCCAGCTTGCAGGGAAAGCACCAAACTGGCTGCAGGACAAGCCCAGTTCACAGAGGCACCGCCTTCCCCATCGGAAATAACCAGCCATCATCAGAGGGTGGGAGACAGGATGCAGTCGACACCTTCCAAATTCAAACCTACTCAGTGAGGGAATCACACACGCATTCATCACACACAGTCTTGTTGATCCATGTGGCCCCTGGTGACATTAGACAAGGACTCAAGGGAAGTGGGAACTTTCACAAACATGATCTCCTCTGATCTTCTCAACCACCCTGGGGCATATGTACTTTTGCCCCATTTTACAGATAAGGAAGCTGAGAAGACACTGGGCAGTTTTTCCAATGTCACCCAAAAAGTAAGGAAAATGCTAGCGTGCGAACCCCATGGCTCCAGGCTTCCGGCCAGGCTTCTTGCCACTACAGCATGCTGTTGGTCTGTGCTCTCGTTCACTCATTGCCGCTTCACTCCACTCATTCCTTCATTCACTTACATATATATATATATATATATATTTTTTTTTTTTTTTTTGAGATGGAGTCTCGCTCTGTCGCACAGGCTGGAGTGCAGTGGCGCAAGCTCTGCTCACTGCAAGCTCCGTCTCCGGGGCTCACGTCATTCTCCTGCCTCAGCCTCCCGAGTAGCTGGGACTACAGGCGCCCACCACCACGCCCGGCTAATTTTTTTTTTTGTATTTTTTTTAGTAGAGATGGGGTTTCACCGTGTTAGCCAGGATGGTCTCAATCTCCTGACCTCGTAATCCGCCCACCTTGGCCTCCCAAAGTGCTGGGATTACAGGCGTAAGCCACCACGCCCAGCCTCACTTACCTATATTTTTTTCCTAAACGGCGACAACTCAGGACCCTCTGGGTTGTTTACTACTGCCTTCTGCTGCCTGAGAAAACCTGGGATACTGAGATGATATTTTTCTCCTTTCCTGTAGAGTTGCTAGGATTCAGCCGTTCTCCAAGCCCTGCCATCAGCAGCTGATCCTGGAATGAGTGCTGAGAGCAGCACAGACCACTGCACGCTTCCACTCTGACTGCAGGCCTGGCCTAGGATGTGCCCCTCACTGCACAGTGCACTTAAAAGCCTTTTTCAAAACAGGTGTCTCAGCCTCCCAGAAATACAGCTCTTGGGATGTTACTTTTGGAGGTAAGGAACGGGAAAGATGATAAAGTAGCCTGTCGCCCAGTTTGCAGGCAGGTCAATTAATGCTTGCATTTAATGAGTACCTACTACTATGTCAGTGCTGCAGGGTGGGCGGAGCAGAGGGAGGGGGTCACAAAAGAGTAAGAAACAAAGGCCCTGCCCTCAAGGCCATAGTCTCAACTACAACATAGCTGTTAAGTGCACCTGAGAAATTCAGAGGAAGGTAAGATGCCTGCATGTGGGGACAAAAGGATTTCATTCAGACCATGGAATTTCAACTAGACAATCAAAGGATGGCCAGGATTTAAATCTGGGATGGTGTAGAAGAAAACTGCCCAAACCACCTTCTCAACAGCATGGCCAATGTGAAAGTCTGCCTTGATTCTTCCTTCCCCGATCTTGGCTAAATATTTCATCTTTTTTATAGGCACTTGGCAGAGGTTCCAGGATGGGAAAGCAGGGCAGTAAATTAGATCTTCGAGGACGTCTCAGCCCTACACACCCACGTTTACACAAGCTCCATTCATCCCCGCTCTGTGTAAAGTAACTCTGCTATTCTCTGCAGCCTGTGGGGGCTCCGAGATGGGAGTGCTGGAAGGAACCTGGCTCTTGCTACTCAGCTTGGGAAATATTCCCTGCAGAGACCTGGCTGCTACTCAGGCTAGGACAGACACACCTCTATAGCCCACAACCCCTGCCAACAGGACGGCTCTTTTCTTTGAGATCTGATGCATTTCTCAAAAGAGGAAAACTCCTTGCCCCGTGATGCAGCAATTTCACCAGTGTATGCCATAGAGGAACTATTATTCATGTGCATGAAAGAAATGTACACAAAGATGCTCACAGCAGCTTTGCTCGTGACAGCAAAAAACTGGTAACAATGAACACACAATGAAATATTAAAAAGCAGGGAAAATGAATGAACTACAAGTACAAACATTACATGGATGAATCTTAGAAACACAATATTTAGTAGAAGCAATGCAAGCTACAGAAAGCTACATGTAGCACAATACCATTTTACACAGTTCAGAAGCACATGCAACTACAGAATGCATCGTTTAGGGAAACATCTGAGGGGCAACATTACATAAAAAGGCAAAAGGCTGATAAAAATGCCCTCAGGAGAAGGGTGCCCTCTGCCAGGGGATGGGACAGGGACGGAGCAGGGCTAGAGGTGATGTGTTGTGACAATCCACATTCAGCTAGGTGGTGGATTCCACAGTGTTTCTTAAACTTTGTAACTTACATGTATTCTTTTGTATTTATCAAATACCACTTAATAATTTTACATGCTTGTAACCTTACTAATTTACATAATCCTGGAAGCTTGAGAATTCAAGCTTTGGTAGCTTCAAGCTGAAGCTACCAAAAGAGACAGAAAGGAATGAGATGACAGGTGGCCCTGGAGAGAAAAAATCGGCTTGACCTAGCCAGCAAAGTCTCAAGTTCTCTGTCCCCATTCCTGGGTGGCTTTCCTCCCCACACCTGTGATCAGCAAAGGCACCTGAAAAGCCTGAGAAGGAATAGAGAGTATGTAGACAGAGGTGACAAGACTGGACAGGTGGGACAGCTGTCCTCCTGTGAGAAGACCAGACCCCAAGCAGGGAAAGGAAAATCTTTCTGTGTGGCTCTGAAAAACAGATCCAGGCCCCGCAAGAAAACTTCCTATGGCTAAAACTTCCCCAAATGGAGTGAGCAGCCTCTGGAGGCAGGGAACGTACACCTGCAGGTGCCCACTGAGAGTGGCTGGAGCTGCGCTTCCTGTGTCTGAGGAACGGGAGAGCCAGGGCTGCGCCAGACCCATGCACCAAATCCCACTCCAAGGACAGGGAGGGCTGGATGCGCCAGCATCACTGGGGGACCTTGTTAAACAAACAGCCCAGTCTCCACTCCTGACCAACAAACTCAGTCGCTAGAGGTAGGAACTGCAAGTCTATAGTTCTGCAACCTTCCCAGGTGATTCCGATGCAAAGCTAGCCTCAAAACCACCCGATTTAATGTCCTCCAAGTTTTCTTTTAGTTCAAGATTCCATGGACCAATTGCAGGGAGCAGAAGGCAGGAGACGGAAAGCATCAGGGCAGGGGATGGGCTTTTGGTCCTCAGTTACCCTGATGATCCCACCCAAATCCTTCTTGCTGTATCCATATCCCTCCCTCTGACTCCTCCTTCTTATCTCTTAGTGGGGTAAAAAATTAAACTGGTTTCATATCCTCTGGTTATTGGAAGCATTCTTAAAAATAAACATATCTCACTGTGGGAAAAAAAAAAAAAAACATAACAGAAGCCAGCGATCAAGAGAGGAGATATTTTTAAGAGAAAACTACACACATTTCTCAGGATTTACCACATAGGAGGAACGGGTACTTGGTCGTAACAGCACCTTGGTAGCTGGGAATTCTATGCCCACTTAAATTCCAAAGTTTGCCATCCTCAGGCCCACAAGAATCATACCAAAAAGAAAAATCCAGGACTGCAGTTCCTAACCAGACAGAAAGGACCTCTGGAAGAGGCCCGTGGTGAAGGCCCTACAGACTCTTAATCCCTCCAAGGGCACAAATAACCGTACTGCTGCAATCAGGATAAGCAGGGTACTTCCAGGGAGAGGGGAGATGCTGCCCTGGCCTGAGACAGCCCCACTGAGAGCCAGGCCCAGGCACAGAGAGCTCAGAGCGTCAGGGGCAAGGTGGCCAGCTCTGCTGGCTGGGCATGCACGCGACAGCGGGTGAAAAGGCAGAGGTGGGAGGAATCCTGGAGGCCAGACAGCCCCCAAAGTGAAAGGCCCTGCCCAGAGCCAACAAGTAACCCGAGCCGGGAGATCATCTGAAGGCACCGCCCGCCCACAACCTGGAGCGAACCCCATCCAGGCTCCAAAGCGAACATCTGTTGCCCTGGCATGGGGGCTGGCCAATTCCATGTGAATTTCCACCCACCCCGCCCCTGCTGGCTCAGTCCTCTGCCCCTTGAGGTTGACCTCTTTAGGGTGGGCTGGCATGGGGCATGGGATGGTCAGGCGGGGATGGCTGGATCTGACTAGCTCCCTCTCAGTCTCTGCCGACGGCATCTCTCCGTAGTGATGCGGGGCTGATGCCAGGACTGTCCGGGCTAGGACCAGGTCCAGCCTGGAGTGCTGTCTTCGCTGACTCCCCATCTCAGAGCATGTTCGATGTCTTCAGTGGTGACAGCAGGACCAGAATTTTCTGCCTAGAGGTATCCTAGGGCTCAAGTGAACTGATAGGAATTCTGAGGCCCAAAAAGGGGCAGTGCCTGGCCCAAGGTCACAGAGTTAGGGAACTTGGGACTGCCCCGCTTCCCTTCATTCTCCCCTGCCTCTCTCATTTCTGCACCTGCTGTTCTGTTGCCTTCTGCGGCGATAAGAGACTCCACAGGGTAGAAAGAAAGAATGTATGGCATTCTCTGGCGAGAAATTAAAATTATTTTTAAAAAACCACAATCCTTACACACCCAGGCAAGCACTCTCTCGACTAAGCACCGTTCCCAATTAAAGGCATCCTTCACTTCCCAGGCAGAAGGTTTATGTAGGTCACGCTGGGCCCTTTATAGCATACACCCCCGCCCCCAGCTCCCAACCCTATCTCCGCACCTCCAGGCAGGAAGATACGCACTGAGATCCTACTGAATTGGGGCCTCCAGATGGGGATCAAGGAGGCCCCAGGGAGTCCTGCAGGGGTCTCCAGGGGGGCCGAGGACAGGTGAGCCTTCCAACAACTTGATATCTCCTCGGGGGAACTGGGGATCGGAGCAGGGGCTGCATGTGGATGAGAATGGGGGTGTGCTGCAGATGGAAGGAGATAACTGAGGGCAGCTGGTGGGACAGGCCGGCATGGACTCTTACCCCTCAGTTCCCAGAGCAGTGTGGGGAAAACCCCTGGGTATGAGGCAGGGTCTCCAGGGGCTGAGGAAACCTTGCCACCCCCACTTTAGAAGGCCACACCCCAAAGTGTTAAAGAGCGCTCCGTGGGCACCTACGCTTGCAGAAGCAAATGACTTACTGTTTTCTAGGGACGTTCAGTTCCAGGACATGAAAGAAAAGTCCCTATGGGTGCCACCCTACAATAGAAAACACTACCTTCTTGGTGGTGGGCTGAAGGCAGGCGGGGAAAAAGGAGACGGTGAGATGCAGGCAGGGGAGTCAGGCTCACAAGGGAGGGGGAAGCCTGGCTGTGAGACTATGCCTCAGGAAGACCTGTCTTTTCATCCACTCTTCCAGCTGAACACCAGGAAGTCCTGGAAACTAAACTTGGGTCCTGCTGACCTTCAAAAGCATTCATCCTCCTAGACAATGTGTGATGCCTATAACCGGCACCGGCCTTCCAAGCATCTCCACCCAGAGTCCCCATAGGCTCTGGGCAATCCTGGGGAGAGACCAGTGATGGGGACGCCTCCATAGAGTGATGCAGGACACAACCAGCTGGTAGGTTTTCTGCTTCGTGGAGAGAAGTCCCAGACAGATGATGGGAGGAGAGGGAAGGAAGGGTCTAAACAAAGAAAAAGAAAAGTATCTACACACTGCTCCGTTGTGCTCTTGTCTCTTGATGGGGACCAAGCCCTGGATTCTCTCCAACCCAGGGCTTAAGAGGCAAATGTATCCAGCCCAGGGGAGACAGGTCGGACTCTGGCTTCCCACACAGCAGCAGGGTCCCTGACATGTCTATGCAACGGAAGCTGGTGCAACCATGCCTGCCTGCCAGAGAGAAGGCTGCTGGGCAGAGAGATGGCTGGAAGGGGCTTTATTTGCATTCAGCCCCAGCTGTGCCTGGCAGGTGTGATGAACCGCTGCAGGCCTGCTTCCTCTCACTCTGAGTTCAGCAAAACCCAGCAGGAAGATGGCACACAGCCCTATCTTTGAGGCATCCTCTACCCCCAGCCAGCCCTGAATCTAGGGCCTTCAGTTTGGCCACAGCCCTCAAATACACAGATAGGTCCTGGTGAAAGCTACTTGCCAGCAAGCCCCAGACAGGGATGCTGCAGAAGGCGGTCAGGCCAGAGGCAAGGGGAAAGCATCTGACCCTGGGAGGACAAGGGAGAGAGAATACATGGGATTTGCTGGGAGCAAGATAATTAGGAAGCCACACAAGAGTGAAATGAGGACGGATGGAAGGAAAGAAGGCAGAGCGAGGGCCACATACCCAGTGCAGGTTCACAGTCAAAGGCACCTCGAAGGCCAGGCCACGAGACCACTGAGGCTGAGACCCAAGGCAGGGATTCATCTTCTTGATTCTATTTGCTGCCCCTTGCTAGGAGGCTGGTACAGATTTGTGGCCCCCACAACTCTCTGGGCCCGAAATGGGACCAACTCCTGTCCCCTGTGCCCACAGTAGCTGGGGATGCTCTGTGCCATGGGTTGAATGGTGGCTCCAAAGATAACTTCATGTCCTAATCCCTGGAACCTGTGAATGTGACCTTATTTGGAAGAGGGTCTTTGCAGATGTGATTACATGAAGGATCTTGAAATAAGGAGATCATCCTGGATGACCTGGGAGGGCTAAATGCCAACAGGAACGTCCTTATGAGAGAGAGGCAAAGGGGGGTATACAGAGGAGGAGGAGATGAGGGATTGCAGTGATGCAGCCACAAGCCAAGGAATGCTGGCAGCCTCCAGAAGCTGGGAGAGGCAAGGAAGGATTCTTCCCTAGAGCCTTCGAAGGGAGCATGGCCCTGCGACACTTCAATTTCAGACATCTGGCCTCCAGAATGGTGACATAATAGACTTCTGTTGTTTTCAGCCACCAAGTTTATGGTAATTTGTTACAGCAGCCCCAGAAAACCGACACACCCTGGAAGGGAGCTGTGCCAAGATTCCTCCCAGCAACATCAATTGTACTAACATCAACTCATGCTGGGACTGAAAGGAGAGCGGGGCACTGCTCTGCAGCCAGGCAGCACAGGGCTCAGCACTAGAGCTAGGAGCACTCACTTCTAGGCCTGCCTGCCAATAGTGGGGCCTTTTTCATCCACCCTATGGGGTGGGGAGGGCATGAGCAAAGCCTCAGAAACAACTGCCTAAGCGACTCCTGGATCTTCCCCCTAGTGCTTGTGTGACTGGTCCCCCAACACCTCTGAGATTTAGTATCCTCATGCGTGAAATGGGGACTCAAAAGCAGGATGTGAGGAGCGCTTATTTATTTCTTTTTTAAGAGAGAGGGTCTGGCTCTGTTGTCCAGGCTGGAGCGCAGTGGTGCAATCACAGCTTACTGCAGCCTTGATCTCCCAGGCTCAAGTGATCCTCCAGCCTCAGCCCCCCAAGTAGCTGAGATTACAGGTGCATGCCACCACATTTGGCTAATTTTTCTATATTTTTTTGTAGAGTTGAGGTCTTGTGATGTTGCCCAGGCTGGTCTCAAACTCCTAGCCTCAAGCAGTCCTCCCGTCTCGGCCTTCCAAAGTGATGGGATTACAGACGTGAGCCCCCACATCCAGCCAAGGATTTTTTTAATATAGACAAAGCATTTAGCATAGTGCCTGGTACATAGTAATTGCTCAATGAATTTTAGCTGCCTTTCTTATTTCCTTGAAAAGGACCACAAGGACCAAATGAGAGATGTATATGAAGGCGTTTTCTGAGCCAGAAAGCACCCCATGAACACCAGTCATCGTTAGATCGTTATTATAACCTCGGCAGAAGTCAAACCTGTACCACCCAGCCCACCCGAGCAGGACCAGCCCTCCCTGGGGCCTGCCAACCGGCTTCCTCCTGTCTTCAAGCCTCCCATGGACACCAAGCCCCAGCTGCAAGTGAGCACACCTAAGTCCCCTGCCTCACATGGAGAGGACGTGGCCCGATTGGAAGAGCCAGAGGCCAGTGGAGATGGAGTGTGAGTCCGTGTGAGAAGGGGAGGCTGGGGCCGGGCCTGGCACGCAAGCCTGCCTGCCACACAAACACTCCCTCATGACCCATTTTCCTGTCCACAGGTACCTGCGGCTTCCTGGTGCTGCCAGGAAGCATTAACTTGCCACTCTCCAAGCACTCAATGCAAATTTCACCCTCCACGGGGAGTCTCCCCACTAAAAACTGCTTTGTCCCTTCAGGCGTCTGACCTTAGTGTCTCAGAGGGCCAGGAAGCACAGGCCATGATGGGCTGCCCTAGAGCTGTCAGAAGCCAGCCCTTGTCAGAGGGTTAAAGCTGCTCTCCAAAGCCTGTCCCCAGCAGGGCAAAATGGCCCAGGCTGCGCAGCCCTGGGGGACACATTCAGCCCAGGACACATGTACAGCCGATGACTTCTGATGCTGCTCTGGGGCTCTTAGTCTCCCTGTGTTCAATGAAACTGCTGTTGGCTTCAGCTCTTGCATTTAATTTTTTACCACTAAACAATCATTTGGATTTGCCCACTGTGGTGTTTACTGCCAGCATACAGAGGGCCAGATACAACACAGTACAGAGTGCAGTGTAGGTACAGGCAGAGGCCCAGGGACGAGGATTCAGTTCCAGCCTCAGCCACCCAGACATGCAGGTAAGTGTCAGGTCTCCCTCTCTGCACTCAGTATCTCACTAACCAATGGGAGAATAACCTGGCCTCTCTCTACCATCAAGGATACTGTTGGAAACCCTTCGGGCTTCTTGGGAAGGATTCAGACCACATATTAGGAGAAGCCAGGCACAGTGGTGTATGCCTGTTGTCCCAGCTGCTTGACAGGCTAAGTAAGGCAGGAGGACTGCTTGAGCCCAGGAGTTCAAAGAGGAAAAAAAAAAAAAAAAAAAATATATATATATATATATATACATACACACACACACACACACACACACATATATATATAAAATCTTTTTAAGAGATGGGGTCTTGTTATGTTGCCTAGGCTGGCCTCAAACTCCTGGGTTCAAGCAATCCTCCTGCCTCAGCCATATATATACACCCTCAAATCCAAGCACACCTACAGAGGCTTAGGACCCTCCATCCCAAAGAAATCAGCAGTCAGCATTTTACCCAGAAGAAGGGAAAAAAGATTACATGGCCCCTTAAGAATGCTCATGGCCAGAGGATTCAGGAGTAAGCCCTCCTAAGGCTGCTTGGATGTGAATCTGACCTTTCAAGAGCGGATCATTCCCTAATACCCAGGCTCGTCCCCTTGAACTTGTGAACAAATTGAGAATACTCCTTTCAAAGCACAAAGACCAAGAATGGCAGGTTATCTTCTCTGGTCTTTAAAGGAGTTTCTCCCGCTATGTGCAACTAGAGGATAAAAAATGTCTGCCTTCCTAACTCTACCAGCCCCTCACGACCGTCCTCCCCTCACCCCATCACACCCCATCTCCTCCCCCTGCACTCAGCCAGAGCAACCCTGTCCCCTTCTTTCCCCCAGTCTCCCCTCTAATGTCACCTCTCCCTACAGACTTCGGCAGGAGAGACAGCAGAACCACAACTCTGACCCCTCTCCCTGAGTCAGGCTCAGAGTATCAATAGGCCCTGTGTGGTTTACTGTGACTTCAGAAGGAAAGAAAAAACGGTCCCCAGCTGGCTCCCAGCTTGGCCCAGCAGGTAGAATGTGTGCACAGGGACTGTCCCTCTGGGTCCTTCTGGCATGGCTTTGTTCTTCCAGCTGAGAATGAACCTGTCCACCTCTCTAGGGAGTCCACCTCTCTCAGCCTGGTGGCCCACGGGTAAAGATGGGCCCTAGTCACAAGACCCTCTGATATGCAAAACCTATTTGAAAAAAAAAATCCCTTCTGCTTCCCCAGGCTTAAGGCAATTACTCGGCCCCTGGCTTCCTGTTATTGTGGAGGGCGGGGGGCTGTCTGCCCACTTTCTTAAGCTCCGGAACCAAGCATGAGTCAGGCACTGTGCAGGGGTACATTGCTCATCTTCCCACGAGGATGCAACAACGGTCCCCCATCCCACAGGCATCAGGCTTGGTTGGCATCTGCCTGAAAACTGCCCCCAGACCAGCGCTTCTGCACGTGCATGACTCCTGTTCTGCCCAGAAGCTGTCACTCCCCACCGTGAGTGTGACAACCTTCCCTCCAAGCGCCTTCAGTCTCTGCAGGCCTCACTTTCAAGAAAGGTAGAGAAAATGCTGTGACCGCCACCGCACAGGACAGGCTGTCCTGTGCGTGCACATGTGAGAGGCAGTCCTCCAGGCCCCCTGGGCAGGCTGGGGAGTGGCGGGTGCTAAGGGTACAGAGACACCAGGAGAAAAAGCCAGGCCTCGCCTGAAATCATTCACCTCTGTGCGCTGTGGGTCGGATGAAAGCCTTCCCACGGTCCCCCAACTGGAGGCTGGGGGCCCCTCCTGGGTGCCCTTACGGCTTCCTGTGTTTACCTCCAACCCAGCTCGGACCACACGGTGTGAGGATGATTGATTCTTTGTCTCTGTTCCACTGTCAAAGAGAATGGCAGCTCTTTGACCGCATGGGCTATGGGATCCTGTGCCCCACAAAGGTGCCCACCACCAGCTGCACACATAGTGGAGTGGCTGGATGAACCTCTGAATGAATTCTGAAGCTCTCGCTGCCCCATCGGGATGAGCCATGGGAGCGTGGCCGCCCTGTAACCCTGACCACAGCTCTGTTCCCTGCAGCAGCCCCCTACAACCCCCTCAAGAGGGCCGATCTCACACAAATCTGTTTTTACCAGACAGGAAGAGCACTGCTGAAGCGAAGCTGACAGAACCGGGAAATCTGTCAGGGGGCCCGTGCTGACGTCAAACCAGACCCAACAGCTGTCATTACCCCCGCCCATCACGCGGCCACCCTGGCGCAGTACGTGCATCTGGGTATGAGCAGACGCTAGGCCTCATCGGAGATCCCAGGCTGCTCGGCATCAACCACGCGGATCCTGCCCCTCTGGGCACAGCTTCCCCAGATACACAGTCCAGGGGTCGCTTCTCCCAGCTGGGCTGCCCCAGCATGGAAAACAACCCTGAACGGGAGCCAGGCCTGGGTCCTGATTCCGCCTCTGCCCCCAGCTCACTGGCATTTCCCAGCCAAGCTCCTTTCCTTCTGTAGGTTCTTCCTAGCTTCCTCGTGTGTGAAAAAGGGAGGGCCAGACTCGCTGCATTCTGCTCTCCCCTCTCTGACGCTCCACAGATCTCCAAGGGCTCTTACTCCACTTCACCAGCCCGTGAGGGCGCCTAGCACGGTGTCCAGCAGAGCAGCACCACCCTCGGTCATCCACAGCCTCCCGGCCCCATCTGTAAGTGCACAAGGGTCCCAAGGGAAACCAGATGCTGCCTGACACCTACTACACAGAGAGATGGAAGGGCCACCTACCCACGTCTCAGCTAACAAAAGAAGGAGTAGGCTACGTCTGAGGCGGTAAGGATTCTGACTTGATGGAAGGAGGAACTTCCTGCTTATCAATTCAGAAAAAAAAAATTTTTTTTTACTAGGATGAGTCCTACCTAAAGAAGCACAAATCCATCTGAAGAGCAAGAAATGGACTAGGAAGCAGCTTCAACCTTGGCTGCACAGGCGACCCTGCTGGGGAGCTTTCCCGTGTCCAGATGTCCAGGACACTCCTCAGACCAATGACACAAAATTTCAGGAGATGGAACCCAGCATCCCTATTCTGTTGTAAATCTCTCACGTGACTCCAGCATGCAGAGAGAGAAGACTGGATGCCATCCTGACGCCTGGCCACCCCGTCAGCCCCTAGGCTGATCGCTCTCCTAACAAGCTGCCGCCGCCACGGCTGAATTCATGTCCCTGTGTTAGAAAACACTTGTAGTCCCGGTCTCTCGCTCAGTACTTGAACCAGCGCCATAAGGAGTGTTCCCCTTCCCATTTTATAGGTGAGGAAATGCAGGGACTGCTGGAGAGGCAGGTGCAGACTGATGATCTGGCCTCAGATTCACTTTTTTACTCTAAAACAAGGTAGACACACAGACAAACCAAAGCACAGACACGCACACGTGCAGTACTGCAGGACGGTCTCGGGGCTGTTACTCCATGCCCAACGCATCCTTGCAGCAAACTGCATAGAAAACATGCCACAAAAGCCAGGGAGGGTTGGAACAGGCTCTGGAATAAACGAGGTCCCTGTCCCACATCTCCACGGGGCTTCAACATGACAGTCCCCAGCCCCATTCCCGTCAAATCCATTCGTGACGATCTCTGCCCAGGGCTGGCCATACTGGAGGAGGCCTTGGCGGTGAGCTGTGTTCAAATTAGCCGGGTAAGGGGCACAGAATTTCACTGTAATTGGACATGTTTGTTCCAAGGATGACGACTACAGCATATTTCTCATGTTAATGTCGTCCAACTACCCATGTACTGCAATTACTCTGCATCGATTTTAAAGCCAACCTAGCACAATAGCGGCTTCTAATTTGTAAGCAAAACCGCGGTGGCATAAATCAAACTGATAGAGGCAACGGCACTGACGCATGCTAATGGGGAGTTAATAGACAGGGGAGGACAGCTCAGGCCCTCGGCTCCTGCAGGTCCCTCACCTGCCCGGTGGGCTGGCACAGCCCGCCCACACCCCACCCCTCTGCCTTAGCCTGATAGGCACTTTCCAGTGATGGCTCCCCGGGTCTGGATGGCCAAAGCTGTGACTTTGGGCCCCCTCGGGATCTCCGCCATAGGACAAACCTGCAGTGAGGATCAGGGTCAGCTGGTCTTTCATCCCAGGGTGGGACCTGGGGGGTGGTTTAAGGAGAGGGCTATTAGTCATGGTAGAACAAGGACCTGAAGAAGCCAGCACGGGTGAACCTCAGTCTCTGGTCCTCATTACCAGTTAATATTTCTTGAGGACCACTGCAGAAAGGGCCCTGCATCAGGTATGCTCTTGGCAGGAATGTGGGCTGCAGACCCAGGACACAAAATGAGCCATCCATCACACAGGCTTCCCCACACAATCTGATCAGCGTCACCTCTGGGCAGCATCCAGAGAGGCAGCCAGATTTAAGGAACAGAGATGAGGCTGAGAGCCAAGACCCCTGTAAATCCATCCAGATGCAGTGCCATGGGGTGCCAGGGGTGGCCCATTAGCCTGGCAGACAGAAGGTCTTATGCCTGGAGACGTGTGCTGATAAATGCCCAGGAAGCACTTGCTGCTCTTCCCTCTGCTACCACCACAGTCCAACCTGGACGAGGTTTCCAAGCCTGCCAGCATCTGCTTCCTGACTCTGAAAGTACAAGTTATGGACCCAAGACCAACCAGGCCTCATCTGTGATGGAGCCAGGGCCCTGTGTATAGGAAATGGGGATCCCCTCCACATGCCCCCCTCTTCCCAGGGCAGCTGTGGCCACGTCCCCCCCTTCTGCAGGCCAGCAGGACCAAGCCCTGTGCCTTGAGCATAGTAAAAGTTCAATAAATGTTTATTGGAAGAATTTTCAGGAAAAGACAGTTAGAGAACCCCGTGTGGGTCTAAGGAAATACATTCATAACAGAGCACCTAAGGCAGCTGGCCGCTTTCTTTCCAATACACTCTCGTCCCGTGTTCCTTAAACAACATGTTTTACAACATCAAAAGGAAAGCTGTAATTAGGTGCTCAGGTATCTTTAAAACTTCTCTTTAGGCTGGGTACGGTGGCTTACACCTATCATCCTAGCACTTTGGAAGGCCAAGGCAGGAGGATTACTTGAGACCAGCCTAAGCAACACAGGGAGACCCTATCTCTACAAAAAATTTAAAAATTCACTGGGCGTGGTGGTACATGCCTGTAGTCCCAGCTACTTCGGAGACTGAGGCAGGAGCATCACTTGAGCCCAGGAGTTCAAGGTTGCAGTGAGCTGTGATTATGCCACTGGATTCCAGCCTGAGTGACAGAGTGAGACCCTATCTCAAAAAAATTTTTTAGGCTGAGCACGGTGGCTCACACCTATAATCCCAGCACTTTGGGAGGCCAAGGCAGGTGGATCACCTGAGGTCAGGAGTTCAAGACCAGCCTGGCCAACATGGTGAAACTCTGTCTCTACTAAAAATACAAAAATTAGACGGGCTTGGTGGCATGCACCTGTAATCCCAGCTGCTTGGGAGGCTGAGGCAGGAGAATCACTTGAACCTGGGGGGCAGAGATTGCAATAAGCCAAATTCACGCCACTGCACTCCAGCCTGGGCGACAAGAATGAGACTTCATCTAAAAAAAAAAAAAAAAAAAAAAAGAGAAAAATATCTTAAATAAAAAATAACTTATCTTCAATGGAAAATAAACTGTTGTAATATGTTGCACAGTCTAGCCATGACAAGGCAAAGACTGTTTCATCCTTGCTTTTGTCTTTCCCAGTATAAGCAGATATTTGAATGAATAAATGAATAAGGGAAGGGACCAGTAAAGGATGGGTGCAAAACCTAGAGTGTGGTCCCAACAAGAGGACTGCCCTAACAACGCCTGCAGTCAGGACAGCCTGGAAAGTCTTGGCCACCTGCTGAGGGTGGCGACCCAGTCTCCTGGTCCCTGTGGCTTCTCTCCCCTCCTCCCCGTACCAACAGCCAGCAGGCTTGCAAAAGTTCAGCCTGATGCTGAGTCTCCAGGGCTCTCCAGTCACCAAGCCATAAAAGGAGACTTGAAATATCTCTCTGCATCTTTGGAAAAGAGCAACGGATAAAGGATGGCCCCAGAGTCAGGAACCACCTCACAGGGAAAGGCCAATGTGCTCCTCATCCAAGGTCTAAGATAGGAAGGGCCCTGTCCTGTGAACGGGAAGAACCCAGAAATGACAGCCCTCCTTGGGCCCGCCTTCCCACCGAGAGCCCTCTGTGCTGGGCGGTGTGGTGTGCTCTTCCCCGGCAGCACAGGAAACAGGTCTCCTGTTTTTTTGAGACAGCCCCGGCCCAGCACACCAGTAACATTCCCCACAGGCCAGGGCAGCAGGACTAAGCCTCCGGGCTTGGGTCCTCCAGTGGGTCCCAGGAAAACATATCAACATCGGATTCTTCTGCAGACCTCTCCTATGCCTCCACCTCCCAGCCAATGGCCCGGGTGCAGCAGAATCGACGAAGCTTCACCTCTGCCTGCTCCAAAGAAGCATCTCGGCCAATATTTGTGAGCTATGCTGTGCCGCAGACTACGCATGCACCGCTGGAGAGTCAGGAAGGTGACGGTCAGCCTCTGGGGTGCCCACCCATGCACCCTAGACCCACTCCTAACCCTGAGGGTGCTTTACTCCCAGTGAGACACCTTGGTCTGTTACCAGCCTGGGACAGTAAAGGGCAAAATAGTGGTTAAGAGCACGGAAGTCTTTGGAATCAGTCAGACATAAGGTAGCACAGGTTCAGAGCCTGGGCCATGGCGCAGCACGGTGTCAGCTTCAGAAATGGTAGCTGTTACAGGTAACTACTAGTAAGGCCTCTTTGAAGAAACTTCCTAGATTCATTCCTTTTTTTTTTTTTTTTTTTTTTTTTTTTGAGACAGAGTTTTGCTCTTGTCACCCAGGCTGGAGTGCAGTGGCGTGATCTCGGCTCACTGCAACTTCCGCCTCCCGGGTTCAAGCAATTCTCCTGCTTTAGACTTCCGAGCAGCTGGGACTACAAGCATGCGCCACTACTTTTTGTATTTTTAGTAGAGACAGGGTTTCACCACGTTGGCCAGGCTA
Organism: Gorilla gorilla gorilla; assembly: GCF_029281585.2. Taxonomy (NCBI): domain Eukaryota; kingdom Metazoa; phylum Chordata; class Mammalia; order Primates; family Hominidae; genus Gorilla; species Gorilla gorilla. The sequence goes on along the minus strand of NC_073234.2, from coordinate 18,855,218 downwards.
GTCTCGAACTCCTGACCTCAGGTGATCCGCCCGCCGCAGCCTTCCAAAGTGCTGGGATTATAGGTGTGAGCCACAGCACCCAGCCTCATTCCCTTTTTTTTTTTTTTTTTTAATAGTTTAAGTTCTGGGACACATGTGCAGAATGTGCAGGTTTGTTACATTGGTATACATGTGCCATGGTGGTTTGCTACACCCATCATCTACATTAGGTATTTCTCCTAATGCTATCCCTCGCCTAGCTCCTCACCCCCCGACAGGCCCCAGAGTGTGTGATGTTCCCCTCCCTATCATTCCCTTTTTAAGTCATCCCTTCCACCTTCCCTCCATTTTTCTCTACTCATCTATATTCTCAAATCCCAGAGAAAGATGTACAAACAAATCTTTATAGTCTTCAAAGGATCTCCATTTGAGAGAGCTGCCTGTCTGGCTGACTCTTGGCTCCTGAGGCAGGAGGTGAAGGCGCCCTCCCTCCATCCTCACAGAAGGTCCGCCTTGGACAGGTGCCGGACCCACACCGGGAGATGGGGGTCGGTACTGCGGCTGAGCAAACGCAGCTCCCTCAGGAGGTGCCACTCAACAGAGATAGGATAATGATGGTGACAAACTAAGGCAATGGCCACCCTTCCTTGAGTGTTGTGCTAGGACCGTCCCTGTGCATCCCACTCAACAACCGCACAGGGCAGGTTGCATGTCACTGTCATTGTTCACAAAAAGGAACAAAACTGAGTCTAGAGAGGTCGAACATTCTTGCTAGATCACACAGGCAACAGTGACCGACACCCAAGGCTGTCCAACTCGGAGCTTACACACACAGCCCCCATCACAGCCACTACACCGTCCGGCCTCCCCCGGCCGCCCACGGGTGGGAAGGGCCACCTGTAAGCCCTTGTCTCTGGCACATCGCTCTGTATTTGGGGCCTTCACTTCACAACAACTCAGACACAACAGAAAACAGACATCCAGCAAGAGTGGCTGGCTGGCTGCCTGAGTGGCCCTGACAGCTGACATGTCCACCATGGTTTTCTGCGACCTCTGACCTCTCTTTGGGGGGCTCCAGCTATATTCCAGAGGATGGATTGCTGGGGGGTAAAGGAAAAAGAGAAATATCAGGTTCTTTTTTTTAATGACCCAGATTCCAGCCAGATGCATTTGTTATTGGCAGCGGAGAGCCAGCGGGGCTAAGAACACAGGCAGCTGGTGATGTCTTAATCACTGCAGAGAGGAAGGGAGGCGGCCCGAGGCACCCGGCCAAGTGGGCTCAGCCCCCAATGCTAGAGTAGCTAGCCCTCCCGGTGCCTTCTCCTTCCTTTCCCCTTTGCGTTTTTCCTCTCCTCCTCCCCATTCCCAGGCCCTACTTTTATCTTTTACTCCATCTCTGCCAAGGCCCTCAGGAAGGCAGCCAGCCCCGCTCCTACCGCCATCACCCCCGGCCCACCCAGGCTTGCCTGAGAAGGCCAGGTGAGAAGTCCTGGCCATCATAGCCCCAACCAGATCCCTAGCTAGTCTGGCCACTGCAGGCCCCAAAGGTCTCCTCCTGGCAGTCCTTTTGAGAGCTCAGTAAGAGGTTTCAAATCTAGTTTAAACAAGCAGTCTCAAGGGAGCATCCTAAAAGCACAGAACACCCCTCCTTCTCTTTCCTCCCTGATCTCAGCTGTGATCTCAAAGCACTCGGAGTTGTGAGCTCACTCTCCATCTGTCCTTTGCTCCCTGCCCCGAGGAAGTTGGGGTTGGTGGGAGACACAGAACACCTCATTCTGCTGAAAAGAAAGCCAAAACAAAGCCTAGAGAAAACCAGGGCCCACAGAAAAAATGGGGGCTGAGCACAGGATGCAGGCATGCACACCCAAAATCTGTACACATCCCATATTGTCCTGCCAAGGAGCATGGCTATGCCACCCCAGAGGGTATCATTGTCCCATGCAAAACTCAGCTGGCCCCAACACACCCACCACACAATGACCTGAAACCTCTTCATACAGTGTTTCAGTTGCTTCTTGAACCCATCTAGAAAGTAGTCTTATCATCAACCCATTTTATAGATGAGAAGGTCAAGGTTCTAAAAGTTAAGCACCTTGCTCTGCACTGTACACACAGGAAGTGGTGACACCGAGAAGCAAGCTCACCCATCCCTAGAGCGCGTGCTCTCTTCCCCATATTACGTCTCACTTTCCAGACCAGACTAGAGAAGGCCTGGAAGCAGGGAAGGGACAGACGATCAGATGCTGGGGTGAAGGGGTGAAGGGGTGAAGGGATGCAGGCAGCAGACAGCTGAAGCCAGGGGAGTTGAGTCCCTGTGGGTTCTGGTCATCTTCTCCCCCTCCCAAAGGGAAAAGTCTCTGAATTCCCTGGGGAAAGTGAAAGGGAGTAATATGGTCTGGGGTGACTCAACTTCCTCCTCTCCAAGAGCAAGCCCAAACACGGCCCTCACCGCTGCCTCAATGACACGGGGCCAAACAGGGCCCTCACCGCTGCCTCAATGACACGGGACCTCTGGACATCACCAGATGTTGCTGGCTCATTCCCAGCAACACTGGGCAGGATGGCTCATTCCCAGCAACACTGGGCAGGATCTTTCCGGATGACGCTTCCATAGCTAGACAGATGTCAGAGAAGCTGAGGGTGTCTCTGACCACCTCCCTTGCTGGTCACGTAGAGTGCAAGATCTAAGCCCAACCCCAGCCAACTCAGGGGACGTTGCCATCAGGGACCCCAGGATGCTACACCTCAGCCCCTGGCATCCAAGGTCCGGGCATGAGGCCCAGGGGCAGGTGGAAGGCTCAGCTCCTCAGTTATCTCCTAAATACAGTGACATGAAGAGAGCTCAGCAGGGAAAGAGCGACGAATAGCAGCCTGGGAACACCAAAGAAAGGGAACGATGAGGAAAAATAACTCCAGTAAATTAAACAGCCGGGCAACAGGCTGCCCTCGGAGCAGTCTCTCAACCAGTCTGCCGCTTCTCATTTCCTCTCCAGCCCTTCCTCCAACCGCAGTTCAGGGGCCTACTCAGGAGGCTCAGCTTCCCCCAGGACAGTGGGCCCTTGGAGTGGTGGCCTGGCCTGGACCTTCACCAGGACCCAGGTAGCCCTCAGAGCCCTCCAACGCAGGGGCCTTGGGGATCTGTGTCTGAAGGCTAGAGATGAGGGCCTTGGCCAAGGAGGTTCCACCTCCCTAGGGTGCCTGCAGAGAAAAAAGCCCACGTGGACGTTTTGGGAAGCAGAGAAAGGCAGCAGGTGACCCCTTAGGGGATTCACATGGCTGAATCTGGAAGCCAGAACCACCTCCGGACCACACCTGTGACAAACGGACTTCCAGGCCCACTAGGGCCACTCCGGGTTCCAGTGGGTTCCACCTCAGCCCTGCAGGCCCTGTGCCCAGTGGGACCTGGACACCAGGCACCCCATCTCCCTCTCTGTATAAGCCTCCCCACTGACGAGATGTGTTTGAGAAGAGCTTTGGGTGCTTTGATACGGTACGAAAATCCTGGTAAAAGGGAGGCTTGACGCTGGAGAAGCTCCCCATATCCTCCCAAGCCCCGCCTCCAGAACCCCAACCACTCTGACCAGCGAGTGCCCAGTGTGAGCTTGGACATCTCAGGGAAGCAAAAGAGATGTGGACCCGGGGCCATGTGGGCACGAATGAGCACCTCCAAAACCTACTCCCACATCTGGATGGTCCCAGCAGAAGCCATCTGGCTGCTTAGTCAGTAGTTGCAGGATGATCCAGCTGAGAGCCCCACGGGCAGATAGCCCAAGCAAGCAAATCTGTCCAACTCCTGCCAATCACAGCACAGACTCCCCAGCTCCCAGAGGGCCCCAGGGCTGGGGTGGGGGGGTGGGGATGGGGTGGCTCTGAGCATGGACTGAGGTTACTTCCCAGCCCAGGACTCCAGGAGGGAGCAGAGGCCAGAGCGACTGAGAAGGAAGCAGGGCGACCAGGGATAATGGATCAACCTCTGGGAACATGGAGCCGTGTCCCTGTGATTCCAGGATGCACAGGTTTTCATGCTCATCCCTGTAAGTCCCCAGACAGAAGAAATGAGCCTGAGCAAGCCAGACAGAGAGGTCCCGGTGGAACGTGCTCCGGACCAACCTACGTTCTCCACTCTGATACAAGCTCCAGACAGAGAGGTCCCGGTGGAACGTGCTCCGGACCAACCTACGTTCTCCACTCTGATACAGGCTCCAGACGGAGACGTCCCGGTGGAACGTGCTCCGGACCAACCTACGTTCTCCACTCTGATACAGGCTCCAGACGGAGAGGTCCCTGTGGAACGTGCTCCGGACCAACCTACGTTCTCCACTCTGATACAGGCTGTGCCAGGCCCACCACGGAGCCTGGAGAGAGCAGCAAATGGCAGCTGGAGAGAAATGAGGGGCCCCTCCCACCCCCACACTTCCCAGACAGCCCACAAGTGGGGTTCCCCAGGTGTCAGACACTGGGGTGCCTCAGCAGGCAACTGCAGGAGCCAGCAACATGACTTGGGGCTGCCTGGTGGAGAAATTCCCCAGGGAACAAACCATTGCACAGCTTTAGGGCCCTCTAGGAAGGCTGAGAGATGGGACGGAAATAGATACAGAGAACAACAGGAAGTCATGAAAAGAAAAATAAGCTGGCGATCCTGATTCCAATCAGCAGAACCCTTCCTAGGCCTCAGAGTACTTTCAGGATCACCATCCCATTGCAGCCCACTGACAAGGCTCCCAGGTTGGCCAGGCAAGTTTGATTAAGGTTTGATTCCCACCTTACCGAGGAGAAGCTGAAGTCAAAGATCCTCCCAGGGAGGCAATGGCAGAGCAGCAGGGGAGCCCAAGCCTTCCCCCAGCCACCTATGGCCTGCAGCGCTGGTGCACGGACACCCCCTAAATGTGTGCAGTACTTTCCAGTTTAAGGCACCACCCTTCTCTTGGTTTGGATTCTCACAACCACCAGAGAAGCGGGTAGGACAGGTTCTTGAATCCACACACAAGGTAAAGCATCCCTGGCTTTGAGCTGAGTTTAACGGGGAGACTTGGGGATGGGGGTGGGAAGGGTATGTGTTTGTTTCCTAAAGAGGTAGCAGGTGGGAGCGCAGGCCAGGGCCAGGGGATGAGGGAGGTGGGCTGTCAGGGGCTGCCCTGGGTAGAAGGGCACAGTGAACAGGGGACAGCCGGGTGAGAGGCAGGCAGCGCCAGGGAACAGCCCTGAAGACGTGTTCAGGGGGATGGGGGGAAGGAGGAAGAAACAAGAACGCTCTTCCTAATGACGATTGCTGGAGGGAGGAATTGGAACAATAGTAATTAAGGCTTCTAACAATAGGAAGGAGCCGCGACAGTTCTGTGTGTCAAACAAGGTGCAGAGCTTCTCCCCAGCGTAGCCAGGGTGCTTAATACGGCAGCCCGCCCCTCATTACCTGCTTAGAGGGAGTGAAGGCCCTCCCCTGCAGGGGGGAGGGCATGTTCAAATCAACTAACTGCTGTGGCTGTGGCCCCATCTCCTGCCCAGGCCCAGAAACCCTTCCATTTCTTGCTACCCTGAAGTGGCAAATGGGCTAACAGGGAAGATTGTCCCCCCACCACTAAGCAAGGAACTGGAGGTCCGAAGAGGCAAATCCAACAGGAGTTCGTCCAGCCTGGAACCCAGAGCTCCTGTCCCGACCCAGCCCCGCAGCAGGCAGCCGCTCACTCCAGGCCTGTGAGCTCCAGGAATGGCAAAATCTAGGGCAGCTTTGTCCAGGCAGTGAGTTCCAGCACACTGAGCACACATGCAGTCCAGGTGAGGCAGTCCCCTCTCAGTGTCACCACCTATGAGACAGAAGAAACTCATCCCTGGTCCATCACTCTACCGACGCTACTATGAGGATAAGGAAGATAAAATATCTTGATAATCATCAGCTCCTTAAAAAGACAAAGGGAACAAAAGAAACATATACAACCACAGAATGTCAGGGCCCAAAGAGACCTCAGAGATGAGCTGGTCCAAGTCTATCATTTTCCAGATGTGGAAACTGAGGCCCAGAGAGAGAAGCAGTTTGCCCAGGATCACATGGCTAGTTAGCAAGCATGCCGGGAACTAGAACCCAGGTCTCTGGGATCAACTCCCTGCTCTTTTCCACTCTGCCACTTTGATCCCTGATACAAGCGAGAGTTAACTGGCATGCATCTTCCAAGAAGAGCTGCACACCTGCACTTGTAGGAGTGGGGAGGAAATGCAGGATGCATGGCCAGGCACCCCAGGATCCCGCAGGCTGTTTGGGTGGCCACCCAGCCCAGCCCCTCCCTGCCCCAAGTTGTGAGAAGTCTCCATTTAGGTGGGAAGACAAAGCTAATCGGCAATGCAGAGAATCTTGTCAATATTCCTCCCACAGCTCCTGAGTAAGACCCACAGCCCTCTACGGAGTGGCTTTTGTGAAATACGCACTTTTCAGACTCCCCTCCTCCCAGCAGGCAGGCTGAGAAAGGGACAGGTGAAGGGGGGCTGGAAGGGGGAGGAGGGGGCTTCGCTGCAGCTCTCTTTAGCTGCCATAAATGGGAACAAATTGAGTATCTCGTGCACTCAGTACTGTATCAGCGTTCCTCCCTCCACCCTTGCTCTCTCCTGAGGGTCCCTGAACCTCCTCCCCAACCAGGCCTCTGAGCCCCAGGGACTGGTCACGATGAGTGTCCTAAATGGCTCAGACATCACAGAGCTCCTGCCCAGAGCCCAGGCTTGTCGGCCTGACAAGCTGTCGCTCTGATTTGGGTCCAATGAGCTCTTGCCAACAAGCGGGGGAAGCCCCCCTTGAGAGGGCAGGCGGCAGAGTGAGGCTTCAGAACACACCCGCCCTCACTGTACAGAGAACAGAAGGCACAGGATCCTCACCGCCAGCAACTGCCGTTTGCTTAGAGACCCCTGCAGACAGACTCCCCAGGTCGCCTGCCCAGCCACAGTCCCATGTCCTCCAGACCTTCCTCCACCTGGCGTTCTTTAATGCCCTTCCCCGCATGATCCAAAGCGCCATTGCTAAAAGGGGTCTCCTGCAACCAGCACACCGCTGTACCCAAGCAATTCCTAGCGCTCCACAGATCTGTTTGACACCCTTTGCATTAGCCCCTTTCTCTGGCTTCCAATATCACCATGTTTTTCCTGCCTTCTCCTTCTCCACCCTCCCCACTCCCTCTGCTTGTCCACAATCCCTTCACAGGATAGGCATCCTCCCACGTTGTACATCTTCCATCCTCCAGATCCTCGAGCCCTCTCCTTTTCACCCTTCTCATAGTCCCTGGAGAGCCTGCCTCCTCTACAAAGCCTGTTCTGATCAGAAGACAGATGGCAGGTGCGGGACATGAACACAGACACTAGGCCCCCCTTGCTAGGCAAGAGCACTGAGCACCATACCTGGTGCTCACCCCTGACCTGCACCCACTAGAAGACTAGCTGGCTAGCAGGCTCCTCCACCCCCTCACCTCTGGGTGCCCCATTCCCTCATCAGGTCTGCAGTGCGTGTGCACAAGAGCTCAGCTGAACCCTGGGGGAGGGTGGCAAAGCATGGAAGATCAGAAGTCTCTAGGCTAGGTGCAGTGGCTCACACCTGTAATCGCAGCACTTTGGAGGCCAAGGCAGGAGGATTGCTTAAGGCCAGGAGTTCAAGACCAGCCTGGACAACACAGGGAGACCTTGTTTCTACAAAAAATTTAAAAATTTAAAAAATATATAAAAAGAAGTCTCTATATAACATAAGATGTATAAAACCTTCATGAAACTTTACAGAAAGACATTAAAGAAGACCTAATGTATGGTGAAATATACTATGTTCATGAATAGAAATAGATAAGTAGAATACTATTCATATTCATGAATAGAAATATAAAGATAAGCCAGTCATGGTGGCTCACGCCTGTAATTCCAGCACTTTGGGAGGCCGAGGCTGGCGGATCACGAGGTCAGAAGTTCGAGACCAGCCTGGGCAACATAGCGAAGCCCCATCTCTACTAAAAATACAAAAACTAGCGAGGCATGGTGGCACACGCCTGTAATCCCAGCTACTTAGGAGGCTGAGGCATAAGAATTGCTTGAACCTGGGAGGCAGAGGTTCCGATGAGCTGAGATCGTGCCACTGCACTCCAGCCTGGGTGACGGAGAAAGATTATATCTCAAAAAATAAAAGAAAGAAATACAAAGACGGCAATTTACCCTAAGATGATGAATGAATTCAATGAAAGGTCAACCAAAATATCAAAAGGGTTTGGGGGAAGAGGCTGGCTGACTGATTTTTGGTGAAACAAGACAAACTAATTCTGAAATGTATGCAAAAGAACAAAGGGCCAAGAACAGCCAAAATACTCTTGAAAAAGCATAAGAGGAAAGGATTTGCCCTACCAGATATTGAGACTTATTATAAAGTTGTAGTAATGAAGACAGTGCGGCATCAGGATAGACAAACAGTCCAGTGCAAAAGACCCAGGCATACACGGAAACACAGGCGGCGGTACAGGTCTGTGGGGAAAGGTGGACTAGTTAATTAATGGAGCTATGGAGGAAAAATCAGAGCCCTATCTTATATACAAATATAAATTCCAAATATACTAAGGACTTAACTATAAAAAGAAAAGCTTCCAGAAATCAGTCCAGGAACTCATCTTCAGTCACTTACTCATTCATTCAACAATTCACAGGCACTGATCATTTTGCGACAAGCACTGTCTTACTACCAGGCTGTAAAGATGAAGCAGGGCGCCGTGACTCACGTCTGTAATCCCAGCACTTTGGAAGGCCGAGGCAGAAGGATTGCTTGAGCCCAGGAGGTTGAGACCAGCCTGGGCAACATAGGGAAACCCTACCTTTACAAAAAATACAAAAATTAGCCAGGCTTGGTAGCACGTGCCTATAGTTTGAGCTACTCAGGAGGCTGGTATGGAAGGATCACTTGAGCCTAGAGAAGTCAAGGCTGCAGTGAGCCATGATTGTGCCACTGCACTCCAGCCTGGCTGACAGGAGTGAGACCCTGCCTCAAAAGGAAAAAAAAAAAAAAAAAAGACATCCATGAGATAGCATGTATTTCTTAAATACATAAAAAGTACAGTCTAACAAAGCAGAGGCTGAAAATTTGACTATATTACAATAAAGAATTTCTGTTTACCAAGAGACCCCATGAAGAAAGTGAAAAGACAAACTATAAACTGGAAGCTACATACTGTGTTTGCAATACATTTAATTAACACATTAGTATTCAAAACATAAATAAAACTAAAAATTGTTAGAAAAAAACGCAACTCAATAAAAAATGAACAAAAGACAAACATGCATTCACAGAAGATGAAAGAATGGCTAAGGAACATATGAAAAGATGTCCACTAGTGATCAAAGAAATGCAAATTAAAACCACTATAATATAGCATTTTACATCCACTGTACTGGAGAATGCCAAAAACCATTTCCCATTGACTCTCCACTGGTGGGAAAGTCCACTGATACATCCTCACTGGAAAACAATCTGGCATTATCTAGGAAAAGTGGCAGGTACATATCCTGAAGCTCCACGGTGCCATTACACTCCTATATACCCAGAGCAGTGCTCCTCAAGGTGTGGTCCATGGAACTGCTTCATGCTTAGAAACTTTTTTTTCTTTTTTTTTTTTTTGAGACGGAGTCTTGCTCTGTTGCCCAGGCTGGAGTGTAGTGCGTGATCTTGGCTCACTGAAAGCTCGGCCTCCTGGGTTGACGCCATTCTCCTGCCTCAGCCTCCCGAGTAGTTGGGACTACAGGCACCCGCCACCACACCCGGCTAATTTTTTTTTTTTTTTGGGGGGGACAGAGTCCCACTCTGTCGCCCAGGCTGGAGTGCAGTGGCACAATCTTGGCTCACTGCAAGCTCCGCCTCCAGGGTTCATGCCATTCTCCTGCCTCAGCCTCCCGAGTAGCTGGGACTACAGGCGCCCACCACCGCGCCCGGCTAATTTTTTGTATTTTTAGTAGAGACGGGGTTTCACCGTGTTAGCCAGGATGGTCTCGATCTCCTGACCTCATGATCCGCCCGCCTCGGCCTCCCAAAGTGCTGGGATTACAGGCGTGAGCCACCGCGCCCGGCCCACGCTTAGAAACATTTATAGCAATCTGACATTGCCAGAACATCCCAGCACACCATCAGCTGACTCACTCAGGTACAGCTGAGCTCATCAGGCGAGTCACGTGTGCTCTCAACCGTGTACTAGTCACACGTAGCAGGATCACCTCTGAGAACTGAAAACTTAAAAGATGGTCCTCCACCACAGATACTTCCAGAAGCACTGTCCTAAAGAAACGCCTCCACATGTACACCGGAAGACTTATACGAGAATGTTTACAGAAGTGTTGTTTAGAAGAAGGAGGAAATAACCCAAATGTTCATCACCAGAAGAATACACCTGCAGCACATTCATGTAATGAAATACCGAGAGCCACTGAAAGGTGTGCACTACAGCCACGACTATCAACGTGCGTGAATCCAGAAACACAACACTGAATTTTTATTTTTTTATTTTTATTTTTTGAGATGGAGTCTCACTCTGTCGCCCAGGCTGCAGTGCAATGGTGTGTGGTCTTGGCTCACTGCAACCTCCGCCTCCCGGGTTCAAGCAATTCTCCTGCCTCAGCCTCCTGACTAGCTGGGACTACAGGCACCCGCCACCACACCTGACTAATTTTTGTATTTTTAGTAGAGACAGGGTTTCACTATGTTGGCCAGGCTGGTCTCGAACTCCTGACCTCGTGATCCACCCGCCTTGGCCTCCCAAAGTGCTAGGATTACAGGCATGAGCTCCTGCGCCTGGCACAACGCCGAATTTTTAAAACTACATCCAGAACTATTCTGTTTACCAAAAGTTGAAAAATCAGTCAAACTAAATGATGCCGTGTTTAAGAATGCCAATACATGTCGAGTACACTTCACACAAGATTCAAAGAGAATGGTGCTGTCTCAGGCAGAAGCTGGGGGTCACAGAGGCTCATGGGTATAGAAAGTCCTCTATTTCATAAGCTAGGCTTCTAAGTGGGTAGGCGTTTGTTTTATGATTTTTTTAAGTACGTGAATTTACATATGATGTATTTTACAACTGTCACTTATTTTGGGTGACGGTGTTTCTGGTTGGGAAAGTGACCCGGACCTGGAGCCCTGTGTGCTCTGTGTCCTGGTCAGCCCAGGTCACAAGCCAAGCTGCTCAGTGGAATCCAACATCCACCAAAGGGCCTGTGGGGGCCCCGCACTGTGACCACCAGCCCAGCTGGCTGGGTCCAGGCCCCACTTGTCACCCCTAGGACAAAGGGAGGCAGAAGAAGTATGTGGAGCTGCCCCTTCTGGGAGGCCCAGAGGCATGGCAGGTGCAGCTGCAGGCCTTGGGGTCAGAGACCACATCCTTCTCCACTGCCTTCTCCCTACCTATAACTCTCATTCCAAGAAACCCCCCTGGCCCTCCCAGCTGCCCCCATTCTCCCATATACCCCGAAGGCCCGAAGACATTCAGAGCAATCCCCAGCCTGAGGGACACTTGGGGCTCCTCCCAGGGCTCCAACGCCCTGCCTGGCATTGTCATCCAAGCAGTCCATACTCCAACCTGTGGGCACCTAACTTCCTGTTCATACGCTCTCACTGCAGGAGCGACAGTAATACTAACAACCACAGCTCCTGTGCACGAAGTCCAAGGCACCAGGCCTCCTGCTGAGCAGTACACCTGCATCATGCACACAGCACCTCCTGCAGGCCTCAGCACGGCCCTACGGGAGAGGTGGTATAGTCCAAGGTGAGGAAACCAGATAGCAAGAGGTTAAAGGAATACCTTCAAAACACAGCCCTCATTTCTGGAGGCTCCCACTCAGGAGGGGCTTTGTTCATGTAAAGGCTGCCTGGCTGATGCGAACATCCACTCTAGTGAAGAACCCCTGGAGTGGAAAGAAAGCTACCTGAAAGCAGGGCCCTGTCCCTCTCCTCCTTGGCCGGTCACCCACCCCCCACCAGCCACTAAAACAGGGCCTCTCTGCGTGGTCCTGACGCAGTGAGCTAGCCACTGCAAGGGAGATTTGAAATCCTGCAGTCTCCCCTGCCCAAGGGCTTCTCCAGTTCTCCTGGGAGCCTCAAAGTTTGCTGGGGCGCACAGGAGAGGAGGTAGACCCCACCTGAATCAAACCAGGGACTCACTAAGTGAGAAGAGGTTTCAGATCTCCCCTGATGTCCCATGGCTGGTTAAAGAGTCGAGTTAGAAGCCACATCTCGACCTTGTGCTGCTCCCCCGCCTGACCGTGTGCCATTTTTAACATCCCTGCCAGGATCGGACCCCAACCCCCCACCACTTCTGCTGGCAGATTAGCTTTCAAATGTGAGCAGAGACAAAGCTGGCTCAGAAGACTTAACTCTGCCCGATGGGTTTAGCTCAGCTTCAAAGCTTCCTAACTGGAACCAAATAAACAGGCATATCACAGCTGGATGGGAGAGGCTGGAAAGCGGGGAGAAAACAGGGGCATCTCTCTAAAGCTGGATTACCTACAGTGACAGCTTGAGCCCGAGTGACACAGCAAGACCTGTCACGGTGGTCTCTGCCAGAAAAACAAAACAACCCTGTCCTAGGAGCCCTGGAAAGCCAGCATCCCCAGGCACTGCTGCAGTGCCCCTCAACTTCGGAACCCACTCCAAACTCTCCACCCCCAGAAGCCATTCCTGAAGGGTGCCACCAGACTGGCACGACCCTTTGTTTCTCTGGGTTCAGCCCATTGCATGTGTCCAGCAGGTGCTGTCTCCCCCTTGGACTGCTAGCTCTCCCCTGGCATAGGCTCTGGACCAATGTGTTCTCTCTTCCCACCCTTCTCCCTGCCCTGGACCCCCTAGTCTGATCTAATCAGCAAACTCCTATTCATCCTTCAAAACCCAGGTGTCACTTGCTCTACTCTGTTATCTCTATATCTTGTCTCTATTATGCAGTATTAGTTACTCCATTAAGGAGCTCTATTAAGCAGCTACCACTCAGAACTGTAATGATCTGCTTATGTGTCTGACTTCTCCATGCAACTCTGAGCAGCTCGAAGTCCCGGCTTACGGCAGGTGCTCAACTAGCCACAGAGCATCTGCCAGCCCTTTCGGTGGAAGAAACAGAAAGGCCACAGGATTCGCTGATTCTTTTTTTCAAACTAAGGAAAAAAACAAAAACAAAAGGAAGGCTCTTTTTCTCGCCTCTCTTATTGACAGGAATAAACATTTCAGAGCAGGAGAGTCAGAAAGTGGCTATGTGGGTGTAGAGGGGAGGAAAGGACAAGTCAGGCCACCAGGGCTCTGGGTGCAGACCTGCTGCTGCCTCACCCTAGAATGCTCTCACCTCTCCCTTGGCAGCCCTGTGTTCAAATGCTCAGCGCAGGACGAGCCAGATGACCTCCCGATTCCACGACTTCCTGGCACGAGAAAACTGATCCGCCCTCTGCGAGCCCAGTCAGCCCATTCTCACCAACCGGAGGATCCTGTGCACGGAGCGGGCATTCAGTAAATAGTTGTGGCATGAGTGAATGGACCCAACTGGGACCCCAGCACCCTGATAAGCCACAGGAGGCCTCTGGCCACAGAGTCTGCCACCAAGTTCAGCCAAGGGCAGCCAGGCGCATGGAGATAGGAGCAGGGGAGGATGAGGCCTCTCCATCTGGGGAAGAGGCCGGAGGGTGTTTTCTGTGCTCTTCACGGGCCAGGGTGGAGGGCCCAGCGGCCCTTTCCTCAGGCTAGAGCGAGCTGCTTACCCTGTTTCAACTGGGACTTTCTCTTCTCTACCCGCCTCCTCCCCACCCCCTCCTGATTGACACCAATGCTTGCTCTGACAAGATTTAAAAATAGATATTAAGACAAGGAAGTTTAATTTTTAATGCTGTGGAGAGGAAGTGAACACAGACCTGGCATTCCCTCACGGCCACATTCCAGGAGTCTTGGGGTATCTGCCAGGCCCCGCACCTGTCCCCCTTCCCCCAGCAGAGGCCGGCCTGACCCACCCTTAAGATCTACTTGTTGCAGCCCCCTAGGAAGACAGCCTGAACCCCTCACACCTGAGCACTCTGGGGGGGGCCCTAAGTGCCTCTTGCTGCCCAGGTTACCCTGTGTCTCCCCTGCCTGGAGATGCCAGGTGAGGCCAGGTCTGAACCCAAGCTCCCTGCTGGGACCCTTGAACCCACTCACTACTCCTGTTTTCAGACAGAAGGCACTCCATAGACTCCTTATGACACTCTAGGCCACCCAACACTGACCATGCACAGACCCCAGCCCGAGCCCACAGAGGCACTCGTGACATGGCCGAGCCAGTACTAAGCACGTGCCACCAATGCAGCTGGAGAGCCCGACCATGCTGCCTGCACCCTAAGGCAGCCAGCGTCTGCAAGGGCCCTGACCTCACTTAAGGGAGTTTAATCAGGGCCCCATCAGCACTCTGCCCGGGGCCACCCTGCGCCAACCTTTTCCCTGTTCCAGCAGGCTGGCTGAACACGGCCTCCTCAGCTAATTAGCCTTCATTAAGGGAGCGATCCACAAGGAATAGGCTTTCCAATGGGCCAGAATGTCACTGCTCTGCCAGCCATAATTTAAAGTGATGGGACGGCTCTGCTGGCAAGCATGAAAAATGACCATTATCCTAAGTAGCAATTATGCCAGCAGCCCCAGCCCCGCCCCCACCCCTCCACATCAGACAGGAACTTGATTTGGGCTGGGAAGAGCTGGGCGGGATCAGGACTTGCTGCCCCAGGAAGGGTACACATGACCCCAGCATTCAGAGGTCCCTTTTCCAGCCCACCCCTATGCGCTCTTCTCTACTCACAGTTTGAAGCTCCGAGTCTCCTTTGCCCTCTGGGAGGGGCTTAGAATCATTTAATCTCTACTACCAGTATTCTACCAGATGGCCCCGGGAGGACCCAGAGATGGGGCTGACTGAGGAAAATGCCCAGATGGTTTTCACTGCTAGGAGAAATCCCTTAGGGTGAGTGTGCTTACTGGGGAACAGGATCCTCAGTATGGGGAAACTTTTGTCCCAATTCAAATCTCCTATTCCCTATCCACCTAGAAGCCAGCATTGTCTTTAGCCCTGAGAGTCGGGGCAGGGGATGCAGAAGACAAAGAGGAGATGGGACTCAGTCAGGAGTGACCACTGACTCCCTCTCCTCTACCCTCACCTTGCTGCCCTCCTGGAGGCCCCAGATTCCCACAGTGCACTGGGCTGCCAACATGGCTAGAACTGTCTGGTTGAAGTCGCAGTGTCAGGAGCAGACCTGGACCCCCGCAGGCAGGCAGGCACCCAGCAGCCTGTGAGGCACCTGCCCTTTTCTTAGTAAGGAGGAGGACCATGGGCTGTGTGGCTCCACCTGCCAACCTACCCCCAGTGATGTCACCCAGCCCTCACCAATACTAGTACCCTAGAAGCTCCACCCAGTGGTGAGGAACCTATGCACGCCTGTGAAGGGTTGCAGTGTACGACAGCTGCACCTCTCTTCCACATGGGAATCCTCCCAAGCACTCAGAGGCACGGGGCGGGGTGGTGTGGCGGCAGCGGTGAGTTTGGAGAAATACCGGTAGGCTCCGGGATCTATGGGAAGAGTTCTATCTATTGATCGCAGGCCTCAGGTTCAACTCTAATCCTTCAGAAAAGCCTCCTTTTTGGATCTGAGCCACAAGACTACAAGTTAAGGCTACAAAATTCCTAACAATTGCACCCGGTCCCAGAGGGCTGGGCTTGACCCAGCCTGCATGCTCCCCCTGCCCCCCTGCACAAGACAGCAACAAAGGCCTCCCAGGGACCCTCACTCATCAACACCCCACCTGCCTTTGAGGTTTTCCCTTCCCATTCTGCTCTTTCCTCTGCTCCTTCCCCAGTATCAGGCCAAGCACCAGCCTACAGGAAGCCTTCATTTGAGTGGAGCACAGTGACCCACAGCCCCCACATCCTGGCCAACACCCTGCTGCACCTGCTCCTCCACCTCCCGATAAACACAGTGGCAAACACTCTTACACACAAGCATGAACTTGTCTTCTTCCAAATTCCCCATCTTACCTAAGGTCTATGTCTTATTTAATCATCTCATTTGCTACTAGCATACAAGAAGTGGGTCTTGGAGATTCAATTTTTCCCTGCTTACAGCATGTCATGGGAATTCTGAAAATATTAAGTAATCAGAAAAGTCAGAATCCAGGAGAGAACAACTCCTTGCGTGGTAAAGAGAATGTAATCAGTACCTTCTAATTAGGAAGAGACAGCAAGTTCTCTCGCTATCAACCGTAACGAAAATATATTCCACCAACTAGCTCATTAACCTCTGCCAAGGTTTTAAGGGAAGATGGGAAGAATTGCTTGTCATCCCATAGCTATGGCGCTAGGAGAGCCTTTATCAGAGGCAAGCGTGAGATCTAACTTCTCTTCCCCATCAAGTGGAACTCAGGAACCACTACCACATGACAACATGTTGTGGATTTACAGCTCTGGCCCTCCATGCATTCATTCACAAACATATAATGAGGGCCTACAATGTGCAGGGTACAATGTGTAGTACAGATCACTGTACTAGCCAGTGAGGAGGTCGCCAAACCACGTTGGGCTCATCCTGGAGAAGAAAGGCACCGCAGGCAGTTATACCAACTCCGGCCAGCAGGTGGCAGGGTGGGGGTGGGGAGGAGTGAGCGCAGCTGAGTGGGGTTACAAGCCCCAGTGTCTTCCTAATAAGGCTTAATATAGGCACGGTGGGACAAAACAAAAAGGTAAGTTGAGACTACAAAAAAGGATGGAGAAGGAAGCTGTGAACAATGAAAAGGACAGCATTCCTGTGAACCCAAAGGCACCAGGGAAGCACACACCAGTACTTGGCTGATAGATGCTGGCAGATGGGTCACAGGACCAGGAGGCACTGGCCCACAAGGCAGCCAGAGACATTCCAGTGGTGCTCGCCACCAGAAAAAGAATGAGACTATCTGCCCCAGCTTCCATAAAACTCTAGGCACATGACAGGTAACATCCTACTAGGGTGGCTGGAGGGCCCAACCCATGGTGACAACTAGGGGAATCCAACTCAAGTCACCTCAAACCAGTCTCCTTGGAAAAGCAGCCCACACCCCAGGCAGGGAGGGGGGCTTCTCTCCCCAAGAGAGAAGATGAGGATGCCTGCCCCCCACCCCAGATGGCATGTAACTAGTGAGGTGAGGACAAGCAGGGAGACCATCACGACAGCCCCTGTTGGACTGGAAAGGAAGCCCAGTCCTTCAGGGACCAAGTGATTTGCCCAAGGTCACACAAGAAGCTAATGCAGAACCAAGACTAGAGCCCAGTCTTCTTCCTGCGCTTGTCATTCTATGGGAAAAGTCACCCCTCCACACACACCCCTGCCCTAAAAAGTGTTTCGGCTAATGTGGATCACTCCACACAAAAGCTGAATGCCTCTTCGGCACAACCACTTCTTCCCAACTTCACTCTGAATGACTTTCTCCTGCCCCCAGTGCTCCTCCTGGACCACGGGCAGCGGGCAGCTGACAGCCTCCAGAGGGCAGGACAGACTCTGGGACAGAGCCAAACATCTGTGCTACGTCGGGGCTTGGGTGAAGAAAGGCAGAGACGGCAACTGGGATGAAGGAACGATTCGAGATGAATTTAAGAAGTTTTCAAATGTTCCTAACCAGTATTTCTTATGCACGTGCACATATGTGCGCACAGCCTCCAGAGTCACACAGAGGACAGAGAGCAATTCCCAGCTGCCCTACCCATTCATACCTTCTCTACAAAAGTGCCTCTCACCAAGGACGGGGGCACCCTGCTTGTCTCCCTTTGTCCCTTCTGGCCACTGGGGCTCCCAGAACCTGGAAGCACGTGGCCAGCCAGCTCCCTGCCCGGTCCACTGCAATCCCTCAAAAGCAGCAGCCAGCCACCCGATGGCAGCATGCCCCCACACCCCTCCTTTCCCACCCAGGCCCCAACCCGGGAGCATATCTGAGGACTAGCAAGCAGGTCCATCGGCTTGAGCCAGGGGCTCCTCCTCTTTTTCCTAGGATTCACCGAAAGGAGTGGGAACATGTGGCCTCTACACCCCACCCCCCTCCAACCCACTCCCATAAAATGCTGCAGATTGTATTCTTGTGCATTCAGGAGGAATACAAGAAGAAACTCAGAAATACATCCTCACTTGTGCCTATCTCCAACTCAGGCTCACAGCTGTTAAAAATTCTGAGCCCACAGCCATTACTGCAGGCTGCCCAGTCGGAGGCACTTCCAGCCTGGGTTTTCTTATAGGGGAAGGAGGTGGTGCCAAACTTTGCCAGCCTCCTAGGAGTAGAGCAAGTCTCTCCTGAAGACAGGCAAGCTGGAGCCCCCATTCAGCCACCAGAGAGAGGGAGAAAGGAAAGACAAAGGTGCATGAAAGCGGGGCGGGGGCAATTTTTTTTTAAAAGCACACTTACCACTGTGCAGAGAGCAGAGCAATGCAGCACCGAAGAGAGAGAGGGTATTCACGCTATGGTAAGCCAAGAGGAGGAGAAGAGGGCAAAGGGAGAGAGAAACGGAAGGACTTACCCAGAATATCAAATTGAAGAGGAACATCATGTACTTCAAGCAGCAGAGGCAGCCCCTGGCCATGTTGCACTTCTTAAATTCTAGAAGGAACACAAAGGACAGGTCCAGGTAAAACACCACGTACTTGCTGCCTTTGGGTGCATTGTACTTGTCGGTCTTAACGCCGGCCTCGGCGCGGCTCTGGCCCCGGGAGCCCGCGGTGCCGTAGAAGGCGCCGGCCGTGAAGCCGCGGCCGAACGGGCGGCCGGAGGTGGACGGCTTGGCAAAGTCCGAGTCCTTGCTGTCCAAAGATGGACTCCGATGGATCGAAGAATCCTCGCTACTCGACTTCTCCATGCTCGCGGCGTTCCCGGGGGGTGCGAGGAGCGGGGGGCATCGCTCCCAGAATGGGACGGAGGGGGCGCCCAAGTCGGGCGCGGGCTGCAGGCGGGCCGGCGGAGCCTTGCACGCCCCCTCTCTGCACCGGGGCTCACTCGCGGCCGAACCCCGCGCCCAGGGGCTGCTGCCTGTCGGACGGCGCCCCGCTTCTGGCCGGCGGGCCCGGGAGGGCTCTGCGGCGCGGCGCGGCTCTCTGCGCGCTCGCGAACGATCCCCGGGAACCGGCTCGCCCGCGTAACTCAGCGTCTTTGGGGAGGCTGCAATTTGATTTCTCTTTCCAGGGCGTCAGCTCGCCTCTGGCCGCACTGGCCGCTCCACACGAGGGAGAAGGGCACCGGGATCCAGGCTCCCTGGGCACACCTCTCCCAGCCCAGCCCAGCCCCAGCGCTGAGCCCCACCACTTGGCCGGCGCTCCGCCTCCTCTCGTTCCGCGACTTTGCGGAGCTGCCGCCGGCCCTGGGCTGCCCCGGCGCGCGGCGGACAGTGCCGAGGGATCCGCCGCAGCTGCAACCGCTGGGCTTTCCCTGCGAAATCCCGGCCCCGACTCGCGACTCTGAAATCGCCTGGAGCCCCCTCCCCGGGCCCTCGGCCCCGCCCCCTGCTTTGCATTCGACCAATGGGCGCGAGGCCTTCCCGGCCCCGCTGGGGAGCCACCCCCTCCCCAATGACACACTATCTTTAATGGGATTAGCGTTCTGCTGTGTGCCTAAACAAGTGCGGCGCGAGCACTCACTCAATGTCAAGGGCTCTGCAGCTGAGGGGTGAACCAGAACCTTCAACGGAAAGCGCTGGTCTCTTTTACCCGAGCAAGGGGGCGGCGAAAGGAGGGGGATGGCTGGAGGTACCCACGGCCCAAGCAAGCCAGAGGAAAGGTCTGGGGAGAAGGACTGGAGGGGGACAGAAGCGCGGCCGCTGTCGAGCTGGCCGCCGCCCCCTATGCACTTGGGGGCCTGTCCGGCCAGGGCACGCGGTCTCCCGGATAGACCTACACACACTCTCTCACACACACGCCCCCCTCCATGCCTTTGCACACGTGGGTCTGGCTAGGGCGCACAGGGAGAAGGGACCGCAGGGAGGCGCGAGGTATCGGAAAGCGCTGGGGACCTCTGCGGGGTGCGCGCCGCCCTCCCCGCCCCCTCGGCGCGCACGCACGGGCGCGCACACAAGGCGCTCCGCCAGGCTCCTGCAGCTGCGCGAACCCTTGCCCCGCGTTCTCGGTTGGGACGCTGCGGCGGCTGGAACCCCAGGCAGGCTGACAGGGACAGGTGGACGAAGCGGGGTCCTACCTTGCCTTTCCTCACCCCGCCTGTGCCAAGAGTGATGTAGGGGTGCCCTTGGCCACTGTCTGGGTGCTCTCCCGTGAGGTCAGAGAAACGAGCTTTTGCTCGGGGCTTGGGAACATCCTACCGTAAAACACTGCAACTGGGCAGCCTCCCGTGGGCTAGTGCAGAAGTCTGCATTGCCGACCGGGACACCACACTTTGCAAATGATGAGGATTAGAAGACTTGCGGGTGGGGAGCCCACCTCTCTTTTCTGCTACCCTTCCAGTCGCTCAGGAAGAGAGTACTGAGAGCACCCGAGGGCAAGAGCCACATTTTACCAGGTTCTGTAACCCCATCCCCTACCACAGGGCTTGGCCTCTGGGAGGCGCTCAATAGGGATGGCTGGATGGAAGAATTCCTGGGGCGGTGGGTGTGAAAAGTCCTCCCTGGATCCCAGCAGGTATTCATGTCACACCTAGAACTGTGTGCTAAACCCTGGGCCAGGCCCTCGAAGAAACAGATATGAGAAGTGGGGCTCCCTGCCCTTCAGGCAGCCACAATCCAGTTAGGAAGACAGGAGGGCATTAATCACCAAGGCAGCACAAATGGGCAGACACAGAGCTACCACAACAGGCATGGCCATGGTGGGAGGGGGACATGAATTCCAGCCAGAGGGACTTCCAGACCCTCATCACAGAGCTGTGGTGGTGACCTGTGCTGGTGGTGACCTGTGCTGGTGGTGGCCTGTGCTGCCGGTGACCTGTGCTGGTGGTGGCCTGTGCTGGTGGTGGCCTGTGCTGGTGGTGAGCTGTGCTGAGCTGTGCTGGTGGTGGCCTGTGCTGGTGGCCTGTGCTGCTGGTGGCCTGTGCTGCTGGTGACCTGTGCTGGTGGTGGCCTGTGCTGGTGGCCTGTGCTGGTGGTGGCCTGTGCTGGTGGTGGCCTGTGCTGGTGGTGAGCTGTGCTGGTGGTGGCCTGTGCTGGTGGCCTGTGCTGGTGGTGGCCTGTGCTGGTGGTGAGCTGTGCTGGTGGTGACCTGTGCTGCTGGTGGCCTGTGCTGCTGGTGACCTGTGCTGGTGAACCTGCAGCCTCACTGGCTCCCTGGCAGGCCCGCCTCCGAGAGGTGAGAGCTCTCCCATTCTGAGTGCAGCTCCCCTACTTTAAAGGAACCTGCAGTGGTTTTACCATCCTGAGCCCCTTCCGAACTCAGATGGGGAGCCCAAGAATAAAACCTAGTGTGTATTACAGCCACCAGCAGCTACTCTCTCTGGGTTCGGCACAGCAGTCCCACCGATGCTGTCTGGAGATGAAGGGGCAGATGTCTAGTCGCCTCCTGATGTAGCATCAGGGCTGCCTGACTGGCATGGCTAATGCCTTTTGTCCTCTGCAGCCTCACCTGGCCGCTCCTGAGGGGCCCACGGCTGCCACTTCATTCTCATAACATTACTTCTTTGATGCAGGGATAGATCATTTACCAGCTGGACCAAGAGTCAAGAGATCTGTTTTTCACTTTGAGCTCTTTTTAGCTGTGTGATCAAGAGCAAGGCAGTTTGCTTTTCTGAGCTCCCGTTTCCTCTTCTTTAACATGGGGATTAAAAGAGCCTACCCCCTAGAGGTGTTACAAGCATAAAGTCAGTTGGTGGATGTGAGGAGAGTCTGAGGACATGAGACTGAACAAATTGGAGGGGCTGATCCTACCAGTCTCAGGTGGGGGCCTGGTGTCACGGAGGGCCCTCGCAGGGTGGCCCCCTCCACTTCCTAACCCTTTTTCATCTCTTCTGCCCAGCTCACACTTTGTCCAGGCAGAATAGTTTCCTCATTGTCCCTGGATCTTTCCATCTTCATTTCTGATTATAAATGAATTTGTGCCACTAACCACTTCCTCAGAAGTCTGAGGGCCTTGGGGTTGGGATGGTCCCCAGCAGGTAGGGGGAAACAACAGGCAGGTAAGAGAGGAAGTGGAGGCTGCAATGCAACAGTTCTGCCTCCTCTGGTCACACTTGTCAAAGGGCACTGAAGTCACACCTGTCAGTCCCTGAGCAAAGCTGCAGTGAAGTCCCATCAGGGCACTCAGCTTAGTCATCAGAATCATAAAAGCAACTTTAACGTATAAGTCTTTATTTACCCCAGGGACCAAGCTTCCCACAAAGTAACTCACTCAATCTTCATGACAACCCTACAAGATAGGTATACCCTATTATCCCCATTTTACAGAAAATAAAACTGATTTCACAGCCCATGCGCCACACTCTCTTAGACTCTACAAGTTTCTGCCCTTAAGAATCTTCCAGGCTAACAGACTCTTAAAGCACAACAGGGAACCTGAATACCATGTCCTGATGTGACGTCATTAGATGAAAGGACCCTGAGTAAGGGGCAGTGCTCCTGGACTGCTAATAAGAAAGGCGAGTCATCACCCAGATGGCCTTGAGTTACCTGACACAGGCTGGAAGAAGGAAGCTGGTGTGGGGAGACGCAGCATAATCTAGTCCTATCTTAGGGGGAAGGTGGTAGAGCAGCCTCAGGAAGGCAGCTCTAGGAACACGTCCCTCCTCCTCCCTGTCTCACCATGAGCACACCATCCATTGGTGCTGGTTTGTTCAAGATAAGAGGACGCGGAACAAGGACCCACGGAAGACACAAAGCTGAGCTGAGTAAGACAAGGCGTGGGCCTCAAGGAGCTCAGATCTAGCTGAAGCGACCCACCTTCTACCCCCACTCACAACTGCAGCTAGAGAAGCCTAAAGCAGACTGATGCACAGAGCACAGACCGTGGCAGGATGGGCACCGAGCTGTCCCTTGCAGAAGGGCTCTCTGAAGTGGGTGGCCACCCTAGAAAGGCGTGAGTGTGGTACCTTCGGGAGGCAGGGAGGGGACAGGCCTGACTGAAGCAAGAGAAGGTGCTTAGAGGTCAAAGTGAGCTACCCTGTGAAGCCTTGCATGGCATATGAAAAGTCTGGGCTGCATCCTGCAGTGTCCCAAGCAGTGGGGCCCATGATTAACCGGTGCCCTAGGAAGCTGGGCCTGGCACTGGCATCGGAGTGGAGGAGAGGCAAGAGATGAAAAGACCAGTGGCTGTGGCTGCCTCAGTTCCTTAGATTGGGGGTACAGACGGAACAATCAGATAGAAATGGTGCTGTGAGACATCATCCCTCTGGCAGCTCCCGATCCTTCTCAGCTTGCCACCCAGGCGAGCTGGCAGGTGCAGGCTGCCCTTCCGGGGCTCTCTGAGCATGTGAACAAGGCAGCCTGACTTCACTTTCCTTTTATTTATTTTTTTTTTTTTTAACAAAAAAAGTGAAGTAAGTACAGCATTCTCAGAGGGGAAGAAGAAAAGTGAATACATGAAATCAACATGCCACATCTCTGCTGGCTGGCAGCTGGGGAGATGTGGGCTTTGGAGTAAATGCCAAGCTCTCTCTGCCTGTCTGTGAATTCCTCAGGCTGGCAGCATGAGGCAGGGCTCAGTCTTTGGTCTCTCCCTCACCCACACACAATCAGAACCAACGGGCCAGCCCACAGCCCCTTTCTGACCCATGCTGAATATTCCCACATTTGACACAAGGTACAGCTTGTGAGGCACCCTGTGCCTTTAAGCCTCAAACAAGGCAGCCTCCCACAAAGCCAGGGTTCAGGTTAGACACAAAGCGGTGTCTGCCACCCAAAAGAGCCTGTGACATGGGCACCATTTTAGAAGGGAGAGCTACTCACCTCCCCCCAATTTTTAAACTCCAAATTTGGGATCTTCTTCCACTGTACAGTACATAAAATGCTTTCGTTGCTGAGCAAACCATTTAGCAACCGTGCCAAAAGAGAACAACGGAGAGATCCCTAGCAGGGGGCCCACATGGTGGGGGGAGGCTACAGGGCAGGGGCTAGGAGATTGGGTGTTACCATACTTGGCCATGATTCAGGAAGGACGGTAACATCGATGGTGAAAGGGGTGGGGTAGAAAAGAAGGAATGGTACTGTTACTTGTTTTTAATCTGTTTGTTTTTTTAAGTTTCTGAGACTAGTAAAGAAAAGAAAGGCCAGGCATGGTTGCTCACACATGTAATCCCAAAACTTTGGGAGGCCAAGGCAGGTGAATCGCTTGAGCCCAGGAATTCGAGATGAACCTAGGGAACATAGTGAGACCTTATCTCTACAAAAAATACAAAAATTAGCTGGGTGTGGTGGCATGCACCTGTAGTCCCAGCTACTCAGGAGGCTGAGGCGGGAGGATCACTTGAGCCCGGGAGGCCGAGGCTGCAGTGAGCCATGATTGTGCCACCACACTTTGCTTGGGTGACAGAGTGAGACCCTATCTCAAAAAAGAAAATAAAAAAACAAGCAGGGTTTGGTTTTGGTGGGAAAGTTCACAGACAGAGGGACACAAAGGGTGGCCAGGGTACCTCCCTCTCTGGAGAAAGGTCTGCTCCTCCCTCCTTCTTGGCCCTTTGTTCAGACTCCAACTACAGTTTGCCCACCTGCCTCTGCTCTGGTCACTGAGCTTCTATAAGAAGGCAGAGGCTGTGTCTGGGTCATTTTACCCCACCCCCCAGTGCCTGTCAGTGACCACCCCACAGCAGGTACTCAGGAAGTGCTGGAGGACAGAGGGGAAAGGCAGACCAGCGTGCCTAAATCTTGAGCTCTCCTCAAGGACAGCCTGACAGCCCTGAGTTCATTAACTAAAGGATGGGGCCCAAGCCAGAAATCTATGGAATTGTTCCTGGAAAGCAGGCTATCCAAGAGCGTCTGAACCTGACAAGCTGAAACACCCAGCTACAGATAAGAGTGCAAATGCCATGCGGTCAACTATCTCACTCACAGCCATATCCCCAGCACGTGGCACAGCCTGGAATGGATGGATGGATGGACAGACAGAAGGACAGATAAACAAATGTATGGAGGAAGAGGTGGGAAAGATCTGAGGTAGAAAAAAGAGAAGACTGAGACAGGAGCAAGTGAGGGACAGGCAGCCCCTCGACCTCTGCCCGATCGGAGTGGGCTGGGCCTCTTGGAGGGGCTCCACGGAGCACAGCCAGGAGCACTGCTGCCCCAGCTCCAAGTCTCTGGTGAACCTTACACATTCCCTAGTGTTGCGTGTCACCTCTCAAAGCCCAAGAGCAAAGCTGCCCCCCGGCTACGGTCAGCCCTTGTCAGAGGCCACTTCTGGCTACCAGAAAACATGGCCATGCAGAGACCCTTGGCTGTGTGTATAGTCTACCCATGACAGGTGGGCACACTGCTCAGAGCATGTACTGGGGCCTTCGGAAAGATCAGTTAGCTTAGCGCCGAGGAAACATCGGCACAGCTATAAACCAGCTACAGCAATCCTGCCCCAGCCAGGAGTACTGAAAATGTGGCTTCTGGACCATGAGAAGCCAGGCAGGTGGTGTGGATTGTCACAAAGCCAGCCTCACTCCCACTGTCCCCAAAATCGGCTCACACCACATGCCCTGGTTACTGTGGGTCAGCCGGCCTCAGATGCCTTCAATGACCCCTGTCCATACCACTATCCAACTCAACCACAGAGAACAAAACTCTAGTAAAATCACAAAGGGGGAACACTCTGGGCCTTGGGACTAGATGAATCTGTGTCCAAATCCCATCTAGAGTGAGTTACCCCACTGCTGGATGCCTAGAATGACCACTTAATTGCTCCATATCTCAGTTTCTTCAGCTAGAAAATGGAAATAATATGCACCTTCCCCAGCACTATGTAAAAAAATAAGGAATAAAGGTTACGAGGGAACACAGAAGCTGTTCAATGGATGGAGGCACTATTATCATTCCCAACAATACTTATTATAGTCAACATGGAACCAGCTCCTGTCTAGCTACAGTGTAGCTGAACAGAGAAAGAAACATCATCAATAGCTAATGTTGTGTGGCTGAAATTCTAAGGGAAATGCTGGCTGCCCTCCTCCTCCTCTTCCTCCTCAGGGAGGCCCTCAGCTCTGAGCCCTCTTCTCTTCTGCCCAACTTTCCTCTATATGACCATCTCCTCCGTTCCAGGGCCATCTGCATGCTGGTGACCCCTAAATGCACACCTGGACCTGACTTGTCTCCTGAGCCCCAAGCACAGGTCCCCAACTCCTGCTTGTCATCTCCCTGGCTGTCTCCCAGACAGCTCCAGGAGGGACTGACCTTGCCCCAGATGTGCTCCCTGGCACTATCTGCTCCTTCTCAACAAACGGCTTAAGTTCTCACCCCACTGCTTATGCCAGAAGCCCCAGACTCATCCCTCATCCTTGGCTCCCGGTTGTCACTTGCTCCCACCTCGAAGCAAACACAAGTCCAAGCCGCAGAGCCTCCCTGCACCTGGCATCCTCCTCGTCCCCGCCCTTGTCCAGCCCTGCTTCATGGCTCGCCTGGGGTCCTGCGGCAGCCCCTGCAGCCCTCCATTCCCTCCTGCGCCCATCCATTCACCAAGAGCAGCCAATGCAATCTTCCCACTCGTGCCTCTCCACTGTAACCTCATCAGTGGCTTCCCATCTTACTTGGATTACAATTGTGTGTGCCTGTGTGTTTCCTAGTCTACTTTTCTAGTACAGTCCAAATCCTTAGAGCAACCCTAAAGGGCCGACATGACTGATCCCTGCCTTTCTCTCCAGCCCCTGTCCAACATTCTCTGCTCACCCATTATTGCCACAGCCGTGAACTCTCGGTGCTCTGACCTCCTCAGAGCCTCCGCCCATGCTGTTCCCTCTGCCTGGATGCTCTTCCTGGGCCCACTGCCTGGCTTCACTCTACTCACCCCTGAGCTCTTGTGAATTATTGAAGAAGGTCTATTATAGTTTTCTGGCTGCCCCCCACTGTCAAAACTAAAGCCCCCTTTCTTTCAATACAACTCCTCACAGCACCATTTGCCCCTTTTTTTCTCATAGCAGTCACCATCATTGGAAAATCCATGTTTGTTAGGGTGACAATGTTACTGTCTGATTCTTCTACTAGACCATGAACCCCAGAAAGGCAGAGACTGCCTATGTCTCCCTCACTGCTTTACACCCAGTACCCAGTACTATTCCTGACCTACAGTAGGGGCCCAATCAATACCTGATGAACACATGCAGAGGAGCTCAAGGGAGGGCAGGCACAGGGCAGGCAGGGCCAGCAGGGAGGGCTTCCGGGGCTTTCCAGGTGTCTGATCACCTCGTGCCACCTAAGGAACAAAGCCTGAGGACACTGATGACCTGTGTGGCCTCTAGTTGCTCAACCTCTGGTTCCTCAACTACAAAACAAGCAGGCTGGACTAGTTGTTTCTCTAAGGTTCCTTAGAGCCCTGAAATTCACACCCTATGAAATGGCACTGGACAGGCAGGGGGGAAGGGGAAGAGCACCCTGGCAGGGGGGCAGCTGGGCAGAGCCAGGGCACAGCAGAGGGCCCAGGACATTTGGGAGGCACCCACACGCTCCACTGGAATGAAGCTTTGCAGAAAGGGAGCCTCAAAGGAGGGTGGGCCAGAGCACAGATGACCCTGGATGCCAGTTTAAAATCTGTACAGGTGCTTGCCCATCCCACTCCTCTCAGCAACTCCATCTCCTATACCTTTCTTGGCCTACACTCCCACCAAATTAACCCACATCAAATTCCCCCTCATCCCCTGACCTTTGCACTGGATGCTCCCTCTTCCTGAAACCCCCTTTCCCCAACACCCCGAATGGCTAACATCCACAATCCAGTTGGCATCAGGGTGCTGTCACCTCCTCCAGGAAGCCTCATTGGTATACCAATAACGCATAGTTAATCCTGCCATGATGCCACCTGTTCCCTGACCTTCCCCCACTCCCAAATTGTGAGCTCCTTGAATGCAAGGACTGTGTCCCTCCTCTTTGTCTTCCAAGCACTTGGCATTTGTCTAGCACACTGGTGCTCTAAAGTCACTGCTAAATACATGAGTAGCAACAGGAAGAACCTTTGTGTGCACCTTAAGGTGAGAGCAGCTCTTTAGAAAAATCAGCCTTTGCTTGGAGCAGGGCAAGCTTTACAAAAAGAGTCAGAATGGCCACTCCTGCAGGACAGGCATCTCCTCTTAGAGAAGGTTTAGCAGGTAAGAGGGGGCAGCAGAGATTGGGCCCTAGAAGAACGGGGCTGATAGTCTGCCTGGACAAAGAGTCACCCACTCTGGGCTCTCAGGCCCTGTTTTGCAGGAAAGTTCCAAAGCAGCCCATCTTTCATCCTAAGGCCAATCAGCATCCCTGTCAGATCCTCAAAAGGGCCTGGAGTAAGAGCCACTGTGCTGGACAGACAGATGTACCTGCCCATACACATATGCACACACTGAGCCCACTGCTCCTGGAAAACAGGAGAAAGAAGGCATTTGTTATTAGTACTTATCAAGGAAGGCAGGTGGCTGCGGGGAGGATGAGATA
This sequence comes from Gorilla gorilla gorilla, assembly GCF_029281585.2. NCBI lineage: Eukaryota > Metazoa > Chordata > Mammalia > Primates > Hominidae > Gorilla > Gorilla gorilla. The sequence continues at coordinate 18,826,734 of NC_073234.2, read as the reverse complement.
AGGCAGACCGCCGGGCACACGGAAGTGTGATGAAGCCTGCGACTTATTACCATGCACCAGTGGAAATGGACTGACCCAGCAAATCCAATATTCCTAAACCACTCCACGGAGGGTGCTGACTTGCCAGCTGAGACAGCGCTCTGCAACCTCACATCCAGCCTGACTGTGCAGCTGGGACCCTTCTGCTGATTTCAGGAGCTGCTGCCTGCTGCCTCCCTCGGCCCACTCTCCCTCTACGGGGCTGGTACTACTAGAGCCAATGTGGAAGAAGGCAGTGTGTGAGCAGCACTTGGGGGTGCTGTAAAGTGAAGAAGATGGAGAAGAACCAGCGCCCCAGATTCCACACTGCTCTGCAGCCCTCATGGGAGGGAGCCTGTGCATGTTCCACTCTCGCTGATAGAGTGAGAGGTGTCTGGATGGGTGGCAGGGACAGACTTGGGCATCCCTAATGGCTGTCTTATGGCTCGAAGGCCCGCAGTGCATTAAGTCACTTGTGGCCTCTGAACTGCCATCGGCCGCTCTGTAAAGTAAGACAGGAGCACTGGCTGTCATCTCACTCCATCTCTCTTCCCTCCTCCCCATCAGGCTGGCCCACAGCTATGGGGCTGTCATTCAAGGTGCCTCCCACTGAAGGGGGCATCCTAAAGGCATCCAGCCTGTCTGAAACCTGGAGGCATCTTTTCTCATTTCAAGGTACTTGAGGTGAAAATAGTCACAACTCACACCCTCGAACCAGCCATCCAGGCTGCCAAGACTCTTACAGTCCCAAAAGGTGCTTTCAAAGGCTCTTAGGTTGCTCCATCCCAGGTCTGTTCCTGTTGTAACCCAGTCACACATGACTGGGCTGCCTCCTGTCTGCCAGTCTCCTGACCAGGCTCCCTGCACCCTCTCCCTCCTTAGTCACCCTGCCACATGCTGCCACTAGTACTGGCCCAAGGCAGAGCTTGGCACATGCCATCAGCTCAGAAACTTCCCCAGGGATTTAAACACAAATACTCAAGCTTGTCACTGGGGCCCTTCTACATGGTACTCTGTCAGCCTTCTTCCCCACAAATCCCAGAGCTGTGCCCTCTGCTTCCAGCAACACCAGCCCCTCAAGGTGCAGCCCACCCCTGTGCCTACATGCACCTGCCCTCCACCTCCGAAGCCTCCCCCATCCTGCTCAGCCTTGAGGAGATGTTTCAAGGTTCATCTCAAATGCCACATCCTCCAAGAAAGATCCCCCAAAATGAAGAGGCACTCTTCTTGTTCTAGTCATCTCTTTTGGACACCGATTTTACTCTGCATTGCATCACAGCTATTTGCATAAATGCTTTTCCTTTGTACAAGACTAGAAGCTCCAAGCGGGGAGAGCTCACCCGCACTCCTCTGCGGCAACCAGCGCAGCCCCATACATGGTGCACACTTAGGAAACTAAAGAGAAACTGAGTCCCTCCCACAATGCACAGAGCCCCCGAGCCTCACCCCCACCTTCACCACACATACTCACCTCAGTGTACGTATCTGACACCCTCTAACACTGCCCTCGGCCTATCTGGGAGGTATTCACCTTGATAGATCACCACCATCACCACCATGAGTCCTCTCTGGAGGCCCTCTCTGGAGTCACCCACCAGATCCAGCCATCTACAGAAACCACCGGGGGGCTCAGATGTCCAGCCTGGAGCTCTGAGAATGTGGCTGGGCTCCGTGAGGCCCAATGTGTCCAGGTGGCTGCATGTCACTCATCCCCCAAGCTCCGGCCCCAAGAGGCGCTTCCACATCCCAGCCAGGCCAGGCGCCAGGGCACACCTGCTCTTCCCCTCCCCCACACTGCTGCCAGAGGAAATGCCAGCCTGAAGCCACGGCCAGCCGGACACAGCAGGGACACACCCTGGGCACTGATGCTGCCCCCTCCCTTCCTCTGCCACCCAGGCCCGGGTACCTGACTAGCACCCTGGTGCAGCCCCCATCCCTCCATGCATGCACATTCCCCCTGCCGCTCTGTCTGCTTCCTGCAGAGATGAACACACAGCAAGCACAGTAGTACCGCAGGAGCCTGGCAGGGCACAGAGCAGACCACCCCAGTGCTGTGGAACCCGGGGAGACACTGACAGCTCCCTGAGTGCAGGACACATGTCTTGAATGAATGAATGAATGAATGAATGAATGAATGTGAGCATGCTTCTGTTTCCTCATCAGTATAATGGGGTTAAGTGTGACCGTGAGGGACAGATGAGGCAGTGTCTGGGAAACTACTTTATCAAGTGGGAGGCACTTGTCTTTGGAACCTTTCACCCCCACACACCACAGCCAGCCATCACACTTCATAGGAGCTCGATAAAAGCGAGACACCTATGCTGATGAATCAGTCCCTGCAGAGTACCCCAGCACCCATAGGTACGCCACCCTGGGTTTGCCACTGCAGATGTTGCCAAGGAGAATTAGCATTACAGAGCAAACGCTCCATCTGCATCTGGGCGAAGAGCAATCAAATGAAAGGGTGGAACAGAAGTACCCCTGAGTACATGCGAGAACTGGGGGTTCATCCTGGGAGTGCCCCGAGGACCTGCCCAGGGAGAGTCTGGCCCATCAGGAAGGGCTTCTTGGAGAAGGGGTATGTGCTGGGCTTGCATGGCATCCAAACAGAATGAGGACAGAGGAGAGAGAGGCCTGCGTGCCTGAATACCGCAAGCCAAGGCCTGTTCATGGTGACTCTTGCAGCTTTTTTGAGGGGCTCTCATACTAATGATCACATCTGACCCTCACCACACCCCTGCAAGATAAGCAGGGAAGTTGTCTCCGTTTGTAAAAGAGGGAACAAAGGGCCAAAGAGGGGAGAGCACTCGTCTAAGCAAGTAAGGAGAGCTGGGACTGGAACCTATGTCTCCTGACTTCCAAAACAGTGAAAACAGTGATCTTTCCTTACACCAAGCGGCCTTACCTGTGTCCAGTGCTGGGCCCTGCTTTTATGGACGAAGCTGGCCACTCCTGGACATACACATACCCATGCCACCTGCACAAAGGCAGGCTGAGGAAGGAAGGAAGGAGGCTGAGAGGACACTCGTGCATTTAGGATTACCCAGCTAGGAAAAGCAGAGACGCCCCACATCGCAACACCAAAGGACAAGCCCTGCCAATCCTGGAAAACACACCACTGCCCCGCCAACCCCAACCTTCATCACCCTCATCCAGTGTCCCCTGTGCTCTTTCTGACCACATGGCATGAACACAGGTGATCTGCCAAGTGAAAGAAAACAGAGGCCCTCCCCTCTGAAAGCACAGCACAGGTAGAGTAGAGGTAACGATCCAGTGGTGGGCTGGTAGACGTTCAACAATCAGCTCTACAGGGGAAAAGCCCCGATTCAGAGTGCTTGCCAATGCCATGGTGTAAGTACTCCCACCACGGCCAATTTCAAGCTACTGGCAGGCAAATGTTCTAATTACTTTCTAATAGGCTCTCAAGAACCAGTACAAGTAGGCTCCAGCAAACGACTGTAACAAACCCATCTCCCTCCCTCCAAAAGAAACTCCAGGCAGAGAAAAGAAATCCAGCACCATCCTGCCCCCTCCTCCCCAGGAATAAAAGTCTCAGGTCAGAGCTTGGGGAAGAGAAACAGAGGCTGGACGAGTCATAGGGAAAGGATGGGGCAGCCCCCTGTCTGGTCTCCTGGGGCCTCCCCAGGAAAAACACAACTGAAATTAGCTCTTATACTACAGTGATCGTGTCTCTTAAGTGAGACCATGCCACTGATCTGTGCAAAACCCCCTAATGCCTTCTCATGTCTCTCAAAGAAAAAGACAAAGTTCTTAGAAGAACTTGTGTGTATACACACACACACCCACACACACACAAACGAACTCCTGGCCCACTCACTCCACTCCAGCGACATTGTCCTCTGTGCTGTTTCTTACACTGGAGACTTTACATTGGCTGTCCCCTCTGCCCGGAACATTCTTCTCCTAGATCTCAGCACTGCCACTCCTCTCAGCTCCTGTAAACCTCCACTCAAATGGCATCTTCTCCATGAGGCCTTCCCTGACCACCCCATTCAAAACTGTACCTCCCCCAGCACACTCCATCTCTCTTCTCCTGCTCAGCTTCACTTACTGCTGTATTCCCAAAGCTACGAACAGTTTCACACAAGACAGGTGTAAGTATTTTTGAAAGAATGTATGAATGCCTGGGAAAGGTCTCTCCCAAACCCCTAGGTGCCATCTTGGCTTCCCAAGAGCAGGCAACTGGGGAGTGAGAGAGCCCTGTAGTTAGCGCCTGCCCAGCTGAGACTCAGGATACCTGCGTTCTTGCCCTGGCCCTGACATCTGTGACCTGGCACAGCTGCATCCTCCATCCCACCTTCGCAGTTCACTATTTAGGCTCTAATGGGACCCTACATGGCTAACCCTGGGCAGTACCGAGGGCCGGAGCTAAGGCCAAACAGGACACCAAGTCTGAAGGCCCCTGAGCTCCACAGTGAGAGCCTCCAAGGTCAGGTTCGAGGCATTCCCTTTATTCAAAGGTCTAGGAAAGACAAGCCCTTTGCTTCCCCTCTGCACCAGCCACACCCAAACTCCAGCTACATCCATTCCCCATTCTCCAGCTCTGGGCCTAGAAGAAACCCCCCAAAACACTCTCTACCCCAGTGGTTAAAGCCAGCAGAGCCCCAAGCCCAGGCGGCTGCCCCATCAGGCCTCAGGCGGGCTCCCCACATGCCCAGCGGCCAGCTCACGCTGCTATTTTAAGCTCTGCGGGCCCAGCTGCAGCACGTAGCCACAGCAGGCTGGCAGCCGGGGTGGAGGTAGGGAAGCAAACTCACTAAGGAGTGCTGACCTGAGGCGCTCCGAAAGGGGAGACTGGTCATCCCCTTACCACCACCCCTTCTCTACACAGACTGGAAACTCCCAGGCCCACCCTCAAATCCACCAGCCATGGGGAAAGTGAGTCAGGAGCTGCATTGGGCACGCCTACATTCCATTTCTGAAAGTGACCCCCTGAGTTTCCACAGCAAAATGACTCCTAGCCCCACCCTGCCAACCCCTAGAAATTCCAGCAAAGCTAGAACAAGCACAGCACCTATCTTCCAGGTGCTGACAACATGAGACAGATACCAAGAGCACAGGCCAAAGAAAGGAGCTAACCTGCTACTGTCTGAGTCAGCTTATCTGCCGATCCCCCAACTCCCTTCTCCCGCCCCGTCTCCCCTCAGTGACTGTGCACAGTGCCAGGCACACAGCCACACTCAATAAATACTTGCTGATTAAATGACTGCTCCTAAATGCATGCTGAAACCAAACATGATGGAAGTCGTCTAGGGGATAACACAGTCTTCACTACTCTTATCATGAGCCTTGTTATTATCTGTGTTTCTGCTGACCTCATTGCACACCGAAACAGAATAAAGACTATAGAACCAAGGAACCAACGGAGTTTAGTAACAAAGCAAGGATGCCTCCCTGCTGGCCAGGGAGGAAGTCTGCCACTGCACCACTCCAGCGGGACAGTTACACTGCATTCCCTGTGAACTGTGCCCCCTGAAGGTGTGCAACACAGAGGCCCTGTTCCAACCCTGCTCTGCCATGGACACCCAAGCCTCCGAGAGCTGGCTTGAGAAGGAACGCACAGAACAGGAACTCCGGGTGCAAGCTATTCCCATCCCCAACCTCATGCCGCAGAACACCAGCAAAACCATGCAGGGCAGGACGGGTCACACATGCCCGGGGCTCCCGGCAGCATCCCGTGGCTCTAATCGCTCAGCTGAAGCAACATCAGCACCAGGGAAAGAGGAAGGAAATCCAGACGGTGCTATCATCGGGGAGCCCTGCTACCTTTCCCCTTGCTACCTGTCTCTCTCAAGACCAAACCAGCACCCACACCTTAAAGAAATAGATTCACTACCTGGATTGGGGGAAGAGGGACATTCCTTGGACTCTTTCTTTTTTTTCTCTTTCTCTCTTTCTTTCTCTCTCTCTCTCTCTCTTTCTTTCTTTTTTTCTTTTTTTAATAGGGTCTCACTCTGTCACCCAGGCTGGAACGCAGTGGCACAATCTCAGCTCACTGCAGCCTCCACTTCCTGGGTTCAAGTGAGCCTCCCACTTCAGCCTCCCAAGTAGCTGGGACTACAAGTGTGCACCACCACGCCCAGCTAATTTTTGTATTTTTTCTAGAGACGGGATTTTGCCATGTTGCCCAGACTGGTCTCAAACTCCTGAACTCCTGAACTCAAGCGAGCTGCCCACCTCGGCCCCCCAAAGTGCTGGGATTACAGGTGTGCACCGTGCCTGGCTGGATTTTCTTATTGAAGGAAGATCCCAGAAGCTATGGGCCGTCAGAGATCATTTGGTCTACTTCTCCCTCCCCCTCCCTTCCCTGGCTTCAATCAATCCAGACCCTTCTGGACATTTCTATTATAATTGTAGAAGCAATGACAACAGCCTGCAATTATAGAAAAATGTATGCTGTTCAAAGGGATTTCACATACGCGACCATCACAAAAGCCCTAGGAAGTCACTGCAGCAGACATCATTGTACCCAACTTACAAAAAGATTCCAAAGGTGAAGTGGCACACACCTGAGGCCAATCACCGAGTAGACTGGAACCTGGGTCTTCATACATCTAGTCCAGTGTTCTTTCCCAAATGCCGAGTTCCCTCTAAAACTACTTCTCTAAGCGTGGGTCCCAGGCCAGTTGCTCCAGAATCCTTGGGTATTTGGTGATGAATGCAAATTCTGGGGCCCACTCTGGCCTAAAAGTATCTGGAGGCAGAATGTTGATAACCTGCCCTGTGAATGCTCTGTGGGGGATTCTGAACTGTGTTCAACCCTGAGAGCCCCTGCTTTCTTTGTTGACTGGATCTAACTGGCTCATCCTTTCACTAACCAAGCAGCAGCTAATCTCCTACCTCCGCCAGCAACTCTCCCCAAACTAGAGCCTCTCTGGGTATAAAACCTCCATTGCTGTCCTTGGGTTCATCTCCCTGAAGATACATTCGCACCTAATCGCCAAGGTGACCCTTACACATTTCTGTCAAGAACTGGAAGTCACGCCAGCTGCGGAGAAAATCCTGGCCAAAATCTTCCCTCCCCACTTTGAGAAGGGACAGATCTCAGATCTGCCTAAATCCCTCTGTTCAGCCCAAGCCCATATTCCAGATGTGCCTAGCACAGAGGGATGCAGTGGGAGAGAAAGGAAAGGAAGAAGCAGCATGAAATCACTCCAGAGTGGCCTTTCTTTATGGCACCCTGGGGGCCCCACCCCTCCAGAAGCTTTCTCTGAGCACTTGGCCACCGCGGGTGCTCCTACTTGCATGTGTCATCAGCAATGGCGCTAGCTCTGCCTTTGACTGTTCACTTTCAGGTACGCCCTAACCCCAGCAAAGCCGACAGAGCAGATCCCCAGTATTCCGAGCCTCAGTCCCGGAGACAGCTCTCAACCTGCCTCAGGCATCTGTCTCCGACCATGCGGCCCTGACCCTGTCTCCGCCACTCTGTGTTGTGCTCAGCTCCTGACTGGCTGTTGCAGCCTCAGGGAGGGCTGCGTGGCCTGGCTCACCTCTCTGCCTGCCCCAATTCTAGGCTCCAATTAGCCTCCCCTCCCTTGGCATGGAGGCTTCTCAGGCTGATGGCCCAGTTACAAATCCCCGCCTGGTGGTCCCAACACACAACTTCCTCCCACTTTCTCCCCCTCACTGCCTCTCGATCACATGGCCTGGCTGACAGCCTGAGGGGCAGGTCTCTCTTTGCGGACAGACCTGTCAGCTGCAAGAGAATGGGGTGCCAGTTGTATTCCTGCTGAGTCACCTTTAGCATCTCCCACACCCTAGTCGTGTGCCAGTTGCTCAATAGCACTGTTGAATGAATGAATGGGCAGATGAATGAATGAAGAACTGCAGCCCGGCCAACTTTTCTGGTGGTATCTAGTGAAAAAAAAAAAAGGTAGGAAGAGGGAAGAAAGTCATAGGAAGAGAAAGAGAAAAGAGCTCCCTCACATAAGGCCAAGAACAAGGCCATCAGCTCAGAGGAGGCTGTGGGCCCCAGGCAGCCTTGGGTGGGCGCAGCAACAGCCTTCCTACCTCCAAAACCCTGAAGCCCTCCACCCTCCATCAGTAACCAGAATTAGCAAATTAGCAGTTTCTTCATTCCATCAAGCAGAGCATCCCCCAAGCAGAAAGCCAGTCTAATCTGGGTGAATTAATTGAGTAATTAACTTCCCTGATCTGCTCCCTCCCAGCCCACCTTTCAGAAAGGGTTGGTAGCGCCCCACAGGAGGGTTGACTGGGGGCCAGGGGTCAAGGGGGCTACAGCCTTCTCCACCAGCCCCAACTTGCCAAAAATTCCTGTCTACCCTACATCACACACAGGCCCTCCAAAGACCTCAAAGCCCCCTCCCAAGGCACACAGGCCTCCAACACACAAACACAAGCACACAACACATGTGCACGTGCATGTCCACACACTGACTGTGGGAACACCTCTCAGTCAGCTTGGATTCTGGCTGTGGTTCCAGTTTTGAGCTCAGGCACCCATGGGACGATGCAGGTGGCCTGTCAGATACAGCAAAGGAGCAAGGAGAAGCAGGTAAAATGAATCTGGAGAAAAGACTGATGAAGTGAATCACAGAAAGCAAGAGGCAGTGCAGGGCAGAGGGAAGGGCACAAGGGCTGGGGTCAGAAGGCCCAGGTGTGAGTCCCAGTTCTATCTCCTAGGGACAATGTGACTTTGGGCATGTCACTTAACCCCATGAGCTTCATGGGGCATAAAGCCTACCTCCCTTCTGGGCTGTCCTAGGATGAAATGAGCTCACTAGGTGTTACTTATGTCCAATCTCCTCCCCTCTGCACAGGCCAGAGGTCACCAGGCAGCCTTGCTGTCATTTCTCAGCTCTCACTACCATGGGCACTGCCTTAGCATTCTGGGCCCCCACCTGCCTACCTCCACTTTCTGCCTGAGAGATGCAGATGAGGTGGTAGGGAGACATGGGTCAAATCAGTCCTATCATATTCAAATCCCAGCTCTGCCCCATGACAAGGCACTTTCCTTCTCCGCATCTCAGTTTCCTTGTCTGAATTATGGATACAATAAATGTCCAACCACACACAGTTGATGATCTATGTCCAGGGCCCGATTCCGTGCCTAGCACACACCACACTTCATACACAGTAGATAATATTTCTTTTAATTATCATCCCCATCATGATTCTGGCTAATGCAATTAGTCTTCCCCTCTGGAGTAGTAAAGCAGAGGCCTAATTCCTCTCCCGGGTGCCAGCCGCTCACACATAAGATGGTGCCATGGGCCCCGAGTCTTCTCTTCCCCAAGCAAACATCCCCCCCCACCCATCTTTCCACTGTGACTCATGCCGAAGCCCCCTGCCCAGTCTCCTCCTTGTCCCTCCTGGTCTACCAGTGCCCTCCCTAAAATGCAGGGCCCTGAACTCCTACATCTGAGCCGTGCGGTACCTCTAGCACCACCTAAGCACCTGGCACACAGCAGGTGCACAGAAAAATAGAATAACTTAGTGGATTCACAAGTCAGAGCTCTGTTTATCATTTTAGTATGAAAAATAATCCTGTTAACCTAAGATCCTAAGACCTCTGTCTCAAGATCAAATTTATTTTAGAAAGGTGATGTTAAGGTGATGGAGACTTTGTTAAAAAGGGCCCAAACAAGCTTCCTAGGTGACAGGCACTTACTCTGGAAACATCGACGAAAATAAAGAAGGTGAAAATCCAATTTCAAGAAATAAAGCATCTGAGTTATAACAGATATTTAACTGTGAGCCAAATAAGTTAACCTGTTAATTGTTTCCATTTGCTTTCATCTGTAGCAACCCCTAGATCCATGCTTTTCAAACTGCAGGCTGTGACCCATTATTGGGTTATAAAATCGGCTGAGTGGGGCAGAAGACTTTTTTTTTTTCTTTTAGATACAGCATCTCGCTCTGCTGCCTGGGCTGGAGTGCAGTGGTACAATCATAGCTGACTACACTCTTCAACTCCCAGGTTCAAGTGATTCTCCTGAGTAGCTAGAACTACAGGTATGGGCCACCAGCCTGGCTAATTTTATTTTTTCTGTAGAGACAGGGTCTCACTATGTTCCTCAAGCAACCTTCCCACCTTGGCCTCATGAAGTGCTGGGATTACAAGTGTGAGCCACCGTGCCGAGCCCAGAAGAGTATTTTTTAAAAATAAAACAGAAAACACCAGAAGGTATCTCACACAGTAAAGATAAGAATTAATTAATGAAACATTTTCTCAGGTGTAGCTGTGTGTGCGCTGAATTACAATGTTTGGAGAAACAATGCCCTGGGTCTTTAATGGTGACACGAATGGCCCACAAGTCTCGGAACATGGGTTGACCGCCCATGAGAATTTGCACTTTCTAGGCATGAAACTCAGAGCTGCTTACTTTCTGCAGGGAGTTGCACCTGGCCAGGAAGCTTTACCAGCTGCAGGAAATACACTGGGATTCACTCTCAAGATGGAGATGTGCCAAAACGTTACGTGTACCGTGAGAAGAGACGGCGCACGTCTTGTCAGTGGAAATGTGTTCCTGAGTCCGTCAATCTCACCGCTATCTGCCAGATAGAACTCTGGCTGAGAATCTGGATTTAACATGCTCGCCTGCAAAATGGGGAGAATCGTGCCCCAAATCTGGAATGGACAATATGTAATGTGGACTCTTTATTCATGGATTCATCACTTGATTGCTGAAACAAATCAACGTTGGTTTAAAAAAATGCATGATGTTAGCTCAGAATACAACTATACCTTCCTAACCTATTAAATTAGAGAAAACCAATTCTAAACCAAGCCAATATCTTACCCGTTACAAATTCTACTCAGCTGTCTGCCTCACGTGTCTAGAGTAGACACCACCTCCTGCTGGTTCTCCAAAACAGAAGGAAAACATCATGCCCTCACGCATCTGAAGCCTCCGTGCAGGGGACAGTGGCTTCCTCTCTTGTTTCACTTAGGGCAGAATGAGAGGAATGGGCTTAAAATGCAACAGGAAGCCTGCAGAAGACAGAGCTGTTAAAGACGGGAACAGGTGACTGAAGCAGGTGCTAGCTACCACCCTGGGCCGGTTGAACCCCACCCCACCTGGAGTCAGAGTGGGGTGAGTGTCGGGGTGTGTAATGCACCCAGCACGGTCCCTTCCTTCCTAGATGACTTTGGGAGGTGCCTTCCTGTCTGCGGCATCCATGGTTCCAGGATGAGGCAGGATGATGAGTGTGGGGTTGCCACAAACAATGGGCCCTCTCGGCCGGGCCCCGCAGCCTATTTCCAGCTCCTGATAGTTCCTGTCTAATGCCAACATTGACAGAGGAATCCAGGGCATCCTGGGCCCAGCATTGTTCAAATCACACATTCCTCTTCAGAAAAAGCTACAGAATAACTCTCATTCCTCCGCCCTCCCAGGAGAAACCACATCAGAGAATAAGCAACCAGATCCCCACATATGATGGGGACCAAGGGGGATGGGCGCGAGCCACAGGGTGTCTCCACCATTGTCCATCAGATCCCCCACAGCAGATGCACAGAATGCCCAGAAAGCTCACCTGCCCGACCCACAGCTAAGCCCACCCTCAAACCACACAGCCAAGGGCAAGTGAGCGCGACCAGAGGCCCACCTGTACCCCCACCCAGACACACCACATTCTAAGTGTTAATGTTCTACACCACCCGTCTCATTGACATTTCGTGAAAACTGCAACTAAACTCTCAGGAAAGGGAAGAAGAGATGTTTATGGAGTGCCTACTAAGCGTCAGGCACCGGGGTAAGCACGAGCATCAGAAACCCCTTCATCTGGCCGGGCGCAGTGGCTCACACCTATAATCCCAGCACTTTGGGAGGCCAAGGGGGGCAGATCACCTTAGGTCAGGAGTTCAAGACCAGCCTGGCCAACACGGTGAAACCCCATCTCTACTAAAAATACAAAAGTTAGCCAGGCGTGGTGGTGCATGCCTGTAATTCCAGCTACTCAGGGGGCTAAGGCAGGAGAATCGCTTGAACCCAGGAAGCGGAGGTTGCAGTGAGCTGAGAGCACGCCACTGCACTCCAGCCTGGGCAACAAGAGCGAAACAACTCTGTCTCAAAAGAAAAAAAAAAAAGAAAAGAAAAAGAAACCCCTTCATCTCCATGGGTCACCGGCCACAGCTGAAGACAGAAATGCAAATGGAGGGAAAAAACAAAGCACAACTGTTATGCTAAGCACTGTATGCGGAGTGGATACATGGGTAGCGGAGACGGTGAGAAAAGTTCACAAAAAAAGGTAAGAATGGCAGAGATACAAAAGCGTACAGCGGGGAAAGGCCGGCACTACCCATCCCTGATCAATACCACCACAGGAAAACACCACTGCCCTGTGTGCCCATGACACCATGCCACCTGCAGAACAGAAACCTGCACGACTGAGGGCCAGGGGCTAACCATCTGCCCAGAGACCCATCGGCGGGCAAGACACGGCCCAGACAGAGCCGACAGGACCTCACACCCTGGCGGACAAGGACACTGGCCGTCACCTGCCCGTCCTTCTTGAGTAAGAGGGCTCTGACTGAATCATTCTGTGATTAGGAATTTCACTTCTTTGTTTCCTGGTTGTAAACTTGGGAACATTACAAATCATGGAAATCCAAATTAAAACAACCAAGCCATCACTGTTTACCTAGCAGGTTAAGGCTGGGTGCGGTTGCTCACACCTGTAATCCCAGTACTTTGGGAGGCTGAGGCAGGCAAATCACCTGAGCTCAGAAGTTCAAGGACAGCTTGGCCAACATGACAAAACCCCATCTCTACTAAAAATACAAAAACTAGCTGGGCATGGTGGCAGGCACCTGTAATCCCAGCTAGTTGGGAGGCTGAGGCAGGAGAATCCCTTGAAACCAGGAGGCGGAGACTGCAGTGAGCCAAGATTGAGCCACTGTGCTCCAGCCTGGGCAACAGAGCGAGACTCCATCTCAAAAAAAATTTTCTTGGCCAAGCACGGTGGCTCACGCCTGTAATCCCAGCACTTGGGGAGGCCGAGGCGGGCAGATCACAAGGTCAGGAGATCGAGACCATCCTAGCTAACACAGTGAAACCCCGTCTCTACTAAAAATACAAAGAATTAGCTGGGCATGGTGGCAGGCACCTTAGTCCCAGCTACTCGGGAGGCTGAGGCAGGAGAATGGTGTGAACCCAGGAGGTGGAGCTGGCAGTGAGCCGAGATCGCGCCACTGCAGTCCGGCCTGGGCGACAGAGTGAGACTCCATCTCAAAAATAAATTTTTTTAAGTGACAAAATACCTATCAGCTTACATTTTTTTTTTAATTTAAACAAGGCTACTCAATGCTGGCAAGAGTGTGGCGCATCTCCTGGGGGTCCCACCACCTCCCCACTCCCCCGGCCACCTCTTGCTCATGGACTCCTAACTGGCCTCCCAGCCACTCCTCGTTTTGCCCTGCTGTCCATGGTACTCTCCCCGCTAATGCGGGGCACCTTCCTAACACTCGGCTCTGTGCATTTCACTCGCAGCTGACACACTTCAGTGGCCCCAATTTTCATGGAATATTTAAAGACGGGCTCTGGTGGGCAATCAAGGAAAGACCGGGCAACTCAGGAGGGCCTGAAAGGTGCACCATTCTCAGCCAGGTGTGGAGGCAGATGATGTAAAGATGGGAGAGCTGCTTTCGGTTTTTTTTGGGATTTTCCCTAATGTAGGACAGATACTTTCTTTGCTGTGACGAGGGCCCAGAATAGAGTCTGAGCCACCAAAGGAAAAGGAAGGAAGTCTTAGCAGCAGCAACGCTCTTAAACTATTTAGTCTTGTTTCAGCTAACTTTTAAATTGTGATTGGACCAAGAGACAAAAATATCTTAATCAATCAACAGATGTGGACGGAATGTCCTTCATTACCACAGGAGGCTAAAAGAAGGTGGCAGGCAGCACACGGACGTGACAATCCCCAGCCCACACTTAACTAGCAGCCATGAGGTGCCTGGTATATGCCAGCTGCTTGCACACAGCCGCGTGGTTCCTCATGCCTTCGCACATTCTGTTCCCTGTGCAGAGCACATGCCCCTCTCTTGGACACTCAGTTTTCTCCATGAAGGCTCTTCCTTCCCCAGCCCAGGCAAAATTGGACCTTCTCTTCTCCAATCGCTGGGCTCCCCCCATTCAGACTCTCACTCTGCACACTGCTCCGTAAGGCTCGATGCTGAGACAAGAGGAGAAGGGGCACTGGGGTGATTGTTGTTCATCTTTCAATCCCAGAACCTAGCACCGTCCCTGGCTCACAGCAGGGGACAAATGGATGAACAAGCCAGGGAATAGAAGCGCGTGAGAGCCACTTCAGGTAGGGAGCACCCACAGAGGTGAGGGCTGGGACGAATCTCATCCCCGTGGCTCTTCAGACCCTCTGAGAGCTTGGATGGGCAGGGCTTGTTCTGGGAAGGAGAAAGGCATACAGGCAGGGCTGAGCAGTGCCCTGGGAGCCAATGTGGGTCTATTTAATATGCAGTGTGCCGATTCCCAGAAATCAATGCTCATTTTTAAAACTCTGCTCCCCAGAGCCACCTTCCTGTTTGATTCCAGGGTCGGTGTTAAGTATCTTTCTATTTATAAAGCAACTCGACTGCAGTGGTACGATGCCGGTCCCACACCCAGCCACGGAGGTGGGGCAGGGTAGCACAGAAGGAGAAACTGAGGCCTGGAAACAAGATACCAGAAAGGCCAGGTACTTACTGCAACAGCGAAAGAAATCTGGGCTAGATGCACTCCCTCCCGCAACCCTGGGGCCTGCTCACTTAGAGGCCTCCAGACAAGCTGGGAAGTGCAGCTCTTGCTCTGGGTTCCCGTGAGCACAGCGAGAGACGCTGGGTCTTTCAAAGTTATTCTACCAAGTACCAAAGGAAATGAACCCAGAGAGATGGGAAGGACGAGGTGCCTGGCTTTCCCTGGCCACGCTTCTGACCTTCCTGGTGTCTGCAGCTCTCTATCTCACACCTCCTGCAAGTCAGCCCGTGCCACTGCAGCTCACAGGGGCTGCCACAGCTTGGCAGGCCCCTGCCGGGCGCTGACCTCCACCTCCTTCTCTGCCTCTCTGTCTCACACCCACCTCCAGGAGCCCAGACACCCTGATGTCCTCAAGGTCAAGGCCGAGGAAGACTGACTGCTCTCGTGCCACTTCTCCCTCCCAGTTCTGGTTTCAGGTTTAGCGCACTCCTGCTTGCCAGGTCTCACCCCAGGTGAGATGCTGCCCCTGCTCCTAGGTCCTGCAGGACAGCACATTCATCCCAAATGATGCCCCCAGCCTCGCCCAGCAGGGGTCGTGTGCACAGCACTCAGGGGTGTGTCTGCAACACTTCATATCACACAAGGCGCAGAGCTGTGGACAAAAGCCTCACCAGTTCTCCTGGCCACCTCCTCAGAAAATAAGGAAGAAAAGAAGACAGGCAGGGCAGGGGGTGTAAGGTCCGGGCGGCCTTCTCACACTACCAAATCAGGAGCTCCTCAGGTATCAATCATGTCCATTAAAACCACAGCTGAGGCCGGGTGCGGTGGCTCAGGCCTGTAATCCCAGCACTTTGGGAGGCCGAGGCGGCGAATCACAAGGTCAGGAGATTGAGACCATCCTGGCTAACACGGTGAAACCCCGTCTCTACTAAAAATACAAAAAATTAGCCGGGCGCGGTGGCGGGCGCCTGTAGTCCCAGCTACTCGGGAGACTGAGGCAGGAGGATGACATGAAACCGGGAGGCGGAGCTTGCAGTGAGCGGAGATCGCGCCACTGCACTCCAGCCTGGGCGACAGAGCAAGACTCCATCTCAAAAAATAAAAATAAAATTTAAAAAAGCCACAGCTGAAGGCCAGGTGTGCTGGGCCTGTTACAAGAAGAAGCCCCTGGCCCCAAACACAGCAGAACACACGGGCTCCTGGAAATGAACACACAAACCTCTCTACATTTTCTAACACACAGAATCCCAGAATGTTAGAATTGGAAGGAAATCTAGAAATCATCAGCTGTAAACACTCCTTACAAATGAGGGAAATGGCCAGATGCAGTGGCTCAAGCCTGTAACCCCAGCACTTTGGAAGGCTTAGGTGGGAGGACCGCTTGAGGCCAGGAGTTTGAGACTAGCCTGGGCAACATAGTAAGACTCTGTCTGTACAAAAACTAAAAAACTAGCCAGGTATGGTGGCATGTGCCTGTAGCCCCAGGTACTCAGGAGGCTGAGGCAGGAGGATCGCTTGAGCTCAGCAGTTCAAGGCTGCAGTGATCATGCCACTGCACTCCAGCTTGGGCAACAGAGTAAGATCCTGCCTCAAAAACAAACAAACAAATGAGGGAGAACGAAGTTTTGGAGGATAAATGAATTTATTCAGGGTCATCTAGCAAGGTCGGAACACAACAAATACAAACATCCCTTCCTGGTCCACATCCTTAATACCACGCTGTAGTCATTCAACAAACATTTATCAGGCAGAGATCTGCTGGGCATTTCACTTGGTATATGGGCTCAACTCAGCTGGTTCCTGTTTTCAAGCAGCTTATAATTTAAGGAGGAGGAGGGAGGGAGGGAGGGAGGAAGACAGAAAGGAGAGAGAGAGATCTTTAAACAAACGGCAGAGCCAGGCACAGTGGCTAACGCCTGTAATCCCCCAGCAACTTGGGAGGCCGAGGAACAGGATCACTTGAGACCAGGAGGTCAAGACCAGGGGCAATATAGCAAGACCCCCATCTCTACAAAAACTTAAAAATTAGCCAGGCATGGTGGTGTCCACCTGTAGTTCTAAGTACTTGGAAGGCTGAGGTTGGAGGATCACTTGAGCCCAGGAGGTCAAGGCTACAGTGAGCCATAATCATGCAACTGCACTCCAGCCTGGCCCTCATCTCTAAAAATAAAAAAAATACACAAAAACAAACTCTTTCAACAGCACAAGCATGTGGTAAGTGCTACAATGCCAGTATGGGCATAGATGAGGAGGTGTCCCATGGGAGTACCTGTGCTACGCCCAGTGGGTGAGTACAGTCTGCCTGGCAGAGGGAAGAGAAAGGGCATTGCAGGGAGAGCAAATAGCACAGGCGAGACCCAGCGGATGGCAAGGACATGGCAGAATCAAGAAAGCACAAGAAGAGTCTAGCGGGTGGTCATACAGCTCGTGAGGGCCACGGGCAGGGCTGCAGCCACACAGACTCTGGGCTTTCCTCGGGAAGACAGGGAACCACTGAACTCATCCACCCGGGCACAGTGAGCATCTCCACATGCCAGGCACAGCCAACCAGGCACAGCCGACCAGGTCAGTGGGCACAGCCACTTTGCAGGACAGCAAAGGACAGCTTGGAGGAGACTTGTCAGGAAGCTGTGGTAATGTTCAGGTAAGACGCCTTGAGCACCTGAACTGGGAAAGTGGCATCCAGAGACAAGGCAGAGGCACAGTCAGCAGAACCCGGGCGTGGAGTGAGAGAAACCGCTGAGTGCGCTTCGAGGTCAGGTGGTGGGAGGGCCCAGCGGTGGTAACAACCTGCGCTGGGACCAGCCTCTCTGTTTAATAGACTCGCCTGCTGCGTGCGGTTAGTTACCTTTCCATGCCTATGTGCTTGGTATTCCCTGCAGGCTCAATCAACACCTACAGGGTGACGCTGATTACGAAGCCAGCATGCCTCCAAAGCTGAAGAAAGCCTCGCTAAGTGACAGTGCTGATGGATCTAGTACAAGAGCCGGCCAACGAAGTGGCCCATCGCACTGCCCACCCCATCGCCCATCTCAGTCCTCACTTGTACCAGGAGTGGCTCTTGGCCAGGAGTGGGCCTCGGGAGCACCGCTGGCAGGGCCAACCAAACGTCAGTGAAAACACCCCAGACCAGACCCCCGCGGTTGTGATTCTATGCGCTAGGGTGGGACTCAGCAAGCGGCGTTTAAGTTCCCCCAGTGAGTGACACGAGCACCCACTCGTGCCAGACTAAGAACCACCAGTTATTAATCTCTCTCATTTTAGAGATAAAGAATCAGGTCTGCAAAGCTAAGCACTCGTCCACAACTGAAAACAGCATGACCCTGACCATGCCGGCTCCCCGGGGCTGCCTCCAGAGCTGGGCGGGGAGGCAGAGGGCCGCAAGACAGAGAGGGCCGCCTGCACCAGGGCCAATCTGCATCCCTCGCTCCCCAGCAGTGCGCTGAAAGCTGAGGCTGGGGTGGGGGCGGGGGAAGGGTGACGGATGGATCCTGCCTTGCTGGCTGCTACCAGAGGGCCAGGGAGGAAGAGGAGAAATGAAAAGCCTGGGAGATATCTTCCCTGTGATGTGTGCCGCTGGAGATGCCCTGTAGCAATATTTATCCCGCAGCTCTGTCCCACTGTCGTTTATCATCCAGCTTAGCCTGAGTTATCACAACCAGGACGGGACCCATAAACTAGCTACCTGACACCGTGGGGACCATGAAGCGTATTTTAAAATCTCAAGGAGCAGTTTCGACCCTCCATGGAAATTTAAAGAAATAGGTGCACCCTTCATCCCCTGGGGACTGCGGCCACTGTGGATGCAGACACAGGGAGAACGTGACACACGGGAGAAACTGCCACGCTCCCAGAGATTCACTGCAAACAAGGACCACACCCTACCTACGAGTGCAGAACCACCATCTGGTCACAGCCCCTTCTTCAGGCCAGTAGGACACACCTTTCAAAGGCCCAGAATATTTCTGGGATTGAATTTTAATCATCTGTCAATAGCAGTTCATCAAGAAATTTGGCAGTAAACGAATGAATGCTGAATTTACTGGGCATTTTCTATTACGTACTAGGTCTGTGCTGGGTAAAGGGGGTTAGAAGTATACGACCAAGTACTCAATTATCTTATCTATCAGATCTATTCACAGGGACACACAGGGATGGGTAACTAACAATACAGGAAGGATAGGTGGGTCTGATGAATGAGGGAGGGGACAGCAGGGGCTATCAGGACATCCAGGGTTAAGGGATCCTCAAGGTTGGGGCTGGCATTATGGAAAACATGAGAAGAGAGTGGGTAATCATTTGCAGACTGATAGCAAACAGTTTCTGTGGATTACGGATTAGTTATGTGTGATCTAGTTACTGGGTTTACGGCAGTGCACAAAACCAGGAGGAAAAACAAACAAGCCCTCCTATGGCTTGCATTCCAATTTGAGGACATGTGGGTGACAAATAAAGAAAAAAGAATATATCACATGCTATGTAGAAAAATAAAGAGGGATAAGGAAGATAGGACTGGGCGGGGGCAGCTGCTTTAAACAGAAAAGTCAGAAGGTCTCGGCGCGCATCGGGACAGGGCAGCAGCAGGGAGACGTGCTGGGAAACTGTTCCCATAATCCAAGCACGAGGTGATGAACGGTGGCTGGATCAGGGCTATAGCCACAGAAGCAGCAAAAGAAGGAAGAATCCTGGTTGATCTACAAAGGAACACAGGAGTGGGGAGGCAAGGAGTGTGCTTTTCAGTACATTAGGACGTCTGTTAGTCATCCAAGTGGAGACACGGATGCAATGCTTAAGAAATGAGTCAAAGAACTTTAGAAACAGAAGCAGCTTTAGAGAGCACCACCCCAGGAGTCCCTACCCAGCAGATAACGAGGTGATGGTGGACCTCGAAGCCTCAGCCAGCAGCCCCACAGGTGCCACAGCTTTGCAGGTCCTTCCGCTCTACCTCCAGCCATCCTCCCCAGCTCTCCTGCGGTGTTTTCAGCTGGGTAGGCCTGATCTCCGCAGCCATCTCATTCTACAGATAAGGTGCTCTGTGGCCAGGAGAAGCCACGTGCATGACCAGGGCCATCTGCTCCCCCATCACGACCCCCACACACAGAACTGACTCAGTGATCTCTTCTCTACGCCACGCACATCCACCAGATCAGATTTTGTTTCCAACAATGCAATTTTGACAACAAGGAGGAAGAGAAAAACAAAATCTCTGCTTCTAAAAGTCTTTTAATTATAAGGTTTGCCTTTGGAGTCTGAGTTTCTTCCCACAGATGTATATTACATGCGGAATCCTATGCTCCATGCTATCTGGAGCAAGCTGGCCATAGATTGGTGTGTCCAAGCTAGCCGTAGATTGGTGTGTCCAACGCAGGAGCTTGGGCTATAGGTATAAAACTGGAGTAACTGCAAAGTCTGTCTCCATGGAAAAGGAAGGAAAATACTGAGCCCTGGCAGGGATCAGTGCAGAATATTCCCTGCAAACACCATAAACGAGATGGATGGGAGAGAAATTCAGATGTAAGTGACATTTATTGAGCACCCTCTATTTCCAGGCTGTTTGCCTCACTCAATCCTCACAGCAACCCAGTGAGACAGGTATTATTATTCCCAGATGAAGGACGTGGAACAGAGAGAAGTAAAGGGACTTGCTCAAGGTCACGGCAGCCAGAAAGTAGCAGATATGAGATTCAGGATGCCCCCATCCCCACCCCAAGACATTCTGACTCCTCCATCAGGGCTCTTTCCTTCCCCATGCTGCCTAGCAAAAATGAGGAGAGAAGGTGCCCCATGGTTGGGTTCAAGTGGATGGCTTGAGTCCCACTCAGGGAGCTGCATACACCTCTAAGCTTCTCTGCACCCTCCACCTCCCCCAGGCTCCAGGAAGCCACCCTGCCCACCCTGACACCTGATACGATCTTCTTCCTGCCTTCAAATGTCATTCAAAACTGCCTCCTTGATAAGTCTTCCAAACTCACTCGCATGGTTCCCACTCCTCCAACAAGCTCACAGGCATGGAAGCCTTTCCCAAATGCCCGGGCAGGGATCTAGGCCTTTTCTAGCTGTGATTCCCACATCCGGACTGATGCCTATGGTGCTGAGTGTTCACAGGGTTTGTTACTAATAATGGATCACATTACTTTTATCAGCATTTTTCACTTTTCCCAGGCTGTCATACCATTAACTCACGTGGTCCTTATGGCCACTCTGGGCGTGTACACGTGTTGGGAGGGCAGGTACACGTGTTGCCCATGTGACAGGTGGAGAAGCTGAGATCTAGGGGATAAAGGACTTTCCCCAGGACACCAAACTAATATCCAAACCAGAACTAGAAATCAGAGCTTCTCCTTTCTAAGCCAAAGGCCTTTCCACCAGATCACATGAACTCCCTCTCTCTGCCCTGACTTCTAAAGCAGGGGCTTCTTCCACTCCTCTCTCAGAGAATGCCAAAGTCAATCAAACCTTCCCCCAGCCCTGAGGTCAACCTGCCCACACCCACCCGAAACAGAGTGGGTACCTTCTGCAGACTAAGGAGGAAGACAGAGCACTGAAGGTGGGCTGTGTAGTGACGGCCTCTGCCCCTCTCCCACGCTCCACGTGCAGAAGATGGAATGGTCCCTGAGAACTCACAGGCGGGTGAAAATGGAGCCGGTTTTCTCTCCTCTGGCTGCCCCATAGTCTCATCCTGGCAGACTGTTGCCAGGGGGTCTGAAATGAGGAGAGAAATGACGAAAAGAGAAGCGTACACACACTTCATGTTCCCAGCTCTGTTTAATGCCACATGAGATCACCACCTTGTATTTCCCCACTACCTTCCTTCTGAGTCACGTCCAAACCTGAGCTCATCCATCTGCACACCCACACCGGCCGGGAGGGAGGCGGGGCCCTCGAGGCAGCGCATCTGATTCATTCATTTACTCAACGAGTACTTTATGGTGGAGACACAGAAAAGAGAGGGGGCGGAGAGTGGCCTCGGCTTCCCAGAGAGACAGGGCCTGGTCTGGGAAGAGAATTAAGATTTATCAAATCCTCTCCATCCAGAGCTCAATTTTTTCCCAATGCCTATAACTGCTCTTGAGACATCCATTCGTAAAGAGATTGGATGCAGCACTTCACAAGCAAGTGACAATGACTCACACATAGAAATAGAGGGGGGCAAAGAGAAAGTAAGTCGGCTCCCCACTGCCCCCCAGCTCTGGCACCTCCCAGCTTGTGACACTCTCTTCTTACCCCTTGCAGCCTCTTCTTAGACTCTGTCCTGAATTCATTCTGTCCTGTGTGCTTGAGGCTGAGCAGCTGCAGACAGGCCCAGTTCTTGTTCACCCAGCACCCCTGCAGCACCCGGAACATATTGGGAAGGCACAGATTTTGGCTCCCCTCTCGGTCTTGAATTGAAGGAAGCAAAAAGACGAGCGCTAGAGGGGAGATTTTATTAAGACCTTAGCAACTAAAAAGGTTTGAAGCATCTGGAAAGAGCTGGCACAGTGTAGAGGGATGAAGATCTTTCCCATGATAGAGAAAAGAGCGAATGATTCTCTGCCAAGGATGACTGGTGCTACTCCTGCCTTGCAGGGCACTGAGCTAAACGGTGGAACGGTGGTGTGGTCTCCCCCCGCCTGGGCTTCTGTGGCACAGAATGAGTGACATGGGAGGGTATCTCCTGCTGCTGCTTGTCCGCTGGACCCCAGGACATGCTTTTATCCACAAAGGCCTGCAACCCAAACTGACCCCAATCCTCCCAGGAGGACAGGCCCATGACCTGACCCTGCAGAATAAGACCCAGAGCTCCCAAAGGAGCCAGTGGGCTGGGCCCAGGAGGGTGGTCCAGGCAAATAGGCACATTGCCCCAGATGGGAACTCTGCAGGTGTGGTCTAAGGCTCCCCCACCCCCAGCCAGACTGATGCCAGCCAAAGCCCCCGGAGGAAAGTCAGTCAGCCCTGGCCCCTGCACACCAGGTCAGCAGCCACATCTGGCCCCCAGCAGCTCCTAGCCCCTGCCATCCCGATCCCAAGCGGGAGGCCATGCTCACAGCACTTAGGCAGCAGTTGCCTGGACTTGGAGCCACATTTGTGAGGGCTGTACATGCCCCAAATCCAGCTCATCATGGGCTAATGACTCCACATCCACCCCAGCCCATCACCATCATCCCTTCCAGCCCAAACTTGGGCTGACCCTCCCACTAGTTTTATTAGCACCTGTACACCAAGCACCATCCTAATCATTAAGGGGAAAGATGTGCAAAAGTACACAAGAGATAAGCCCAATCTCCAGGGGCTCACGGTTTTTTTCTAAGCTGATCAATACTGCACTCAAGTTATACGTTTATCTATCATCCCTAAAATGTGTCGTAGTCTCTCTGTGTCCTCATTGGCTGGCACAGAGTAACTAACTTAATGGAAGAGCTAAAAACCTCCATCTATGTGCAAAATCCCATTCCTACTGCTCATCTTCACTGGCCATCAGTGAAATCAACAGTCGCAGTGAGATATCTCATTAGTGAGAGATCATCAATGAACTACAGCCGCTTGCAGCAACGTGGATGAATCTTATCTTTTTTAATGTTGAGAAACAGAAGCTAGACAAAAGAACACAAGCTGTATGATCCCATTTATGTAAAGGCCTTAGTCTATGGGCCGGGCGTGGTGGCTCATACCTGTAATCCCAGCATTTTGGGAGGCCGAGGGTGGATCACCTGAGGTCAGGAGTTCGAGACCAGCCTGGCCAACACGGTGAAACCCCGTCTCTACTAAAAATACAAAAATTAGCTGGGCATGGTGGCGCATGCCTGTAATCCCAGCTAGTCAGGAGGCTGAGGCAGGAGAATCGCTTGAACCTGGGAGGTGGAGGTTGCAGTGAGCCAAGATCGTGCCATCACATTCCAGCCTCGGTGACAGAGCGAGACTCCATCTCAAAGAAGAAAAAAACAAAAACAAAAAACAAAACACTAATCTACGCTGTTAGAGATCAGGTAGTGGCTACCCTTGAGCAGGAGTAAAGTCTCAAAAGGGGAATGAGGGTGATGTGCAAGGTATTAGTAATGTTGTTTCTCAATCTGGATGCTGGTCCCACAGATGTGTTCACTTCTCTATAAAAATTCATCAAATGCTGCATTGCATGCATATGTTATACTTCAACAGAAGGTTAGAACATTTTCCATTTCTGTCCATTTATTCACCCCGGTAGCCCTTTCATATAAAAGGACAAAGCTGTTCATGTAAAATAAATCACTGATCATCTATATGTATAATACTAGTCTTTTTTCATCTCTAAAATGAAGAATATGAGATAATCTCTAAGGAACCTTCCAGCTTTAGATAGTATGATGCTTTGATCCTATTCTTAGTAAAACCTCATTAATCAGTAATAACAAATCCTTTCTAAATTAGTGGAAAGTGCAAAATATGGAACATTTGTTTAAAGAAAGGCAGCGTTACTGCTTACAAGAACTAAGCACATCACAAATTAAAATATAAATGTCTATTAAATTGAAGTTAATGAAAAATATTACAATATACATTAGGCTTACATTACTTAATACTGCTTGAATATTGTTAGAATTCTGTGTCTTTCCCATGTTAGGTCCTCATTTCAACCATTTTCATCAAGAGGAGTCATGAATGCCAAACTATTACATCTGCTGTATCATTAGTGACCAAATGAGAGCGTTTCGAGAGTAACATTGACTCATATGCCTATAATTCCCACACCTCGGCCACTTCCCTCCATGGCCCTGTTAGACCGACGAGTTCCATCCACACCTGGGCAAATCTGAGCCTGGCCTGAGCCTCGGTGCAGAGCCACTCCTTGAGGCCCGTCCCCTGCATGAGGCTGCCTCGAACATGGCTGAGACACAGATTACTTATGAGACTTAAGACACCCCTGGGAGCCCGGCAACTCCAGTGATGCAGCAGATTCTAGAAGGCAGCAGGACGAGAATACTAGGCGCCATCATAAATTAAACCTCTGCTCAGTGGCTAATCTCACGGGCGCCTCACAAAGACACAGACAGACTGCCTACAGCTCACTCGCAGCCTTGAGAGCTTACAAGCAGAGGCGCCTCCCTCCCAGCTGCCAGCAGACCCACAGCTTTGCGAGCAACTCTCTCTGGGCCTCAGTATCTCCTTCTGTACAATGGGGAGAAACGCCCCGTGACCCTCGCCTTGCAGTACGGCGGCAACAACAGAACTCACTCACTAACATTTTAAATACTTCTGGACTCCCCCATGAAATAAGAGAGCATGGGGTATGTCTCAAAGGAAGTGATTTCCTGGCGGTCATCTCCAAGTCCAAAGAGCAGATTCTGCCCAAGGAACTGACACTTCATAAAGTTTACTGAAAAATCAGCAAATGAACCCTGATTCCTGGCAAACCCCCATTAATTAGCAATAAGAAATCCCTCTATTTTCCCCACCAACAGAGAGGATGAGCAGTGGGATTCGGGGCCAGTACTTCCTGCTTCTTTGCTAAGATCTAGATGCACCGAGGACTCAGGTCCAAAGACCTTCATTCCATTAGGAAAAACAGCAGCTGAGTTAGGCCTCCCTTCCCCCAGCCTAGGGCTGTGAGTGAACTTCCCCTCCTCTAGCTCCACCACCTGTCTCTGGACCAAATACAGATCACAGAGAGGCATTTCCTGAGCTCTGCAAGCTCGCTGACCCTGGAGGTTAATCCTACCCCTCTACGGCCAGGCCACCAGATGAGAGACTCTTTCCTCCCAACCAAAGGAACCACAGAATCCTAGAATTTCAGGGCTTGAAGGGACCTGAGAAGCCAGCACGTTCAAGGCTCTGAAATGTCCAGGGATTATCCCAAGGTCACAAAGCAGAAATGGAGAGGCCAGGATTCAGAGCTAGGTCCTCTGACCCTCACCCTAATGCTCTTTACTCTACCCAAGACAGGACCTCCTTGCCATCCGAAATGCCACTGTGGCCCATTGGTGGCAGCAACCTGGAGTGCTGTACCGAGAAGGCTCAGCAGGCTCAGTCTGGGTGCAGAGTTAACAGTGCTGTGATCAAGTAGCAATATCCACCTGCAGCAAAGGAGGAGGGTTTTGCAGTAGGCACTTGCCAACCTACCACGACACTGCTGGCTCCCAGGAGTCACCACAAGATGCCTCTGCATCACCACGATCCAGCAATCTCTGGGTGTCATTCTCCCCTCGCAGGCCTGGAACAAGTGCAAGGGCCAGGGAGAGGAGCTAACCCAACAGGGAAGAGAAGAAACAGCCAGAGAGTAAAGAAGACCAGAGTGAGTTGGGAGCAAAATCCAGAAAAACTTTTATTTCAAATCAAGGATGATTTGTTGAGTGCCTGCTATTCATTTATTGGACAAACACATATCAAATGCCCACTGCATGCCAGCCATGGTGGAGCTCCCTGATCAATGCTACGTACCATAGAGTGTAAAGCAAACTCCTCTTTCATTTCTGCTGTGCATCACCTTCTTTTCTGCTCTGTAGACCCTATGTCTGAAAACAGAGAGAAACCACCTCCCAGGACTGTTTTGATAATAGAAAGCAAAAACTCATATGAAAGCACCTTAGGAAAGAGAAAGCTCATCTAAATACAGAGCAGGCCATCGTTTCCTTCCTTCCCTTTCCTCTCATCAGGGACTTTGCACCTAATGAACGGTCCGGCCTCAGTACCGCTGGTCTATCCCAAAGGACCTCTATAGCTTGGCCTTCTAAGTGGGTCCCCTCCCGCTGGCCCTCCTGCCCCACCGTCCAGATCAGGAACTGGGGTGAAGGAGTGGCCTCCTCCCTGCAAAGAGGAGAGAACAGAGAGAGCTGCCTAATTAACTGGAGAGGGAAACCCAGCCTCTACATTAATGACAGCAGGTGAGTCTCTAATATCCACAGGCAGTAACTCACACCAGAGGTTTTCTGTATCCTCCAGGGCAGAGCAAGGGATTACCACTGATGTGTTATCTGCTCCAATTCTTCCTGCCAGGAGTCAAGCATAATACCTTAGTAGTGTGGTCTCACTGATGCTAGCTGCACAGAGATATGTAAATTATACGCAATGGATTGGGAACACCACACGCTGACATCTGTCTCTCGTAAATACCTCCTACTCCAGGATGTGAAACCCAGGAAAATCCTCTGAGTGGCAAAAAGCTGTAGGCAGAACAGTAACCCGGGAAAAAGACCCAACACCAACGATGTGTGACCCAGGTGCTATAGTTAAGCAGACTTTGTTGCGTGGCAAAGGTCTATGAAACACCATCCTAGGTGTAGCGGGGTGGAAGGGAGGAGAAATGACATAAAATGAGAACAGAAAGCCATGGTCCCTGCCCTATACAGGGTGTTTCAATGCTGGGGTTAAAATAGACACACAAATATCTTACCATGGGGTAGAGTGTGGAAAGTGCCAAACAGAGGTAGAAACAAAAGAGCAAGAGAAGCAAAAGATGGGATTGTCATATTCAATTATGGGGCTTATAGACAAGACATTTAAGCTGGCCCTTGAACAGTTGGCAGGCTTCTGAAAACAGCCAGAGGGCAACAGGGAATGAGGTGAAAGGAATAGCTTGAGCTCAAGGTAGAAAAGCATTCATTCATTCAACCACTATTGATCATGCCAGGCAGTGTCTAGATGCTGGGGACTCCTCAGAGAGCTGCACGAACAAGCATGGGAGTGCTCTGTGTGGACCGCAGCCAGGGACCATGGAAGGGGATGGGAATACACTTGGAGAAGAGAGTTGGGGCCCTACTGGGGAGATTCGCCAACGACTGGCAAGACTCTCCCTTCCCATGCTGTCCACAGTGGGAGGAAGGAGAAGACGTGTCCCTCTGACGTTCTGCTGCCCCTACCTTGACACTCTCTCCAACAGGCTGCCTGGGGCCTCCAGGGCTGCCTCAGCTCTCACGGCAGGGGAGATGGTGCCTTGAGCCTCAGCCCTGGAGGCCTGGGAGAGAAGGGCGACATGTAGCCTAGAGCCTGGTATAACCATAATTTGTTTCATTAACTTCCCTTAAATCTACCCGGGGGACCTATTAGCTCTGCTGAGAAAGAGCTGAGGGGAAAGCAAATGGTCTTCTTCTCGCCCAAAAGCAGGGTTAGATTAAAGGAGCCAAAAAGCTGAAAATTACTTCTTTTTTTTTTCTAAACATTCATCACCTCTGGTCTTGGCTGTCACTATCATCTTTTCCCTGGCTTGATCAACGGCTTCCAAGAGCCCCATCAGCTGGACCTAGGGGCCCTCAAATACCTCTCCAGGTAGAACAAGAGTTGATAACCTCTCTGCTGTTGGTTCCTGCAGGTCTCTCAGCCAGGGACACTCCCCTGCTATGATGTAAGCCCACATCCTCCTGTTCTGACCTTCACCGTCACCTGAATCAATTATTTAGCATGCAGCTGCATACAGCACTGTCTTAGTCTGTTTTGTGTTGTTATAAAGGAATACCTGAAGCTGGATGATTGATCAGGGAAAAGGTTTATTTGGCTCACGATTCTGATGTCTGAGCATCTGGTGAGGCCTCAGGCTGCTTCTGCTCATGGTGGAAGGCAGAAGCGAGCCGGCATAGGCAGATATCACATGGTGAGAGAGGAAGCAAGACAGTGGGGGGAGGTGCCAGGTGCCAGGCTCTTAAACAATCAGCTCTCACAGGAACTATTACAGTGAAGATGTACTCACTGGCCAGAGAGGACATTAATCTATTCATGAGGGATCCATCCTCATGACCCAAACACCTCCCATTAGGCCACACCCCCAACACTGGGATCAAATTTCAACCTGAGGAGGCCAGGCAGGCACCATGGCTCATGCCTGTAATCCCAACACTTTGGAAGGCTGAAGCGGGAAGATGGCTTGAGCCCCAGCATTCAAGGCTGCAGCGAGCTGGAGTGCACCCACTGCACCCCAGCCTGGGTGACAGAGTGAGACCCTATCTCTAAAACAACAGACAGACAGACAGACAGACAGATAGATAGATAGATAGATAGATAGACAGATAGATAGATAGATTTCAACCCAAGATTTGGAGAGGACAAATATTCAAACCATAGCAAGCACCATTCTGGGTCTAGTGAACAGCAAGTTACACACACACAGAATTGTACAATATCAACACAAAAGGCTGAGAAGCAGGAGCTGGGGAGCTGCTCATTGGTGCTCTTCCAGCAGGAAAGGGCATTTTCCAAGAGCACTTTCCCCAGGCCAGGCCCCACACTAGGTGCTCCACCTACCTCCTGCTCCCCAGGTGGTGGGTTTTAAAGGGCTCCAGGTGTCCTTTAAGATCCTATTTATGTCAACAAATGGTGCTGGGACAGCTGCATACCCACAGGTGAAAAATGTAGTTGGCCCCCTACCTCACACCATACACAAAAAGGAACTCAGAATGAATCATGGACCTAAATGTAAGAGTTAAAACTATAAACCTCTTAGAAGACAAGATAGGTGTAACTCTTTGTGACCTTGGGTTTGGCAATTATGCCTTAGATATGACACCAAAAACATAATAAAAGAAAAATTAGATAAATTGGACTTCAGTAAAATTAAAAACTATTTTGTTTTTTTTTTGAGACTGAGTTTCACTCTCGTTGCCCAGGCTGGAGTGCAATGGCGCAATCTCGACTCATCGCAACCTCCGCCTCCCGGGTTCAAGCGATTCTCCTGCCTCAGCCTTCATGAGTAGCTGGGATTACAGGTATGCACCACCATGCCAGGCTAATTTTGTATTTTTAGTAGAGACAGGGTTTCTCCATGTTGGTAAGGCTGATCTAGAACTGCCAACTTCAGATGATCCACCTGCCTCGGCCTCCCAAAGTGCTGGGATTATAGGCGTGAGCCACCGCAGCCCGGCCACAAAATTAAAAACTCTTATGTTGCAAATAACACCATCAAAAAAAGTGAAACCTACAGAATATGAGAAAATATTTGCAAATCATATATTGATTAAGGGGCTTATAACCAGAATATGTAAAGAATTCTTACAACTGAATAATAAAAAGACAAATACCCAATTTCAAAATAAACAAAGTATATGAATAGAAGATACACAAGTGGCAAATAAGTATAAGAACAGATGCTCAACATCATTCATCACTAGGGAAATGCAAATGAAAACCACAATGAGATACCATTTCACACTCACTAGGATGGCTCCAAAAAGACAGAAATTAACAAGTGTGGACAAGGATGTGGAGAAATTGGAAAAGAGTCTAATTCCCAATTGGAATACATTACTGGTGGGAATGTAAAATGGTATAGCCACTTTGGAAACCAGTTCGGTGGTTCCTCAAAAAGTTAAACATAGAGTTACCATATGATCCAACAATTTCACTCCTAGATACCTGAAATAAATAACATGTCCACGCAAAAATCTATATACAAATGTTCATTGCAGCATTATTCAAAATAGCCAAAAAACTGAAACAACCCAAATATCCATCAAGTGATGAATGGATAAACAAAACGTGGCATACCCATGGAATGAAATATTATTCCGTAATCAAAAGGAATGAAGTACTGGCATATGCTACAACATGGATGAACCTTGAAAACCTTATGCTAAGTATGCTAAGAAGCTAATCACAAAAAAATCAAAACCCGTATTACATGATTCCATTTAAAATAAGCATCCACAATATAAGCAACACCACAGACAGAACACAGATTAGTGGTTGCCCAGGGCTGGGGGAGGAATGAGGGTTGGGAGGATATAGAGAATGGCTTCCAGTGGGTATGGGGTTTCTTTCTGAGGTGATAACATGTTCAAAATATAAATTGTGGCAGTGGTTATACAACTTGAACAGATTAAACCATTGAGTTGTATATTAAATATACAAATAGGTGTATCAGTTTGCTAGGACTGCCATAACCAAAGTACCACAGGCTGGGTGGCTTAAACAACAGAAGTTTATTTTCTCATGGAGGCTGAGTCCAAGAGCAAGGTGTCAGCTGGATTGGTTTCATCCATTTACTCTCTCTCTTCTTGGCTTGTAGATAGCCGTCTTCTCCCTGTGTCTTCACGTTGTCTTCCCTCTGTGTTTGTTTCTATCTTAATATCCTCTCTCTATATATACAGTTTCTTAATTGAGATGAGGGGTCTTGCCATGATGCCCAGGCTGGTCTTAAACTCCTGGACTCAAGTGGTCTTCCTGCCTCGGCATCCCAAAGTGCTGGGATTCTAGGTGTGAGCCATGGTGCCAGGCCCCTAATATCCTCTTATAACGGCACCAGTCATGGTGGATTAGGGCCTGCCCTGGTGACCTCATTTAACCTCAGTCACCTCTTTAAAGATCTTCTCTCCCTCCAAATACAGTCACATTCTGAGGTATGGGGTTAGGATTTGCAGGGGGCACAACTGAGCCCGTAACAATGGGAGAGTGTGATGGTATACAAATTATATCTCAGGAAAACTGTTCTTTAAAACCCTATCCACAAATCCTAGAAATTAGCTAGCCCACCCCTTGTATTACAGATGGGGAACTGAGACCGACCCAGATAAGGTTAGCTGCTTGCCCCAAATCACAGCTGGTGAGAGGCAGAGCTGGGAGGAGAAGCCACGGCTCCTGCTCTCAATCTAGTGCGCTTTCTACTTCACCCTCCTGTTGCTGCAGCCTCTGAGGCTCAGAAAAAACAGACAATAATGGGAAAAGTAAGAGAACTTTAAACTTAGAAAGAAAAATGCCTAAGAACTTAGATCATGTACAATAGAAGTGTAAATAGGCTCCCTGGCAGGGGGTGGGGAGCGCAGACAATCAAGCTCTGAGGAGGCCCTGGAAGAGACCTGCACAGTCACCGCAGAGGGCCCTAAGCAAAGCCAACATTAATTTCATATCTGTGATGTGCCAGGCAAAGGAGGAGTACGTTCCCAAGCAAGACGTGCTTTACAGAGGAGCTGGCACTCCAGCTAATCCGTGAAGATTGGGCCTAGTTCCACTGGGGTGAGGGCTGTCCAAGCAAAAGAGGCTAAGTGATCAAAAGCACAAAGGCAGGTGGCTTCCAGACCTGTCAGGAAGTAGCAAGTTGGCCGACACAGTGGAAGCCTATGCTTTTTTTTTTTTTTTTTTTTTGAGACAGAGTCTTGTCTGTCACCTGTGCTGGAGTGCAATGGTACGATCTCGGCTCACTGCAACCTCTGCCTCCCAGGTTCAAGCAATTCTCCTGCTTCAGCCTCCCAAGTAGCTGGGACTACAGGCACACGCCACCATGCCCAGCTACTTTTTGTATTTTTAGTAGAGATGGGGTTTCACCATGCTGGCCAGGCTGGTCTCGAACTCCTGATCTCGTGATCCACCTGCCTCAGCCTCCCAAAGTGCTGGGATTATAGGCGTGAGCCACGGAAGCCTGTGCTTTATACAAGGAACAGTGGAGGACGGCAGCACAAAGACAAGCTGAGGTCAAGTTCTGCAGAGCCTTGCACACTATACATGGAAGCACAGATCTGAGATAGGAAAAGGGAGTGTGACATGACCTGTGGGGTGCTGGGGAAAGGTGGCTCCACCCACAGGCAGCAGACAGACTGAACAGCCACTTCCACAGATCTTGTAGGAGGCATCCATGGGACAGGGGAGAGTGCTGATAAAGCGAGCCCCAGGAGACGCTCCTCCAGGACACAGGGAAGCAGGAAGCCCTGTGCTCCGAGGGGAGCCCTCAGATTTATCTCAATTAGACTTGGTCGAGGAAAGCAAGAAGAGGAAACCCCGCAGGCACTGAAAAGCCACCAACTCCTGGAGCCCGTGTTGTGATCTGGTGCTGACAGTCCTTCATCTTTTCCACTTCTTTTTTTTTTAGTAGATAAAGGGAGGGGTGGAAAAGGGGAGAAAGACACAATGGAGTTGCTCAGTGAACAAAAGCCCGGGTGTGTTTTCGCTCATCGTCTTAATCAGGGGGTGCTGTTTTTGTCAGCACCCTATAATCATGTCTAAGGCCAGGCACAGCCCACAACTTACAATTCAGGCATAAAAGCGTCATGGACAGCGGTGGTGCCTGCCTGCCAGCGTCTGCCCAGCACCCACCTGATCAGGGAAGGGGAAAGAAGTGTCCCGGGAATGGAAGAACATGGCCTACAAGGTCCGGGACCGTGGTTCCAGTCCTGGCTGTTTCCCTTGTGACCTCCAGCAGGACAGATGACCTCTGTAGGTCTGTTTCTTAGTTTACACTGACAGCAGTAGCAGCTGCTATTCACTATTCAATGTCTACTATATGCCAAAGACTATTTTAGGTTTTCATCCC
Organism: Gorilla gorilla gorilla; assembly: GCF_029281585.2. Taxonomy (NCBI): domain Eukaryota; kingdom Metazoa; phylum Chordata; class Mammalia; order Primates; family Hominidae; genus Gorilla; species Gorilla gorilla. The sequence goes on along the minus strand of NC_073234.2, from coordinate 18,793,866 downwards.
TTACAAAATACCCAGTGAGGCAAGCATTGGTCTCCCCATTTTACAGATGGAGAAACTGAGATTCAGAGGCTAATGAGGTTCGTCAAGGTCAGAGGGCTAAGCTTGAACCCACGTGTCTAGCTTCAAAAACCCACATTCTTAAAATACACCACATTCAGGCTGGGTGCAGTGGCTCACGCCTGTAATCCTAGCACTTTGGGAGGCCGAGGTGGGGGGATCACGCGGTCAGGAGATCGAGACCATCCTGGCTAACACGGTAAAACCCCGTCTCTACTAAAAATACAAAACAAATTAGCCGGGCATGGTGGCGGGCGCCCATAGTCCCAGCTACTCGGGAGGCTGAGGCAGGAGAATGGCGTGAACCCGGGAGGCAGAGCTTGCAGTGAGCCGAGATCGCACCACTGCACTCCAGCCTGGGTGACAGAGCGAGACTCCGTCTCAAAAAAAAAAAAAAAAAAAAAAACAAAAAAAAACACCACATTCAGCCTGAATTAAGTGGAAATAATAAAACCTGCTCTGCCCTCTCTGGCCTGTTTCTATGAGGCTCAGCGGGGGAGAATTTGTACTCAATACTGCAAAGGTACTGTCCTTATCAATACTATAGTTACTCAAGGTCACAATGCAGTGGCCCTCAAGTTCATCAGACCTCACCTCAACCTTAGCTCTCAGCCCTTGCCCCCTGCCCTGGGCCCTTCTCCTGCTCCACAGCCTTCCCAGCTAGCCAGCTAACCCTCCCACTCATCTCCAGATTCCATTCAACTCTAAGCAGGCCAGGCGCGGTGGCTCAGGCCTGTAATCCCAGCACTTTGGGAGGCTGAGGAGGGCAGATCACTTGAGGTCAGCAGCTTGTGACCAGCCTGGCCAACATGGTGAAACCCCATCTCTACTAAAAATACAAAAATTAGCCAGTTGTGGTGGCGCATGCCTGTAATCCCAGCCGCTCGGGAGGCTGAGGCAGGAGGATCTGGGAGGTTTGAATCTGGGAGGGGGAGGTTGCAGTGAGCCGAGATCATGCCACTGCACTCCAGCCTGGGTGACAGAGTGAGACTCCATCTCAAAAAATAACAAAAACAAAAAAACAACTCTAAGAAGCAAAGTCCAAGTCTTGCCTAGATCCCAAACTCCAACACCTCCCCTATCAAGAAGACAGGAGATGCCTCTATCAGCACCCTGTCTCCTGGCCCCCCGACTCCCCACCTGCTGCCCCTCCCTCTCCCAGTCCTGGAGGGGCTACATGGAGGGAGGACACAGATCAAAGCAAAAGGCCCAGCACTGGAAGGCAGCTTGCTTTATTATTCACAACGAGATCCGTCCTGGCCCTGCACAACCTTCCGGGTCTTCAGTACCATTTTCCCTTCCTCTCAGGGAATCATCAAATGCCAAAGGTGCACCCAGACCCCAGACACACTTCTCAATGCCGCTGACACAGGCTGGGGAGGAGGCTGGCCTGTTATTAAGAGAGGAAAACTGGAGCTGACATTGTCACTGATCTGAAACCTCCCAGCTAAGAAAAGCTTTGTTTTTTAAATAACTAATAAATAACACTGGGTGTTTACTTCCCTAGCAAGTCGTATCTCTTAAGTATCACTAGGCTCATATGTCATGGCTGTCATCCGGGAAAACCATGGAGCAACGTCTTCAAGTCCTTTCGGCGTCCTGAAGAGTTCAAAGCACTTCAGACAGACTCCCCTTTATCTCCCCCTAGAGATCTCGGAGGGGAGGAAGAGGGGGCCCTGGCAACTCCGCCTCCAGTGTGCCTACAATAAATACTTGCTAACTGCCCAAGGGGGACAATTTTCCTCACTGTGTGATGGGAAAACGGAGAAAAGGAAATTTACTCGGCACCCACCTAATCCAGTCTTCCCAGTTCCAACTCCATGCTTCAAGCCGTCTCTCACTCAAGGCCTAACTCCTCCCAAAGGGACTAGAAAAGGAAGACGTGGTCTTGCTCTCGCTCCCTATTTTTTTTTTTTTTTTTTAAAGAGACAGGGTCTTGCTCTGTCATCAGGGCCACAGTGGCATAATCATGGTTCACTGCAGCCTCAAATTCTTGGGTTCAAGGGATCCTCCTGCCTCGGCCTCTCAAAATGCTGGCATTACAGGTGCGCACCACCATACCAGGCCTGGAAGATATGGTCTCTTCTAACAGCTATTCAGGAGAGGCCTCCTCGTGCTGATTTCCTAAAAGCTCAGAACACGATCAACAGTCTCTGCCCAGCATTCCCGGAACAGCCCGCCTTCGGTTTCACTTGCGTAGCCAACTGTGTTATGCTGTGTGTGTGAGCTGCCTCTCCCACACCCCATGATTTTTATTAATTTCATCACTTTATGCTCTTTATATTCCCCAAAGTGCCCAGCATAACACCCTACCTTTAATACATAAAGCAGGGGTCACAAGCTGGTACCCCCAGACCAAATCCAGCCCACGCACAGGTTTTATTTGGTCCGCATCACGTTTTTTTTAAAATTAGCTGCCAATAGTTAAAAATTAGGAGATTTTCCTGTAGTCCCAGCTACTCGGGAGGCTGAGGCAGGAGAATGGCGTGAACCCGGGAGGCGGAGCTTGCAGTGAGCCGAGATTGCACCACTGCACTCCAGCCTGGGCGACAGAGCGAGACTCCGTCTCAAAAAAAAAAAAAAAAAAAAAAAATTAGGAGATTTTACCCAAAAATCAGAAGTTCAAATTTTCCTTGAAAAATGGAAGATCTAGGGAACCAAGAGAACCATGTAGAATGCTTGTTACAGACCACTGCCCTTTGAGAAATTCCAGTTGTCTCTGTCCTAGCTAGATCATGTCTGTAGGGGGCTGGAGAAGTCGCTAGAAAAGGGGCTCACTGTGATCACGTTCAACCACTGGCACCCTAATGCCATGTAGTGATGACTGGGCGTGCAGGCAATCATGGAATCATGGCAGGTCCATGTGAGAGGCAGCTCAGCTGCTCAGGCCTGGAGTGCAGATGCTCACAGGACCGAAGTCAGGCTAAGTATTTATTTAAAACAAAAGAATCATGTCTCCCATTTGTACTTAAGCACTAGCTCCTCTTTTGCACGGCCAAACATGTGCATCATGTTCTATGCTGGTCATTCTGCTGCAAAACAATGAAAGCAGGACGCTGAGGAAAAGGGAGGGAAGGAAGAGAGGGAGGAAGGGAGGAACACGCTGATGGGCCCACCACCCTGGGCTGTTATTGCTCATCTGAGTTTGCAGGCTTGCATAAAGTTGATTGAATATAATTGAATGGGTGAGCCCACGGTCATTTCAGACTGCAAGTTCCCTAAGGGTGCGAGCGAGACCTATTTCTCTTGCTTTGAATGGGGTCAGATGGGGAGTGCACTTAGGAATTATTGAATGAGTGAAGCAACATACTCAAAATCTATGTACCAGGCCAGCAGGCTTCGAAGCTGGAGATAGGATAAAAATGCAGAGTGAACAGCCTTTAAAGCAGGACCTCTGCTACCTGACTGCCTTCCCAAGGGCAGTGTGTGAAAACAGACTTGGGCCAAGATCTCAGCTAAACCCTGTGGTTGCTCTCAGGCACCTGACTTCCGGCTGGTATTTAATAACCCAGAATGAGATCCCTCATTGCTCTAGGAAAGAATGCTTGGCTTCTTGAATTGTCCTAAGGAAATAACGCAAAAGGGGGAGCAGACAGCTAGACAGAGAAACAGATAGAGATACATCCACAGACACACACACACACACACACACACACACACACACACACACACATATAATACTAATATATTAATGTATTAATGCAGTTTCTACTATTTAGGTAAGTTAAAATTGTGAGCTACACATTCAATAGTAGGAAAGGGGAACAGACAGCTAGACAGAGAAACAGAGATACATCCACAGACACACACACACACACACACACACACACACACACACATATATATAATACTAACATATTAATGTAGTAATGCAGTTTCTACTATTTAGGTAAGTTAAAATTGTGAGCTAAACATGCAACAGTAGGAAAGGGGAACAGACAGCTAGACAGAGAAACAGACAGAGATACATCCACAGACACACACGCACACATATATATATATAATATTAACATATTAATGTATTAATGCAGTTTCTACTATTTAGGTAAGTTAAAATTGTGAGCTAAACATTCAACAGTAGGAAAACGGATAAATAGGAAACATTTCCTATGTAACCACTTGAAAGTGTGATGATGATGATGATCATAATTGTGATGATTATGTAGCTTATAGTAAAATGTTAAAGAAAGCAAATAGAATGCAAAATTCTTAAAATGTTAAAGAAGGCAAATAGAACACAAAATTCTATCTACATTATTGACTATAACCATGTAAAAAAAAATTATGTTTGCAAGCAAATACAGACTGAAGGCATCATGGAAAATAAAAAACTGATTTGTCATGATGGCAGGTTTGTCAGGCATTTTATACCCCTATTTCTTTGATTTGTGTTCTTATTATACGGCATTATTTATATGATAAGTATTTTTTTTAAATGCCCAATAGCTCCTGACCCTGAAATAAACTAGCACATGATGATAAGGGCTAGGCAGGAAATGTCCGCTTTGTTCAGGCCCTTCCGAGACTCCCACAGGGGTAAGGCACAAGGAAAAGGTGTCACAAATCAGGCTGAAGAGGGCTTCAAGGAAGGCCCGCCCTGCACCACCACCACCACCACCACACCCCACACACGCACAGGCGTGCACGCACCATAAAAGGAAGCTCAGCATTCGCACTGAGCACAGAGGCCGTCCTGGGGCCCCCACCTGTCAGGTGTGCGTGCGCCTCTGCTGCTCTGTCATTTCTGCTGTGGTTTCAGAGTCCCTGTCTTCTGATGCAGCATAAGAAAAGAAGGGGGCTCAGCTGGGCGTGGTGGCTCACACCTGTAATCTCAGCACTTTGGGAGGCCAAGGCGGGTGGATCACCTGAGGTCAGGAGTTCAAGACCAGCCTGGCCAACGTGGTGAAACCCCATCTCTATTAAAAAATGTAAAAATTAGCCGGGCATAGTGGCAGGCATTTGTAGTCCCAGCTACTTGAGAGGCGGGGGCAGGGAGAATTGCTTGAACCTGGGAGGCGGAGGTTGCAGTGAGCCAAGATCGCACCACTGCACACCAGCCTGGGCAACAGAGCGAGACTCCGTCTCAAAAAAAGAAAAGAAAAGAAAAGAAAAGAACGGGGCTCTGACGACAGCCTCTAGGCTAGAAACAGCCAGTCCAGCATTCTCCCCCAAGACTGTCCTTCCCTCATTCTTTTCAATACATGTTTCACTGTGTCCATTGCTGGGGACACTCAGGAACTAGATCTCAGGGGAAGGCTGCTTGCCAAGTGGGGGCAGGTGTGTCAGAAGGACAGAAGGACTGCCACAGGACCTTCCAAAAAGAGGGGCTGGTGGGATGCCAAATCCCAGCCCACTCTGGCATCAGGCCAAACCCTGTGGCGGGTGAGGGAGGAGCTGGGTGCCAGGATCCTGCTGACAATCAGGAGGGCTGACCCCGCAGCAGCCTCCCTGGTGGCCAGGCAAGGAGGGGTGGGAAGTGGCAGCTGCTTCCCTATGAGCTATGACAGAGGGGGGTGCCTTGGAAAACAGGAAGCCCTCCTTACCTTACCTCCTTCCAAGCTGGTCAGACTCCCCAGGGAGAGATTCCCCGCCATGAATTCCCCAAGGGAATGAGAGCTGGAGAGGAAAACTTCCTCAGAGTTGTCCACGCCAAGCAGCAAATCACAGCCCCCTCCAGCAGGCATCCCATTTGCAGGAAATTTACTTACGCCTGATTGTTGGGCTTTTACTTTTCAATTCCAAAGATCGGCTGTGTGTTTTTTTTGTTTTTTTGTTTTTTTGAGGTGGAGTCTCACTCTGTCGCCCAGGCTGGAGTGTAATAGCACGATCTCGGCTCACTGCAACCTCCGCCTCACAGGTTCAAGCGACTCTCCTGCCTCAGCCTCCCGAGTAGCTGGGAGTACAGGCGCACGCCACGGTTGTTTTGTTTTGTTTTTAAGAAAGGAAAAAAGGCTGGAGGGAGCAAGGAAGGGAGGGAGTAAGAGACATTTCACGTTGGAGGCTGCCCTATTCTGTTTCATATCTGGGTTTAAGGAAGAAGACCCTGGAAATGGGCGCCATGTCCCACCAAGCATGGGCGGGAAGAGGGCAGCCAAGTCTTGCAGGCCATTAATCACTGAGGGGGCATGCGCAGCCCCAGTGCCCACCCAGCTGGTGGCATCTGCCTTGAGGGGAGGTGGGAGGGCAAGGCTGCAGAGGGCCGACAGGGGCCAAATGTGAAGGCTGGTGGCAGGCAGCCGGCCCCTCCTGTAAGCGATCCCCACCGCAGGGTTATATCCAGGCACTTTTTCCTGTGAGAAAAGAATGGGAGGAATGCAGCCCTGCCATTACCCAAATCCACCCCACCACGGGCTTCGTGCCCAATTACATACAGTGCAGGGGAGCCCTCCCGAGCCTGGAATCAGAAAATCCGCCTAAGAAATGCAAACTGGCAGCCAGAAACTAGCAACATAGGTAATGCAATATGAGAGCCTCCCTTAAAGCCAAATACACATGCATGCATGCACCCACTCACACACATGCACACACGTGTGCAAACATGCAACTGCAAACACAAACACACACATGCTCTGCAGGCGTGTGTGACTGACAGTGCACTACAAACCACATGGAAAGGTGGCCAGAAACACCGCTGGATTTTTATAGCTCTTCAGGGACCTGATCTCCAGGAAGTGCTAGAAATTGCAATCCAATTGTGTCCCTGGCTAGCGAAGCTGGCTGGAGGCTGGGGACGGTGCAGAGGGAGGAAGAACTTCATTGGGAAAAAATGTTGACAGAGTTTAACGTTGAGCGGAAGGACAAAGGCTTGGATGAAGGGGCCTTATGAGAAATGAGGCGTTCTGAGTGCTCTAGCAATTTGCATGGAGCTGTCAGGGAGTATTGAGTTAAAAGGCACAGGACAGGGGAGGGCTCCCCAAGGCCAGGCCAGGCGTGGGGTGAAGAAGGGGCAGCATTCGATCTCCTGCAGGGCCTGGAACTCAGCACCCTGAAATCAGCTCATAAGTGGGAATTAGCTAAGGCAACCCCCAGCTAGAAGGAGGGCTCAGAGAGTCTGAGGCCCCAAAAAGCATACTCTCCTCACTTAAGACACCAAATACAACGGCAGAGAAGAAAAACTGGCATTCATTGAGCACCTAGCATGGGCCAACCATACCACGTCTCTAATTCTAAAAACCAGCAGCAACGTGCGTATATATCAGCCTCAGCATGTAGACAAGAAACCAAAGATTCACACTGGGCCACAGACTGAAACCAAGACTGACACCATGTCTGTCTGCCACCTGCAGAGCCCATATATACTACAATCCATTTAGGGGTTTTATGACACAGATTTTTCAAAGGAAACCCTCCCCATTCCTGCCCCCCATCAACAAAATACTAACTCACTGTGCAGCCTTAGTCAAGCCCCCTAATCTCTCTGGGCATCAGCATCAAGTCAGCTATGTGCCCTATTCTGTTCAAATACACATAAAAAGGGTATTAAGCCTATAACTGGCAGAGGGGCGGAAACAGACCGAGGGAGGCCGAGACATATTCTCTGAAGTCCAGCCAAATGTAACGGGCCCAGCGGGCATCTCCCACACCTCACCTTTCATGCTACATTGTCACTGCTGGTGCTGTCTGTCTCCCAAACTGGACTGTGCCCTCCCTGAGGGAAGAACACTCCACCTAATCCTGCCCACACCCCTCTGCCCAGAGCTGTGTCTGGCACGCCATGGGCGTTCACTACATGTCTGCTAGCTGGATGAATAAATCAATTAACAAATGCTCCCAAAGTCAGGCATACTTCAGAGAAAAGCACTTACGAATATCTGTTCAGCAAGTGATTTCTCCTCAAAGGGGCAAACCTACCTTTGCATCAAAATCATGTGGGAAGCTTTTCGAAATACAGCTTTCTGCCCCCGTTCCCAGAGCTTCAGACTCAGAAGATCTGGGATGGGGGCCCAGGAGCCTGAATTATTGAAAAGCTCCCCAGATGTCTCTAACTCCAAGCCAGGTCTCGAATCACTGGTGGCTATTACTTGGCTAACACCCATCCTGTCCTGTGTTGAGATCAGATAAAGCTCAGAATAAAAACAAAATAAGTGCCTCTCCCCTAGGGCCTTTTTTCCAAAGGGCTCAAATCAACTCTTTACACCATGATGCTGTTGTCTGTTGGACTGAGACAGGTGGCAATGCTTCTCCATTCTTCAGGCTGGCAAACTGAGGTCTGGCCAAGAAAGAGGACCACTTCTCTCCTTGCATCTCTCTCTTTAGCTTCTGACGAATGCAAGGTCGTTAGAGACTTCAAGGACTCTGCTGAATTTCAGGTAAAAAAGAGAGAACAAGGCAAGGCATGTATCTGGCTGCAGAAAATGGTAATGCCAGGATGGGCATCTCCCTCCTTCCTGCCACAATTGGAGGACAAAACACACCCATCCTTACAGCTCACACTCCCCAAGTCCAGCCCCTACACACAGGGCCTGACCATCATCAAACCAGTAAGCCGGAAGAAACAAAGACCCCATCTCCTTACCCTGGAGGCAGGTGAGGAGCCCTTCATTTATTCATTCACAAAAACTACAGCAAAGCTAAGAAGTGCCAAAAGAACTTGTTAGATGTACATGAAGGAAGAATTCGACCATTTCTATTCTTTTCAATAAAACACTGGCCCTCCCAAAGAGACAAATGGCGGGGGGCTGAAAGCTGAGCTACCCACACCCCACAATTTACCCAGGATCCAGGAGGCAGCCACCACCCTCCCCTCTTCCCTCAGCAACTGGAGACCTCCTTAGAGGCAGGAGCCAAAGTTACCTCGGCCAGGCACGCCCGAGAGGCCCCCTCTTCTCCTCATCCCCTCCTCCCACCCAGCCTTGGACGTGACTGATGGAGCTGGGACAGCTGCAGCCGTGGGGAGGCTGGGAGGTGGACAACAGCTGGATGGGGCAGTCCCTCCCCCGCCTGGGCAGCTTCCCAGCCGAGCTGGAGAGGATGCAGAGACTCAGGTCTCCTCTGAGTGCTGCTCTGTAAGGAGTGGAATATGAGCATTCGGCTCCACTCTGACCTTGCTCCCTTGTCCCTCCTGGTCCCTTTCAGGCAGTCGTCTCTGGATTCCACAAAGAGCAGGGCCACTTGGCAGTGTGGTCATGTACACGCTCTAGGCCCTGGAGCAGGCAGCCCCACACAACCACGGCCACGCTCCCTGCCCACGTTCCATACCCTGCCAGCCACAGCCCCACCACTGGCCACCTCACAGGCCGCAGGTGCTGAAGGAGGAACCCCAGCATCCTGAACCCAGCCCGAGCTGCTGGAAAGGATGCAATGAGCTGGCAGTGTGGGTGTTGGCCTGAGAGTCTGAGAAATTCAGCTTGTGACTCTGGACTGACTTGGGACCAAAACTTGGTTCCACTAAAATGCCTAATGGCTTTGATTTCCAGTTTCTCTGCAATTATCTGCTGCAAAATGAGGCAGATAATTTACTTTACAGGGTAGTTCTTAGAGGGATCAGATTCTGGTCCAATGTATGATGGGACTCAGTTTCCTTATCTGTAAAATGAGCAGGCTACACACTAGTGCCTCAGGTCTCCTCCAGCCCCTATAGAATCCATACAGTGCTTTAGCCAATGGCCCTGGGATGTATGCCCTTCCTCCCTTTCTTTCAAAGGAATCACTGCTCAAAATTCCTTCCCTAGTTTTGTGCTTTGTCTCCAGGATGAATGAAGTGCTTGAGACTTCTCTCCTCCTTCTCCCCTATCCAGACCCTCCACTCGATCTCCAAATGTACCCAGATTAGACTTGCAGGAGCCCACCCTTTATCTGCCAAGCTGTGCCCCCTGACCCACCCGACTCCACATATGTGTACACCACTCACACAGCTTAGTAATCTCTTACTAAGAACAAGGCACTCACAACGCACCTCCCACCAAAGGGCACCCACCAGTGTGAGCCAACACTGCAGGTGAAAACTACTGGTCTAGAACAGTACCATCCGACGTGGCAGCCACTAGCAACATGTGGCCACCTACATTTCCATTTTAAGTTAAAACTGAATAAAATTTAAAATCCAGCTCTTTGGGGCATTTTCAGTCCCATTTTCAATGCTCAACGGCCACATGTAGCCGGTGACTACTGTACTGGGCGGTACAGAACAGAACACTTCCATCGTTGCAGCACTGGGCTGGCTGGTTCTCTCTCTTCGGGGGCAGAACAGGCCCTAGGTGGCTCAAACTGAATCTGGAAGTGGACAGGGAAGGTGGGGGCGATCCTGAAGGAGGGAGAGGCCACTTCCCATCGTGTCGGTGGAGATGCCACCAGGACGCAGGCTGCAGCATGCCCACCACCAACCTTGCTCCTCAGCGAGGGTCTCCCGGGCCCCAACACTCAGCAGGATGCAGCAGGCAGCTGTCACACCACACTGCATTTTTGGGATACATGGGACGCCTGTCATTCTCTCCAGCCCCTGGCGGGCTCCTCATCCTAGGGCAGGGACCGTGGCCCCCCTCTCCCGCTGCCCAGCAGCTCCTCCATACCTCACCTGGGTTCCAGGCTGGAGCGTGACCTGCAGAGGGCCAGGGCTCCCCTGCTTCCAGTCTCCACCCTAAACTCAAAAATATCTCGCTACATACCCTGCAGAAAGGAAGTAAGGAGAAAAGGGGAGAGAATGCTAGTTTTAATCAAACACCTTATAGTCAAGGCACCAACAATGAACTTTCACTTACATCTACCCATTTGATGTCCAAAATAATACTGAAAGGTGAGTGTGGTTAAACCCATTTTCAGATGAGGAAACTAAGGCTCAGAGAAGATAAGGGACTTGTGCAAGCTTGTAAGTGTCACAATCTGAATGCAAACCCAAAAAAGCATGGCCCCAAAGCTTACAATCTACCCACACCCCTTTCAGGAGGCCACGGGATCCACCACCATTCTCCTCCCAGAGAATGCCCAGACGCACAAGCAGAAAGGTCAAGATCTATAGCTTTTTGCATTTCTGGCCTAGAGAGCACAGAATCCCAGGAAGATCTCAGCACTGGGTGGGTGGAGAAAGGCCAAAGACACAAAGCAGGTGGAGAAGGATAAGGAGGCAGGAAAGAGGAGGAGAGTGGAGGCAGCAGCAAAGTAAGATCGAGGAGGAAGAGCAGAGCGCACAGAGGCATTTAAACTTATTCCAAGTGTAATTAACTATTTGTGAACTGTTTGTCTAATGCCTGTCTTCATCAATTGGATCTTGGGTTCCATGAAAGCAATGACCTTGTCTGTCTCGTGCACAGCTGTGTTCCCTGCACAGGAGGTGCTCCACAGATACTGGTAGGAGAGACGGAGGGTAGACAGACAGGTGGGCAGAATGAAAACCAAACTGTCAGGGGACTATGGAGAAAGAAAAGTCCTCTTTTCAGAGACCACCATCTCCACACAGTCTCCCCACCCTAAGCTGCCTGAGGGCCTTGAGACACCCAGGGGAAGCTGTCCTCCTCCAATGGGCTCCATCCCCTGACCTCGCATCCCAGCGCCCTCCTGCCCCTTTGCCATTGGCCACAAACTTAGTCACCACTCCCCCGATGGCCACGGGTCATAAATCTAGGCTGTCAGGGCCAGAGAGACCTCAAAGATTGCCTGGCCCAATCTTCTCATTTTACAGATGACAAGACTGAGGTCCAGGAGGGGAGTGGGCTTGCCGGGGGAGCTCACGGCCTCAAAGTGGGAAAGGGTCCTCGTGCCTGTGCCTGCGGGAGCCTCATGGTGGAAGCCCACCGCCAGGCCCCGCGTGCCCCGTGGCTCGCTCGCAAGGCCAAGCCAGTGCCTGCAGCCCATCTGTCTCTTCTGCCTGCCAAGAGGCCTTCCCTCCCGTGCCCGTGCTAATGAAACCCGCCACAGGTGATTTCGGAACACTGCACCAGGAGGAGGTTTTTCTGGCCACCACGCCAGGCCTTTCATTTCCGATTTCCCAGCCTGACACCCCTAATGGTCTGAGCCCTCTCTGCTCTGAACCCCATGTGTTCATGCACCACCTTGGCGGATGCCAGCCACGCCTTCCCCCAGCCATCTGGACAGAAAAATGAGGAATGAGCAGGACAGGATGATCCTGGCAGAGAGGACTGCCGGGAAGCTCCGGACACCTGGTCCCTGTTCTTCTGCCCTCACTGTGTATGTGCTATTAGAATGCAGGGTGACGAGTGAGTTTCTCTTCACCTGGGACTCAGTTTCCCCATATGCACTTGAGTCTTCTGCCCCAAACTCAGCAAGATGTACTGAGGTGGGTGCTCCTCTGCCACGGGTATCAAAAAGGAGGAAATCCACAGCAAACCCTAGCTGAACACCTCCTAGGGACGGGAGGACCCTGGCCCTGGAGGCGCTCTTCATCAAGCTGGCACGTCAAAACAAGTTCACACAAAAAGGTCATTTCCCAAAGAAGAGCACTGCCAAGGAAGAACAAGAGCACCATGGACTGGCAGTCAGGGAGGACACAACGGGAGAGAGCCTTGAGTGGGCACTGAGAGCTCTGCACATGCTCAAGAGTCTAGAGGTGAATGCAAGGGCAGTCGGGGTCCTGACCGGAGGGCCTCACGGTCCAAGCAGTTGACAAACGCGTCATCCACCAGAGGACGCCGAGGGCTGCTGCACGCACTGTGTGCTCACAAGGGAGTTGGGGGGAAGAAAAAGGAGCCCTAGGAATGACCTTGATGTGTGAAATCAAGGAGGGACATTTCCTAGGAGGTGCCCTTGAGCTCTCTGCACAAGGAAACAAAGCAATGCAACTGATTTGAAGTCCAATTAAATGCTAAGAAACACAATTTGATGATCAGATTATCCTCATAACATAAAGGTCTGGGGGAATAGGGAAAAGGGACAAATATCATCAGCAGCTATAGTTTAAATACAAGTTTTTGGGTTCTAATTTTGCCCAAACACAAGCCTCACTGAAGGGGCACCTGGCCATGGCTGACATGCTAGCAATGCCTCTGTGTTCACTTCTCAGGGCACAGCCCAGGGCTACCCAGATGTGAGAGAGGATGATCTCGGGCAGGAGCCCGACAGAAGCTGCCCGCACCTGCAACCCCCACTAGAAACCACTCCATGTGATTCCTGGAGCCACTGCAGCAAAGTACCCCGAGCTGGGAGGCTTCAACAGTAGGCATTTACGGTCTCGCGGTTCTGGGGGCTGGAAGTGCAGAATGGAGGCATTGGCAGAAGCTCCCTCTGCAGCCTCTAGGGGAGGATCCTTCCTGGCCTCTTTCTAGCTTCTGGTCATTGCTGAGAATCCTTGGCAGGAACACTGCTCCAACCTGTGCCTCCGTCTCTGTCATCACATGGTGCTTCCTGTGTCCCTCTTATAGGGATACCACTCACTGGCCAGGCACAGTGGCTCACGCCTGTAATCCCAGCACTTTGGGAGGCCAAGGTAGACAGATCACTTGAGGTCAAGAGTTCAAGACCAGCCTGGCCAACATGGTGAAACCCTGTCACTACTAAAAATACAAAAATTAGCCAGGCATGGTGGCAGGTGCCTGTAATCCTAGCTACTAGGGAGGCTGAGGCAGAAGAATCACCTGAACCTAGGAGGTGGAGGTTGCATTGAGCCAAGATCGCACCACTGCACTCCAGCCTGGGTGACAGCGAGACTGTCTCAAAAGAGTAAAATAAATTAAAAAAAATAAATAAATAAATCAGCACAAACTCGTGATTTTGTAAATATAAACACAAATAAACAGAACAACAGAGATACAGATATGTGTCCATGCCTGGGTTGACATATATCTATTTCTTAGTTCTATTCTCTGAGAGGACCTAGAAGCAATGACACCCCAGTAGCAATGAACACAACTAGCACCTAGATCTTGGTTTCTAAACACCATGCTCTGGCAAAAAGAAGCAGAGCTCCTTAGAGAAGTGATTGACTCAGGCCTGGGGCAGGAGAAACATAACATGGCCTGGAGCATCTTGTGCCAGAAAGAAAGGAAGAGCTCAGGAAAAGATAGGAATACATCAAAGGGCACAGAAGCCCATCTGAAAGTGCTCCCTAGAGCTCCCCATGGCCAAGGCTGCAGCAAATTGAGCAACAAAATAAATATCTATTGTGCTGTTCCTGTAACTCTAACCTACAAGATAAAATATATATCTTGATATTTATTATATATCCTATATCCATACATTTATATTTTTTATCTATGAAGTAAAGAAATATCCATGAGTCTGTAATGATAAAAATAACTAATTGAATAAATAAGTGGGACAGAAGAAATAGCTCTTCCTTCTTGGAGAATTCCAATTAATAAATGCAGAAGAAATGAGGGAAACAGAAAATTACCATTAGGCAAACACCACAATTATAAGAGTTGCAAGCAAAAAGCACTGATGGATGCTAAAATTAGTGAGCAAAAGTTTGAGAAAAAACCAGGACAGTTTCAAAGTGCCTGCCCTCAAGACATTAATGGTGTATTAATTATAATTAATATAATTATTAATTATAATTAATATGATTATAAATATTAATTATAATTAATATAATTATAAATATTTTATAATTATATATTTATATCATATTTATATATTACATTTATAATTTATATATTTATATTATATAATTATAATTATTAATAATTAATGTAATTATAATTATTAATAATTAATGTAATTATAATTATTAATAATTAATGTAATTATAATTATTAATTATAATTAATGTAATTATAATTATTAATTATAATTAATGTAATTATAATTATTAATTATAATTAATGTAATTATAATTATTAATTATAATTAATGTGATTATAATTATTAATTATAATTAATGTGATTATAATTATTAATTATAATTAATGTGATTATAATTATTAATTATAATTAATGTGATTATAATTATTAATTATAATTAATGTGATTATAATTATTAATTATAATTAATGTAATTATAAATATTAATTATAATTAATGTAATTATAAATATTATTAATTATAAAGAAAAAGGGGCCACTTTATATACGGGAGATACCTGGCAGACATCACCTTCTCCAAGTGAGCAGGGCATCATCACCAGTAATAAGACACACAGACATCACATTCCCCTTGATGCCACACACCTAGAAGGACATGTCACCATGCCACAGTGGTCTCTCCAAAGACAAAGAACCTCAGTCTAACCATGAGAAAATGCCAGACAGAGCCAGAGTGAAAAACCGTCCTGCAGAGTGACCGAGCAGCACTCCTCACCACTGTCAAGGTCATGAAAGATCTGGAGAAACTAAGGAACTGTCACAGGACGGAGGAGCCTAAGGAGACAGGACAACTCAACGCAATGGAGGCTCCTGGTGCAGAAAAAGGGCGCTCGTGGGAACAGTGAAATCTAAATAAAGTCTATTGTTAATAACGCTATTCCAATGTTAACTTCTTGGTTTTGACAGTTGTCCTATGATTATGTAGGATGTTAACAACAACCCAAAAAAGCAAAAGCAAGAGCACGCATGCACAGGTGCAGCACGCACACAGGGAGATACGCGCCGCAGGCACCCGGGGGCAGGGATGAGGGGCACCAGGAGTAAGAGCATGGCGCGGGGGGCAGGGGCGAGCAGGGAGGGAACGTGGCCTTTTGCTGTCTCAGGCGGCTTGCTGAGCCTCGGATCCGATTTTCACAAAAGGATTACTAGATTACATTTTTTACCACAGGCAGCTGTCCCTGTCAAATAAATGATCATCGCCTTACATTTATATATCACCTTTCATCCCACAGCCCTTGTCCCACATCTAGGGCCAGCCTGGGAATGGTTTCAGCCCTTCTCAGGGAAGGCAGGAGGCGAGAGGCGGGGAGGGGGCCCACACAGAGGGGCCAACGTGAGCCCCATTCAGTTTCCAAGGAAAGGAGGAGGGGTCCCCAGCCAGAGAAAAAGGGGAAACTCAGTTGCCAAGTGGGAAGCCCAGTGGTGTGGCTGGGTGGGGACACTCCATGGTAAAATAAAGGCTGCAGTGAGGGAGGACAGCAGGCAGCGGGCTCCCTGGAGGGCATCTGGGCCCAGCAGCGTCACCCCAGCAGCAGTCAGGCAGAGCGGTGACAATCTCAGTCTGTGTGACACTGGGCAGCTTCCTTAACCTCTCTGTGCCTTGGTCTCCTCCTCCACAGAAGGCACCTGTCACACAGGATTCCTGTGAGCACCTGGCCATGGTAAGACACTTAGCGCAATGCCTGACACCAAGCCTTGCTATGCACCTGCTGGCCACATGGGAAAGCGCCAGACAGAGGAAGTCGGCTTCCGAGCACAGGAGAAACTTATAGGGACACCTTGGGATGGGATCCTTGCATCCAAGTCTGAGGTGGCTGCCACTGGGAGGAGGTGACTTGTTCTGATGTGGGGCTATTCCTGCAAAGGGGAAAAGCAAGAGCAGCCCACAGAACAGGTCTGGGCCAGGCTTGGTGGGTGGGGACTAAGGATGGGTGGCCCCAACTCAGAGAAAAGCCTTTAGACCAGTGGCCTTGCATTTCCCCAGCAGCTAAGATACAACACAGAGGCCGCGCAGCCCAGCCTCTGGGGTGCCACCATCTAGGACTTGGAGAGACATGTGCACACCGAGGAGTCAGGGCAAAACACAAGCGCAGCTGCAGCCGAGACACAGCCAAGGGCAAATGAGGGCACGGAATGAGGGACAGGCCACTGGGTGACGGGGTCACGCACGGCCTCCTCAAAGACACAGGACTCCTGCTGGCCCTAGAAAGATGTGTGGGCCTCAGAGGAGCAGGGCCCGGGGCAGGAGGAAGGTGAGCTGGCAGAGACCAGGGCATCACCGTGCGCTGCAGAGGCCGGCCGGATAGCCATCACCACCAGGCTGGGAGACCGAGGCGAATGGGCCGGAAAAGCCACTGGGCGTCACCCTGAGTTAAGATCCCTGTGTGCTCTCACAGCACGCCACAGCTGCCTTTGTGTGGAGAGAGTTGGGGAAGCTGAGGGAGGAAGAAGGTTCTGGCACCAAGGAGCAGGTCTGAAGGGGACAGGTTAAGATTCCTTTAGACTTCCTCCTGACACGGGGTATTTGAGAGCCGACAGAGACTGTGGAAGCTGAGCTAACCCTGGGAAAGGCAAAACTCAAACCTCTCCTTTGGTGAGGACCCCAAAGCCCCGTGGTCCTCGTCAACTGAATCACACGGCTCCCCTCTGGCCCCATGTACGGAACCCAAAAATTCCCCCTCCCTCCCCTATGAACCCCAACACTTCCCACGGCCCTTCCCCACCCAGCCTTCCCTTCAGCCTTGTCCAATAACCCAAAACACCCTTGGTCCTTAATCTAGACACATCCAAACGCCCTTCCACCTGGCAAGTAAAACCCCAAATCTCTCCTCAGCCTCCCATTGTCACCTCCAAACCTCCCCTGGTCCACACTCCTGAACCCACTCTTCCCTTGGGCTTTCCCAGGAACCTCACAGCATTCTGTGCCCTCCCTGAGCCTTCCCTGTGGGCCCCCACACCCCAAACATCCCTGAGTCCTCCTACCTCAAACTCCAAACTACCCTTTGACTTCCCACACCAAACTACAAATCTTCCTCATTCCAATTCCCCCAAGAAATCCTGAACTTTCCTTGGGCATTCATCATCAAACCCCAAACGCCTCCTCACCACCCCATACCAAATCTAAAAATCCCTTCAGCTGCTCCTAAGAAACCCTCTGAACTTCCCTGCAGGGACTCCTCTGCAGGCCTGGGATGCAGAGGGCAGCACTTCTCAGCTGATCCGTGGCCAATGCCAGGCTTTCTATTTCCCATCCATCCCGGGCCAGTGCATGATCCTACTGTGACCTGTTTCGCACCACACATGACTCTCCTCCAGATTTCAACGACACCCAAACTGGCCTGTACCTTGTTCGATGAGAGAAGTCCTTCAGTGTCGACTAAAAATCCCTACAAGTTTCCTTGGTACCAACCACCAAATTCCGAGACTCCCCTGGAGCTACCCCTGGGAAACACTAAACAACATAAAATGTCAGGGCCAGGTTAACCGCTACAGCATTACTAAATGCACGCTTTCCACTCCAGGACTTAATTCCTTACAGATCAGCCCAGGTCCACGGGCCACGCTCTGGGTAGTAATCTGATGATTACTTGCACCCGACTGTCCTGGTGGCTGCCCTGAGATACCCTTCCTAGGCCTGAGCAAGCAGGCCTCCCCAGGTGTGTGGATGAGCTAAGGCGATAGTGCAAAGCAAATTCTGCAGCGGGGAGAGTGGATCTGCCCAGGGACCAGCTGGAGCTGATGGTTGCCATGCTCCTGGGGAGGCCACGTGGGTGCAACGGCCTGAGCCCCTGACGGTCAGCTGCAGGGGCTAGAGAGTCACCTGCTGTGAAGGAACATAAAAGCTATCTGAGGCCAGGCACGGTGGCTCCTGCCTGTAATCCTAACACTAGGGGAGGCCGAGGGAGGTGGATCACCTGAGCTCAGGAGTTTGAGACCAGCCTGGGCAGCATGGTGAAACCCTATCTATCTCTACCAAAAATACACAAAAATGAGCTGGGCATAGTGGCTCACACCTGTGGTCCCAGCTACTCGGGAGGCTGAGGTGGGAGGACGGCTTGAGCCTGGGAGTCACACCACTGCACTCCAGCCTGGGTGACAGAGCAAGACCCTGTCTCAAAAAAAAGAAAAAAAGGAAAAGTTATTTGAGGGGATGCAGGGAGTTGAGGGGACCCTTGAGGCTGAGCATTAGGCCAAGGGCCAGGTCAAGAAGGAGCAGAGGGCAGCACAGCCTGAAGCGAATCCCACCATCCCCAGGCTGGCCGACTGCAAGCCCCTCCACTGCACGGCAGGGGACACTTGGGGAAGGCTGGCCACTGGTAGGGTGAGGGGAGGAGGGGGAGGGGGAGGTGTGAACAGAAAAGGGGGAAATCTAATTAGAACTGGTTCCTACTCAGCCACCTGCTGAAAACCACAGCTCACCAACACTTGGACGGAAGAATCGAGAACAACCCTGCCAAGGATTTCTCTCCATGGTCTCAGACAGAGGAAGAGAGGAAACAAGCTGAGCCTTCCCTGGACACCGCCCCCCACCAAAAGCAAAACAGCCATGAAGCTGAAACCTGAGAGGATGCCAAGGGGCAGCGGGAGGCAATTTACAGCCCAGAAAACTGAGCACTTGGGCCAGATGTGCGTTCTGGGGAGGGGCTGGGGCACAGCATGTAGGGAGGGTGGGGGAGCAGGCCCAGAGAAACCCTCCTCAGGGCGTCCACAGCCTGTAGCCCTGGGCTCTGAGCTGGGAAGCAGGGTGCAGCTTTCCGCCTGCCTGGAGAAGAACAGAGCAGGAGCTGAGAGGCGGAGAACAGGGTCCAGGACCCACCCTGCCCACAGGGCTTGGAACCTTCGGCCAGCAGTCAGACAAGGGCAGGGAAAGAAAGCCAAGCAAAGGGAAGGAGGTAGATGGGGCAAAACAAAGAAGAAACAGGGTAGCCCGGATGCGGTGGCTCACTTTGGGAGGCTAAGGTGGGCGAATCACTTGAGCCCAGGACTTTGAGACAAGCCTGGCCAACATGACGAAACCCCATCTCTACAAAAATACAAAAAAAGGAAAAAAAAGTCCCTTTTTTTTTTTTGTATGGCGGATATGGTGGCACGTGCCTATAGTCCCAGACACCAAATACTTGGGAGTCTGAGGAGAGAGGATCACTTGAGCCCAGGAGGTGAAGGCTGCACATGACTACCCCACTGCACTCCTGCCTGGGTGACAGCACGAGGCCCTGTCTCAAAAAAAAGGAAAAAAGAAATGGGAGGAGAGAGCCCAGCGAGGAGACAGGACTGGGCAGAGCTGGGCACTGGGGCCTCTTCCCATCCCACCAATTCACCCTGGACTAGCCCCTCCTCTAACCGACTCCGGGAGGTGGTGAATGACCTGCAGTGAGGAGACTGAGCTCACTCTCCTTCTCAGCTGGGCCCTGCACTTCCCAGCCAGCCCCAGGGCTCTCGTCTCCTCGGCACTAAGGAGATGCCTCATTTCTAACAGGTGTGCCAGCCACACCCACCCCAGGCAGAGGGGCCAGCCCAGGGGTGGAAAAATCACACTACCAAACCCACGGGCAGAGCCCTCCATTCCAGAACGGGCACCGCTGGGCACTGCCCCCTCACCACCCATGGACGACAAATGCAGTCCTAGGCTCCTGAAGGGAGTGCTGAGGCCCAGAGAAGGCAAGGATGGTCCTGGGGTCACACAGCCAGTGAGGGGGACAGCAGGACCCAGACACCTGACTCCTCACACGACCTTCCTCGGAGGCTCAGAGCCAGCAGCAGCCCCTGTTTCAGGAAACAAAGCTGCCCCTCTCTTGAGCTTGAAGGGGCCTGGGATAGGACGAGGGAAGGAAGTCAAGCCCCTGAAGAGCTGCATGCAGAAATCCATGTGACAAGAGGTGGAATTATTTCCCCTGGAAAAAAATTAATAAAAAGCCCTCCCTTAGCAGACCCCAGGGGTACTGGGCTGTAGGCTGATGTAATAGAGAGAGGAGAGGCCAAGAGGAAAGGAATCCCCCTTCCCTCTCAGCAAACCTACTGCCAGGAGCACAACAGGGAGGACGCAGCTGGAGCAGGGGGTGGGGGAGATGAGCCAAGCAGGATGTTGGAGCCTGGGATAGAGCCCTCCTCCAGCTGGCTGGAAAGCAGAAGCCTTTGAACTGCAACCCAGGGGGTAGCACTCCCTTGGGGCCCAAATCTGGGCCTGGCATGGATGTGGGGTGCCCAGAGCAGAATATGTATCTACAAGGGCTGTGTCAGCTGGAAAAACCCACAGGATGTGAAGCCATGTGGGAGGCAGGCAGCAGGAGGCGGGGCTCTGGGAAGGGCGAGGAGTCAGGACAGTGGCCTGGGCTCCAGGGGCAGGCACTTATGTATTCCAGTGAGAGAGTGGTGAGGCCTGGGGCAGCCAGGAGAGCGTGGCCCAGGGAAATGTGGGCAGGGCCGGCACCCAGCTTCCCATGGACTCCCGCCACCCAGCTGCGGGAGCTCCAGGGAAGCTGACATGCCCAGGTGGGCCCTGTGTCCACACCCCAGAGAGGGTGGGATGGGGGCGGAAGCCCAAGGCCTCAAGAACACCCATCCCAGAGAGGAGACGACAAGGAGCCCAGGAGCCATCCACTGCTGCCCCTTAGTTTGGAAGGTCCTGCCCCTGAGAAGGTCCAATTGGAAAGAGGGTCCCAGCCACAGTCCCCTGCCTCAGTTGACCCCAGAGTAGCAGTGGTAGCTCCACAGGCCAACTGGGATTCAGATCCCACCACAAGCACACAATGCCCTTCCAGACCCGAAGCCTTCACAGCAGGACTGGACGGGGCAGGGGTTCTGGCAGCTGGGACCACCTGGAGGCTCCACAGTGCACAGTGGGGGCTGTTTCTCCAGCCCGGCCTTAGAGTGGGTCCCCAGCCAATGTGCCCCCCACCCCTGCCTCCAGCTGAGGGGTACACTATGGCGGGAGCGGATGGCTGCGGTCACCACCTCCTCATTCTCGCACACTCTCTCCCTCCAGCTCCTGTTTACTTACTGGCTGGGCAGGAGCTTCAGCTTCCCACGGGCACCTGCACATGTGTTCCTCTTATAGAGGATTTGGGAACAGAATAGATTTTCTGACAGTTGCCCTGACCTCAGGCAACTGAGGGCTCCTCTCCCTCCTTCCAACCCTACTCACGCAAACCCGCTTCACTACAAAAGGAGAGCCACCCCGACTCAGAATCTAATGACAGGGTTTGGTGTCCTGTCTTTGCAATGCTGGAGGCATCCTTCACTTCTCTGAGCCTCAATTTCCTCATCTGCAAAAAGGAGGATCCCCCAGAACCTGACACAGGGGCTGTGGGGGAGACCAATGAGACAAGGCATTTGAGGAAGAGCCACGTGAGCTGTAACACAAACTGTCAAGCCCCACGCAAAGGCTTAAGAATGCCCACGATGAGTGGTGCATGACTTACCCCAGGACTCTGGAGCCAGCCTGCCTGCATTCAAGGCCCCGCTCAGCTGCACCTGATTAGGAGGGATTCGGGGCTGCC
This sequence comes from Gorilla gorilla gorilla, assembly GCF_029281585.2. Lineage (NCBI taxonomy): Eukaryota > Metazoa > Chordata > Mammalia > Primates > Hominidae > Gorilla > Gorilla gorilla. The sequence continues at coordinate 18,771,842 of NC_073234.2, read as the reverse complement.
CCTCAAAGAGGAGGAAACCAATAAATGTAAGCAAAGGAGTCAGGGCATCCCTGGCTCACGAAGTGCTTCCTACATGTTTGCTGTTACTGCATGTCACTGCTGATGTGCAGCATGCCCTTGCTCTTACGCTGTTGTCCCTCCCAGGCCAGGAGCACTGCGTCCCACCACCACAGTGCCCTCAACAACTGCACAGGTTACCAAGCCGGGGACTCCTCAGGGAGCAACAGGACTTTCCTCAGGGACACTGGGTCTCGGTTTCTGGACCCTTTAAGACACTGAAAACCCAGCCAGCACATGTGGCAAAGATTTTCCTAATGGTGGGAACTCTACTAAAAGGGTATCTCCCAACCCTGGGACTACCTGAGCTGAGACAGCCACTTCTCAAGAATGTCACAGGAGAGTCGGACACAGGGTACGTCTGAGAGGGCTGCCTCGGCTTCATCCCAGCCTTTCCTCAGACCCATCCTGGAATCAGTGAGATGTGGAATTTGAGTCCCCACGCCATCAAGGGGCGATGGCTGATCCACCCACACCAAAGGGCTTGACTTGAATACGATGGACCTGGGAGAGAAATTGATAGGTTTCCTGCTGCCATCTAGTGGTCAACATCAGTAAGAACAGCAACAAACCAGAAGGCCACCAAGCAAGCCTCAGGGCCACAGCCCCTCAACCCTGCAGGCCTGGACCAGGGCTGAATGATGAGCTGGCTGAGGCAGAACCTAGCAGGAAGCAGAGGGTGTAAGAAGGATAAAACGTGTCAAAAACCCACAGAACACCAAAAGCCTGCTGCCTGTCTTCCCAGGGATTAAGGAAGGAGTGTGCCTCACACACCCCTGTAACAAATAAAAACGTGGTGGCCGGGCACAGTGGCTCGCTCCTGTAATCCCAGCACTTTGGGAGGCCAAGACAGGAGGATCACTTGATGCCAGGAGTTCCAGACCAGCCTGAGCAACACAGTGAGACCCCATCTTTACAAATCAAATTTAAAATTTAGCCAGGTGTGGTGGAGTGCATCAGTGGTACCAGATACTCAGGAGGCCAAGGTGGGAGGATTGCTTGAGCACAGGAGGTTCGAGGCTGCAGTGAGCTCCGATCGTGACACTGCACTCTAGCTTGGGTGACAGAGCAAAACCCTGTCAATCAATCAATTAATAGTGTTGCCCCAATTCTAAAGCAATGCAGTGCCTAGGCACTGAGAAGGAACAGGCAAACAAGATGCCAGCCCTGACTGCAGGCACCTCCGAGTGGTCTCTCCTCTACTCCCCCATGTCCTCCACAGCTAGCCAGCCCCTGCATTTGCCATGCTTTTCCCCACATTGTTCTTCTTCCTCCCTTCTATACATGGATGATGTGCCTGTACAAACGTCACTGCCTCTTCCACGCTGCACGCCATCACCCTCATCCACCGGACTGTGATCGCCTGACTATACATCCACCTTCCCCAGCAGAGCCAGCCCCTGCTCTCAGCTCGCAGTCACGTTCACCAGCAGAGCAGCTGGCTCTCCAGGCCTGACCAAACTGGATCCCAGGGCCCCAAATGCTTCCCGCCTTCTGTCTCAGAAGTTGGGGGCCCCAAACAGCCATCGGCCATGCCACTGTCCCCAAACTTCCCTCCATCCCTCCAGAGGGCCCATCTGCCTGTGACCCAAGGCCCTCTGACCCAAGCGACCTTCCACCCCAAAGCAGCAGCCCCGAGCGGAGGCAAGCAGACCCTTGCAGATATGAGGCAGGACAGACAGAATGAGGGGAGCTGGGCTCCAGTCTTGACCATCCCCTAACTGGCTGTATGACATGCCTGGCAAGTTTCTTCCTTCCTTGAACCTTCAAAGTTCCCCATTTATACAATGAATGATCATCTCGGGTCCCTTTCAGGTCAAAATCTCTATGACACTAATTCCTGCTAAAGTGCCAGTGACCTTTAATTGTGTAACTGTTCCCACAATACTCTCATCTTGGGAGAGGAGAAAGTCTCAACCCATCACCCATTCATTCACACAGTAAAAACACACTAAACACCCAAATCCTGGGAGTGGGGTGCCTGTTTTTAGCCATGCAACCTACTGAGCTCTGCTCTAGCCACAGTCCACGGCGGGAAAGGCTGACGAGGAAGGCCAAGCGTCCATGCTGAGCTGACACAGGAAGCAAAGCACCAGCCTGGAGCCTGACACCCTGCAAGATCGGGATGGCAACCCTTACATTACACACCTTCTAAGGGGCTGTTCCAAGAATCAGTCCCTCACAACAGCCCTAAGCGCTGACCCTGTTTATAATCAAAGAAACTGAGACCCAGGGGGGTTCAATAACTACCTTCACCAAAAGATGCAAAGCCAGTAAGTGTCAAGCTGGAAACTGCGCCTGGGTGGCTGTCTGGCCATTACCCCATGCCATGGTGGGTGATCAAGAGGTGATGCTAATGCCAATTTCCTCTCCTCCCCGTCATCCATCCATTTTCACAGGACCTGTTTCTTTGGAAACCTCCACCCTCTGCACTCTGGTTTCCTTCCCCAGTCACCCCTTATTCAAGTTTGCACACCAGAGTTGAGCAGAGCCACCTGGGGAGAAAAAAACCACCTGCTCATCCAACTTCAAGCAGCATCATTTTAGGGCACTGACCTCGTTTTCTTTGGTACACTCAGCCTGCTGGTGTTATCTGTTTTGGAGCTGCCCTTAGGTGAGGGTGGGGGGAAGATGACTGCATTGGAATGAAAGGCCTGGAAGGATTCTGAATCCATACCAAGGCTCTCCTGTGATTTCCCCTGGGAGGGGCCCTGGGGCTGGGAGAGGGGCATAGGAATGGGGCCTCACATTTTACTGATACTTTTATGTTACTTTATTTTTTACAGCAAAAAAAAAAAATTATATAATAATTGAGTCTTATTTTAAAGTAAATAAACACTTTAGACAGATAGACTGCTGGCAGATGACCAAACTGTGTACTTGTAGGAAGTGCCTGGTGAGACAGACCAGGCCTCCCAGGACAGAGCCCTGAAGTGGGAGGAGAGGACCCCTCTTTTTCCGGGATGGGTGGGGCCTGTGCATGGAGGCAGATGGTGGAGTGGTTTCTGGAGCACAGAGACAAACTCTCTGCCCCCAAAATACCTCACGCATCTGCTCATTCATGCCTGAAATTCCTTCACCGAGGGACAGTCTTTGATTCCAGTTAGAAATAGGCCTGAAACCGTAAACCCACCCAAAAGACATAAAATGGTGCCTTCAAGTCATACTCCAAGGGAGCAAGCTTGCTGGCGTTGGGGAGTGAGGCTCTTACAACGCCTCTCGAGACAATCTGGAGGAGGCAGGACCTGACCGCTTCCTAATGGCCCCAAAGGTGATGGGGAGGAGCTCTGTGGCAGCCTCAGGGTGGCGCCTGTCCTCACCCTGACCTACCTGACAGGCAGGCGGTGGGGACGATGAGGCTGAGAGCCACAGGGCCACTAGGGATGGAAGAACCTGAGCCTGGGAAGCTTCATGGGCTGGGGAGGGGTGGCGCCTTTCAGAGGAGACTGAATAGGAAAAAGTCAAATATCTGGAACCAGGGAAGTGGGAGTCGTCCATGCCAGGCTTCGCCCAACCTAGCTGGAGGCCTGCCCTGGGGCCTGGTGTTTTAAACAGGATCTAGACAAATGGGGCCACATGTTGAGAAGCATGAACAGAACAGTGGGAGAGACTCAAACCGGGTCGGGAGAAAACAGGAATGCGGGAACTGAAGGAGAATGCTGCACGTCATGGTCCATCAGGGAATGCAAATCAAACCACAGTAAGATACCACTTCACACCTAGGATGGCCATAATTTTTTTAAAACGGAAAATAACAAGTGTTGGCAAGGATGTGGAGAAATTGGAACCCTCATGCGTTGCCCGCAGGGATGTGAAATGGTACAGCCGCTGTGGAAAACAGTTTGGCTGTTCCTCAAAATGTTAAAACACAGAATTACCATATGACCCAGCAATTCTAGTCCTAGGTATATACTCAGAAGAACTGCAAACAGGTGTCCAAACAAAAGCTTGTGCATGAATGTTCACAGCAGCTCTATTTACAACAGCCCAAAGGTGGAAACAACCCAAATGTCCATCAACAGAAGAACAGAAAAACAAAATATTGCACATAGGTATAATGGAGTAGTATTCGGCCTTACAAAGAATGAAGTACTGCTGCACACTACAGCATGCGTGAGCCTTGAAAATACGCTAAGTGCAGGAAGCCAGACACAGAAGGCCACATACTGTATGATTCTATTTACACGAAATGTCCAGGAGAGGCAAATCCACAGATAGAAAGCAGATCAGTGGTTGCCAGTGGTGAGAGGCCTGGGGGGTCACAGGTAAGGGGTGCAGGATTCATAGTTAGGGTGATGAAGAAGCCATGGAAGCAAGCAGTGGTGATGGTTTTACAAACACGGTGAATGTAGTAAATGCCATCGAATTACACACTTCAAAATGGTTATAAAGATATATTTTGTATGTATTTTACCACAAGAAAAAAAGTGTTTTTAAAAAATTGCGAGGACTTTGGGAAGGACACAATACCTGGTAACAAACACCTGAGGGCCTATCCGACAGGGGTCCGAGGACAGGACCTGTCCTGCAAGTTCCCAGAGTACGGAACCTCCCGGAAGCCAAGCTCCAGCATCACAGCACACATCACAGCCAGCATTCCCTGCACACCTGCCACGGTCAGGCCAGAAGCTTTCATCAGCATTAGAGGATTTTCTCACTTCATACCCACAACAGCCCTAGGAGGTAGATGGGACTGCCCCCAGTTTCGGGTGAAGAAAATGAGGCTGGAGAAGGTAGGTAACTGGCCCACAGGCATCCAGTAAGTGCAGGGGCTGAGATCCTAATGTGAGCACCTGTGCAACTGGCTGCTGCTGTACGCCACCATCAGCGCACAGAACGTGGGCCGCAGCTTTGGCATGTCCAGGCTCAACCAAGTCCCACTGTCGCTTGCTTGCATGTGACCTCTGGCTATTTACTCAGCCACGCGGTGCCTCGGTAAAAACTGCAATTAACACCACCAACCTCGAAGGCCTGCTGGGACAATGAAATGAGATGACTGTGCCCAGCAGCTCCTGGCACGTGAAGGGCTCCATAAACATCTGGTTTCTTTTTTTTTTTTCCCCAAAAGTGGAGAAAATGACAAAGATGGAGGAGACTGTCTCAGCAGGTAGAGCGTGTGTACCCCGTCAAAGGAGGTGAGGAGATGCAGCACAGCAAAGAGCCGCTCAGCAAAAACAAATACCACACGGGCACTGGCCCCAACGACCTTGAAGGTTCTGCCCTTGAAATCTGATGCGGCTACAGCGTAAGACCCCTTCCCAAGAGTGGGCTTTGCTAGAAGCAAGAAGGGAGTGATCCAAGAGCACTGGGATCCTAAAGGAATCAAGGTCGCCACAAAAAAAGAAAATGTGCAAAGAAACAGAAGGCTGGAAACAGCAAAAATAAAGTTTGCCGGTAAAAATAGAAGTAACTCACATTTTTAGAGCACGGCCATGTGTGCTAGACACTCTGCTAAGCGTTTTGTGTAGGTTATCTCACTGACTCTGCACATCTCTGTGGGCCGGTACTATTATTATCCCCATCTCACTGGTGAGGAAGCAGAAGCCGAAAGAGGTTCAGGAGCTTGCCCGAGGTCACGCAGTTAGGAAGGGCCCACTCTGCCACCCTGCCCCAGGCCAGTCCCGAGAAGCCCTATCACCTGGATGCAGTCACCTGACTTTGGGGTGTTGCCTCCAGACACCATCTGCCCAGCTCCCACCCTCTGCTGTCCGTCACACCTGGAGATGCCTTTCCAGAGCAGAAAATCAGCCCCAAGCAGCAGCAAACCTCTCCCTGCCTTGCTGTGGCCAGCAAGCGGAAAGCTAGTAGCTGACGCGAACAAGAAAACATGAGAGGATCAAGTAAACATTTGGGGAAATGTTGTTAAATAGAGGGGGGAAAATGGGGAACTTCTGTTTTCACCAGCTCGATCAGCTTTAGGGCGAAACCGCAGGCTGCTTCAAGCGGCTGCCAAATGCCCAGCCAGATCCTGCCAGTGCGCTGGCACTGAGGGCAGGAGGAATCAGGTTTCCCAGGCTGGTGGGGCAGGGCTGGCCACCGGGGGAAGCGGAAGTAGGAGGGAAGCGACCCTCTGGCCACCCCAACAGCACTATCCTGGAGAGGGCCAAAGAGGCGGTACAGCCGCCCAGAGACCTTCCCAAGTTGCCAAGTTCGTCCCACACATCGGTGATCCACGCAAGAAAGAGGCTGCAGGGAGGGGTCAAAGAAGACCCAGGGGCCTGGGCACCTCCAAGTACACCTGATATCTGAATGCGCAGAGGGCATGGAGGGGGTGGTCAGGGATGAACAATAAACAGGGTTCTACCTCTGCCAGGCTCCCGTCACTGCTTCCCCGAGGGACAGCTGGCCCCAGGGACGCCGCTCCACACGACAGGAACCATTCATCCTACCCTTGAGCTGCCCAGCAAGGGAATTATGAAGATGAAAAAGGCAAATGCTGAAAGGAAGCTGAGCTCTTAATTTTTGCTGAAGCTAACATTCAAGGGCTTACAATGTATCAGACACTAGGCCAAGTCCTACACATGGATTATCTCATTTAATCTTCTTAACAACCCTACAAGGTAGTTACCACCAACATCACCATTTCATAAGTGGACAAATTGAGTGCCAAAGGGTTAAGGGACACATGTGGTGACGAGCTTGTGTGTGGTGGAATTAGGATGCAAACCCATGTGGTCTGACCTCACAACCCACACTCCTAACCAACATCCTTTACCACTTCCTGAAACAGACTCTCAGGAGGTAGTAGAAGGAATTATTAATCTTAGCTCCTAGCCTTTGAGCATTTACAGCTTCATAAAGGGGATGGATAGACGGATCCAATGCATAGAAAAACTACCTCAGAATACACATGTCACATTACTAACATGTGCATCCATTTCAGTTGTGCAAAGTCCTGTGGGTGGGTGTGCAGGCAGTGGGGAGCCACTGGAGTGACTGGAGAGGAGGAGAGTGGGCACTTGATTTTAAAATACGATGCTGCACAATAGCCAAAAGGTGGAAACACCCAAATGTCCATCACTGGGTAAAAGGGCAAAAAAATGTGGCATATACACACAATGGAATATTACTCAGCCATAAAAAGGGAGGAAATTCTGACACAGGCTACAGCATGGATGAACCTTGAGGGCACGATGCTAAGTGAAGTAAGCCAGTCATGAAAGGTTAGCTATTGCATGATTCCACTTACATGAGGTACCTGGAATAATCCAATTCATAACCAGAAAATGGATGGTGGTAACCAGGGGCTGCAAGTAGGGGGAGAATGGGAAGTTATTGTCTAACGGGTGCAGAGTTTCAGTGTGGGATGATGAAAAAGTTCTGAAAATGGATAGTGTGATGATTGCACAATAATGTAAATGTACTTAATGTCAGTTAAAAATGGTTGAAATGGTAAATTTTATGTTGTGTATATTTCACAATAAAAAATTCCAAAATATAATGATGGTGATGTGATGAGGTGCTGAATCTCAAAGTGTTTAGTCTTTCCTTTTAGTGAGGAACAGAGTGGTTACCCAGGCAGCCTCGTGCAGAGTGCAGGGGTGCCTGACTCATCATAAAGCCGGGAAGGTATTTCTTGGGGGGCTATGGGTAATTCAGCCTTATCGTGGGGCTTTTGTTGGGGCAGGGGTTGAGACAGGGTCTCACTATGTTGCCCAGGCTGGTCTTGAACTTCTGGGCGCAAGCAATCCTCCTGCCTTGGCTTCCTGGGTAGCTGGGACTACAGCTGCACCACCACACCCAGCCTCCTTTTGTGTGTAAGGCCCCCTTGAAGACACTCTGAAATCACGCCTTCTGTGTTTTGAAAGTTCATTTCCCACTGAGCTTGAATATCCAAGAAAGTCGGTGAGATTAGCCATTTTGTGTTTGCAGGCCCAAAAGGAGGGCATCCTACAGGTGGAGCTGGAGAAAAAGTGGTCAGGGCCCTGGATCTATGAGATAATGGACACTGAACCACATCCCTGGCTCAGTCTGCCACCCCAAACAACTTGAGAACAGAGACAAGAATGGGAAAGACCTCTCTGCCAAAAATAACAATATTGTAATATCAGTAGTACCATCATGCACCACATAACAACGCTTCAGCCAATGACGGACCACACATACGACAGTGGTCCCCTAAGATTACAACGGAGCTGAAAAATTCCTACCGCCCAATGACATCATAGGTGTTGTAATCCAACAACACACAGTCTTGACGTGTGTGTGGTGATGCTGATGTAAACAAGCCCACTGCACTGCCAGTCGTGTAAAAACGTCTACCACAAGGTGGGCATGCCACCAAGCCTGTAGTCCCAGCTAATACGAAGGTGGAGGTGGAAGGATCACTTGAGCCCAGGAGTTGGAGTCTAACCTGGGCAACAGAGCAAGACCCCATGAATTTTTTGAAAATATGTCTAGCACAGCACAGACAATTATGGACAGTACATAATACTTAAGAATAATAAATGACTATGTTACTGGTTTATATATTTGCTATACTATACTTTTACCATTATTTTGGAGTATACTCCTTTAATTAATTTTCTTTAAAGTAAAACAGCCTCAAGCAGGTCCTTTACAAGGTATCCAGAAGGCACTGTTGTCACAGGAGACGACAGCTCCATATGTTATTGCCCCTGAAGACCTTCCAGCGGGACAAGATGTAGAGGCTTCACTATGTTGCCCAGGCTGGTCTCCAACTCCTGGGCTCAAGTGATCCTCCTGCCTCAGCCTCCCAAAGTGCTGGGATTATAGTTGTGAGCCTCCACACCTGGCCAGAAAAATATTTATATAAATTTATAAATTTAGTGTAGTCTAGCACAAGTTGGACATGCTACCAAGCCTGTAGTCCCAGCTACTTGGGAGGCAAAGGTAGAAAGATCACTTGATCCAGGAATTCGAGTCCAGCCTGGGCAACACAGCGAGACTCCATGAATTTTTTTTGCTTCCTGTATCACCTGCAGAACCATGAGTCAATTAAATCTTTTTTGTTGTTGTTTTGTTTGTTTGTTTGAGACAGGGTCTCACTCAGGTGCCCAAGCTGGAGTGCAGTGGTGCAATCCCAGCTCATTGCAGCCTCCACCTCCTATGTTCAAGCAATCCTCCCACGTCAGCCTCCCAAATAGTTAGGGCTACAGGTGCACACCATCATGCCCAGCTAATTTTTGTAGTTTTTGTAGAGACAGGGTCTCACTATGTTGCCCAGGCTAGTCTCAATTTCCTGGGCTCAAGGGATCCTCCTGCCTCCGCCTCCCAAAGTGTTGGGATTACAGGTGTGAGCCCCCAGGTCTGGCCCAAATCTCTTTCCTTATAAATTACCCAGTCTCAGGTATTTCTTTATAGCAGTGCAAGAACAGCCTAATACAGGGGTACCACTTTAAATCTTTTATACTGTATTTTTAGTGTACACATAGAAAAGGTGCGGTAAAGGTACACATATCCAAATCACTCTGGCAGCTCCAGCGTATAGACACACAAACACTCTTGTGTTAGAATTGCCTACAGTATTCAGCACAGAAGCATGCTGTACAGGTTTGTAGCCTAGGAGCAAAAGGCTCTGCCCTAGAGCCTAGGTGTGCCGTAGGCCATACCATCCAGGTTTGTGTAAGTGCACTCTGATGTTCACGCAACAACAAAATCACCTAACAGTGCATTTCCCAGAACACAGCCCAGTCGTGAAGCAACGTGTGACTGTATAGTTATCGATCCCTTATTAAGCATTTTATAAGTACTCTCCCTTAACCCTCACAACATCCCTGTGAGGTCTTATGCATTTGACAGAGGAGGAAAGTGAAGCTGCAAAAGGTTAAGAGAAGTGTTCACAGTCGCTACACTAGTGAGCCAGGATCTGAATCTCTCATCCAAAACTTACTTTCTCAACCACTATAGGAGAGCATTGTCACTAGGCACTTGAACACAACAAATGCAACAGAAGTCTCTATTGTTGGGAGGGAATATTGCCACAAAGGCCAGCATTCATCCAAACAACAGGTTTTGAGCCCTCAAATGCCAGGCGATGTGCTGAGTCCTCGTTCATAATCCATGAAACACAAACAAAAAGGCTGTTCTTGGGCTATGATCACAAGTGTTCTCTGGGCTCGCTTGAGGGTCAGTTTCAAACGTATTGTCAGCCACAGAACTTTGTTAAAACAGCAAGCTTCCCTCCTTCCCATTCCTCTGTGGTGACACCAGGCTGCCCTGGTGTCACCCAGCAGGCCACAACAACAAGGCACTATTTTAAATTGGGCTTTCAAAGGCCATTTAAGGCAGGAGTCGCAAATTCTTCTATCTGACAAACATCATCTGAACCACAGAGAAAAAAAAAATCAATTAAATTGCATGAGAAGAAAGAACCTTAAATTAGTGTCTTCTTATAGAGTGAAAAATACGAAACATCTCTCTCCTCATAGTATTCAGAAAAACAGCCAATAAAAACAATACATATTTTTAAAAATCATTCTTTAGTTGTAAATTTACATCCAATTAAGGGAGAAAACTGCAGGGGGAAGAATGTATTAGAGGAGAGTTCTTAAAGGAACTCCAATGCAGAGGCCCCATCTCCCAAGCACACTTAAAGCCCTGTTCTGGAAAGTGCTGGAGCCTGTTTTGCAATGAAAGGTGCTGTGCTGAGCACGCAGCAAAACACTCTGCAATCCTCTGAGACACCAAAGCACTTCTGATGTTTTTGTTGTTGTGGTTCACTAGAGAAATGTTAGCAAGTACATAACATAAAAAAAAAAATCACTAATAATCACTAACTACCATTAGCATTTTTGGTGTATTTCCTCTAATCTTTCTTCTTTTTTAAAAAAAATTAGGATTTGTAGTGTTATATCCTACAATATTTGCTTGACATTTTTTCATTAACGTTATTTTGTTTTGTTTTTTCAGAGACAGGGTCTCACTCTGTCACCCAGGCTAAAGCACAATGGCATGATCATAGCTCACTGCAGCCTCCACCTCCCAGGCTTAAGTAATCCTCCCACCTCAGCCTCCTGAGTAGCTGGAACCACAGAGGCACACCCCTATACCTGACTAATTTATTAAAATTTTTTTTGTAGAGACAGGGGTCTCACTACGTTGCCCAGGCTGGTCTCGAACTCCTGGGCTCAAGCGATCCTCCTGCCTCAGCCTCCCAAAATGCTGGGATTACAGATGTGAGCCACCACACCTGGCCTATTTTGAGTCATTATATATAATTCTTGAAGACATAATTTTTAAAAGCCCACAAAGTGGCCCATCAGGCTGGGCGCGGTGGCTCACACCTGTAATCCCAGCACTTTGGGAGGTCGAGGCAGGCGGATCGCCTGAGGTTGGGAGTTCAAGATGAGCCTGATCAACATAGAGAAACCCTGTCTCTACTAAAAATCCAAAATTAGCCAGGCGTGTTGGTTGTGCATGCCTGTAATCCCAGCTACTCAGGAGGCTGAGGCAGGAGAATTGCTTGAACCCACGAGATCAAGCCATTGCACTCCAGCCTGGGCAACAAGAGCAAAACTCCATCCAAAAAAAAAAAAAAAGAATGTATCAAAATTTACGTAACTAATTTTCTATTGTTAGACAATCAGTATGTTTCCAATTTTTAGCTACTATAAATAGTGCTGCAATGAAAAAATATAACTACTTTGGTATAAACTCCAAAGAACAGAATTATGAATGAATGTTTCTAAGGCCTTTGATATAAACTTCCAAATAATTGCACTAAAAATAATTCTAAGCAATGTTGCATTTTTGCAACTCTAGACATAAATGGGACTATATCTCAGTATTTTCTACATGGACAGTTTAAGTCATGCTGACAGATAAATCCGTTCTGTGGGCCAGGAATTTCTCACTTCTGTTTTGAAGTGTCTTCTACTAGTTGCTCATATACCAGCTGAAAATGTGCTTCCAAACTACCCTGGCAGCTCCACTGCTAGCACCAACCACACTGTATCTTACATCAGAGGCAGCTGGTGGCCTGCCTGCTTCCTGCACTCTAGGAGTGCAAGGACCAAGCCCGGCTCACCTCTGCCTCCCCCCGCACAGCTCCTTTTAAACCTCTCATCTTTCATCAACAGTTCTCAAACTATTTTTTAAACTCTTCCGCACATCCTCATCCCTCCCTAAGTCATGTGTCACAGGATACGAAGTGGGAAGGATCTGAGACCTTGGGCAAGCTCCCTAGCCTCTTGGACTTCAGACTCATCTGTAAAATGGGAGTAACCATCCCTCTCCCAGAGAGTGCCTGCAAGGATTAAGGTAGGTAATGCACGCAAAGCTCTTAGTAACCATGACAGGAGCCTTAGAAAATACTCAATAAGTAATAATTTTTTCCAAAAAAATAAAATACATAACAACAAACCCACCAAAAAATTGTTTAATCCTCTACACACTGGAGGAGATTAATGAATCATACAGCTGTCTCTCTCATCTGAAGCTCGCCCAGGCCCTGAATGCCTGGAGAGAGACTCAGAACCTTTCGGGACTGTGCCAAACCCACTGAGCCTCAGGCCAAGGGCAAGGGAGGTCTGGCAATGCCAGGCTTGGGACGGCAGGCGGGCAGCTGGTCAGCACAGAGCCACAGAAGCTCTAGGTCAGCTGTGCACAAAGAAGGGTTAAGGACAAGCTACAGGGAAATCAAAAAGAAACAGCCTGAATCAATCCAACTGGGACAGGGCTTTAGGGCACCAAGAGTAAGCAGGGAAGCGGTTCAAGGAGCAACAGGTTCCTCCCAACTGGCAGCTTGGATGCAGGTGAGGGATGCAGACGCCACTCCCGAGCTGACCCTGGACAAACCTCCTGTTGTTCATCAACGGGGCTGGAGTTGAGTCACTGTGGCATTGTCCAGCCTCTCTATCAGGAGGAAACAGCTGGACAGACCAACACTAAACGCAGGAAGCCTCAAGCTCCACCAGGGCTCCCTGTGGGGCCGCCTCCCTGTTTGGGAGGCCTAGCATCCTGCCTGCCTCTCCCCCAGGGACCCCTGACCAACCCTGAAGCATCCACTGTCCAAACAGACATCCCTGTTTCCTGCCTCCAAGTGCCTGGGGCAAAACGCAAGCTCTCTGTTTGGCATTTTGGCAGCCCTCCTAGGGGCAAGGAGGCGGGGTCACCTGCTTTCAACCTGCCAGTAAATAGAAACCAAGGTGTAGGAAAACAAGTGGTAGAGAAAAAACAATGACATTTAATTAATTTGGAAAGGACATACTGTGTAGCAAGAGGACAGTTTTTCTCTGGACTAAAACATGAGCAACATCCAAAAGTGGACGCCACCTCCCTGCAGGAGCACATTCAGACAGATGCGGGGACTCAAACCTCTCTGTTAAGAGGGGTTCTTGCCAACTTCCTTATCTATGGTCTCCTAGGCTCAGATAAAAGATTCAAAATCCCTGCTAGGATTTAGAAATAACTCAGGGCCAGGCATGGTGTCTCACACCTGTAATCCCAGCACTTTAGGAGGCCAAGACAGAAGGAGACCAGTTTGAGACCAGCCTGGACAACATACAAACAAAAAAAAATTTTAATTTGCCAAGCATGGTGGTGTGTGCCTGAAGTCCTAGCTACTCAGCCGATCAACGCTGCAGTGAGCTATGATTGTGCTACTGCACACCAGCCTGGGTGACAGAGCAAGACTCTATCTCCTTTTTTTTTTTTGAGATAGAGTCTCACTCTGTCGCCCAGGCTGGAGTGCAGCGGCGTGATCTCGGCTCACTGCAAGCTCCACCTCCCGGGTTCACGCCATTCTCCTGCCTCAGCCTCCTGAGTAGCTGGGACTACAGGCACCCACAACCACACCCAGCTAATTTTTGTATTTTTAGTAGAGATGGGGTTTCACTGTGTTAGCTAGGATGGTCTCGATCTCCTGACCTCGTGATCTGCCCGCCTCGGCCTCCCAAAGTGCTGGGATTACAGGCGTGAGCCACGCGCCCGGCCAACTCTATCTCTTTTTAAGAGAAAAAACGAGGGGAGGGGAGGGGAGAACTCAGAAAAACAGCAGGATGGTTCACAGTTTAAAGTCAGACAGACTCAAGCTGGAATACTGTCCCTAACAGTAGCTGTGTGACTGATACAGTATAACATCACAGCCTTCAGTCAAGGTTTGCAAACTCAAGTACCTACAAGGTGGAAAACATAAATTCATGAAGTTACTGGGTACAAGGGCAAGTCCCAGTACTGTGTCAAGACTGAGGGGTCAGGAAAGCACAGCCCCATATGGAGGTGGTGCCTGAGAGCCAGATCCAGCCAGTTGTTGCCACCGGGCAGCACAGGCTCAGTGTAACTAGACCTTCCAACTTTAAAAAGCCAACATCAGCCAGGTGCAGTGGCTCATATCTATAACCCTAGCACTTTGGGAGGCCAAGGCAGGAGGATCACTTGAGCTCAGGAGTTTGAGACCAGCCTGGAAAACATAGTGAGGCCTTGTCTCTACAAAAAAAAAAAAAAAACATTTTAATTAGCCAGATATGGTGGCATGTGCCTGTGGTCCCAGCTACTCAGGAGGCTGAGGCGGGAGGATCACTTGAGTTTGGGAGGTCGAGGCTGTAATGAGCTGTGATCACACCACTGTACTCTGGCCTGGGCAACAGAGCAAGAACCTGTCTCAAAAAAAAAAAAAAGCCAACATCCCCTGTTTTGAAAAATCTCTCCAGTATGTCAGCTGCACCCAAACAAAACGCATCTGTGGCCTGGATCAGACCTAGAGGCCACTGGATTGCAACCTCAGCTCTAAGCCTGAGATCTGCAAAATGAGGGCAAATAAAAGAGCCTCGCTCTGGGAGAATGAGATGGGATTAGGTCTGTCAAGCATTTCACACCGCCTGACACACAGAAAGCACTTGATAAATGGTGACTATTAACTATGCAGAGTTGGAAGGGACTTCAGGAAGACCCACCCCAACCTTCTCATTCCGCAAGATGAAACTCAGACAGGTCCTGTGACTGAGCCACAACCTGCAAAGGAGCCGGTGGCCAGCGGCAGGCTGGACCCAGGCCTACTGACTCCCACCTGAGTTCTGAAGGCCCAAGCCGCCTCTCTCACTTACAGAAGCAGTTTATCACCCACCACTCCGTAAGGGTCCCTCCTGGGGGCTGGTCTACCCCATTATGGGTAGCTCCCCCAAGGCAAGTGCTGTGTGTACATCTTTTTCATTCACCGGAAGAGCTCGGGCAGGTGATGGGGGCTTGGTCAACATGAACTGACTGACTGATCAGCGGCAATGCTCCCCTAGCCCTCCCAGCCCCACAGTCCAGTTTACACTGTATGTGGTCCCTGGCCCAGGCCCGTGCCAAGCTCAACCTCCTGCCCTAGCCCAACCTGGGCTAGTGGAAAGGAAACGCTGGGCATAAAAGGGGTGACATCAATAGGTAGAGAGATGAGGAGGGGACAGGGAAGGGCTGAGCTAAAGAAGGCAAGCCAGAGGGACATGACGTGTATTTGGGGCAGGGCCAGAGTGAGGGCTGGCGCAGCTAGGGAAGAGAGAGTGACGGGCTGGCACAGGAGTGGGGAGAGCAGGCTCCAGGGGAAGGCTGTGGCTGCTGGCGGCACAAGGGTCCCCAGACAGAGGAGCTCTGGCCCTGCAGGGTTTCTGTCACCCAGGTCCTGCCAGGTTTAATCAGCCAGGTTCCAAAGAGCCAGCTGTGTTCCCTGAGGTGAATGAGCACGCCAAGGTTGTGTCCTGTCCCCAGACCCCCAAGATCCTGTTTGAACTCGTTCTTACTGAAAAACTTTCCACGCTTGAGGGCTCAGGGAGTTATGGCCTTGGAATTCCTCCCACTCATTCCAAAGCATACATTAAAGCTTTCCAATTAACACCAGCTGAAAAGTAAACCTTCATTTTAAAGAGGCAACAGAGGAAAAGAAGAGGGAACGAGTGGGCAATGAATTTCCCAAGCAGGCATCTGAAACCGCGGAACTGCTGGGCTGAAAGGACCTCCAGGATCATCTGGCACAAACTCCTTGCGCTACAGAGAGTCACCCAGGCCCAGAAAGCAGAGTGACGTGCACATGGTCACACAGCCAGCCCATTTGGAGCAACACCAGACTCCGGGGCGCTGGCGGCCAGGCCCGTGCCCTTTGAGTGACAGGGCACCGTACTTCCCCTCCTGCCCTAGCCCAACCTGAGCTAGGGCATATTCTCACCTGGGAAGAGCCAACACCTCCCCACAGGAGCAAAAGCCCAAAGTCACCCACACCTTTCAGCACAGGTTTTCTCTCACCTGCCAATGGCTCATTCTCCTCCCGAAATCAAAGGAGGTGACCTGAAAGAAGGGAGAAGGGGGGTGCACAGGATGTGGTCAGTGGAGAGGAGCGGGGGTGCATTCACAGCAGAGAGGCACTCCAGTGAAGCACACAGCCCTCCGGGCAGGGGCAGGACGGGCTGAGAGGATGGGGAGGGAGGGAAGGCCAAGACTTCCTGCAGAAAAAAGCACACACAAACATCATACGGGCAAGGGCATTTCACAACGGAGCTCCTGGAAGGCAGGGGCTGATCTGGGAGTCCCAGCAGGCCTGGCGAAGCTCAGACCCAAGTTTCCCCACCTGGAAAGAACACGGACTTTGGAATGCCCTTTTCTGGCATCCAAACTGGATGACCCTGGGGAGTCAGTGAACCCCCCGAGCCTTGTTTTTCTCACCTATAAATAGATGTCTAGTGCAGCACCTGATGCATCAAAGGTAAAGCAGGAACTGCTGGTTATTCACACCACTGAGACTTTCCTCCTGATATCTTATCCACCCTTGGCCACTTTATAAGCATCCTGAGGGCAGAGAGCATAGCAACTTGTCCAGTGTGGGGTCAGGGAACCAGCTTGGAGAATACCCATTTGTGGACTGACTTTCTAAACAACATCTCCCTACCTTCGCTGTCGGGGGTACAGCCCAAGGGGTTGCATCTGCTGACAGTGTCCCAAAGGCGGTGCTAAGCTCCATTTTCACCCTACTCCATCCATACTCCAGGGTCCCTGTGGACAGGGCGATCTCGGTCCTGCGCCCACAGCTCTCCCACACTGTCCACCGAAGTCCTGCCTGTCTTTGCAACCTGCGTGCCAGGCTTAACATATCACTTGACCCTCATCACATCTCTGGAGGGGCCGGAGGGAAGAAAAGGAGGCATAAATGTTTTCCACAGGTCACAGATGATGAAATTAGGCAGAGAAATTAGGCTGCTGCTACCTGGCAGTCAGCGCAAGGCCAATTCACACCGTGGCTGGGAGTGGGAGAGACCCACTGGGCACAGCTGCAGGGAGGGAGTGCTAAGGAGGCCAAGGGGTGCAGGTGCAGTGGGGCTGAGCTGAGAGGAATGTTTCCCCATGTTTGTCAATAAATATAAAATAAGTATCCCTGTTCCATTAAAAAAAAGAGCAGAGAGGGGTCTGGCCGGGCGCGGTGGCTCATGCCTGTAATCCCAACACTTTGGGAGGCCAAGGCGGTCGGATCATCTGAGGTCAGGGGTTCGAGACCAGCTTGGCCAACATGGTAAAACCCTGTCTCTACAAAAATACAAAAATTAGCTGGGCATGATGGTGGGTGCCTGTCATCCCAGCTACTCGGGAGGCTGAGGCAGAAGAATCACTTGAATCCAGGAGGCAGAGGTTGCACGAGCCAGGATCATGCCACTGCACTCCAGCCTGGGCAACAGAGCAAGACTCCATCTCAAAAAAAAAAAAACAACAACAACAACAACAACAACAACAAAACGGTGGGGGGGGGGGCGGTGCGGTGTGGGAATCAGGTAAATGTGACAATGCAGCTGTTAGTGCTGGAAATGAGGATGAGGATTTTCTATATGCCAGGGGGGTTCTAGATGCTTCACATATCAACTCACTTCACATTTGAATAACCTTGTGAACTAGATCCTTTATAATCCCCACTTCACAGGCGAGAAAAGAGTCTTAAATAGCTTCCCATGTTACATAACTGGGGAGTGGCAGGCCCAGGAGGGGAACCTGGCATGGGGCGCTAACCACCTCCCTGCACTGCCTCTTACCACACATGCCTCCTCCACCTTCAGGCCATTCCCTTCACCTCCCAGCCCTGAGGTGACAGCTCCGCAGGTCCCAGGACCAGCAGCCACTGCCTCCCAAGGTGCTTCCTCTCGCTGGAGGGGTCCAGGACCTGGATCTGCTCAGGGGATTGGACAACTGCTCCAACCCCCTACATCAGGCCAGAATTCTCCTGGGATGTGCTGTTCCCACAGTCTCAGATTCCCAGAAGAACAGATGGACAGGGGAATTTCTGAATGAGTAACTAACCACAGAAAAATAAAGTTATGTAAATCAGCCTGGAGCACAATTACAAAGAAATTAGGGATGGCCTTTCCAAAACTCAGCCTGAGGAAGTGGGAGATACCCAGAATGTGTGCTGCCTGCCCGGGGCAGAGCTGGGCCCACAGTGGGTTTCCAGGCTGCCCCTCTTTACAAAATGACAAGGTTTTTACCCCACGGGCAGCAGCAGAGGGACTGCTAAACGCACTTGGATTTCTCCCACCAATGGAAGAGACAGGCTCTAGGATACAAAAATCAGGCAAATAGTCCAACCGGTTCCTCTCCCCTCCCCTTGTTCTGTTTCTGCTGAAGTGCTTTTATTAATGAGCCACTCGCCACAATCTCCCTCCTGCAGCTTATAAAACAGAGTCCAAAAAATGTACCAACGACTCTGTCCTATCAGGATAGGAAATGACGGCAGGAAAACTCAAAACCCTCCCATCACAAGCCCTTCCAGCAGAATGGGTCACCCTTGCAACACCCATCAGGAAACCTGGATGATGAGGAACCGTCTGTGCAGCCACCCAAGACAGCCTGGAAAACAGGAGGGGAAATTGGGACAGGCCTTAGCTGGAATTTTATGTTTTCCATAATTTAGAATGAGACTATCTATCCTGCTTGACTACTTCCTTTCCTAAAGCCATCCTGCTTGTAAAGGTGAAGATCTGTCACCCTGAAAGGCTTAATAACTCTTCTGACACTCAGTTTGTGTCTGTCCCCTATGGGGATGTCCCTCTACCCCTCAGAGCCACCTCGGGCTGAGGATGAGTCCAGGAAGCAACAAACAACAACCAAGCCAGAATGCATCCAAGGGCGGCCACAGGGGTGGTGGGGTCTAGAAATGAAGTTATCTGAGAAACAGCTGATGGAACTGGAGAAGAGACAGAGGGGTTCTGTTGTCAAATACTCCCAGGTTGTCATGTGGACGACAGGGCAGGCGCGCGCTCCCGGGCTCTGACGGCAGAGGCACGGCCAAAGGATGGCTCCGGAAAGGCAGGGCTGAAAACCTGAGCTGTGCAGCAGCGGGGGGCAGTTCTCATCAGCAGAAACAGCCAAGCAAATGCTGGCCACATGACGGGAATCCAGTGCGAGGGTGACCTACGGGGACCCTTCCTCCTCCAAGGGCCTCTCTTTACCTTACAACAATCACAAGCCCTGCCGAGCTGCGTGACCTCAGGACGGAGGGCTCTTTCTCGGTTTTTAGTATCGTTTATTCTAAGTGCTCACGAAGTGCATTATCCTCAGCACTTCACAAGCATTGCCGTGTTTCATCTTCATCAGAACCTAGTAAGACAACTACGATGCCCGTCATCACATGGTAGGTACCCAAAAACATCCCTTTTACCAATGAGAAAACTGTGACTCAGAGAGGATTCGCAGCTTGCTAAGGTCAAGTGTCCAGGCAGCAGCAGAACTTGTTTGTGAACCCCAGTCTGAAGCCCCAGGGCCTGCATCCTGATCTGCTATGCAGCTTATAGGGGCAGCAGCCTTGGTCTTGAGAGACCTGTTAAAGAGTTGGCAGGCTGTGATCAAATGCAACAGGGACATCACTAGCAGGGATCAAGTTGTTTTCCCAGAATGCTCAATAAACATACATTGCTTTTACAAAAGAAAATAGTGAAACTTTTATCTAAATGATCAAGTTCAGCCCACTGTCTTGCAATCAGAAATGTGTCCGCTTAAGAAGTAGTTAGCCAGTCAAAAAGACAGACAGTAAAAAGGGTTGTTAAAAAAATAAAAATAAAGGTTGTCTGCAAGGATGTGGAGAAACTGGAGTCCTCACACACTTCTAGTGGGAATGTAAAACGGTACAGATGCTTTGGAAAACAGTCTGGAAGTCTTTAAACAGTTCAACACACAGTTATCGTATGACCCGGTGCTACAGACTGAATATTTGTGTCCCCAAAATATTCTCATGTTGAAATCCTGGGCCCCAAGGTGATGGTATTAGCAGGTGGGGCCTTTGGGAGGTGATTAGGTCATGAAGATGGAGACTTCAGGAATGGGATTGTGCCCTAATTAAAAGGGACCTCAGAGAGCTCTCTTGCCCTGTTTCCACTGCGCAAGGATATAAGTTTAGAACCCAGAAGTGGGCTTCACCAGCACCTGACCACGCTGGCACCCCGATCTGGGACCCCCAGCCTCCAGAACTGGGATAAATACATGCCTATTGTTTATAAGCCACCCAGTCTGTGGGACTTTGTGATATACAGCAGCCTGAGCTAAGACCACCTGTAATTCCACTCCCAGGTATTTGCCGAAGAGAACTGAAAACACATGGCCACACAAAAGCATGGCACATGAACTTCACAGCCACATTATGTCTAAGCCAGAAAAGGTGGTAATAACTCACATGTCAGTCAATGACGAATGGGTACAGATAAACAAAATGTGGTCTGTCTATATGCTGGAATATTACTGAGCCCTAAAAAGGAATGGAATTCTGACACGTGCTACAACACAGATGAACCCTGAAAACCTTATGCTAAGTGGAAGAAGTCAGTCACAGAAGACCACATATTGTATAATTCCATTCATATGAATGTCCAGGGTAGGTAAATCATGGAGACAAAAGATACATTAATGGTTGACTCAGACAGGGAGAAAAACTGGGGGCAGGGAAGGGGGGCATGGGAGTGACTGCTAATGGAGTTTCTTTTGGGGGTGATAAAAAGTTTCTAAAATTGACAGTGCTGATGGTCACACGCTGAGAATATAGTAAAAACCACTGAACTGTCCTCTTCAGATAGACAAACTCTATGGTATGTGAGTTACATCTCAATAAAACAAACCTGTTGGCCTTCTTCCTTAAGGTTATCAGATTACAGGGAATCTTTTTTTTTTTTTTTTTTTTTTTTTTGAGATGGAGCCTCACTCTGTCACCCAGGCTGGAATGCAATGGCGCAACCTCGGTTCACTGCAACCTCCACCTCCTGGGTTCAAGCGATTCTCCTGCCTCAGCCTCAGGAGTAGCTGGGCTTATAGGCACCCGCCACCATGCCTGGCTAATCTTTGTATTTTTAGTAGAGATGGGGTTTCACCACATTGGCCAGGCTGGTCTCGAACTCCTGGCCTCAGGTGATCCACCCGCCTCAGCCTCCCAAAGTGCTGGGTGTGAGCCACCATGCCTGGCCAGACTGCAGGGAATCTGATGAAGGAGAGCAATTATGGCATTAATGAAAGAAAGACAGCACCCCACAAATTCACCACCTCCTGCCAGTGTCTAAGGTGTCATTCACTCACTCAACAAACTCATTAAACACATGCTATACACCACGCACTGCCCTACATGAGGAGTCAGCAAACTACAGTCTGTGGGCCAAATACAGCCCATCGCCTGTCTCTGTATGGCCTGCCTGCTAGAAATGGTTTCTATACTTTATAAGGTTGAAAAAAAATCAAAAGCAGAATATTCATGGTGTGGAAATGACATGAAATTTAAATTTCAATGTCCGTAAATACATTTTTTGGAACACAGCTGCGTTCATTTACGTAGTGTCTACAGCCACTTCTGTGCTGCAAGGACAGGGTTGAGAAGCTGCAACAGAGACCAAATGGTCTGCAAAGCCTAACATGTTTACAGTCAGGTCCTTGACAGATGAAACTGGCTGATCACAGAGCTAGATGTCAGAGATGCAGGAGAGGAGAAGGGATGATTAACCTCTGTCCTCGTGGGGTTTATGGCCCACTGAGGATGACAGTCAGGGTCTGAGGATCACACAAGTGAGTACACAATGATAAATGGGGGGAAATGCTGCTGGGAGGGGAAGAACCTTCTGCCCAGTGAGCACGTGGAACAAGGGGACCTGCCCAGGCCAAGGGTCAAAGACAGCGTCCCTGCAGAAGGACTTGCCTCTGGACCTGGGGACATGGAGGGAGCCACATTTGCAAAACCTCAAAGAGGGAGGGCGCAAGGCCCAATAGAAGAGTAAAAGGACGCTGAGGCTGCAGGGCAGAGTGAAGGGCAGGGCGTGCATGGCAGCTGGCACTCTCGAACAGGCACACCCCTGAGGGTCTCCCGGGGTTCACAGCTCCAGGTCTGTGTCACTGGAGAATGTGGGAAGGGGACTGAGAACCATCTGATACACCTAGTACAACCCCACACCAGGCAGCCTAAGAAGATAGAAGATGGAAGAGTTCATCAACCAAAAAAGTATCTATTGATCACTTAACAAAGTACCCATCACTTTATTTACCCAATATAGCACAGGACACAAAATAAGAAAGAAGCCATCTTTTGACTTCAACAGGAAAGAGCAAGTTGAAGAAACAAGCCCAATTTCTCATCATGGCCTCAGGACCTGATCAGAGCCGGGTCCCACTACTCAAACATAACTGCACTTGTGTTCCCAGTGCCTGGAATGAGCCTCCCCAGGCATCCACCAGGACGCTCTCTCCATCCTTTGGAGGGTCCCTCAGATGTGACTGACTGGAGATGCTCTCCCTCCCCACCACACATGCCCTCTTTTGCAGCCCCTAGGCCTTTACCCCATCCCTTTCTCCACCACACTTCCCGCTACCCAACAGACATGTACTCCCCTGATGGGCGCTTACATTAGAATGTAAGCTTATGAGGGCGGTAACTTCGTTTTTCTCGCTGCTGTATTCCCAGCACTATGACCTGACATAGAGTTAGCTCTCAATAAATATTCATGGAATAGCTCCTGAACGATCATTGGGTCAATATAGAAGTTAAGAAGGAAATGTAAGAATTTCTGGAAACAGGCTGGGCACAATGGTGTATTCCTATAATATCCACCCTTTAGGAGTAGGAGGCCAAGGCAGGAGAATCGCAGGAGCCAGGATTTCACGACCAACCTGGGCAACAGTTAAACCTTATCTCTACAAAAAAATTAAAAATTAGCTAGGTGTGGTGGCATGTGCCTATAGCCCCAGCTACTGGGGAGTCTGAAATGGGAGGATCACTTGAGCCCAAGAGGTCGAGGCTGCGGTGAGCTATGGTCATACCACTCACTGCACTCCAGCCTGGATGGATGACAGAGTAAGACTCTGTCTCCAAAAAAAAAAAAAAAAAAAAAAGCAAAAATAAATGAGATTGAGAATAAAAAATATATATGTAAAAGATCAATGAAACAAAATCAGTTTTACAAAAATTTTTTAAATAAAAAGAGAAATAATTTAATTCTAGAAAAAAACAAAATTGACAAACTTTTAACCAGACTAAGGAAAAAAAAAGAGGACCCAAATAAATAAAATCAGAGATAAAAATGGAACATTACAGGCTGGGCGCGGTGGCTCACGCCTGTAATCCCAGCACTTTGGGAGGCTGAGGCAGGAGGATCACCTGAGGTTGGGAGTTTGCGACCAGCCTGACCAACATGGAGAAACCCCGTCTCTACTAACACTACAAAATTAGTCGAGCATGGTGGTGCATGCCTGTAATCCCAGCTACTAAGGAGGCTGAGGCAGGAGAATTGCTTGAACCCAGGAGGCAAGGTTGCAGTGAGCCGAGATCGTGCCATTGTACTCCATCCTGGGCAACAAGAGTGAAACTCCATCTCAAAAAAAAAAGGAACATTACAATTGATACCACAGAAATTCAGAGGCTCATTAGAGACTACTAATAGCAACTAGATGCCAATAAATTGAAAAACCTAGAAGAAACGGATAAATTCCTAGACAATAAATATTCACGGACTAAATACAAACACAAAACACCTAAAGAAAAGGTAAAGGCAACCTGTCCTCGATTTGTAACCTTGAGCAAATTACCTCTTTACAGCTCAGCCTCCTCGTGGTGAGATAAAAATAATCAATGTGAGTAAAAAAGGTAATGCAGCTGAGTGCAGTGGCTTAAGCCGGTAATCCCAGCACCTTGGGAGGCCAAGGCGGGTGTATCACCTGAGGTCAGGAGTTCGAGACCAGCCTGGTCAACATGATGAAACCCCGTCTCTACTAAAAATACAAAAATTAGCCAGGTGTGGAATTACACCTGTAATTCCAGCTACTCAGGAGGCTGAGGCACAAGAATTGCTTGAACCAAGAAAGCGGAGGCTGCAGTAAGCCAAGATCGCACCATTGCACTCCAGCCTGGGCAGCAGAGTGAGACTCTGTCTCTGTCTCAAAAAAAAAAAAAAAAAAAAGGTAATGCACATAAACACTGATCATTCTTATCATTTTTTGTGTTAGTATCTATTTTGTGTCACACAGTAAAGGAGAGCAGTTTTAAATACATATCTCATTTAATCCTCACATAAACCTCATCAGGTAAGTTTTATGATAAATTTCTTTTAGATAGATGAGAAAAGAGAAGCTCAGAGATACTAGGTGAGTTTTCCAAGGTCACACAGTGAACAAGTAACAGAATTAAAATTCAAATCTGGCACTATCAGGCCTCAAGTTCTATCCTCCTTCCTCTATATCCAACTATGAACCAAAAATGTCAAAGGAGGCTGGCGAAAGGGGACGGGCATCTCCTGGAGCAGCTGAGAAGTGTTACGAGGAGGTAGGATCTGGACTATGTTCTGAAGTGGTACAAGAATTCAGAGGAGGAGCAGAAGAAAGGTATTCTGGCCCAGAAAAGTGAAGGTACAGCAGTTCTTTTCCACAGGAGACTTACACTGTTGTGCCACAAATGAGAGAGGACAACAGCAAAATCCCAGCACTTGCACCTGGATGAAACCTTCGATGCAGCCGGTCCAATCACTTGTTTTACAGAACAAGAACTACGGTCTACGGCAACACAGTGACCTGCAGAAGGTTGTAAAAGCTGTAGACTGTGCCTGGGTTGCCGCTTCCTTTCCAAACTGGATGCTTTTTTATTTTTGTTCATTTAACTCCTGGTTAAAAATTGAAGAATCAACACATGTTCACTACAGCCAGAGAAAATAAACCAGGATGAAGAAAAAGTCAACAGTGTCCCCACCGCTAGCCAGAAACAATGCTAAATACTTGCATATGTAACATGTTCAGAGTTACAGTAAATGACTGGCACATCACAACAGTCTGAACCTGCGTGAACTGTGCTTGTGTTTGCATTTTTGTTTCCAAGTCTGTTTGCAATTCATTCATGTGTTCACTCATTCAGCCAGCAAGGACTGAGGACCTCCTATGTAACCAGCACAGCTCTAGGCACAAAGGATCCTGCAACAAACAGACATAAGGAAATGGACTTTTGCTCCTTTCCCACAAGGCTGAAAAAAAACACCCATTGGACTGTTAAAAACAACAGATGAAGGCAAGTAAATGCACCAGCTATGTCCTGGCCAAAGATCTCCAAGAGAATGGGTACACTTACCTCCACTGTGCCCCATACCTCACTAAATCAAGAGAAAAGAGACTTTTGGCCAGCATGGTGGCTTTAAGAGACCCTGTCTCTTTAAAAAATTTGTAAATTAGTATCCTAGGTATTTTTTATTGAGCTGTTAACATTTCCTAGAGCAGAACCTTCTAGTCTACCAGGGAGATCTAAAACGGAATTCCTGTGCCCAGGAGCCTATGGAGGAAGAGGGCAGGGTCTTGGCCTCTGTACTTAAACCTAACACCCTATCTTCCCTGGGCCTGGTTTCCTCAGTCCACAGACTAAGGACCTCCTGCTTTACCCCCTCCACAGAAAAAGCCCACTCGCCGGTCTTGTGCTGAGGTGGAGGAGGGACACTTACCTGGCTAAGGGAAGCGGGGGCAGAGATCTGGGGAGTGGGACTGATTCTTAAGCAGACATTTAACCTGACCTCCTGTTTTCAGCCCCTCCTGGTGCTGCAGATTGCTAAGCCTTTTGGGGGTTCTGGGGTGCTCACAGGGTTGCTGATGCTTTAGGATTCAGCTTTCACAAGCCAATTAACATCTGTCCTTTTACCTACAGTCTCTAAGATTGTGTTGCTATCATCAACTCCTCTGGTCTCTTTAAAATTGTAGTTTTATGCCCTAAAAAGTCTTTTTTTTTTTTTGAGACAGAGTTTTGCTCTTGTTGCCCAGGCTGGAGTGCAGTGGTGCGATCTCGGCTGACTGCAACATCCGCCTCCCAGGTTCAAGCAATTCTTCTGCCTCAGCCTCCTGAGTAGCTGGGATTACAGGTGCCTGCCACGATGCCCGGCTAATTTTTTGTATTTTTAGTAGAGATGGGTTTCACTATGTTGCCCAGGCTGGTCTCAAACTCCTGACCTCAGGTGATCCACCCTCCTCGGCCTCCCAAAGTGCTGGGATTACAGGCATGAGCCACCATGCCTGGCACTAACTTACTAGGTTCCTAACAAAACAGGCCAACTAGGTCACCCTACACAAGGCCCAGAATCCACAAGCGACATACACACACAAGTTCCAATCACCTTTTAATGCCTCACTCAAAATGTAAGGACTTCCGAGGATCACTAGACTTCTGAAGAAAATGTTCACAGGAAAGACAGAAAATATACACACAAACACACACACACACTCTCTCTCTCTCTCTCTCTCTCTCACACACACACACACACACACTATATGAAACAGTAAAGAATCCTTCCTCCTGGCCAGGAGCGGTGGCTCACACCTGTAATCCCAGCACTCTGGGAGGCCAAGGCGGACTGATCACTAGGTCAGGAGATCGAGACCATCCTGGCTAACACGGTGAAACCCCCGTCTCTACTAAAAATGCAAAAAATTAGCCGGGCATGGTGGCGGGTGCCTGTAGTCCCAGCTACTCGGGAGGCTGAGGCAGGAGAATGGTGTAAACCCGAGAGGCGGAGCTTGCAGTGAGTGGAGATCGCGCCACTGCACTGCAGCCTGGGCAAGAGCGAGACTCTGTCTCAAAAAAAAAAAAGAATCCTTCCTCCCAAAATGAAACTATCATTAATATCCTTAGACAAATAAGATAATGATATTGTACCCATGAAACCAAAACCAAAAGGGTGCTATAAAAGACAAATACTTCGAAAACAAAATTTCTTGAAATTAAAAATCTGCTAACTAAAATAAAAACCCCGATAGAAGGCTGGAAGATAAAGTGGAAGAAATCTCCAGGAAAGGAAAGGAGGGGGATAGGAAAGAAAATAAAATTGTAAGACCAATCCAGGAGATTTAATATCTAAATTCTATGAGTTCCAAAAGAAAGGAGAAAACGGGGGAAGGAGACCATCGGTGAAGTAACTCAAGAAAATTTCCCTGAACTAAACAGTGGGTGTTTCAAGATCGAAAGGATCCACAGTGGATGAAAGTCGAGCCACACTAAATCACATCATGTGTGACACAGCAGAACACCAGAGACAGAGAGACTTTTCCACGGGACACCAGAGACTCCAGAGAGGAAAGCCATGCTGCCTTCAAAGGAATAAAACTGGAATGGCATTAGACTTCTTGAGCGTAACCTGGAATTTAAAAGAAAATTAAGCAATGCTTTGCACGGGATCGGGGGCTGGAACCTAGCTGAGATCCTATACCAAGCCAAAATATCAAGGAAGTGTGAACGCAGAATGAATAGTTTTCTCAGATTTGCAAGACCAACAGATATTCACAGAGTACCTACTATGTGGTCCATTGCACTGTCCCTGTGATACATTTATCACAGCACATTGTAGCATCCGATGACTCACTGTCTACGCCACAGACTCTGGAGGAGAGACTGTGTCTTACTCCTTTCAATACCTTCAGCACAGGGGTGAGCACAGGTGCTATGGGGTTACACAAGAAATGCACTCCACCCAGAGGGGAACGCTTAGTTAGTGGAGGGAGGTGACATCTAAACTGAGTACACAAGGAGTATCCAGAAATGTGAGGATCAGGTATGGAGGTTTTGGGGAGCTTCTTACTGGCTTTAGGAATAGAGTTGAAAGTATAAATAGCACGAGGTTGGTCCACGGAGCAGGAATATGTGCAAAGGCTTGGGGGCCTGGACAGAGACAAGAGTCCCAGTTGACATTTGAAACTCAAGCCAGGAAAAAATGAATTCATGCCCAGGTAGCACTAGCGATATCACCAGGTATCTGGATTTGTTTTGATCACCTTTTCTGGAACAAGGTAATTTACAAATAAATAAAATACAGCCAATCTGAGCCTGAAGAATGAGGACACTGAAGCAAAAGGCTGTCTCTGGGTGTGACCTAAAGGTCCTTGCAGCAGCTTGGCAGTCCCACAGGGAAGAGGCCATCACGAAGCCAGTGCCCCAAACAGAAAGGGAAAGCCAGACCTAACAAGAGGCATGCATGGCCCCAGATGAAGGGCACAGGGATGGGGGGCTGGACTGGCGGTCTGCTGTCCTTGGTCCCTCTCTCCTCACCCCAGCCTGTGAAACCCAGAGATTTAAGGCTCAGAAAGATCCCAGGCCCAAAGACTGGGAACGAAGGCCCTGAGTCAACCCATCAGGCAGCCAAACAGGCTGGGGATCTCATCTCAGCCTCCAGGCCACTCCCACCCCCTGCAGTGCCGCCTGGCAGACCTCAGGTTTTCACGCAGATTTTCACTCACTGGATTTCGAGGTCAGAAGAAACAGTCAAGGATGAGTAATAGTCTGGCCCCTCCACCACTCTAACTCAAATTTATGGAGGCAGCTTTCTAGATAGAGCCTCCCTCCCCCACTCCCCAAGGAGGGGGCCGCCGGCGGCTCAAGTCTAATTGGATTTCCACAGCCCCGTGATGATTTCGTGCTCTGCGGTGGCAGCAGTGGTGGTGGTGGCGGCAAGGTTTCTGAAATAGAAACAAAGTCAGGGGCCTGTTTGCTTTGCTTCTGTGGCTGGAAACCCGCTGGGATCTGAGCAGCCAGGAGGGAGCCTTTCCTTCCCAAAATGGTCCTTTTCCACCCTACTGACCAATGCACCCTCCATCCCCAGGGCCCCAAGAGCTCTGCAGCCAAGGTCTTGGTTTTGCTGATGGTACATATTCAAGGTCGGTGAAGACAGTCAGCCTGAGCTTGAGAAGCCAGCTGCAGCCTGGCGCTATATAGCCAGGAAGCCTAGGGAGGGGCACCTCTTTTACTGTTTTGTTTTGTTTTGTTTTGTTTTGTCGAGACAGGGTCTCACTCTGTTGCCCAGGCTGGAGTGCAGTGGCACCATCACGGCTCACTGCAGACTCGAACTCCTGGGCTCAGGTGATCCTCCCACCTCAACCTCCCAAGCAGCTGTGACTACAGGCACATGCCACCCCGTGTGGCCAATTTTTTTATTTTTTTGCAGAGACAGGGTTCTCATTATGTTGCTGAGGGTGAACTCAAATTTCTGGGCTCAAGTGATCCTTCTGTCTCAGCCTCCCCAAACACTGGGATTACAGGCGTGAGCCACCAGGCCCAGTCCCATCTTTCTTTGTAAGGACCTCCTCCACTTCCCACCACCAGTTTCTGCCTTTGTTAACTTTACATTGTACAGGCATAATGCCTCCCAGTCTGCAGATCTCAGAACACTCAACCACCTGTGTCTCCTGTGGCCTCAGTCTCTCTAAGCTCTCTCTATTATACAAGAGGGGTAAACTGAGGCACAGGATGTGGTAAGCTAAAAGCCATTATTGTGGGACTCCACCACTGTCAGAAACTCCCATGCCAAGTCAGCTGCCAGCTGTTGGTGCCCGTCTCTGACATGTGTCCCCCAAACACCTCCCTGTGGGTATAGGTGGGTATATGCACAGGTGAACTAAGCGATCATGCAAATGTGTGTGTGAGAGCCACAGCATGGGCAGGCATGTGTGTGTGTGTGTGCGCGTGCGCACAAGAGCGAGTGTGCATGCTATGTGTAGGTGCACATGGGGTGAGGATGGAGTGGGTAAGGGGTGAGTGGGCATATGAGTGTGTGTGCAAGACTGAGTGTGCGCTGCACATATGAGCACGTGAGGGTAAGGGAGGCGGTGATGAGTGTGGATGGGACCAAGCACACCTGAGAACATGAGTGTCCGTGAGCGTGTGTGCGTGAGTGTGTGTGTGAGCGTGTGTGAGTGTGTGAGCGTGTGTGTGAAAATGTGTGTGTGCGCATGTGTGTAAGTGTGTGTGAGCGTGTGTGCGCGTGTGTGTGAATGTGTGTAAGAGTGTGTGCGCGTGTGTGCATGCGTGTGTGTGCGTGAGAGTGTGTGTGTGTGTGTGTGCGCGCGTTCGCACAAAGCAGGCCCTAGGCCCCCAGGGGCATGTTCACTCCTTGAGACAGCTACTAGGTAGGGCAGGGACCCTCACCCCACCGGGATTCAGACACCAAAGCACATGGTTAACAGAAAAGGAAGCACCCCCAAATCCAGAAGCCCCTGTTTCCCGCTCAGCTCGCCTCTTCCCTCCCTGCCCCTCTCAAGGCAAGCTGCACAGAGGCCTGGGCTCCTGGGTTCCCTCCCTTGCTCCACCCCAGCCTTACTCTCTGACCCCAATTTTTCCAGCCTGTAGCTTTTTTTTTTTTTTTTTAAGACAAGGAAAAATATCTTCCTTACTTCCTCAGGGAGCAATAAATATAAGGATTATGGAAGTGACGTTCTGAAAGTGATCTGAACTACTTGGAAGGAAAGGGATAGGTAAAATACGGGGCATGTTGGCCCAGACTTCACTCGGAAACAGAAGGAGCTTCCCTCCCCTGGGAGAGGACGGCACATCTGCCGCACTCCTCCATCTGCCTGCCACGGGGCGCTGAGCCCAAGTCGGCGGCAGAAAACTCAGGCCTCTACACAGCAGGGCTTGTCTGAACACAAAGACACAGGGTCCTGTAGGCCCAGAGAGGCTGCTGTGCGCAGACGGGGCACAAATTCCACTCCCCAGGCAGCCTCCCCTCATCTGGAAACAATTTGCTTTTCCTCCTACCACACAAGTGAGTTAAAGGAGAGGGCCTGCCCTCACCCCTCTCCCAGGGTGACCAGCTGAACGCCTGAGAGCAGCCAAAGAACAGGAACAGGGTCCCCCTGCCCATCACCCCCACACGCCTGTCCACTGTTGTCCTCAATGACCGGTCCTTTTGCTCTGGAAATATGGACAAGAATCCAGGGCACAACCTTTGGAACCTGACTGACCTAAGCTGACAGCTGGCTCCACCACCTTTTAGCTCTGTATCCTCGGACAAAATGTTTACTTTCTCTGAACTTCTTGCTAAGCAAATTGGAGTAAAGTTGCTGGGCGGATTAAATGAGGTGCCACAAAGAGTCTGCACCAAGCCAGGCACACGATAAGCACTTGGTAGCTAACAGTGATTAGAGGCCAGGCGCGGTGGCTCACGCCTGTAATCCCAGCACTTTGGGAGGCTGAGGCAGGAGGAATGCTTGAGCCCAGGAGTTCGAAACCAACCTGGGCAACATAGCAAGACCCGCATTTCTACAAAAAATGCAAAAATTAACCAGGCGTGGTGGTACATGCTTACAGTCCCAGCTACTCAGGAGGCTGAGGTGGGAGGATCTCTTGAACCCAGGAGGTTGAGGCTTCAGTGAGCCATGATCATGCCACCGGACTCCAGCCTGGGTGACAGAGTGAGACCCTACCTCAAAACAACAACAACAATTAAAAAAAAAAACCAGTTATTAGTACTGCTACTGTCACTTAGCCGATTTTCTACCTAGCAGCCACAGCAATCCTTTTGAAATATATGCCAGCTCTCCCACTCCTTTGCTCAAAGCCCTCCATGGCTCCCATCTCTTCTGCCATAAGAGCTAAAGCCCCTAAGATGGCCTAGATAATCCAAATCCCATGACCTTCCCCTTGCTCACTCCCCTCCAGCTGTACCAACCTTGAACAGGCCTCATGTGCTCCCACCTCCTGCTCCCGCTGCCCCAGGAGGCACCACCCCAAGATGTTCACAGGTTCACTCCCTCCCTGTCTTCCAGTCTCTCCTGAAATGCCAGCTCCTCAGTAACGCCTTCATGGCTCCCTGACCCCGCCTCATCCTCCCGTCCCGCCCTGCTTTACTGTCCTCCATAGCATTTGCCACCTCCTGATATACACCAATTTTCATTGTCTGTCTCCTCCACCAACATATGAGCTCTTGAGGGCAGGGATTTTTCCTCACTCCTGCAGCCCCAGAGCCGGGAGCAGTGCTTGGCCAGAGGAGCCCTTCAAATATCTGTGGGATGAGGCTGAGGACACTTAGTGTGAACCAAGCAGAGGCTGGGACCAGAAACACAAGCCCTAAGCCCACTTTCCCACTCTCCAGGTGCCAGTCCTTTGAGGTTGGTGGCCGCCTCATCCCAGCCACTTCTCAAAGTCACAGCCAAGAGACAACAGGAGCAGTGTCTAGGAATACATGTTCATGCATGGCATGGTGGGGAGCCCTACAGAGACAAAGACCCCAAAATGATTTCTCCCCGCAGCATCCCCCAGGCCAACTTGCAGTCCCAGTTTAGGGGCCCTGAGTGTGGAGAGGAAACCACAGAGAGAGTCACAGAGACACAGCTCCTGCCTTGGGGACCCAGCTGTCAGGACCTTTGAGGTCCCCAGGTGGGCACGTCCAGTCCGATTCACCACTGAGTCCCTGGTTCCTAGAGCCTGCCTGCACACCATAAGTGTTCAATCATTGTTCAGCTAAAGCATAAGTGAGCAAATCCCATACAGATAAGCATGTGAGGAATGAAAGATAACCAACATAAGAATCCTCAGTAAAATATTAGTTGACCTAAAACAGCATGCAGACAACAGCTACCACGGACAAGGCTGACAAAAATAGTGAATATATTTTCATCATAGTCACATTGAGGGCAAGTGTGTTCTGAGGCAGGAACTGGTGACAGCAGCCAAGGGGAATAGAGAACAGGCTCAGGAAATCTCTTTTCAGTGAGTGCATTTTAAGAAGTAGGACAGAACTCTGCACATCACGACAGAATGTACTTGGTCAACACTGACTGGGATTATATCATGTTTTTATTACTGTCTTGACATCCCCCAAGGAAACCAGCTGGAAACTAGGAGGCAGAACATGTAGGTTTCTAGACAGGCTCTCCCACCTAACAGCAAGTGGCCTGGAGCACATGGCTTCAGCTCGTGAGTTCATCTTCCTCATTCAAAAGATGGGCAGGTTGGGTGGAACACTGTCCTGGCCACCTGGACACTGGGATGTCCCTCTCTGGGGCTCACTCATTCAGTCCACAAATATGGGTTAAGTGACCTCTGTTCCAGATCCAATTTTGAAATATGCAACATGTTATTATTTACTGTAGTCACCATGCTGTGCAATAGCTCTCAAAAAAAACATTCCTCCCTGGGGCCAGGCGCGGTGGCTCACGCCTGTAATCCCAGCACTTTGGAAGGCCGAGGCGGTCGGATCACGAGGTCAGGAGATCGAGACCATCCTGGCTAACATGGTGAAACCCCACCTCTACTAAAAATGCAAAAAATTAGCCGGGCGTGGTGGCGGGCGCCTGTAGTCCCAGCTACTCAGGAGGCTGAGGCAGGAGAATGGCATGAACCTGGTGGGAGGTGGAGCTTGTAGTGAGCCGAGATCGCGCCACTGCACTCCAGCCTAGGTGACAGAGCAAGACTCTGTCTAAAAAAAAAAAAAAAATTCCTCCTTGGCCAGGCTAAGCAGCTTATACCTGTAACCCCAGCACTTTGGGAGCCAAGGCAAAAGGATCACTTCAGGCCAGGAGTTCGAGACCAGCCTGGGCAAAATAGCAAGACTCCGCCTCTACAAAAAAATTTTAAAAATGCTGGCAGGGCATGATGGCATGAGCTTGCAGTCCCAGCTACTTAGGAGGGTGAGGCAGAAGGATCGCTTGAACCCAGGATTCAGAAGTTGCAGTGAGTCATGATCACACTACAGTAGTGCAGCCTGAGCAACAGAATGAGGTCCCAACTCAAAAAAAAAGAAAAAAAAAAGCAGGGGGAAAGAGCAGGTGCGTGCAAGATTCTCTCAAGAGTTCTGCCAGCACCACTACTAACTGAGCCTCTACAACGTGCAGCAAACCATCCTCGACCCAGTGGGGTGACACCTCCTCAGGAGCTTCCAGTCCGAGGAAAAGAAAGACCCTAGGGGAAGAGACATGAGACCCAGAGAAAGGAGCAGATGAACAGATCAAGGGTGACAGTATCCGTTCAGAGCCACATTCCTGAGCAGTGGAATGGCTGCAGCAAGGCCGCCAGGCTTCGCTGGGAGCCTCCCAGCCACCAGGGAGCAGGGAAAACAACGGGCTAATCAGAGCCATCCTCTGTCTCAAAGGCACTGTGTCTCCAGACACAGGAGACAATGGGACAAGGTGCTGACAGAAGGGGCTGACCCAGATCAATGGGGTGCCAGTCAGACTGAAGTCAGAAGGATGGAGATGAGCACAGACACCGCCCAGGGGTGGCAGCAGCCAGTCCGCGAGGCCCGAGAAGAATCTACTTTAGGCAGGAAACAGGGGGTGCTTGTTTCATAAAACAGTAGTAAGGAGCACATTCCAGGTGTGTTTTCTGGATGTGTGTGTAGGCTGGGGATGGGAGGCTGCCAGAGGATGAATCATGGGGCTCAGAGGAGGAGTAAGATCCAAAATTGTGTAGAGTGGCATCTAAGAGATATCTCATGCAACATCTTGGTTAACTTTACAACTCCAAACACAGCATCCCTAAGCAACAGACATGGGTTTGGCTTAAATCCCAGCAGCAACAGGGAGCTCACTATCTTCAAGGTACCCATTTCTCTGCTGGATGGTTCAATTTTCAGAAAGTTCTGCCTGGACCTAGACCCAAATCTAATGGCCTAGAATCCTTCACCAAGAGTCCTAAGTTCAGTCCTCAATCCTACACATGTTGGAAAACTGTTATTATGCCCCCCTCCAATAGTACTCCATAAAAGACAATTTCCCAACAGAATGAACATTCCCAAATCCTTCATCCAATTCCTATGGAGTGTAGTTTCCACTCTCCCACTCACCCTCCTCCAGATGACTTCAGACTTGCCAATGCCCCAACCAGAATTAAGTAAACCCAATGCTACAGGTGTGATCTGAGCTCCTGGGAGCCCAAGCTCCACACCCGGGATGGTACTGTTCTTCTTAGTAACCATGAAGCATGGTTCACTTATATTGTCTTCCATTTATTCTCATTTACTTGTTCAATCAACAAACATTGGCCACCTATCACTGAGCTAGGTACAAGGGATGATGAGAAAAACGCCATATCATCTTTGTACTCAAAGACACAGCCAACTTAGAGAGATAACAACAAAGCTAGATAAATTAGGTAAGGGGAAAAGAACATGCTGCTTATGGGTTCTTGTAGGAGTGTTTCCTAGAGGCACCCACCCCAGTGCAAAAGGATGACACCAGGAAAGGAGGTGATGCCAGGATGACACCAGGAAAGGGGTGAGTCTTCAAATAATGCAGGACTCCTGGGGACAGCCCTGGTGAAGCCACAAGGTCTGGACTTACCGTCCCACCTAAAACAACTGAAAAATTGGACAGAACACACAAAACTACTTCAGACATTGGGCAACAGGCAACACAGGACTGCAATCCCTGACAGACGAATGGAACAAAACAGGCAAGTCCTTTGATTGTCCAGCTTACTTCCTGGAGGCAGCTTCCACGCAGCAGTTCAGACAACAGGAATCCAAATGGAGTCCAGAGGTCTCACCAAGTTGAGGAGACAGGAATTAGAGTTCATGCAGCTAAGATTCTTCGGGCAGAATACCAGAGAGGAGAGGACAGCAGAGAGTGCGAAGAGACTTCTAGAAGAGTACCCGGACTCTCTGGCTGATCTGGACACCAGTGGGGTGAAATCCACAAGACTGAGAAAAGAACCACTGGAAAGCGACAGGCCCAACAATCTGTGGAGCACACACAGGGCCAGACAGAGTTCACATTCCCACCAGTAAGAGTGGACAGACCTTGGCCGGGCACGGTGGTTCACACGTGGAATCCCAGCACTTTGGGAGGCCAAGGCGGGCGGATCACGAGGTCAGGAGATCGAGACCATCCTGGCTAACATGGTGAAACCCCGTCTCTACTAAAAATACAAAAAATTAGCCAGGCATGGTGGCGGGCGCCTGTAGTCCCAGCAACTCTGGAGGCTGAGGCAGGAGAATGGCGTGAACCCGGGAGGCGGGGCTTGCAGTGAGCTGAGATTGTGCCACTGCACTCCAGCCTGGGCGACAGAGCAAGATTCCGTCCCAAAAAAAAAAAAAAAAAGAGTGGACAGACCTCAAAAACACAGGGTATTCGGTAGAATCCTCTGAAGGGTGTTACCTTAGTAGTGAGGCTAAATGAGCCCTAGACTAAAGGCTGGTCTGGGTCTACCCTAACAAAGCTTAACAGCAAACCTCAAATGTATGAAACTGAGCCCAGGTAATTTAAATGAATGCCAGAATAAAGCCCAATACCACTCAAGGAAATATAACAAAACCCAATACCCATCAACATTAAATTTACAGGATCTGGCATCCAATTAAAAATCAGTAGACATTCAAAGAGGCAGAAAAATATGGAGGAGAAAAATCATAAACAGAAAAAGCAGTCAACAGAACAAACCCAAAAATGACAGAGATGATGAAACTGGTAGATAAAGATTAAATAAACAAGTATTATAAGTACGCTCCAAAGCTCAAGAATGCAGAGGAAAACATCAACATGATGAGACAAAGATACAA
Source organism: Gorilla gorilla gorilla (assembly GCF_029281585.2). Classification (NCBI taxonomy): domain Eukaryota; kingdom Metazoa; phylum Chordata; class Mammalia; order Primates; family Hominidae; genus Gorilla; species Gorilla gorilla. Next base: position 18,735,129 of record NC_073234.2, on the reverse strand, counting down.
CAAACACTCAAATGGAATGTCTAGAAATGGGAAATACAATGTCAGAAATGAAAAATACACCAGAAGGAATTATTGAACATGAGATTACCCACTGCAGAAGATCTGTGCGCTTGAAGACATAGCAATAGAAACTATTCAAAATGAAGCACAGAAGGAAAAAATACTGAAAAAATAACAACATCAGCAACCTACAGGACAGTATCAAACAGTCAAATATCCATATAACTGGGGTACCAGAAAGAAAGGAGAGGGAAGTGGAGACGGAAAAATAATTAAACAACAGCTGAGCAAATTTTCAAATTTGCTAAAACAATGCAGTTAAGAGATAAAATAGGCCAGGCACCATGGCTCACACCTGTAATCCCAGCACTTTGGAGAGCCAAGGCAGGTGGATCACCTGAGGTCAGGAGTTCGAGACCAGCCTGGCCAACATGGTGAAACCCCATCTTTACTAAAAACACAAAAATTAGCTGGGCGTGGTGATGCACACCCATAGTCACATGGCTACTCAGGAGGTTGAGGAGCAAGAATCACTTGAACCCAGGAGGCTGCGGTTGCAGAGAGGCGGGATCACTCCACTGCACTCCAGGCTGGGCAACAGAGTGAGACTCCATCCCAAAAAAAAAAAAAAGAGAGAGAGAGAGAAAAAAAAACAATGCCATATCCAGGAAGCATTTCAAGCAAGGTAGATCACACTGAGAACAATGAAAAATGAAACCTCATGACTAGGAAAGGAAGAAAGAGCTACAAGTAATTTGGCATTACAGAAACAATACGGACAAAGTGACTCTAAGCGAAGAACGAGGCTGGATGGGAGCAGATGTCAGTCCCCAGCAGGCTCTGTGGGTCTCAGGCAGTCACTCAGCCCTCCCTTGCAGGCCAAGGATGAACCACCTTGTTCTAGACAGGTGCAACTGATTTTCTGAACCTAAAGGCAAATTTGGCAGTTTTCCTAACAGGAGGGTCCAGAGAACAGAAGCGAGCTCTGGGATCCGAGTGTAACACCTGAGCCCTCAGCCTGCCCCCTCTTCATGGGAACAACCCAGCTGAGATGGGTCCAAGGGTAGACCCCATTCGGAACAAAGACAGAGGCAATGAAAACATTCTACCCATCTTTAAGGCTCTTCTCCCTGCAACTCCTGGAATCAGGTAACTCTTAAGCCAGAAAGGACTTCAGGGATCATAAACCCCTCACTTGACAGATGGAAAAATCTGAGGCACCAAGAAATGACATGACTTGCCCCAGGCCAGCTGGGGGCCCTGACTCCTACTGGGCAGCTCTTCCCACTGACCCGCTCTGCCTGTCACATCCGGCTGCACTCTGCACTCTGCACTCTGGCCGACGTCCTGCATCGGTGCACATCTACACATGTGTGTCTCCACACGTCCACACTAGCTCCTCAGGGGCAAAGACAGACCCCGGCATCACTGAGCTCCTGACTTCCACAGAGGAGGTGCTCACATGTCTCCCTCATGTGCACTGAGTGAAAGGGGCTTCTCTGCCTGACTCTGGGGAAGGGAGAAAGAGATGAGGACTCCCCAATCATTTGAGACCAGAGCTGTCCCTAGCCTGATGTGGGAGAAGGACAGAGAAATTGAAAGAGACATTCAGAGAGGCAGAGAGGCTGATGCACCACCCCAGCCAATGGCTGTTACCAGGCAACTTCCCCAGAGGCATGGATTGGGGGGGGAGCCGTTCCTCTGGGCTCTAAGTCCTGCTACCTTATCAGATTGGCCCTGGGCCAGCACTGTACTTGCCACCCCTCCTCCAGGAAGTCACAGAAGAGGAAGAGGAAATCGTCTTGAACTTTCCCTCTCTTCCCCTGCCCCCTCCCTGCCATAGTCCCTTCCCTTGCCCCATTCCTCCTTGTGGGTTCCGGGGTGAGCACCTCCTCCTAGAGGTGAAGAATGAGCAAACTCTTGGGCTGCTCCTGGAGCCTCGCTTTTTAACATCCTTCCATTCTGCTCAATTCTCAGAAGCCAGTGGCTGGGAATGCCAGAGAGATCTGAGCTCAGCCCACCAAACCCAAAATAGCCACACACGTGCCTCTCTCAAGTCCTCATGGATTTGGCCATTTTGGGTGCATGTTTTCCTCCAAAGCTGCCCACAGACTCTGCTGGGAGCTCTGAGGTGACCCTGGGTCGAGCTGACGAAGACGGGAGCAGGCATGGGAGGAGGAGAGAAACGACAGAATCTGGGTCACAATCCAGAAAGCCTGGCTCCAGCCTCCTCTGCTGAACTGCCCAGACACCCAAGGAAAGCCAGCCTCAGTATCCTCAGCATGAAATTCTGAGCAGTGGCCTCCTCTTCCCTCAACGTCCTCGCCACCTCTTTTGGGAAAGGCAGCATAACTCCCCTCCCAGAGCCATGGACACTTTAACAAGGAGCTCCTGACTTAAGAAAGATCCTCTGTAATCCCAGCACTTTGGGAGGCCGAGGTGGGCAGATCACAAGGTGAGAAGATCGAGACCATCCTGGCTAACATGGTGAAACCCCGTCTCTACTAAAAATACAAAAAAACAAAATTAGCTGGGCATGGTGGCGGGCACCTGTAGTCCCAGCTACTGGGGAGGCTGAGGCAGGAGAATGGCGTGAACCCGGGAGGCAGAGCTTGCAGTGAGCCGAGATCGTGCCATTGCACTCTGGGCGACAGAGCGAGATTCCGTCTCAAAATAAAAAAAAAAGAAAGAAAGAAAGATCCTCACTGCCTCTCCTGAAATGTTTGAAACCCCTGCGATATGAAGATGGGTGGTTTTAAAGCAAGCAAGTGTCTAAGTGTCCTGGGCAAATGGACGACAATTAGGGCCACATCTCTTAGATCACAAGTGCAGTATTCATTCATTCATTCAAAGAATATTTCTGTGTCCACCAGGTGCCAGGCAATGAGAAAACAGGGAAAGCACCAGTGAATGGGAAACCAAGGCCTCTGCTCTTCAGAAGGAATAAAGAGACAATGCACAAGAGATACTTACGAGAGATGTTAGAGATGCCCCTGCCTCTAAGAATGCCAGTGAGGCCGCAGAAGTCCCATGCCAGTAAGCCAGTTCTCTAGCAGGCAGCGCAGACCCTGGAGTCGTGGGGAATCGGGAGGTAGAGGTGGCTGCAAGGTCTCAGAAACACCAGGGTGCACAGACCAGTCCCTACAGCACTGGGTTTAGGATGTGGCAGTATCTATGTTTTGGTTCCTGACTTGAATCAAGACTGTATTAAAGATTATTGATTTTTGCCGGGCGTGTTGGCTCACGCCTGTAATCGCAGTACTTTGGGAGGCTGAGGCTGGAGGATCACCTGAGGTCAGGAGTTCGAGACCAGCCTGACCAACATGGAGAAACCTCATCTCTGCTAAAAATACAAAATTAGCCAGGAGTAGTGGCAGCCACCTGTAATCCCAGCTACTCGGGAGGCTGAGGCAGGAGAATCGCTTGAACCCAGGAGCGGAGGTTGTGGTGAGCCGAGACTGCACCACTGCACTCCAGCCTGGACAACAAGAGCAAAACTCCATCTCAAAAAACAACAACAACAACAACAACAACAACAAGATAATTGATTTAAAACAACCACCCAAAAAAACAGATATTCCCTTAGGTGTTTCTTTAAAGCCACGCCATCATCCTATGAATGCCTATGAGGACTGCTTGGCAATAATTTTCTTGGAGAGGCATGGGGAGGTCCCTGGAGTCTTCTGCTCTGCTGCAGTTTCCACAGAAAGAAAAGGTTTGGGAATTTCTCCTCTAGAGGCAATGTTGGGAAGGTGCGCAAAGAAAGCAGGAATCTAGGGGTGGCTTGACCCTACCTCTTAGATTTCATCTCCAAAAGGCCATGCTGATCTCCTGCCACTGCTAGAAACAGGAAGCCTCTCCAAGAGGCTGTGGCATTTTAAGAGAAGACTCCTGGGCTGGGCATGGTGGCTCACTCATGCCTGTAATCCCAACACTTTGGGAGGCAGAAGCAAAAGAACCCCTTAAGGCCAGGAGTTCAAGAGCAGCCTGGGCAACATAGTGCGACCCCATCTCTACAAATAAATAATAATTAGTCAATCATGGTGTTGCACATCTGTGGTCCCAACTACTCAGGAGGCTGAGGCAGGAGGATTGCTTGAGCCCAGGAGTTGGAGGCTGCACTGAGCTATTATTGCGCTACTGCACTTCAGCGTGCATGACAGAGTGAGACCCTGTCTCTAAAAATAAATAAATAAGTACAAATTAACAATAAAACAAAGCAAATCAAGAGAAGACTCCTGAAAACCAAAGAGCCTCCAAAAGAACAAACATCTAACGGCAGGGGTTCCACCAGCTGGCCAAGCTAGTGAAGAGGCATTTTAAGGTAGGATGGGGTCTTTCCCTCAATCCCTCAAACTGTGATTGGCCCAGTTGAGTTTCTTTCCGTAGCTGTAACTCACTATCCCCTTCCTATCTCCCATCAACAAATATCTGTTAAGGCCTACTCTGTGTCAGGCACTCTTCTAATGGGGGATCCATTCGATCTGCCCTCTGTTCCCTGCAACAGAAACTTGTGGCTGGGTAGGAGGTGGCATGAGGTAGCCCGCAGCCCCCATCCACGTTCTGTAGCAGAATCAGGAACTGCAGCTGATGCCCTCCCCACAGACCTGAGGGCACTCGGAGACTTACCAGCTTTTATGGGTGAGCTGGAGACCAGACCCTACCTCTCCACTTTTCTTCCTGTGGTCAAATTCACCTTCTCCCTTGCCCCAGAATCAGGATGGGGGCTCACACTCAAGATCCCTACTGCCCCCCATGCCTGGCCCCCAAAGACAGGGTCAAGTCCATCTACTTCGGCTGATGGGCACAGCACAACCAAAGCCAGCTGGAAGGTGGGCCCAGGAAACCAGACTGCCAGCCCATCTCCCAGAACTGGGGGCAATTCTGTGGCTTCCCTTCTTGGCCTAAGTGTGTCCCACAATTCATGTCAGCATCCCAAAGGCCAGCGGCCCCAAAAGTATTCCCAGAGAAGACAATGTCTATGATTCAGGTCAACGCCAGAACTCTGAATGCTTTCCATGTTCCAGGTTCAATCTGAACATCAGAATGTGAGCTCCTCGCAGGAAGAGGCCCAGCCTGCAGTGTCCAGGCCAAGAGCAGGCTGGAAGCACTCGCCAGTTCCCCCAGCCCTGGGCGTGGTGGCAGGGAGGCCTGCCTACTCATTTCTAACCTCCCTCTCAGCCAGTCGACTGCGGCTTCTCTGGGAAAGCCACACACTGGTTCCAAAGATGTTGCTACTGTACTCCTGAAGAACAATCCTCAGAGCCCAGGGAGTCCACTGAGCATCCTCAGGGAAGGACCATCCTTATCCTTACGGGGACATCCAATGTGCCAAACAACTGAGACCCATTTGGATAAGCATTGGGTAAGGTGGATGATGAAAGTGGGTAGCGTCATTTTTTATGTCAAATTAGGTGTGACCATACAGCAGTGAGAGCTCACTGCTGAGTCAAGGCAGGCATCTCCTCTCAGGGGGCTCTGGCTGTATCTGTAGCAATCTTATCCCTTCCTACTTGGCTTGCTGCCTTCAGAGCCCACTCCTGGGTGTTATAGGTGCTGCAGGACTGGGCCCTCAGGAACTACGAGGGAACTGGGTAAAACAGAAATAGACATTTGTAGCCATGAGCAGAAAGAGCTGGGGACTGACCTAACTTTACACTTGGCTAAAGCTCTCTTATCACACGGAGCACCTAGGCCAAAAGATGCCTCAGACCCTTGAGGAATCAAAGCGCACAATAACGACTTACTGATTCACTGACAGTATGACTTGAATCCATCCTCACAGCCATGGAGAACAAGTAACGGAGGGGTGGAGCGGGGACCTGAGCAGAGAACTAAGGAGTCAGGGAGGGCCTTGCAGGTCTCTGCTTCTGGGGAATTTACCTGCTACAGGCCTCAAGCTAGCGAGCCCTCAGTTGGAGAAGGCTGAGGAGCTCTATCCAGTTTTTTCCAATTCTATGGCCAAAAGCAGTTGCTGAGGTTTCTTTTCTTGTCCGTGATGCCAGATTTCTCAAAGGTTTGCACAGTCAGCATTGCATGTTTTTGTCAACACTGAGCACTGATTAATATAAAACCTGTGAGCTGATCAGCTCATTAACCCTGCAACAGGAGCACAATGCTGGCACCCCCAAGTCACCCAGAGGCACTGGGAGCTCCCAAGGGTGCTGCGGTGCCAGGCCGTACTCCCTCCTCCAACACAGTCTTCAGCAACTCCTCTCCCACAGCACAGCTGAAGAGGCCAGGCCAGAGGCAGAGTTGTGGGGGTGCAGAATGCTTTCACAGTGAACCTTTTCAGCTACAAAACATTTCTTTACTAAAAGCTGCTGAGGGGGAGCAGGGAGACAATAAAACACCAAGGGGATTTCAAACGCGTTAAGCCCACTCTGCCTTTGTTCTTATTTGATGGATGCAAAAACCACCCAGCCAGTTGACAGGCAAAAGAACACTGCTGCACGGGAAAGTGCATTTCATCAGGTCCAGCCTCGGATCTCCAGGGAGAGGTAAGTTTGATGAATGACTGGCGCTGGGGAGAACTCTTCCACCAGCAGCTTCACTGCAGCATCCTCTAAGCTGGGGTCTGGGGATGCATTAATGACCCATCACTGGCTCTTCCCCTGCCTCCTCCTGCCTCCTTGCCATTGGTGACATTTCACAGGAAGGGAATAGCCACTAAGGCAGGTGATGAGAAAACTAAATATAAAAACGAACACCTTGTGGGAAGTCACGGTGTCGAGTCCATTGTGAGTTGCCTGAGAAGGAAAAGTGAGTCTGTGAATCACATAGGCCTGGGCCCTCTTATTTCATATCCGAGGTTATGAGCAGATGCGGAGGAAGCCTGGAGCATAGTGGTTGGCAAATGAATGAATAAAATCCCAGCAGACGCCTGGGCCTGGAAGGCCGGACTAGCTCTGTTAAAGACCTGTCGCTCACTGACACATTTTTCAGAGATGCCATGAAAATTAGCAGGGAGTACCAAGAAGACAAGCTCTTGGCAGCTTGCAGAGGGCAGGAAGGTTTGACTTCTACAGCTCTCAGAGCCACAGGGCAGGAGACACTGTCTACTACAAAGCCCAAGCCTCTGCCAGCGCTGGCCGCGTGCACACACACAACACACTGACTCCACTTCAAAGGACACCCAACATGAAGATCAAGCGTTTGCCAGTTTCCCTGGATGACCCATCTGGGGATGAACAGTGATCTGGGAGGAGAAGGGGTCTGCACCATCTTCCAAAGATCGGTGGGGTCTATTCCTCATTATCTCTGCGGTCTATTCCTCATTATTCCTCATTACCTGTGGGGTCTATTCCTCATTATTCCTCATTACCTGTGGGGTCTATTCCTCATGCTTCTGGGCACAGGGAGGGATCGCATGTCCGCGTCCTCCCCACCTGGAACACACACACCTTCCTTGTGCCGTGGCCAGCCTTCCCACCAAGAGGTGGAGTCTGCCCGCCCCCGGAGTTCTGCTGGTCCCATGACTTGCTTTTACCAACAATCAACAGACAATGCGTGTGTGAGGCTTCAGGGCCTACATATTAAGAGGTCTTGTAGACTGTTTTCACCTGAAAGGCTAGTTTCCTTGACAGTGAGAAACCACGTAGCAGGGGAGCCCAGCTGACAGCCAGCACCAACCACGAGATATATGATGAAGCTTCCTTGAGCTGTCCAGGGCCTGCAGAGCTATCAGCTGACTGCTACCGCATTAATAAGCCCAGGCAAGACTGCAGAGACCAGCCCAAAAGGCTAACCCATAGAACTGGAAGCAAAGAAAATGGTGTTTGTGTTAATCCACTATATTTTGGGGTGGTCTATGCAGCATAAATCTCAGTGATGAATGGAACAAAATCCATTCAGCAAGTCTGTGCAACTATGGAAAAGAATAAGGTTGTTCTGAATGTACTGATGTGAAACGATGCCTAAAGAACAGGCAAAACAGTAAGTTGAATTCAATTCCATTTATGGAAATTGAGAAGATAAATAGGTGGACGGCTGGATGCTAGTCTATCCAGAAATATCTGGAAATAATACAAACCAAAGTATTAACAGTGATTATCTCTGATGGGTAGGATTAGGGGAGATTTTCCTCTTCTATAATTTATGTAATGTTTGGATATTATAATGAGTTTTTATTATTTTGCAACAAAAAAAAGGATGCTTTTATTTTATTTATTTATTTATTTATTTATTTATTTATTTATTTAGAGACAGGATCTCACTCTGTTGCCCAGGCTGGAGTACAGTGGCGTGATCACAGCTCACTGTAGCCTCAAACTCCTGGGCTCTGGCAACCCTCCCACCTCAGCCTCCCGAGTGGCTGGGACTACAGGTATGCATGCCTGGCTACGTTTTTTAATTTTTTGTAGAGTCAGGATCTTGCTATGTTGCCCAGGCTGGTCTCAAACTCCTGAGCTCAACTGATCCTCCCACCTCGGCCCCCCAGAGTGCTGGGAGTACAGGCATAAGCTACCACACCCAGCCAAAAGGATGCTTTTTAAAAAAAAAATTCACCTTGAGACCAGGCGCAGTGGCTCACACCTGTAATCCCAGCACTTTGGGAGGCCAAGGCGGGCGGATCACAAGATCAGGAGATCAAGACCACCCTGGCCAACATGGTAAAACCCTGTCTCTACTAAAAATACAAAAATTAGCCAGGCGTGGTGGCACATGCCTGTAATCCCAGCTACTCAGGAGGCTGAGGCAGGAGAATCGCTTGAACTAGGGAGTGGGAGGTTGCAGTGAGCCAAGATCGCGCCACTGCACTTCAGCCTGGGGGACAGAACAAGACTCGTCTCAAAAAAAAAAAAATTCACCTTGAATTCTGCTACAATCTAATTTTTCCTATAATGTCCCTTTTCTTTTTTTTTTTTCTTTTTTGAGATGGAGTCTCGCTCTGTCACCCAGGCTGGAGTGCAGTGGCGCGATCTCAGCTCACTGCAAGCTCCACCTCCCAGGTTCATGCCATTCTCCTGCCTCAGCCTCCCGAGTAGCTGGGACTACAGGCACCCACCACCACGCCCGGCTAATTTTTTCATTTTTAGTACAGATGGGGTTTCACCATGTTAGCCAGGATGATCTCGATCTCCTGACCTCGTGATCCGCCTGCCTCGGCCTCCCAAAGTGCTGGGATTACAGGCGTGAGCCATCACACCCAGCCTATAATGTCCCTTTCATCCTGTCATTCCACTGTTCAAAGACCAACACTGGCTCCCACCACCAGCCTCCTGCGCCTGAGCTGCTCCGAGCAGTATGTCAGGTGCCCCAGACGGAACAGCTCACCCTCTCCTGCAGGCCACACCTGTCCCCACCCCAACCAAGCTCCCAGCCAGCACTACAACCCCTCAGAGACCCTTATCTTCCCTCCCTAAATCCCAGCCCTCCCTCAAGGCCCAGCCTGATCCCCTCTGAGTTTCTCAAATGGATGCCAAGAAAAAGTTCCACCAACCCTGCCCTGAATTGCATGGTCTCCAGTGTTCTCCCTGCACTGCGGGCACAAACTGCTCCGTCCAGGAGACCTTCACAGACCACCAGCTCCAGCTTCTCTGGCCAACAGTGGAGGCAGGCTGAGCCAAGACAGGTTGTTCCAGCCCCCTCCCCTCTCTGCCGGCCACAGCCTGGATGATGGGTGACAGCCAGGCCTGGATCTTCCCCCCCAGCCCCACCCATCCCCAGCAGCAAGTCAGTGGAAGCCAATTTGAAATGGCTGCTAATTTGGAGTGACTCACACCATGGGTGATGCTGTAAGCACCTCCAGGTCCCACATGCTGCAGACAGCACTCAAAATGGTCGAACAAATCCAAACTCTGGCTTCAAACCTAATTGTTTTCCTGGGGGACCCGATGGCTCTTCCTCACTCAGGTCTTTGCAATCTGCATGTCCAGTTTTTAAACAAAGCTGTTTAGAATCTCCCAGGATTAAGACAAGTGGAAAATTGCAAGCCCAGACCTGTACCTCATTTTCTCTAAAACAAAACATGTCATCCTGCACGTTCACACACCCGGAAAGACACAGTTCATTCAAACTCAGCTGGGCACCCTGCCCCTCTGAGCCCTCCTGTAGAGCCTGGCCCTGAGACGGGGCTGGGGACTTGCTGAGGCAGGATCTTCTCCTACTGTCCCTGGCACTGCCACCCCCAGGGCTTGTCGGAGAGCTTTGGGCCCCTAAACCTCAGTCTCCACACTGGCAGGTGGCCAGGGGAGAGGCCGTCAGCAGGGTTCCCAGGTACCGTGTCCAGGTTTTACCCTGCCATCTAAGGGGAAGGCACTCACATCACAGGTATATACTGACATTTTTTTTTTCCAAGATGGAGTCTTGCTCTGTTGCCCAGGCTGGAGTGCAGTGGCCAATATTGGCTCACTGCAACCTCCGCCTCCCAGATTCAAGCAATTCTCCTGCCTCAGCCTCCCGAGTATCTGGTATTACAGGTGTGCACCACCAAGCCCAGCTAATTTTTGTATTTTTAGTAGAGATGGGGTTTCACCATGTTGGCCAAGCTGATCTCGAACTCTCGACCTCATGATTTGCCTGCCTTGGCTTTCCAAAGCGCTGGCATTACAGGTGTGAGTCACCATGCCCGGACCCTTTTTTTCTTGAGACAGGGTCTCACTCTGTCACCCAGCCCGGAGTGCAGTGGTACGATCATGGCTCACTACAGCCTTAACTTTCTGGGCTCAAGCAATCCTCCTGCCTCAGCCTCCTGAGTAGCTGGGACTACAGGCACACACTAATTACCACACCTGACTAATTTTTTTTCTATTCTTATTAGAGACGAGGTCTCACTATGTTGTCCAGCCTGGTCTCAAGCAATGCTCCCGCCTTGGCCTCCGAAAGTGCTGGGCCTACAGATGACAGCCACTGTGTCTGGCCTATACTGATCTATTGAGAGTGCACACGTGGGCCCCTCCACTGAGTGCCAAAACAATGCAGAGTGCCCTACCACACAAACCCATGCAAGCACACCCAACACACATGTAAGGCAAGTGTGCACATAGTCACTAACACCCACACATGTGCATGGCTGCACCCTGTTTCAATCTTGCTCTGAGAATCCCTCCCACCCCAGCTCACTTCCCTCACCTGTTCACTGTCCTCAGAGGCCCTCTCCCTGACTCTGAACCTGACACATTCCCCACATTGCAAGGGGAGGGACCAGACTGTGTGTGTTTCCAGCAACATGTGCACCCCATGATTGGAGGCGGTGTGCCTCCAAGTGTGCGCACAGCCAGGGTCACTGCCCACGAGGGCTCAAGGGGGTTGCCTCAGACACAGTTGGACCTTGTTCCAGCTGTACAATAATATATTCACTTTAATTTTTGCTTGTAACCTGAAGAAGGGCCATTTTTCAAATTTCGCACAAACGTGCTGTAAGAGTTAGCAGCAACCCTAAGCTACTAAGGCCAAGGCCAAGGCCTCACCAAGATCCTGTACCCCAAAGGCCACAAGACCCTCCAGCCTTCCTGCAATAACAGCAAAGCCTCTCCAGCAGGTGGGAGGATTTCAGGGGGCACTTACTGAGCTTCCTGACTCTTCGGACCTCCTGGACTGCTCTCTACCAGATCTTTTCCTGTTCCTAACACAAGATCAGATGTTCTAAAAATGATGACCATTGAGAGTAGAAATGGTCACAAGACTCTCAGAAAGTGAGTGAATATTCAAAGTATCATCAATTTCCAGCCATCCACTGTAAGGGAGCCTGAGAGAAAACAGAGGGCGGAAGGGGTGTGGTAAATCAAAGCACAGATAATACTAAACAATAGGCCAAAAAAAAAAAAAAAATCTACATTTGGCTCCAAAGTATCAGGTTGAAATGCAGATAGGATCGTGCTCCCAACTCCAGATGCCAGCAAAGGGGTTCTTCTATCTCCTTCCCATTCTGAAGAGCACCCTCCTGGTTCAGGCTAAAATTCTGGTTACACTTTTGGTTTGAGAGCAAGGAGAGAGTTTGGAAGCTAACCTGCTCCAGGCAGATATTCTCATTTCGTTATGCTGTGGCTATGATTGAAGTTGAAATGATTAACATGCAGGGCTGGAGTCCAGCAATGGAGGCTTACTCCTCACTGCCTCAGGCAGGGGCACGAAGAAGAGAGTTTAAACCAAATCAACAGCAGAGCCGTCAACACAGGACAGAAGTCAGGCAGTAGGACCCCGCCACTCGCCACCCACAGGGCAGGGGACCATCTCCGCAAACAACTTCCACCCCCAGTCCGCTCCTATCAGAAGTCAGCATCTCCAGTTTACTCATTAACTTCACTCTTTCCTCCTCCATCCACCTCCAGGTCAGAGGCCAGGAAGGCACTAGTCAGAGGCAGAAGGCAGGCCCAGGACTGGAAGCCAAAACCCAGGCATACCAACTCATCCCACCTCAGAAACCACCTCCAGCAGAGCCAGAAAGAACCTTGGCAGTGGGTCACCAACCTTGTAGGTGAGGAAAATGGCCTGAAGAAGCCAATCGACTTGCCCAAGTTCGCACAGCAGTTAGAGGTAGGAGCAGGAGCCAGGACAAGAACCTCCCACCCCAGAGCTGGTCAACATCTCAGAGCACGGCTCCAGAGCATGACGAGAAATGCAAAACCAAAGCCCCCTGGAGCCACAGCCATCAGAGAGGATCAACGTCCTGTCTGCTGAGGCCTCCACTCACGTCTCCCTCACTTAGGTTTCAACGCAAATGCACAGAAGAAAGACGGTCATCTGGATAGACACGGCTGGTGACGTCAGGGGCTAGCTGTGTCTCCCCAAGGCCATACAGGCCTCCTGGGGAGCCCTTCACCAAGTTCTGTCTGGCAGGGCCCACCAGGAACAGGCCCCACAGGATGTGGGGGACATGCCGCACAGCAGGACGGTCATTCCCTTGTCCTTAAGTCCTTCCCTCTCTGCCGCCCGGTCTTTTTTTTTTAAAATAGGGACAAAGTTTCACTATATTGCCCAGTCTAGTCTTGAACTCCTGCCTCAGCCTCCCAAAGCACAGGGATTCCAGGCGTGAGCCACTGCACCTGGACGGCTACTGCCTGATCTTCACCAGACTAATTTTCCTCCACCCAAGCCCATGTGCCTAGCGGCACTGCACCATCCAGTGATATGCGGTGCCTCAAATCCCAGAGCTGCAAGAATGAAAGCAGACACCCATCCGGGCCCCAGGGAGGCGGGAGGAGGACTTAAAATGGGAGCTCAGGCATTCCTGCCACAAGCAGGCTCAGGGAGGGACCTGGAGCGGATTCCCAGAGTCAGTTAAGAACAGCCGCAGGTCTGCATTAGAAAAGGCAGGCGCTGCAGGGTCATAGCATCTGGGCTGGAGCCCCTGCTCCGGCTAACACTATGTGGGCCTTACCTGCTGTCGCTGGTAAAGGAGGAGGACATGACAGCTACCCCACGGGGCCTTTGTGAAAGTTAAATGAGATTTAAATTATAACTTCATCTGATTAAGTTAAATTGGTTGTGGACATTTGTAAAGGGTCTAAAACTGAGTCCGATGATGATGACAAATATGAATACTGGCATCCTAAGTACAACGTGCAAGGCATGGCAGGACAATAAGAGGTTCCTGGCCACTCTTGGGACACCAAATAATCCCTGCTGGAACTCACAGACAAGACAATCTTTGGCAAGATGAGCCACCAGCCAGCACCATTCCACCCCCTCTCCCTGCTCCACCGACTACACCACTGGGTTAAGGGAAGGTAAGATTTTACAAATCACCCAGCAGGGAGAAGCCGCAGGAGAAAACACACATAAATTAAACATAAAAAGGCCCAGGTCAGTAAACAGCACCCCAAGGGAACCTGAATCAGCACCGTCCACCCCCACTGTCTGGCTGCCTGGTCTAGTCTGGCACAGCGGAGGCCTCAATGCACAAGTGCTAGGAACAATGAACAAACCATCAGCAAGATCCCCAGGAGCCTGGAGGATCAGGGAAGAGGGCCCCGTAGGGGTCCTGGTGGAGGGCAGTGGGCAGAGCAAAATGGAGACACTAAGGATTGGCCAGGACTCCTGCATCTTCTCTTCTGGCCTGTTGTGGGAGGCCCCTCCACCCTGGCTCCCAAGCCTGCTGGGAGGAGACAGGAAGCAGGAAGTTACAGGCCTCTCCCTAGGCTTCCTCCACACAAATGGGGTGGCCAAGAAAGAATCTAAGAGTACCATCAGCCACCAATCAGAAACAGTGGGGAGGAGATCATTCTTGCCTGGCCCCCAAAGCCCAATTTAAGGAGCTTAGAAAATCAAAGCCAGGAGTCAGGGCACGACAACTAGAAAATGTCAGCATCCTCTTCTATCCTGCCCAACCCACAGTTAAAGGGCAAGAAAGACCTTGACTTCAGACAGAGTTTATAACACACAGACGTTCAGAGGCCCTACGCCACAATGGACCCGGACCAACACTGACCTGTTCTCTCTGAACTTCCTGGAAACACCTTGGCTGCTGACAAACAAAAGAAGGTTCCAGGATATTCCTGCAGGAAGGCAAAAAATTAGGTCATCACTTTGGTAAGAAGCCACTCCAGGGTGAATTCTGTCCATCAAGGACCACTCTTTGGGGCAGCAGTCCCCTACCAAGAAACTGCTCACTCAACAAATGGAGAAGGCCAGAAATGGCAAACAGGAAGGCAGTGTGCTAATGCCACTCAGTTGGTGGTGGGTACCCAAGGCATTATGAGCAGAACCCAAGCCCTGGCCCAGCAGAAAAGACAGCTGCGATTGATTAGTGATGTCTGCCATGGGCAGTTACAGAAGTAACAGAATCCTCACCATGTATTTGTCATCCCTAGGGTAGACCTTTGTCATCCAAGGATTTAATATTACAATTTTGGCCACTCACGAGTGACCCAAAGTTTCAAGATATGTAAACGTGTGTAAACTCACTGAGATGTGTTTGCATCGCGTACGCTATGAGGTCAATATAAAGGAAAGGGCCACCTTGTTGTTTTCATCTCTACCACATTCAAAGTTACTCTTATGGAGCAATAAAAACTTGGTGGAAAATGGCCATCAAGTGAGAAATAAAACTGCAGCAGAAACTGAAAGGGCAGTTAACTTGGGGTGTGAGGATATATACAGGAAACATTTGACTCTGCAGAAACATGACTCCGGAGAAAGCCAGGCCCATGAACAAATATTGCTGTGGATACAAATTTGGGATGCTAGAAAGTGCAAGATTCATTTCTTGAGATCGTGAGGGGCCCACTGTGCCTACTCTGTTCTGTGCCTCACAGCAGTGAATTCAGGGTCAAGGAGAACATCAGAGGGAGTTAGAATCCATGCCCTGAAGGGGCTTGCAATCTAGTTGACGAAACAATGCCTACTGGTAACAGCAAATGGCATTGCATTTTCACAATCACCCAGCACAGAATCAGCCTCAATCCCCCTTCACCTTCATCCTTTCCTCACCTCCCCATCCAATCAAGTTACAAATGATCCTGATCCTACTTCCAAAATGTCTCAGGTTCATTGCCTCCTCACCATTCCTCACAAGTGCCCAGCCACTCTCCCTACCATGACGTCCCCTCTTCACAGACCTCAGATTCACCCTCCTTAAGCCCAGCCCTGCTTCTCTTATCCTTGTTCAAAACCTGCAAACTTCCCAGGGCCTCCCAAGGTTGATGGCTATCTCCACAGCACCAGTTTAATGCTGGCACACGGTGGGCACTCAAGTTCTCTTGGAAGAATGAATGGACAGATAAAGTTCGTGGCTGGTGATTTGAAGGCCACCCACAATACAGCTGTTGTCTACCTGCCCAACCTCTCCTCCATGGCTTCCCTGCACACATGCCACACCTGGCCCACCTGCACCATTCACAAGCACCATTCAACTTTCTCAGTGCCTAGCCCCAGGCTGATCCTTCCTCCTTCTGTTGAAATGCAAGCTCCCCTCCGGGGTTCATGTCCACCACCACTTGCTGCATGAAACGGTGCTCCTCAATCAAGGTGACTGAACTGTTTCAACCCACATAACATTCTGCTCTCAGAAGCCATTCGCCTTGTCCTTTGAACTGTCATCTTTCGAACCCGTTTCTCAACTCTTTACTGGCTTATAAGCCCCATGAAGATAAGGATGTTTATCTTTTTTATTTTTGCAGCATCAGAACTTAGCACAGACTTTTTTT
Organism: Gorilla gorilla gorilla; assembly: GCF_029281585.2. Taxonomy (NCBI): domain Eukaryota; kingdom Metazoa; phylum Chordata; class Mammalia; order Primates; family Hominidae; genus Gorilla; species Gorilla gorilla. Next base: position 18,719,041 of record NC_073234.2, on the reverse strand, counting down.
TTTGAGAGACAGAATTCTCGCTCTGTTACTCAGCCTGGAGTGCAGTGACACAATCATGGCTCACTGAAGCCTCGAACTCCTGAACTCAAGCGATCCTTCCACCTCCAGCTGGGACCATAGGTCCACAGGTGTGTACCACCACACCTGGCATATACACACACACATACACAATTTTTTAGATACAGAGGCCTCACTATGTTGCCCAGGGTGGTCTCAAATCCCTGGGCTCAAGTGATCCTCCCACATCAGCTTCCCAAAATACTGGGATTACAGATGTGAGGCACCGCATCCAGCCCAGCACAGACTCTTATACATGTGACACATACACTGTTTGTGGAGTTCACTAGAGAACCACCCAAGGAAGTACATAAAGGCCAGGAGCAAAATGAAGACAGAAAATGCCACAGGGGTTCCCAGGAAAAAGAGGTTCATTTGGGATGGGATGCCAGGGTCTTGAAAGGAGCTCAGACATGAGAAAGGTCTTGAAAGAGGAGAAGGATGGAAGAACTATCCAGAAAGGTGGAAGAGGATGAACCAAGGGGCCAAGAAGGAATGCGCAAAGCATGCTTGGGAGATAAGTCTGGCTAGAACCAAGGGTTCCAGGAGGGAGGAGAGTGGCGATAAGGCTAGACAGGCAGGATGCTGAATGCCAGGCTAATGCACCTGGATTAGATCCACTCCCTCTTAGTCAGTGAGGATGACAACCACTGCAGGCTGGGCCCTCACGGCAGAGAAAAGAAGTCTTGTCCTCTCTTGTTCCAAGCATATTAGTCCAGTCTCCTCCACGAGGTTATAAATAACAGCCACCGTTTACTGCACACCTGCTGTATATGAGGCCCTGAGCTACGTGCCTCACATACATCAGCTCATGGCTCCTTCCCAACACCCTGAGTACTTGGTATTGTTATCCTCATTTTGCAAGCAAGGAGCTGAGACTAAAGGAGGTGAAGGCATCTGCCCAAGTCCCAACCCACTCACTCATTCACTTAACAGTGCTGGCTGGCCCTGGGGTTACAGGCCTGTGAAAAGAGGGCACTCCCTCCAGCCATCCCAAGTTCAAGGGCTTCCCACCTAAGCTGGGCTGCTTCTCCACAACTCTCCCGATTAATTCCTCAAGGTCAGCATTTACTAAGCACACAGCAGGAGCTTAATAAAGCACACTAAACAGACAGAATAGTGGCTGCCAGAGGCTGGGAGGAGGGGGAAACAGTTGTTTCAAGAATATTAAAGCTTCCGTTTTACAAGGTAATTTCTGGAGCTCTGTTGCACAACAATGTAAATAGACTTAATGCTACTGAACGGTACATTTAAAAATGGTTAAAATGTACACTTAAGATTTTATATTTGCCAGGCGCGGTGGCTCATGCTTGTAATCCCAGAACTTTGGGGGGCCAAGGAGGGTGGATCATGAGGTCAGGAGTTCAACACCAGCCTGGCCAACATGGTGAAACCCCGTCTCTACTAAAAAAAAAACAAAATTTAGTCGAGGGTGGTGGCGGGCGCCTGTAATCCCAGCTACTGGGGAGGCTGAGGCAGAGAATTGCTTGAACCCGGGAGGCGGAGGTTGCAGTGAGCTGTGATTATGCCACTGCACTCCAGCCTGGGCGACAGAGTGAGACCCCATCTCAAAAACAACAACAACAAAAAACATATTTTACATTCAGTGTTTTTTTAACCACAATTTTAAAATTTTTTATATAAAGCACACTTCCTAATTGATTGAGTGGCTGCCAATATCTTACACTGTTAATTATCTGATGCTGGAAGAGACTCTAGAATATTTCTAATCCAATATACCACCAAAACAGAGAGTTGGAAAGAGGAGGTAAATTGCCCAAGGTTGCACAAATAGGTGGTGCCAGGTGAAGACAAGGCTCAACATAGAGGAAAGGGGCTGGGCGTGGTGGCTCACGCCTGTAATCCCAACACTTTAGGAGGCCAAGGTAGGAGAATTGCTTGAGGCCAGGAGTTCAAGACCAGAGACCAGCCTGGGCAACATAGCACAACCCTGTCTCTACCAAAAAAAAAAAAAAAAAAAATTTTTAATTATCTGAGCATGGGGCCTGTACCTATAGTCCCAGCTACTCGGGAGGCTAAGGTGGGAGGATCACTTGAGCCCAGGAGTTGGAGGCTGCAGTGAGCTGCTTGCGTCCCTGTGCTCCAGCCCAGGCAACAAAGCAAGACCCTGTCCCTAAAAAAAAAAAAAAAAAAAAAAAAAAAAAATAGAAGAAGGGGCTAAGTACAGTGGCTTACGCCTGTAATCCCAGCACTTTGGGAGGCCAAGGCAGGCGGATCACCTGAGGTCAGGAGTTTGAGACCAGCCTGGCCAACATGGTGAAACTCCATCTCTACTAAAAATACAAAAATTAGCCAGGTGTGGTGGCGGGCACCTGTAATCCCAGTTACTTGGGAGGTTGAGGCAGGAGAATCACTTGAACCCAGGAGGCAGAGGTTGCAGTGAGCCGAGATAGTGCCATTGCACTCCAGCCTGCGCAACAAAAGCAAAAGTCTGTCTCAAAAATAAATAAATAAAATAGAAGAAAGGCAGAGAGGCAGATGGCAGAATAGATGGCACAAGGCAGGAAGGTCAGAAGCCAGGGTTCAAGTTTTGCTTCTTTCACTTAATGAGTTTTGTGACCTTAGATAAGATACTTATTCTCTCTGAGTATCATTTTCCTAACCTATAAGAAGGCAATTAAAAGTAACAAACTTCAGCCAATGTGGTGGCTCACGCCTATAACCCCAGCACTTTGGGAGGCCAAGGCGGGTGGATCACTTGAGGTCAGGAGTTCAAGACCAGCCTAGTCAACATGGCAAAACCTCATCTCTACTAAAAATACAAAAATTAGAAGGCGTGGCGGCACGCGCCTGTAATCCCAGCTACTCAGGAGGCTGAGGCAGGAGAATCGCTTGAACCTGGGAAGCGGGGGCTGCAGTGAGCTGAGATCCTGCCACTGCACTCCAGCCTGGGCAACAGAATGAGACTCTGTCTCAAAAAAAAAAAAAAAGTAACAAACTTCACAAGATTACGTATGAATTAAATAAAATTATATACAGCTAATGTAACGTGCATAGAAAAAACTTGGCCAAGTATAAATTACTTTATCAACACTAGTTATTGTTATTAATATTAAATATCTGTTCATAGGTTTAAAAAGCCCTGCCAGAATATTAAAATCTGATTAAACCAGACCAAAAAAAAAAAAAAAATCCTACTCTCACCTGTTCAGGGACTTGCACACAGGGGGGTCTTCAGTGAGTGAGAGTAGAACTGAATTACACTTCAAGTTTTATCTACCCCAATCCTCTCCCTCCAACCCACAGCCCAGCTGCATCAGCCATGCCAGGACCAAGCCGAGGGTAGGAAGCCGGTGTAATTGTCTGCCTCTCTGGCTGCATTCCTTAGCTAAATATAAATGATTTGTCCAGGCTATTGTTTGAAATTATCCATAATCCCTCTCCTCCCCTCCCCATTACTTATGATGGCAAGCTGGCTGCGTATCTCTATAGCAAAGCATATATTCAACATTCTCTGTGGCTATTTTCAGTAAAGAGAAGGGAGCTGGCAGGTATATATAGGGATCCTCGCATGAGTCTTCAGTTTTCTCCACTAGTCCAGGAAAGCTTCCTGGAGGAGGAAATACCTGAATCACCCCAGGGAAAAGGACAGCTGCAGGTCAGAAGGGCACGCGCACATAATGAGAGACTGGGTCTCTGAACTAAGAGTTACCAGGTAAGGCAGGTAAGCCCCTGCCTTCTTACCCCCCGTTTTGGTGATGCGAGGAAAAGGTAGCTCAGGGGATCCCATACTAGCCCAAGCTTCCCCAGACAATACAGGCATTTGGGGGAAGATGAAGACGTGACTCGTATATTTTTCAAAGAGGGAGGAGATCCAAGACTCCAGTTCCAAGATGTACAAGTACAAATATTGCTCTTACAACAACAAGCCGGTTTCTTGTTCGGATCTTTTTTTTAAAACCACAAGAAAGTTTTTTGAAGTCCCAAACTTGAATGCACAGATGGGCTAGATCTCCAACTTCGGGGTGTGCCAGAGTCCTGTCACTCGGAGTGCTGATCTTCCAGCAGTGGCCCAGGGGGCGGTCGCGGGTGCCGGGGGGCTGCAGGCCATATCCCAGCCCTGCCCGAAGGCCCCCTGGCCCTCTCTGGGGTCCTTGTATGGACTGTCCCAAGCGGTGCACTGGGTCACACAGTCGGAAACCCTTGCCGGCCCCGGGGTACTCCCTTTCTGAAACGGTCTTCCTCGGAGCCATCCCCTGGAGGACCCCACTTCGCTCGGTGCCCGGGCCCCGCACCCATCCTCCCCTTCCCGGCCCGCTTCCCGCACGGCGCCTACTCTGTTCCTCGTCCTCTCGTCCCACCGCCGCCCTGCCCACACCGCCTCCCGTGGGCGCCCCCGGCCGCTCCCCCTTCTCGGGTCTCGGCCTGGGGGTGCCCAGCCCGCCCGGCGCCGGCCCAAGGCGGCGCAACTCCGCACGCTCTCGAGACCCGCCTCGCCGCCCGCCGCCCGGGCCGCACTCACCGCGCCCGCAGGACTTGGGGGTCTCCGCTCTGCTCGCGCTCCGGCACCGCCGCCGCCGCCGCCAGCGGAAACAGGGGGCGGGGCCTGCCCGGGAATGGCGAGCCTGCGGGGCTGGGCCGCCCGGGGGGCGGAGCGGGGAGGGGCGGGGCAGAGAAGGAGCGCAGGGCTGAGGGGGGCGCCAGCGCCAGTGCCCGGCACTGCCCCGGGCTGGGTCCCCTGCGTTAAAGGAAGGGGAGCCCGCGGACGGGGCACGGGGCCCGCGAGGCACGGGTGCTCTCTCGGGGTTCCGGAAGCCTCCCTCCCCGCCCCGCCGCCCGCATGCCCGGACCGGCCGCTCCTCCGAGGTGCTATGATCACGCCTTCCCCCTGCGGCGAACGGGCCTCTTCCCGGGGTAGGGGCGGGGAGGTCCAGGCCTGGCAGTGCGCTCTCCTGGGTTCTGCGCCCACACGGCACCCAAGGGCCGTCCTGGCCCAGGCCTCGGCTCTCTCCCTCGCGCCAGGCTGCCTGGCCTCGCCACCCCACCCCACCCCCACACCTACGAACCCCTTCCCTGGTGTTTCGGGCGGACTGTGTGAGATACTGACAGCGCGGGTGTGTGTTGGAGCCTGCCTGAGACACCTCCTGCAGAAAGGGCCATGCCTCCCCAGGAGCTGGCGGCCTCCAAGGGCGACTACGGGGCACTGTGTGCGGGAGGGGTGCGCTAAGGCAGGAGAAACTCCAGCTAGGCATGTCTGGCCCGGGCGCTTTTTCAGGCCTGGATTTTATGTGTTTTTTGTTGTTTTGTTTTGTTTTGTTTTTTCTTGAGACAAGGACTCACTCTGTTGCCCAGGCAGGAGTGCAGTGGTGGGATCACGGCTCACTGCAGCCTCGACTTCCTGGGCTCAAGTGATCCCGCCTCAGCCTCCAGAGTAGTTGGGACTGTAGGCGCGCACCACCACGTCCGGCTAAGTTTTTGATTTTTTTTGTACAGACGGTGGTCTCCCTGGGCCCAAGCTGGTCTCAAACTCCCGGGCTCAAGCCGTCCTCCTGCCTCTGCCTCCCAAAGTGCTGGGATTATAGGCCCGGATTCTTAAAGCTAGAAGGCCTAAACTTGTTTCCAAAGAGCACTAAAACGCCATCTCTTCTCATCATTACTGTCATCAAAAATGTCTTCTAGGCCAGGTGCGGTGGCTCACGCGTGTAATCCCAGGAGTTTGGGGGGCCCAGGTGGAAGGATTGCTTGAGCTCAGGAACTCAGGAATGCAAGAACAGCCTGGGCAACATAGGGAAACCCCATCTCAAAAAAAAAAAAATGTTTTAATTAACCGGGTGTGGTGGCACACCCCTGTAGTCCCAGCTGCTCCGGAGGCTGAGGCTCAGGCGTTGGAGGCTGCAGTCAACTAGGATCATGCCACTGTACTCCAGCCTGGGCAGCAGAGGGAGACCCTGTCTTTAAAAATGAAAATTTTCAAAATTTTAAAGAAACTGTATGCTGTGCTTCCCATGTGCCCTACCATTGCACTAAGCTTGACTGGGGACAAGTTTTTAAAACCTGGCTATAATCACTAGGGTCACTTTTGCTTTCTGCTAATTAGACTGGAAGTTTCCACTCATCTTCTGGGCCCCTTTCCGTCACACACATGCAATCTTGTTTTTGTCTATCAGACTAAACCCATAACCCATTTCCTTCTGATCTCCCTTTCCCCACAAGGAAAATATTCTCCTTCCACATTTTGCTTCATCCAAAGCCCTGTTCAATGCCCCTAACAAAGTCTTCCCAAGGAACCCCCACCAGCCCCAATCTCTCCAGTCACTGCGGCAGAGTTGGGTACATGTACCCAGAAAAGGAAACTGGGTCTCAGACAGGGAAAGAGATATACTAGGATTGTCTGCCAGCAAGCCAACTCACTGGCAGACCATTGGACGCAGCCTGGTGAGGGAGTAGCTGCAGGGCTTGAGAGCCAGACACACCTGTCTGAATCCTGGCTCTGCTTTTATGGGCTGGGACCTCTTCAGGCCTGTTTTCTCACCTGTGGAATGGCGCATAAGAATACCAATTATGGGGATGGGCATGGTGGCTCACACCTGTAATCCCAGTACTTAGGGAGGCCGAGGCGGGTGGATTACCTGAGATCAGGAGTTTGAGACCAGCCTGGCCAACATGGTGAAACCCCATCTCCACTAAAAATACAAAAATTAGCCGGGTGTGGTGGCACAGGCCTGTAATCCCAGCTACTCGGAGGGCTGAGGCAGGAGAATTGCTTGAGCCTGGGAGACGGAGGTTGCAGTGAGCCAAGATCATGCCACTGCACTCCAGCCTGGTCGACAGAGCGAGACTGTCTCAAAAAAAAAAAAAAAAAAAGCCAATTCCACAGGGTTGATGGGCTGACCAAGATCATGGAGCAAAAGCACAACATGTGATGTGTGGTGACTGCTCTACAAATGCTAGCTTCCTCCTGCCCTTTTTGGTTTTTGTTTTGTTTTGTTGTTTTTGAGACAGGGACTTTTCTGCCACCCAGGCTGAAGGGCAGTGGTGCCATCATGGCTCACTGCAGCCTCCAACTCCTGGACTCAAGGATCCTCCTACCTCAGACTCCTAAGTAGCTGGGACCACATGTGCATGCCACCATACCCAGCTAATTGGGGTTTTTGTTTGTTTTGTTTTTGTTTTCGTTTTCGTTTTGTTTTGTAGAGACAGCGGCCTCACTATGTTGCTCAAGCTAGTTTTGAACTCCTGGCCTCAAGCAATCCTCCCACCTTGGCCTCCCAAAGTCCTCCTGCCCTTTAAAAAAAGATAGGCGGAGCACAGTGGCTCACACCTGTCATCCCCGCACTTTGGGAGGCCAAGGCAGGTGGATCACTCGAGCCCAGGAGTTCGAGACCAGCCTGGCCAATATGGCAAAACCCCATCTCTACTAAAAATACAAAAATTAGCCAGGTGTGCATGGGCGTGGTGGCACATGCCTGTACGGGAGGCTGAGGTGAGAGGATTGCTTGAGCCCGGGAGGTCAAGGCTGCAGTGAACCATGATTATACCACTGCTCTCCAGCCTGGGTGACATAGTGAGACTCTGTCTCAAATTAATTAATTAATTAGAGCAAATCTGAAATAATGGAATTCTGAAGTCTTAGAGATAGATGAAATCTTAGAAGAAATCCCTCAGCAATAGCCCAGAAAATGGCTTCACTGCTCACTGTCCTTCACCACATTCAGAGATGAATGCCTCAGTGCCTCTGAGGGGCTGACAGCTGGAAGGAAGCTCTGAAGAAAAGCTGTAGAGGAGATGGGATTATTCAGCATAAAGGAAACAAAGGTGACTAGTGGTCTGTGAAGCAGACACACTGATAGTGTCCACTGAGGACTAAACGCAAGTAAACCTGACAATGAGGCACCACCCTCTTGGGGAAGGGACTTACAAACGCATGAAGTCACTGCTTATCATACCAGGCTTCTGAGGAAATGTCATTGCATTTCCCTTCTGGAGGAGATTCTGAAAAATGCTGAGGAGTACCATATATCAGGTTAGATATAGGTAGGGTGACTGTATCCAGGTTTCGGGGGCACATCCTACTTACTCTTCTTGTCCTGGCATAGTTCCTAAGTCCCCTTTCACTCTCGAAATATCCTGGTGTGGATGATAAATTATATGCCATTTTAACTGTGAACAAAGGCAGGACTCCAAACAGCTCCTTCCAGGCCTGGATGTCAGCAACTCTGCTGGAATTTCTGGATCCCCAGGGACTTCAAAAGATAGCGTGTCAGTTTATCCCCTTGAAATCACCAAATCAAATCAAAAATGACAATAGGCTAAAATTAAAGTCCCAGCCAACCACCCCAAGTCAAGCTTCAGGACTGTCCCTGCTGAATTGCGACACCTAGTGGCGAAAGTGCACGCTGCCGGAGCGGGGTTCCGCCAACACTACACATTCGGCCACAGGTTTCAAGTGACTTGCAAAGCAGCTGACAGCTAACATGTACTAAGTGTTTATGTGCCAGGCACAGTTCTAAGTACTTTACATGTTCTAACCCACTGATCCTCACAACAACACCATGAGGTAGGTAGTAGCATCACCATCCCGACATTTTTACAGATGAGGAAACTGAGGTTGAGACAGGTTAAGTAATTTCTCCAAGGTCATTTCACCAGCAAATGACTAAGCTAGGATATAACCCCAGGTTGTCTGGCTGGAGGGCCTGCACAGTTAACTACTGCTCCATCCAGACTGTAATGCACAAAGTTACTTCGGAGGAATCTTCCGCCTGAAGGGACTTCCACCACCCCTCTGACATGGAGATGACCTGAGGGTAGAGTGAGAGGTAGAATGTATGAAGAGTTCCACTCTCGGCCAGGCGCAGTGGCTTACGCCTATAATCCCAGCACTTCGGGAGGCTGAGGTGGGTGAATCCCCTGAGGTTAGGAGTTTGAGACCAGCCTGGCCAACATGGTGAAACCCCGTCTCCACTAAAAATACAAAAATTAGCCGGGCCTGTAATCCCAGCTACTCGGGAGGCTGAGACAGGAGAATCACTTGAACCTGGGAGGCGGAGGTTGCAGTGAGCCAAGATCGTGCCACTGCACTCCAGCCTGGGCAACAGGACGAGACTTCGTCTAAAAAAAAAGAGTTCCACTCTCATGTCTACCAGTACAGAATAGTAGTTTCCACATCTATAAAAATCGCCTGGGCCTGGCGTGGTGGCTCACGCCTGTAATCCCAGCACTTTGGAGGCCGAGGCGGGTGGCTCACCTGAGGTCAGGAGTTTGAGACTAGCCTGACCAACATGGTGAAACCGTGTCTCTACTAAAAATACAAAAAAAAGTTAGCCAGGCGTAGTGGCAAACGCCTGTAATCCCAGCTACTCGGAGGCTGAGGCAGGAGACTTACTTGAACCTGGGAGGCGGAGGTTGCAGTGAGCAGAGATCGCAACACTGCACTCCAGCCTAGGCAACAGAGCAAGACTCCGTCTCACAAAAAAAAAATAAAGAAAAAAAAATGCTTTCCCAGGCGACCGCGGAAGACGGCGGAGGTGCGGGTCCTGGTGCTCGATGGTCGAGGCCATCTCCTGGGCCGCCTGGCGGCCATCGTGGCTAAGCAGGTACTGCTGGGCCAGAAGGTGGTGGTCGTACGCTGCGAGGGCATCAACATTTCTGGCAATTTCTACAGAAACATGTTGCATGTTGAAGCACCTGGCCTTCCTCCACAAGCGGATGAACACCAACCCTTCCGGAGGCCCCTACCACTTCCGGGCCCCCAGCGCATCTTCCGGCGGGCGGTACCAGGCAGTGACAGCCACCCTGGAGGAGAAGAGGAAGGAGAAGGCCAAGATCCACTACCGGAAGAAGAAACAGCTCATGAGGCTACGGAAACAGGCCGAAAAGAACGTGGAGAAGAAAATTGACAAATACACAGGGGTCCTCAAGACCCACAGACCCTGGTCTGAGCCCAATAAAGACCGTTCATTCCTCATGCTTGGCCTGGCCTGCCCTTCCTCCATCATCACCCTGGAATGTGCGGGACCCGGGGGCAGCAGCAGTCCGGGTGCCGCAGGCAGCCTGGGACACAGGAAGCTGGGAGCAAGGAAAGGGTCTTAGTCACTGCCTTCTGAGGTTACTTGAAAGCACTTGGAGAATTATGCAGGTGTAATTTATCTATGACCAACAGGAAGAGCAACCAGTTACTATTAGCAAAAGGGAGCCAGAAGACTAATTAGAGGGGCCCTACCTTGTGAGCGGAGCGGCTGTTTAACTTTCCACCTGGTCATACAACTCTGCAGCTGTTAGAATGCGCAAGCGCTTGGGGACAGCATGAGCTTGCTGTAGTACGAAGGGTATTTATAGAAGCACAGACTGGGAAGATGTGCCACCAAGGGGCTACAGGCATTGCCCGTGCTCCTCAGCTGTATTTTGTAATCAGAATCAAATAAATTACTTTTAAAGAAAAAATAAAAATCAGGGCATTGCCTGGGCACAGTGGCTCACACCTGTAATCCCAGCATTTTGGGAGGCCCAGGCGGGAGATCACTTGAGCTCAGGAGTTTGAGACCAGCCTGGGCAACATAGTGAGCCCTTGTTTCCACTTTTTGTAGCTTTTTTTTTTAAGAAAAAGAGAAAAAAATGATAATTTTTTTTAAAAAACAGGGCAAGAAACTAGACAAGGGGAAAACTTATAAACCATCAGTGAAGTGCACAGTGGAGCTGCTGTTTTAAAGAAGCACATGCCAGAGTGAGAAAACAGTTCCTTCCCTACTTCACCTCCTTGACCACACTCACTTGTGCAATTTGTAGGGTGGTTACTCGTCACGGACACCTACCAGGCACCAAGAGGACCTCAAACACTAGAGCTCCCACAGTCGTCAAGGTGAGGCAGGGAAGAGTGACCAAAGACTGTTCTTCTGCTTCCATCCCAAATGCCCTCTTCTGACGGGTGCACATCATCCCAAGGGCCCCTCCTTTCTTCACCTTCTTTCTCCTCCAAGGCTTAAAGTGAGGCAGGTGGCAGGATTGAGAGGACCACAGGGGTCTTGTGTAAGTCTTTGTTACATAGGGCTGCCATGTGATTGTTGACACATGCTTATTCTTTTTTTTTTTTAAAGTATTTGTTGTTTATCTGAAATTCAAATTTAACTGAATATTCTGTGTTTTTAACTGCTAAATCTTGGCAACTCTACTTTGTTACTGATTGTTGCTAAGACTATTGGAAAACATAGATTAGAAGAGGCCAGCAGACTTTGTCTGTAAAGAGCCGGATAGTAAATATTTTCAGTTTTGTAGGGTATACAGTCTCTGTCCCAACTACTCAGCTCTGCCACTGAAGCAGGAGAGCGGTCATAAAAAATACATAAATAAATGAGCATGACTGTGTTCCAATAAAACTATATTTACAAAAACAGGCATCAGGGACCATACCAGACTGTGTGTTTTTCAAATCGGGGCCTTCAGACTCCAGGCTATCCTCAGATGTCTTGTGGGGGTGAGAGTGGGCTGGATCCAAGTTCCCAAGAGTAAAAAACAGAAAGATTGATCCGAAGCATTGAGCGTAATGAGTGCCGGTAATTCTGTGGGTGGGTGTGTGCGTGTGTGTGTGTGTGTGTGTGTGTGTGTGACCTGAGATGGGTCACTGCCTACAGAAAGCATGCACTTCTGGAGTAGGAGGGTGTCTGGAGCCACCTAGGTTTTACAAGGTCGTGGTGTGAAGAAGAGCAGATTCTACGTCTGGGATTGCTGATGGTCAGCATGTACTCTGTAAAGACAGAAATGCACAGACAACATTGTAAAATCAGGCAGTAAATACAGAGGCCAAGAAAAGCAGAATGCCCCTGCAAAAGGTCTTCAGGTATAGCTAAAGCTGTTGGCATTCGACAACGTGATGTACAGTATTCAGAAACACATGGGAACTATCTTCAAGTGCTTCTGTGTGTGCGTGTGAGTGTGCACACGTGCTCACACGTGGACATGTACACCATCTATCTGAACAGGTGGGTAACAACTGAGGAATTTGCATGGTTGGTTGGAATCAATAAATGTAATAGTAATAGCCATATCAGCTACATTTGTATCAGCTTTCTTACTGAACTTACAGTATTCCTATGTGTTTATCAAGGGCAATTCCACGGTTTAAAATCACTTTAAATTCTGCCCTACAGACCAAAACCACCTATAAAAGGTCTGACCTATTAAAAGCATTGAACCCAAACACAAACTTCCCAGCGCACAGAAAATGTTAATATGTCTGCAGCAGAAGTTGTGGGGATCATAGTGTGAGCTAAAGACAAAGAATTAGATAAGCCTCAGCCTATGGCAGGCCAGGTAAAAGATGTTGGCATGTATATAAGTAAGTCATCAGTGAAGTGTTTTAAATAAGAGAGTGACGTGATTAGATTTGCACTTTGAGGGCCGGGCACGGTGGCTCACGCCTGTAATCCCAGCACTTTGGGAGGCCGAGGTGGGCGTATCACGAGGTCAGGAGATAGAGACCATCCTGGCTAAAACGGTGAAACCCCATCTCTACTAAAAATACAAAAAATTAGCCAGGCGTGGTGGCGGGTGCCTGTAGTCCCAGCTACTCGGGAGGCTGAGGCAGGAGAATGGCGTGAACCCGGGAGGCGGAGCTTGCAGTGAGCCGAGATTGTGCCACTGCACTCCAGCTTGGGCGAAAGAGCGAGACTCTGTCTCAAAAAAAAAAAAAAAAAAAAAAACGTGAAATTTACATCAGCAATGAACATAAGGAATAAGAGAAAGGAAGGTGTAAAGAAAGACACATTGGCCAGGTGCAATGGTTCATATCTGTAATCCTAGCACTTTGGGAACCCGAAATGGGAGGATGGCTTGAGGCCAGAAGTTTGAGGCCAGAAGTTTGAGACCAGCTTAGGCAACATAACAAAACCCCCATCTCCACAAAAAATACAAAAATTAGCCATTCATGGTGGTGTGCACCTGTGGTCCCAGCTACTTGGGAGATGGAGATGGGAGGATCACTGGAGCCTAGGAGTTCAAGGCTGTAGTGAGCTGTGATCATGCCACTGCACTCCAGCCTTTGCAACAGAGCAAAACCGTGTTTAAAAAAAAAAAGGACTCATTATATTCTGGCCAGTCTAAGAGGATGGTTGGTGGAGTAAATAACTGAGATAAGAAACAGTGGAAGAGGACTAGATGTAAAGGGAAAGATGCTGAATTCAAGGAAGATTAGAGCTAATAAGTGTCCATCAGATTTAGTTAAGTTGAAGGTCACTGGGGAACTTGGCAAAAGCCATTTGTTTGTTATGATGAGGCAGAGACCTGTGTTGGAGGGGCTGAGAAGGGAGTAGGGACTGAGGAATAAAGATGGTAAAATGATTCTTTCAAGAAAATTGGCTGTGGATGGGAAGACACATAGGGCAGATTGCTGAAGGAGATTGGAAATCAAGGGAGGGTTGGGGAGTTTTATGGGAGAATTGAGCCCACTTAAAACTCATGGGCAGAGTCCTATTTCTGATATGGAGAAATCAGTGCCTAGCTGACCAATCCCCCACAGATAAAATCTATACATTCTGGACAAAATATATAAACAAACAGAAAACCTACCTACCTAAGGGCTCTGGAGAGTAAACCCAAGCAGGTAGGTTTTGGAGGGGAATCAATATGTTCAGGAAGCACCTGGCATGAAATGGGTCCATGATTTTGTGGATTTTCCTTGTGTTGGCCACGGTCACAGCACAGCATAGGATGGCTATGCCAACGAAAAGAGTCAAACTCTGTAAAATATTTGAAGAGGTTTATTCTGAGCCAAATATGAGTGGCCAAGCCCCAAGGTACAGTCTCAAGAGGTCCTAAGAACACATGCCCAAGGTGGCTGGGTTACAGTTTGGTTTCACACCTTTCAGGGAGGCATAATGTTACCGGTGGAAGGTATCCCAGTTACCAGCAGCGAATCCGTACGGGTCTGCAGCAATCTCAGTTCTTGCTTCCTCAGAAGAAACAATTCGACTGAGGGGCATAAGGCAGAAAAAGAGACTGAGGCAAGTTTCAGAGCAGGAGTGGAAGTTTATTTAAAAGGCTTTAGAACACGAAAGAAAGGAAAGGAGAGTGCACTTGGAAGAAACCCAAGCAGGCACCGAGGTCAAGTGCAGTGTTTAACCTTGATCCTAGGACTTTATAGGCTGGCCCCTGTCCCATGATTCTTCCCTTAGGGTGGGCTGCCCTTATGTGTGCTGTCCCCCTTACCCTTGGGAAGTGAGCACACACAGTGTGTTTAGGAAGTTGTACACTCACCCCTCCGAGGCTTTCTTTGATTTTCCAGTGGACTGCCCCCGGAAAGTCATACTCTGCCATTTTGTCTGTTGATGCACCTGCCCAGGAAGCTGCTTCTCCCTGGCGCCTGCATTCAGTTAACACTTTAGTGCAACAGGTGTGGACCATCAGGAAATGGCCTCTCTCTGGTGCCAGCTGCCATTTATCACTCTTAGAGAGGCAATGTGATCATTGCCAAGTCATCATCTGACATTCCTAGTGGGTGGGGGAGCCCCCTCCTTCCTCACTCATGCCTAACTACCCATAACAATAAGACATCAGTCCAGCTGGGCACAGTGGCTCATGCCTGTAATCCCAGCACTTTGGGAGGCCGAGGCAGGTGGATCATGAGGTCAGGAGATCGAGACCATCCTGGCTAACACGGTGAAACCCCATCTCTACTAAAAATACAAAAAAATTAGCCGGGCATGGTGGCACACACCTGTAGTCCCAGCTACTCAGGAGGCTGAAGCAGGAGAATCACTTGAACCCAGGAGGCAGAGATCGCCGTGAGCCAAGATCACGCCACTGTACTCCAGCCTGGGCAACAGAGCGAGACTCCATCTCAAAAAAAGAAAAAACCAATGAGACATCAGTCAATACATGTGAAGTACACATTGGTTTGGTCTGGAAAGGTGGGACAACTTGAAGACAGGGAGGGGAGCTTACAGGTCATAGGTGCATTAAAAGGATTCAAAGACTTTCTGATTGGCAATTGATTGAGTTATTATCTAAAGAACTGGAATCAATAGAAGGGAGTGTCTGGCTTAAGGGGTTGTGAGGATGAAGGTTCTTTTTTTTTTTTTTTTCAGACAGGGTCTCACTCTGTCACTCAGGCTGGAGTGCAGTGGTGCAATCATGGCTCACTGCAGCCTCAACCTCCCAGGCTCAGGTGATCCTCCCACCTCAGCCTCCCGGGCAGCTGGGGCTACAGATACACACCACCATACCCAACTAATTTTTTGGGTTTTTTTTGTAGAGACAGAGTATCGCCATGTTGCCCAGGCTGGTCTTAAACTCCTAGGCTCAAGCAATCCACTCGCCTTGGCCTCCCAAAGTGCTGGGATTACAGACATGACCCACTGTGCCTGGCTTTTTTTTTTTTTCCTGAGACAGAATCTTGTTCTGTCACCCACTCTGGAATGCGGTCATATGATCTTCTCTCACTACAACTTCTGCCTCCTGGGCTCAAGCAATCCTCTCACCTCAGCCTCCCAAGTAGCTAGGACTACAGTCGTGTGCCACCACACCCTGCTAATTTTGGGGTTTTTTGTAGAGATGGGGTTTCACCATATTGTTCAGGCTGGCAAGTTTCTTATTGCATCAGAGAGAATAGATGGGAAATGTCTCTCATCAGATCTAAAAAGGCACCAAACTTGGAGTTAATTCTCTCCTGGGTCAGGAAAAGACCTGGAAAAAAAGGGGAATTCTCTACAGAAGGTAGATTTCCTCCACAAGAGACAGCTTTGCAGGACCATTTTTAAATATGTCAAAGAAATACATTTTGGGGGAAAATACTATAATTTATTTCAGAGACTGCTATGTCATGTGATGCTATACTAGAGTCAGATTGGAATTTGGTGTCTTATTGCACAGAGTCTTTTTGTCAGTCTTAAGATCTCTGTTTTGATGTTGATGCTGGTCAGTTGTGCCTGAATCCCAAAGGCAGGAGGGTATAATGAGACATGTCCTAACACCTATTCTTATCACTGCCCAAACTAGTTTTTCAAGTTTACTTTGGAATGCCCTCAGCTGAGGTGGCAGGGGGCCTTCGGTTGGTTGGGGGTGCTTAGAATTTTATTTTTGGTTTGCAGCTAAAATTCCAATAGAAGCCCACTGGCTTTCCAGTGAGAGGAACCCGAGAGTGGAGCCCAGAGTAATCAAAGTTATTGAAGAGTGAGGGGTGAGTCTTGGAAAGGGGAAAGCCAGAGAGAGAAACCCAGAATTCTGTATATAAACTCTGCCTAAGTCTCTGATTCCTGCTGAACCTCACATGCACAGGGAAACCTGCAGGCAGCCTAGCTAAAGATAAAAAAACTAAACCGAGGCCGGGTGCAGTGGCTCACGCCTGTAATGCCAGCACTTTGGGAGGCCAAGGCGGGAGGATCACCTGAGGTTGGAAGTTCAAGACCAGCCTGACCAACATGGAGAAACCCCATCTCTATTAAAAATACAAAATTAGCCAGGCATGGTGGTGCATGCCTCTAATCCCAGCTACTTAGGAGGCTGAGGCAGAAGAATCGCTTGAACCCAGGAGGCAGAGGTTGCAGTGAGCCAAGATCGCACCATTGCACTCCAGCCTGGGCAACAAGAGTGAAACTCCATCTCAAAAACAAACAAACAAACAAACAAACAAACAAACAAACAAACTAAACTGAGACCCGAGCTCCTGCCCACTGAGGATAAAACCAAGTTTGCAACTGGTTTTATTGCAAACTTGGTTTGCAATAAATTGCCTGCTAAAGAAAAAAGATTAGTGAATTGCCTGCTAAAGGAAAAAGATTAGCCTTTTTCTGAGGAATTAAACAGAATCTAGAGTCTCCTCAACATAACCTTCAAAATACTCAGGATATGATCCAAAATTACTAAGCATACAAAGAACCAGGAAAACATGACCCATTCTCAAGGGAAAAACAAACAACAGAAGCCAATCTCAAGGTAACTTGGATGTTGGAATTATCAGACAAGGATATTAAGGCAACTACTATCATTATGCTGAAGAATATAAAGAAAAACACACACATAATGAATGAACAGATAGGAAGCCACAGCCAAAAAATACAAAATATTAAAAAGAACAAAATGGAAATTGTAGAACAAAAATATATAGAATAAAAAATTCACTGGCTGTGTTCAGTGCAGTGTAATCCCAGTTACTCAGGAAGCTGAGGTGGGGGGATCACATGAGCCTACAAGTTTGAGACCAGCCTGGGCAACATAGCAAGACCCCATCTCAAAACAAAAACAAAGAATTAACTGGATGTGCTTAATGACCATTCCACCATCTCAGTGGAAAGAGCAAATGAACTGGAAGAGAGATCAATGGAACATTGGAAAGAAAAAGAGACAACAGAGCCTCAGAGACCTGTGGAACAATATGAAAATGTCTAATGTATGGATAATTGGAATTTCAGAAGGAGAAGAAAAAAGAAAGGAGACAAAAAATATATACTTAGAAGCTTTTGGGGAGGTCCACAAATGGGTTCATAGAATTCACAGTGTAAGGGTAGGGATTTGGCTAAGGCAGAAAATATGACAGCACTTGCATCGCAACAGGAGGTATAACCACTTAACAGGTTTATTTTGCCCACTGCCCAGATAGAACAAATTTATCAAGACAGGGGAATTGCAATAGAGAATTTTTTTTTCTTTTTTTTTTTTTAGATGGAGTCTCGCTCTGTCACCTAGGCTGGAGTGCAGTGGTGCAGTCTTGGCTCTCTGCAGCCTCTGCCTCCCGGGTTAAAGCAATTCTCCTGCCTCAGCCTCCCAAGTAGCTGGAATTACAGGCACGTGCCACCACACCCAGCTAATTTTTGTACTTTTAGTAGAGACAGGGTTTCACCATGTTGGCCAGGCTGGTCTTGAACTCCTGACCTCAGGTGATCCACCTGCCTCAGCCTCCCAAAGTGCTGGGATTACCATGCCTGGCTTTGAAAGAATTTAATTAATACAGAGCTGTCTTAACAGGAGACCAGAGTTTTATTACTCAGTCAGCCTCCCTGAAAATTCAGAGACAAGGGTTTCTCAAGGATGGTTTGGTGGGTAGGGGGACAGAGTTTTGTTACTCAAATCAGCCTCCCTGAAAATTGAGAGACAAGGGTTTCTCAAGGAATGTTTGCTGGGTAGGGGGACAGGGATTGGGGAGTGCTGATTGGTTGGGTCAGAGATGAAATCATAAGAAATCAAAGCTGTTCTCTTGTGCTGAGTTGGTTCCTTGGGGGGAGCGGTGGGGACAGGACTGGTTGGCAAGTCCAGGCGGAGCCACTGATCATCAGAAATGCAAAAACCAGAAAAGACATCTCGAAAGGACAATCAGATTCTACAATAGTTATGTTATTTACAGGAGTAATTGGGGAAATTCCACATCTTGTGACGTCTGCAATAATGACTAGGAAGCGTTTCACTATGCCCACACCTTAGTAGAATTCAGACCCCTCTCATCCTCCTAATGCAATAGCCTTTCATTAGTGTTACAAGGGCAATTTAGTTTGGGGGCTATTATCATTTAAATTATGAACTAAATTTCTCACAAAGTTAGCTTGGCCCATGCCCAGGAATGAGCAAAGACAGCCAGCCTGTGAGGCCAGCAGCAAGATGGAATCAGCCATGCCAGATTTCTCTACAGTCATAATATGGCAAAAGCTATTTCAGAGGGAAAAGAAGTATAGGATGAGAGCAAATACAGGTGGATTTATAGGTTCGAGATGGGAATTTTTATTTGGTGGCTTCTATTTCCCTGTAAAAGTGAAAGAAAGAAAGAGAAAGGAAGAGACAAAGCCAGGTGCATTGGTTCACACCTATAATCCCAGCACTTTGGGAGGCTGAAGAGGGAGGATTGCTTGAGCCCAGGAGTTTGAGACCAGCCTGGTCAATATAGTGAGACCTTGTCTCTACACAAAATTTTAAAATTTGCTGTGTGTGGTGGTGCTTGCCTGTGGTCCTAGCTATCTGGGAGGCCAAGATGTAAGGAACACTTGAGTCTGGGAGGCAGAGGTTGCAGTGAGCTGAGATCACACCACTGCACTCCAGGCTAGGCCACAGAGCAAGACCTTGTCTCAAAGTAAAAAAAGAAAGAGACAAGGCCATCTGCAAGTGGAGGTTTGAAGGAAGGGCCAGGGGCTTGGGGAGATCGACAGGGGTTTGAAATAATCGCTGTGGGAAAGTAAGTTAATCAGACACTTATTGGGGTTTCCCAGGTGTAGTGAGGGTACCTCTGGATGTAGTAATCATGAATTTATGTAGAACCAATATGCCCTGTTGTGTGACCTTCCCAGAGGCTGCCTGAGAGCAGGCACAGTAATAGGTAGTTGGGTCCATACACAGTTGGGATTTTGCCAGATAGGATAAAAAAATGACAAAGGATCAAGATTAGGGCTTGACCAACATTGTTAGAGACATGGACTCTAAGCATGATAAAGGAGGAAGGAAGGGAGAGAGACAGCTGATGGTATGGGGATAAGTAGAGACAGCCACAGATCAGAGGTGCTGATGATGGTGAACAGGTGCAGTGGGGGTACCCGCACAGGCCAGCCATGGGGAAAGGAGCAGCAGTCAGAGAAGAGGAGAGTGAATAATCAGTGATTTGGAAGTGGAAAGTCTCAACTTCCAATAGTGCCAAAGCCCAAACTGTGACTGTGGAAGTAGGTGGCTTAGTGACAGTAGAGGTGATCTTTAGGGAAGAGGGAGTCAAGAAGCTGAGAGCCCAGTTGGACTGTTGACAATTTCACCCAAACCAGGGGTGAATTGACCTAGGATGACAGGAGCACACAGGTGAGGAGGAAGTGGTGAGACTGATGCAGAGATCTTTGAAGAAGGAGGGACCTGGAGGTCGTTGGATGACAGAGGCTTTCAGGAAGGGAAGAGGGTGGCATAGCTGTATGGTTGAGACTTAGAAAAAGCCTAAGGGAAATGGAAAGCAAGGAAGACAATGAATGACCTTACTGCCCAGCTTTTAAGCTGTGGCACGGAGAAAATGACAACCACCACTGTAGGAGGGCTACGGAAGACACAGCGTGTGCTGGGGTATGATTTTATTTATCTATGGCTGCAGAACAAATTACTACAGATTCAGAGGCTTAAAACAACACAAACTTAGTATCTCACAGGGTCTGTGAGTCAGTCTCAGCATGGCTTAGCTGGGCTGTCTGCTCAGGATCGCAGGAGGCTATAGTCAGGGTGTTGGCCACAGTGCCATCTGGAAGCTCCACTAGAAGAATCTGCTTCCAGCTCACTCGGGATGCAGCAGAATTCGTTTCCTGATTCCTCACTGGCTGTCTGCTGGAAGCTGCCCTCAGCTCTTAGCCACGTGAGCCTTTCCAATGTGCTGCTCATTTCATTGAGCCAGCAAAAAGTCTCCAGAACAAGTCTGTTAGCAAGACAGTCTCATATAATATCACTCCATCACAGTGTGACATCCAACCCCGCTGCATATTCTGTTCATTAGAAGCAAGTGACAGGTGCACATGTACTCAAGGAGAGGGCATTACACAGAGGTGTGAGCACCAGGAGCCAGGGATCATGGTGGCCTCTTAGGGTGTGTCCTCTTCAGAAGGGGCGAGGATATAGGACGTTTGCTGGTTACGTCAGGGCAGCATGGTGGAGGAAGTGGGATGTGGGGAAGGTAGGAGCTGGGTCAGGACAAGAAAGGCTGAGCACTTGAGATGAGGGTGTGCTGGGTGACAAGGAGAGGGGCTTGGACTTTGGGGACAAGCTGATGGAGATAGAGTTATCTGCTTTTCTCCATTGCATGCACTGTGAAAAAGAAATCTGCTTATTTATAAAAACCCATGTGTGGCTGAGCGTGGTGGCTCACGTCTGTAATCCCAGCACTTTGGGAGGCCGAGACAGGTGGATCACCTGAGGTCAGGATTTCGAGACCAGCCTGGCCAACATGGTGAAACCCCACCTCTACTAAAAATACAAAAAAATCAGCCAGCCATGGTGGCAGGAGCCTGTAATCCCAGCTATTCGGGAGGCTGAGGCAGGAGAATTGCTTGAACCTGGGAGGCGAAGGTTGCGGTGAGCCGAGATCGCGCCATTGCACTCCAGCCTGGGTGACAGAGCAAGACTGTCTCAAAAAAAAAAAAGAAAAAAAAATTGTTAAAAAGGTTAACTTTGTTAGATGCATTTTAATTATATTTCCTCCAGAAGCTCCCTGAAGAGCAGGTCGCAGAGACCGTCTGAGAGGAGCCCTGAAGATAACAGGGAGAAACAATGAGAAAATGACATCCCCGATCTCCAGTACCAAACGCAGGGAAGAGTCAGAAGGCACGATTGCTCCTGGACAGCAGGAACCCACGCCGATGGTTTGAAATTGAAATCAAAGTCTCATGAATTCAATAGAGTTGGGTGAAATGAAATTGTGTGACTGTCAATAAAATGACCAGAGGATGATGGTTGATAAGACACACAAGGAGTATAAAAGTGAAGATGGCACATTTGAAGCCCTTGCCAGGGTGTCTGGGATCTAAGTAGGTATACATCCATTTATGACATTAAAAAGTTCATTAATGTTTTAATTGGAATACATATATGGGCGGAAGGAGGTAGAAAAAATATATATATATATAGTTGTTTTTATAAAAGAAGAATAAGCTGGAAGTTTAAAAGGGGAGAAACAAATGAAAACCTTTTATAACAGGGTGTATTTTTTTAAAGGACTTAGAGTTGGAGTTGAATTGGACACATCAGCACGAACTCATTTCCCAGCTCCCACTGGAGTGCACTAGAAGCAGACGCCTGCCTTTAGTTCTCACACGGATAATGTGATTCGCACCATGAGCGCCCAGACATAACGGTCAACTGATAACATTTGCCACTCAGAGAAACAGGGCTCCTTGGGGAATAGCTGATTCCATACCTTGGTGCAAGAAAAATCAGAGTCGGCCTGAGCAGACTTTGCTAGAAGTATGTAAGTTAAAAAACAAAAATGTTTGAGGTCGTGTTAAAAGGAAAAAGGGCGCAGCATAAAAAGTCAAAGCTGGGCCGGGCGCGGTGGCTCACGCCTGTAATCCCAGCACTTTTGGGAGGCTGAGGCGGGCGGATCACAAGGTCAGGAGATCGAGACCCAGCCTGGCTAACACGGTGAAACCCCATCTCTACTAAAAGTACAAAAAAATTAGCCGGGTGTGGTGGTGGGCGCCTGTAGTCCCAGCTACTCGGGAGGCTGAGGCAGGAGAATGGCGTGAACCCGGGAGGCAGAGCTTGCAGTGAGCCGAGATGGCGCCACTGCACTCCAGCCTGGGCGACAGAGCGAGACTCCGTCTCAAAAAAAAAAAAAAGAAAGAAAAAAAAGTCAAAGCCAGCCAGGCACGGTGGCTCATGCCTGTGATCCCCACTCTTTGAGAGGCTGAGGCAGGAGAGTCACTGGAGGCCAGGAATTCAAGACCAGCCTGGACAACATAACGAGACCCCATATCTACAAAAAATAAAAAAATTAGCTGGGTGTGGTGGCGCGTACCTGTAGTCCCAGCTACTTGGGAAGCCGAGATGGAAGGATCCCTTGAGCCCAGGTGTTCAAGGCTGCAGTGACATTGTCTCTAAAAAGAAAAGAAAGGAAAAAAAGGCAAAACTGTGATCATCTGATTATCAAAAAGAAAACAAAAGTGTAGTGAAAAGCCTGAGGCCATAATGGTACTGGATATGTGTTATACTAAAAGAAGTTATGTGAGTTCCTGAAAATGTCAACTGGTTTTTTGTTGTTGTTGTTTTGCCAAAGCCAATTGTTCTGAAGTGTCCACTTTTCAAACACTGTGCATACCATAGCCAAGTTTTGATTCATAATTAAGCTATGAATTTCTTGTACTTTTTTTTTTTTTCTTTTGAGACAGAGTCTCGCTCTGTCGCCCAGGCTGGAGTGCAGTGGCGCAGTCTTGGCTCACTGCAAGCTCCACCTCCCGGGTTCACGCCATTCTCCTGCCACAGCCTCCCGAGTAGCTGGGACTACAGGCGCCCGCCACCACGGCCTGCTAATTTTTTGTATTTTTAGTAGAGACGGGGTTTCACCGTGTTATCCAGGATGGTCTCGATCTCCTGACCTCGTGATCCACCCGCCTTGGCCTCCCAGAGTGCTGGGATTACAGGCGTGAGCCACCACGCCCAGCCCGAATTTCTTGTAGTTATGTATTTATATCAGGCAATGAGATTTAAAGGACACTCAGGGATGAAAGATGCACTGAGTTATTTAAAAACAAAAAACAAAACAAAACAAAACAGTGAGAGTTCTATGAATCTTGTTAATGCGGCAGGAAAAACTTGACCAAAGGAAGCCACCCACACTGATAATTGCCAGCCTGGGAGAAATGACTGTAGAAGGCACATCCAGGCCCCACTCCCAGACCCAGTGCTCAGGCTCCAAGCATCTCTCCATACTGGAACAGCACGGCAGCTCCAAATCCGGAACTCATACCCTGATCTGTAACCGTACCTCAGACCTACATCTTCAACTGAGCCATTTCAGCCCAACTGTGAGGCTAATTCTGCTTTCTTTCTTTGGATGGAGGCTTAAAAATAAATATAAAGAAGATGATGGACACGAACGTAGATTAATACTCTTGTAATACCTTTAAGGAGTAACTACTTTAATAGCTTTAGGTAATAACTACTGCAAACATTGGGATGATTTGGGTTTTATCTGCTTTTTTGTTGAGGTAAAATTCACATAACATAAAATTAACCACTAACAACCTTAAAGTATAGAATTTTAAAATCTGCTTTTTAAAGTGTTGGAAAAGTGTTAAAGCATGTGACATTAAACTTGTGATATTAGTTTAGTATTTAGGTAGATTAAGTTTGGTGGTTAAATGCTTAAATAAATCTACTTGGGTCTATAAATTGAGGCTATGTTTTGTGAATAGTGTTTAAATTATTAGTGCTACATGCTTAGTGTCTAAGATTTTGTTAGATTTGTATATCTGCCTTGTTAGATGTTTGAATATTAATATAGTTTAAACAGCCTAAGCTAATTTAATTAATCAAGCTTATAAGTAATATTTAATGTTTAGAGAATTTATAAGCTAATCAGGCATTAATCAAAGAACAAGTGATAGAAATACTAGATTTATGAGCAAAGTAACATAAAAATACTAGATTTATGAGCAAAGTAATAAATTGTATGAGTTGAACTTAACAAAACTAGTCTTGAAAATGTACAACTTTGGGTGCAGTGGCTCATGCTTGTGGTCCCACCATTTTGGGAGGCCGAGGCAGGAGCATCACATGGGACCAGGAGTTGAAGGCTGCAATGAGCCATGATTATACCACTGTGCTCCAGTTTGGGTGACAGAGCGAGACTCTGTCCCCCCAAAATAAAGTAAAACAAATAAAAATGAAAATAACAATAAAATGTACACCTTCAATAAACTGGAAACATAAGTAAAATACACAAATAAATTTGTTCCTCTCCACGCATAAAAGCTTCCCTCAGGCATTAAAAACTCAACTGACCGTGACTTAGTAGCTTATAAACTAACACAAAAGTATAGAAAGCGATTTATTTGTTGAAATTTTGACAGTTAAAAATATTACAAGTCAAATTAAAAGGAAGCACCTCTTTCAAATTTAATTTTCTTTCATTCATTTTTATTGGTGTTTTGTTTGTAAAGAGAAAAGTCACTAATTTTTACAAACAGTGATGAATATGCTGCTCAAATACATACCTTTCCATGGAAGGAAGTCTCTGTATCCCACTCATATCCCTACTCCATCTCCATGGGGGAGAGGAGTTATCACGGATTGACCATGGCCTTGGGGTGATCAATCTGTACCTGGTCAAAAAGTCTAGCTCTGTTGCTTCTCAAACTTCAGGAACCCCCTGCGGATTTTGATTGGGAAGGACTGGAGTGGGTGGGGTGAGGTTTGCACGTGCAGTGGGCTCCCAGATGATGCACTGCCACTCTTCCGGGGACCACGCTCTGAAGCCCAGAAAGTAGGTGCTGTTCACAAGTGAGCACCTGTGCATGTGGCTCCTTCCGCGGTCCCAGTGAACACAGGCTGGAGCTGTTCCCTCAGCCAGGTCCGCCCTCTCTCTCTGTAGTGTTGTTTTGTTATAATTAGGGGTCTTGTTATGTTGCCCAGGCTGGTCTCAAACCCCTGGACTCAAGCAATCCTCCTGCCTCAGCCTTCCAAAATGTTGGGATTACAGACGTCAGCCATTGCACCCAGCCTTCTCTAGCATTTTCTTTCACACAGCAGCGGTGACCTTGTGTCAGGAGGCTTTGGGGGCACCTGCCCCCTCTCACTTCTGCGTCTCACACTCCCTCTGTTGATCTAGTGTGTGTGTGGCCTTGCCTCTGTCACACAGATCAGATCCAAGAGTAGTTTGGGTATGGCTGGGAGGGGGAGAAATAGAATAGGAGGCCTGACACAACTCTTCATTTGTTATGTGACTCCCCCCAGTAGAATATAAGCTCCTTAAGGGCAGGGACTTTGATTTTATTCACTGCTGCATCCCCAGCAGACAGAACAGTGCCCAACACACCCTAGTTGCTTAGTACATGTTTATGGGATGAATGAGGCCTGTCTGGACTCTAGGCATTCCTAGAATTCCTACTGGAGGCCCTGGGAGGACACAAACCCAGAGGAGGGAGCAGGGCAGAGGGCTAACAGAAAATGGAGGCCACCAGGGGAATGCGATCAGTTGCCAAACCAGGAGAGCAAAAGCAAATATCAAAGCCAGGGACTCCAGCCAGGAATCCAAGCCCCAGCCAGATGAAGAGAAAGAGCAAGTGGGCCAATAATAAGCCGGGAGGGGCTCAAGGCCTTCCCAGGAGCAGGCATCTGAGGCGTGCTTTCATGTGTCTCCAGGGCCAGTGCTAGGGTGGGTCCCTCAAGATGAAAGGGGCACAGGGATGTGATGGACAGAATGGTGTTTCCCGGGGGCTCTTCCTTTTCCAGAACTAATGCTGGGAGACAGCATGTGGTCTAAGAAGTCACAGGCTGGCTTTGAGTCCCAGCTTCCACTCTCCAACTGTGTAAACTTGAGCAAGTTACATACAAGTCACTCACCTTTGCTTGCTGTTAAGACGGTGCAAACCCTTAAACAGCTTAAAATCAGAAATCTGTGTGTCCCCGGCAACTTCAACATAATGTTGGCATACACCAGCCCCAAAGGGTCTGTGCAGGATTGGTGAGGATTTAGAGAAAGAAATTGGAAAGAAGTCAGCAAAGTAGTTACTGACAAGGAAAAGCAGAATAAGAGAATCATGCCAAACTTCAAAACTTCTCAGCTTGGCCTCTGAGGGAGGGAGGCTGCAAAGAGAAGCAGATCCCTTTGGTTCTGAGAAAACATTGATATAGTCACAAGACACTCAGCAGACTCTTGGTCTGAACATCTGATTACTCCCTGATTACTTCTAAGATGGGATTGCTAGCACGCCAGCTGGCAAGCACATTTCCCTCTCGTGGTGCTTGTCTAATGTTTACTTCCCTCTATTCTCCACAATCTCCTGCACCCCACATCACCCCTATAGAAATATAAGTATTTTACTAGCCTGGGCAACATGGCAAAACTCTGTCTCTACAAAAAAAAAAAAAAACCGAAAAATTAGCTGGCCGTGGTGGCACATGCCTGTGGTCCCAGCTACTCTGGAGGTTGAGGTGGGAGGATTGCTTGAGCCTGGGAGGCAGAGGCTGCAGTGAGCCAAGATCGGGCCACTTCACTCCAGCCTGGGCAACAGAATGAGATCTTGTCTTAAAAAAAAGAAAAAAAAAAAAAAAAAGAAAGAGAGAGAGGAAAGGCAGGAAGGCAGGAAGGCAGGAAGGCAGGCAGGCAGGCAGGGAGGCAGGGAGGCAGGGAGGCAGGGAGGCAGGAAGGCAGGGAGGCAGGGAGGCAGGGAGGCAGGGAGGCAGAGAGGCAGAGAGGCAGAGAGGCAGGGAGGGAGGGTAATTGTTGCACCAAAAAGGGATTGCTTTCTCCCTTAATGCTGGTGCTCTCTGGGGCCTTCAGGGCCAGCTTCCAACTCCCCTACCTGGCCTTAGGCAAACCCTGCACATGCGTCACCTGCTGTCCACCTCTTTTCACGAGCACTGTGGAGGCGCCAGGACTTCCAAGTTGAAGTACAGTGCAAGATCTGCAACCTAGTAACCAAGTGGCGTTGAGTTAGTGATTTCTCTGAGCCTCTATTTCTTCATCTGTGAAGAGGATGTCTACAGTATCACAGTGTAGCTGTAAACGGCAAGAAAGACGTTGTATTTGAAAGCGCTTTGTAGGCGGCCAGGTGAAGTGGCTCACACCTGTAATCCCAGCATTTTGGGAGGCTGAGGTGGGCGGGTAGATCACGAGGTCAGGAGATCGAGACCATCCTGGCTAATACGGTGAAACCCCATCTCTACTAAAAATACAAAAAATTCGCTGAGCGTGGTAGCGAGCGCCTGTAGTCCCAGCTACTCCGGAGGCTGAGGCAGGAGAATGGCGTGAACCCGGGAGGCGGAGCTTGCAGTGAGCCGAGATCGCACCACTGCACTCCAGCCTGGGCGACAGAGCGAGACTCCATCTCAAAAACAAAAACAAAAACAACAACAAAAAAGAAAGTGCTTTGTAAACTGAAAAGTGCTGTAGCCAGGGTGGCTGGGCACAGTGGTTCATGCCCATATCCCAGCACTTTGGGAAAACAAGGCAGGAGGATCACCTGAGTACAGGAGTTCGAGACCAGCCTGGGCAACATAGTGAGACCTCCATCTCTAAAAAATAAAATGAAATAAATTAGCTGGGTGCAATGGCATGCACCTGTAGTCCCAGCTACTCAGGAAGCTGAGGTAGTAGGATTGCTTAAGGCCAGGAATTCTAGGCTGCAGTGAGCTATGATCACAACACTGCACTCCAGCTCAGACAACCAAGCAAGATCTTGTCTCTGGAAAAAAAAAAGAAGAAGAAGAAGAAGCTGGGCACAGTGGCTCAGGCCTGTAATCCCAGCACTTTAGGAGGCCAAGGCAGGAGGATTGCTTGAGCCCAGGAGTTTGAGACTGGCCTGGGTAA
This sequence comes from Gorilla gorilla gorilla, assembly GCF_029281585.2. Classification (NCBI taxonomy): domain Eukaryota; kingdom Metazoa; phylum Chordata; class Mammalia; order Primates; family Hominidae; genus Gorilla; species Gorilla gorilla. The sequence continues at coordinate 18,691,065 of NC_073234.2, read as the reverse complement.
CATAGTGAGACCCCTGTCTCTACAAAAAATTTTAAAATTAGCCAGGCATGGTGGCGCATGCCTGCGTCCCCAGCTATTCAGAAGGCTGAGGTGGGAGGATCACTTGAGCCCAGGAGCTCAAGGCTGCAGTGAGCCATGATCACGACACTGCACTCCAACCTGGGCAACAGAGTGAGGGCATCTCTAAAAAAGAAAAAAAGGTTTCCAGGAGTAGTGGTCAAACACTACTGACAGAGAGTTAAGATGAGGGCAGAGAAATGCATTTGTCGTAGAGATCCCTGGTTTCCTCTACTTCCTGAGTAATAGGATTCCTCCATATGGCATATGGTCACTCAGAATAAAAACCATATTTCCTAGGGGCTCCTGCAGCTAAGTGAGGCCAATGAAGGTAAGCAGAAATGCAATTTCCAGAAATTCCCAAAAGGGAGGGGCATGCTCTTCTTCACTCCTTTTTCTTTCTTTCTTTTTTTTTTTTTTTTGAATCTTAAAATTTATTTTGCCATTTTCCATGGAATATAATAAGAACACTATAAAAATGTGTATCAGTACATTATAAAATTGTAAAGCTTATATTAATAAAGTAAAATCTTGAAAAGTAAACTATAGAAATAGCATAAAACAGCAGAGTTCAACATTTGAGCAACCCATTGCCTAAGAAAGCATTGTCTTAGTCCTTTTGTGCTGCTATAACAGATATCTGGGACTGGTTTATTTATAAGAAATAAAAATTTACTTCTCTCAGTTCTGAAGGCTGGGAAGTCCAAGATCAAGGTTCCAGCAAATTCTGTGTCTGATGAGGGTCCAATTTTGGTTTCCACAATGGTGGCTTGAAAGCTGCATCCTCCAGAGGGGAGGAACACTGTCCTCACTTGGCAGAAGGCAGAAGGGCAAAAGGGCCAACAGCCATGAGAAGCCTCTTTCATAAGGGCACTAATCCTATTCATGAGGGGAGAAGTCCTTATGATATAATCACCTGTTAAAGGCCCCACCTCTTAATACTATCACATTGACAACACCTGAATTTTGCAGGGGACACATTAAAACCATAGCAGCATAGATCTTACTTTCTTTTTTTTTTTTTTTTAAACTGAGTTTCGCTCTTGTTGCCCAGGCTGGAGTGCAACGGCACAATCTCGGCTCACTGCAACCTCTGCCTCCCAGGTTCAAGCAATTCTCCTGCCTCAGCCTCCCGAGTAGCTGGGATTACAGGCATGCACCACCACGCCCAGCTGATTTTTTTTTTTTTGTATTTTTAGTAGAGATGGGGTTTCCCCATGTTGAGGCTGGTCTCGAACTCCTGACCTCAGGTGATCCGCCCACCTCAGCCTCCCAAAGTGCTGGGATTACAGGCGTGAGCCACCGCGCCCGGCCGCATAAATCTTACTTTCTTACTCAATTTCAGACATTGAGGTGTCAGCAACATACATAACTACCAGATATTACCAGAAAAAGATGATAACAGAAATTTTGTTAACAGATGTTAGGAGAAAAAAAAAAAAAAAGCAGTCTCCCTACCACAAAATCTTGTCAGGGCCTTCAAAAGCTTCACTCCTTTTTCTTTTCAGTTGAATGGAATGTTATGTAATGGTCTTGGATTTCCTGAAGCTCTTCTGGACCATGATATTACCTTAGGAATAGAAACTACCCATTATAAAGCAACAAGGTAAAATGATCTTGGAGCTAGGTATGGTGGCTCACACCTGTAATCACAGCACTTTGGGAGGCCAAGAGGGCAGACTGCTTGAGTCCAAAATACTCCAACATGGTGAAACCCTGTCTCTATGGAAAATACAAAAAATTTGCTGGGCATGGTGGCACACACCCAGAGTCCCAGCTACACAGGAAGCTGAGGTAGAAGGATCCCTTAAGCTCGAGAGGCACAGTTTGCAGTGAGCTGAGATCGTGCTACTGCACTCCAACCTGGGTAATAGAGTGAGACTGTCTGAAAAAGAAAAAAAAGATATTGGGTCCTTGATACCATGGAGTACCTTAACAATTATGGACAGATTTCATGAGAGAGAAATACTTTTCTATCTTAAATCACTTATACCATGCCATTGCGCTTCCAGCCTGGGCGACGAAGCAAGACTCTGTCAAGGGAAGGGGAGAGGAGGGGAGGAGAGGGGAAGGGGGAGAGAGAGAGAGAAAGGGAGGGAGAGAAGGAGGGAAAGAAGAAAGAAAGACAGACAGACAGACAGAAACAAAGAAAGGAAGGAAGGAGAGAGAGAGAGAGAAAGAAAGAGAAGGGAAAAGAGAAAAGAAGAAAGAAAGAAAAAGAAAGAAAGAAGGAAGGAAGGAAAGAAAGAAAAGAAAGAAAGAAAAAGAAAGAAAGAGGAGGGAGGGATGGAGGGAGGGATGGAGGGAGGAAGGAGGGAAGGAGGGAGGGAGGCCAGAGTGTGGTGGCTGAAAGGAAGGAAGGAAGGAGGAAGGAAGGAAGGAAAGAGAAAGAAAGAAAGAAAGAAAAGGAAGGAAGGAAGGAAAGAAAGAAAGAGAAAGAAAGAGCAAAGCAAAGCCAGAGTGCAGTGGCTCATGCCTGTAATCCCAACACTTTGGGAGGCTGAGACGGATGGGTTGCTTGAGTCCAGGATTTCAAGAACAGCCTTGGCAACATGGTGAAAACCCATCTCTACAAAAAAATGCAAAAATTAGCCAGGTGTGGTGGCAGATACCTGTAGTCCCAACTACTCTGGAGGATGAGGTGGAAGGATCACTTGAGCCGGGGAGGTGGAGCTTGCAGTGATCTGAGATCATGCCACTGTACTCCAACCTGTCTCAAAAAAATAATATTAATAAGAGAAAGAAATAAGAAGGAAAGCAAGCAAGGAAACAAGCAAGAAAGGGGCTGGGCATGGTGGCTTATGCCTGTAATCCTAGCACTTTGGGAGGCCAAGGCGGGCGGATCACTTGAGGTCAGGAGTTTGAGACCAGCCTGGCCAATATGGTGAAACCTCGTCTCTACTAAAAATACAGAAATCAGCCCAGCGTGGTGGTACACGCCTGTAATCCCAGCTACTCGGGAGGCTGAGGCAGGAGAATTGCTTGAACCTAGGAGGTGGGGGTTGCAGTGAGTCGAGATCACGCCACTGCCCTCTAGCCTGGATGACAGAGCGAGACTCCTTCTAAAAAAAGGAAGGAAGGAAGGAAGGAAGGAAGGAAGGAAGGAAGGAAGGAAAGGAGAAGGGGAAGGAAGCTGAATCCTAACCCAGGGAAAGCCACAAAGGAGCATGACTCATACCACCGAACCCTTCAAAAGTCATGAATTGGTGGCACCAGGTATCTCTGGAAGTAGAAGTAGAGATGGGGCCAAAGACAGAAGAATTGATCAAATTGAGCTCAAGAAGAGACAGATTCCCCAAATCTCTCCTCAACCCTGTGTAGTCGGGGGACTTCCCCTCCACAGCTCAGGCAGCAGCTGGGAGTTCTCTCCCTGGGGGACACCAGCTACAACTGAACGCGAGAGCATACAGCGCATGAAACAGGGGGATTAGTGAAAGTTTCCATACTGCAGGTTGAGACATTCCAGCACTTGGTTCCCAGAATGCTGGTGGCCACACGCTCTCCCCAGCAAGCAACTGAAGAAACCCCGTCCATGGAATTTGACCAGGCCAGGAGGAAATACCCTAAAGAAACTCACTTCCTAAAATAAGAGCCCAGCCAGATGGTCACAGAGCGCGACCCAGCCTCCAGCACCTGCTGCACAGTCAGAGCCTCTCATCGGCTTTTAGCGCCCAGTCTTAAGTTTGAACACCCAGGACTGCTGGGCTTCTGAGGAAGGGCTCTGCCATGAATGGCCAAGACCGAAACTAACCAAGAGAAAGCCAACTGGGAGGAAACAGATGGAGCGGGAGAAAAAACCACCTCCCGAAACCGCTACTCCCCTCTAGTAAATGATTAAAGATACACCCTGTGGAGCAGGACCAGGACGTCACTCCAGCCCTCTTTCTCCACCTGAACATGCGCACTCTCCTGCCTCCACACACTTGCCCTGGGCTCCTTCCCCAGGTCTTCACGTGGCTGGCTGCTGTGTCGCCTCAGAGAGGCCTTCAAGGACCACCCACTCTGAAAAAGCCATTCCAGCCACCCCCTAATGCAGGAGTGGGCACTTTTTCTGTGAAGGGTCAGATAGTAAATATTTCAGGTGCTGTGAGCTGTATATGGTCTCTGCCACGACCACTCAGCTCTACCACTATGGCATAGAAGCAGCCAGAGAAGATCTGTAAACAAGGGACTGTGGCTATGTTCCAATATAACTCTATTTATGGCCGGGCTCAGTGGGTCACACCTGTAATCCCAGCACTCTGGGAGGCCAAGGCGGGCAGATCACTCGAGTCCAGGAGTTCGAGACCAGCCTGGACTACATGGCAAAAACTCATCTCTACAAAAAATACAAAAATTAGCCAGGCATGTGCCTATGGTCCTATCTACTCTCGAGGCTGAGGCAGGAGAATTGCTTGAGCTCAGGAGGTGGAGGCTGCAGTGAGCTGAGATAGCACCACTGCATTCCAGCCTGGGCAACAGAGCAAGACCCTATCTCACAAAACAAACAAAACTCTATTTGTGGACACTGAAACTGGAATTCCATATCATTTTCCAGGGTCACAAATGTTATTATGCTTTCAATTTTTATTCAATCATTTTAAAACAAAATCCTGCTGGGCATGGTAGCTCACACTTGTAATCCTAGTGCTTTGGGAGGCTGAGGTGGGAGGATCACTTTGAGCCTATGAGTTCGAGACCAGTCTGAGCAACATAGCAAGACCCCACCTCTACAAGAAATTTTAAAATTAGCTGGCAAGGTGGCACTGTCCTGTGGTCCCAGCTACTCGGGAGGCTGGGACAGGAGGATCACTTGAGCCCAGGAGGTTGAGATTGCAGTGAGCCGTGATTGTGCCATTGCACTCCAGTCTGGGCAACAGAGCAAGACCCTGTCTCCAAACAAACAAATGTAAAAACCATTCTTAGCCAGATGTGATGGTGTGGGCCAGTAGCCCCAGCTACTTGGGAGGCTGAGGCAGGAGCATCACTTGAGGCCAGGACTTCAAGACCAGCCTGGGCAACAACAGTGGGACCCTGTCTCTAAGAAAAACAAACAAAACAGGCGCTGGGCTGGACTTGGCCAAACCCTACTCCAACACATCATCTGGTTTTATTTTCATCAAAGCACACATCACCTCCTGCTGCTTTCTTGTTTACCTACCTTTTTTGTTGCTTGTTTCTTGGAAGTCCCCTGCTAGAAGGGAGGCCACAGGAGATTGAAGACCTCTGCATTCTGCCCCACTGTATCCCCAGCACCTAGGACTGTACTTGCTTCTAGCGTTTGCTCAGGAAATGCAGCTGTTGGCTGTGGCAGAATAGCACTGGGCCGCGCCAGCCACCCTCACCCCGCTCATCACTGCTGGCAGTGCCTGAAAGGACAACTCTCAGGGACAATAATGGGACTCCCAACCTGGCTCCTCCCACATCCCTTCCACTTGTGTTTTCCTGTTCCTTTCTCCTTCCTTGCTTTCGTCAGTCTCAAATTGTAAGCCTGTCTGTGATGCCCAGCACAACCCACAAGCCTGAACCAAAAAGAACTCAGTCTAAAGCAGACCCTCCTCCACCCTCCCAGCCCTAAAGGTGAGGGGTCGTGTTGGGTCACTGGTCCAGCCTACAGTCTGAAAGGAAGGTGCTGAGCATGCGACCGGCAGGCCTCCTCTCTCTCCACCCAGACGGGGAGAGGAAGCGGGGAGAAACTGCTCCAGGTACAAAGGGGGCTTCAGAATGATCCCCCTCTGAACCCTAAACTACTAAAAATGAGTGTAGTCGAGCAGCCAACTCTCAGGTGCTCAGTAGTGTTTGGGGAGTGACCGCTGGCTGCGTACTGTACCCTATTCAGCAGCATCGTCGCTTTCTGCATGATGTAATGCAGCAGTCCCCAACCTTTGTGGCACCAGGGACTGGTTTCATGTAAGACAATTTTTCCACGGATGGAGCGGGGAGTGCAGGTGGGATGGTTTGGGGATGAAACTGTTCCACCTCATATCATCAGGCAATAGATTCTTTTTTTTTTTTTGAGATGGAGTTTCACTCTGTCGCCCAGGCCGGAGTGCAGTGGCACGATCTCGGCTCACTGCAAGCTCCGCCTCCCGGGTTCACGCCATTCTCCTGCCTCAGCCCAGAGTAGCTGGGACTACAGGTGCCCGCCACCACGCCTGGCTTATTTTTTTTTCTATTTTTAGTGGTAGAGACGGGGTTTCACCATGTTAACCAGGATGGTCTAGATCTCCTGACCTTGTGATCTGCCCGCCTCGGCCTCCCAAAGTGCTGGGATTACAGGCGTGAGCCACCGCGCCTGGCCAATAGATTCTCCTAAGAAGAGCGCAACCTAGATCCCTCGCATGCACAGTTCACAACAGGGTTTGTGCTCCTGTGAGAATCCAACGCCATGGCTGATTGGACAGGAGGCAGAGCTCAGACGGTAATGCTTGCTCTCCCACCTGCCGCTCACCTCCTGCTATGTGGCCTGGTTCCTAACAGGCCACGGATGGGTACTGGTCTGCAGCCCACGGGTTGGGGACCTCTGATAGAATGGACTTGTGGTGGCAAAAAATGTTGTTGGGCACGGTGACTCATGACTGTCATCCCAATTACTCAGGAGGCTGAGGTGGGAGGATTGCTTGAGGCCAGGAGCTCAAGACCAACCAGCCTAGGCAGTATAGTGAGATCCCATCTCTAAAAAAACAAACAAAAAGTCATTGCTAACCAATGTCCAGAAAAAAGGATTTCTTGATTCTCGGATGGGAGAATTCAGGTCCCTGTAGTGGACGCAGGGGCACCAGGTCCTCAACATCAATGGCCTGCAATCCTTTAAGGTTGGGCAACTCCCTGCGTAAGCACTGGCACAAGCTACCGTGTGCAAGTGATCTGGTGTTCCATGGAGGAAGGAATGTGCTGACAGGCAGATACAAGCATTCCCATGTACTGGGAGCGGTGCTGTTCCGTGTGAATTAATGAAGTGGCACTTGGGCTTATCAATCACGCTGCTCTGATTTTGGCTAGCAAGTCAGTCATGTGGGCTGCTGGTAAGCCTGCTTATTCCTGAGCCAAGTGCTAGACTCGAGTTCCTAGGATGCCAAGCTAGGGATCACATCTTGCCGGCCCCTGACTGAACCTCTCCCTTTGACCACTCTTCAAATCCAGGGGGTCCTGTGTCCATTTACTGTTGCTCCTGAAGGTGCAGTGCTCACAGAACCTGGTGACAGAACTCCCTCCTGGAACCTCGCTTGGGGACAGTAAAGGACTGAGATAACCAGATAGCCATGGAGACACTTGTTCCCGGGGAGCCCAAGGATACTGGCTTGAACCTGACCCCAGGCTTGGAGGCGTCCCTGAGTGCTTTTCATTCCCTGGGGGGTGGGGGGGGGGTGTTGGGTGGGAGGCTGGGCAGCTTGCACGGCTGAGTCCCCGCTTCCACTGCCTTGCTTCAGGCTGTGATGGCCTCGGTGGCTGCGACCTGCTGCTGCCACCTCTGTGTTCTGTGAACAGGTGTGCACCTGTCATTTCCAAGAAAAAGATCATGCACACAAAGGCCTTTGTGTATGTAGCAGACTTTACTGAAGATTTGGAGAGATGAAGGGGTTTTACATAGCAAAAATACAAAAAAAAACTGAAGGTTGAGTATTAGACATCCATGAGCTTAAGAAGACTCAGCCACTTCTACCAATGGGGCTCCCGCCTTCTACGAAGGCACCTGACCACCTCTCCCTGCTGTTTCTCAGGAAGCTGAATGAAAGCCAGATTTCCTGACAGTTTCTTAGAGTATTTTAGTCCTCCATTTGCTCTGCCCTCCCTTTCTTTTCTTTTCCTTTTTTTTTTTTTTTTTTTTGAGATAGGGTCCTGCTCTGTTGCCCAGGCTGGAGTGCAATGATGTAATCTCAGCTCACTGCATTCCTGACCTCCTGTGCTCAAGCGATCCTCCCACCTCAGCCTCCCAAGTCACTGGGACTACAAGAGCACGCCACCATGCCCTGCTAATTTTTCTATTTTTTTGTAGAGATGGGGTTTTGCCATGTTGCCCAGGCTGGGCTCAAGTGATCCTCCCGCCTCAGCCTCCCAAAGTGCTGGGATTACAGGTGTGAGCCACAGCACCCGGCCTGTCTTTCCTTTCTAGACCTTCCCTTGGGGCCTCTTTCTCCCCTTAATGGGCCACAAAGTTATCTCCCCGATTTAGAACACTCCCTCACCTTTCCTAACACCAGGGTGAGGATGAAAATCTAAAAGCACAACCTTGCACGGGGCAGTTTTCGCTAAACCAAGACTCAAGGTCTTCTCCTCACCTTCTTTGAGGGACATTAGAGCTTTTTTTCTCTAAAAATAAGTATGCGTGCATGTGCGTGTGTTTTAGGGGCGGGAAGGGCAGAGTCAGGGGACATTTTTACACACCCACATCACATTTCACATTCCCTGAGCGCGCCGTGAGCGAGGGGTGGCCCTGCTCCTTCAAACACCATGACCTGTCCTCCTCCCACTGGCAGTCCCAAGTCGGAGCATTTATTCCCATTTCACAAATGAGATTATGAAGTTCCCTAGAGGGTGTCTGTCCAAGATCACATGACTTGTAAGAGGTCAATTCAATCACTGGCCTGGCTTAACTTTAAGTTCTTTTTTTTTTGGGAGATGGAGTTTCGTTCTTGTTGCCCAGGCTGGAGTGCAGTGGCGCGGTCTCGGCTCACTGCAACCTCCACCTCCAGGGTTCAAGCAATTCTCCTGCCTCAGTCTCCCTAGTAGCTGGGATTACAGGTGCCCACCACCACACCCAGGTAATTTTTGTATTTTTAGTAGAGATGGGGTTTCGCCATGTTGGCCAGGCTGGTCTTGAACTCCTGACCTCAGGTGATCCACCCACGTTGGCCTCCCAAAGTGCTGGGATTACAGGCGTGAGCCACTGCACCTGGCCAAGTGTACATTCTTAAGAACAACATACATAGATTGGGGAAAAGTATCTCGTTTTCATTCTGAGAGCTAATACAACAGAGAGTGTACGAAGAGGTCAAACACAGGGACTGCTGGGTGGAACACACTGCCACTCCACCTCCCCCTCCCCCTCTGTGCCACACACCTGATGTGGCCCCACCCAACACAGCCATGACCCTCCTACCCCCCACCACCTGCCCAGTGTCCTCTGAGTCTCAGCCCAGCAGAGGGAGCAGGTGCATGCTCTAGGCACACACAGGGTACAGGAGCTAGGCGAGGCCAACCATGCCAGCCCCTCGCTCCACACCCCACCGGCTTCCATCCTGAAAGGTAATGCGTGCACACACACACCAAACTCCTGTGTGGGTTTCTTTGTTAGAAAGATCATCCCACTCTGAAAGATGGGGGCCAATGGGAAACAGTCTGCTGGCTCATGGCTGGACCCGCTGAGAGAGATGGTCTGTCTCCCATCCCCATTTCCATCTGGACAGTGCTGCCTGCTAACTCGGATCATGTCAGAATGGTGGAAGAGTCTCTATCCCCACAGGGCTCAGGGACCCTTCCTCACCTCACAGGCCCAAGGGACATGATCGCCTGCCATGTGCATTCGCTCACTCATCAAACAGAACCAGGAAATGAGGTCTCACTGCACAGAGCCGAGTTTCGTGGGAAGAGCCCGAAACACTATCACACATGCCTCTCTGAGGTCCACAGCAGCCCACTGTCGTTTTCTAGAAAATCTGATCAAAAAGCCTCCCCTGCTTAACACACTTCCAGGACTTCCCATCACACCGGGTAAGGTCCAAAGCCCTCACCAAAAGAGGGGGCACCACTGGGCCACCTGCTGCCTTTCCCCACCTGGAATGCCCTGGCCCCCTCCTCTCTCCTGTTCACTCTGTTCTCTGTACCTGGGACACATCTGTCACCTCCCTGCCCCCAGCACCTGCTGTTCCCTCCACTTGGAATACCATTCCCCCAGCCCCCCAGGGCTGGCTCTTCTTGTCCTTCAGAATCAACTCAAGCCCCACCGCCTCAGAGAGGCCTCCCCCAGCAACTTGATCTCAGCGCCTGCGCAGCCTCACCACGCCCGCCTGTCTCCTCACTTGCTTACTCTTTGCTTCCCAAGGAGCCTGTCTGTCGTCTTCCTCACTGACACATTCCCACTGATACATCCCCACTGCCTAGTGGAAAGCAGAAGTTAAATAAGTATTTGCTAAGTGAATGAGTGGACGCATGAATCATCCAGGCAAGTTAGTGGAGCTCTCCGTGCCACATTTGCCTCATCTGTAAAATGGGGCTAGCATAGTACCCATTGGGCGAGGATGAGAAGAGACCACAGAGGCACCTGTGTTCAGGCACCATGCTTGTGACCGGGGTTCTAACAGGGCATAAATGCAATGCTTCTGACACACAAGGACAGGCATGACTAAGTCTTCTGCATGAGAAGAGGGGATTCCTCTTTGGCTCTGGAAGAATGAGCGCCAGATCGCAGATGGAAGACGGGATGAGCACTACGGGCTGGGGGTGCTGGGAAGTAGGTGATTTAGGGCGGCTAGTGGGGAGGCAGCAGCGGAGCGTCAGAGGAGGCTGCAGGCGAGGTGGGGCCAGCTCACCCATTTACCTCAAGGGTCATGGTCTGCACCACACCACAGGGAAGGCAGCTAAGTCTGCCACCTGCTATGGTTGACTGGCTTGGATTTTACACCTGTAAGGAGGTGACTGTCCACTAGGCTGCTGAGGTCAGTTCATAGAGGAAAGGAAAACTCACAGCCAACACCTGGACCCAAAAACATCTGCACTGACCTCTTTCCCAGCCAGGACCCAAAAAGGTTATCTCTTTAAATGTGCATTTGTCCTGCAGCCAAGAGGCTGCTGGCACAACACATCCTTCCGTCACAGCGCTGGTGCTGCCAATCAAGCTAGAAGGACGGCCAACCCCAGCTTCCCTTATTCAATCCCCCAGGGACAGGGGAGGGGAGAGAGTGAAGGCAAAGGCTGTGCTGGTGCCTAGGGGTGGGGGCACGAGAGTCTTACACAAACACGAACCCACACTGGGACATGTAGGCACCTGCCGCCTGCTCAGGGGCTCATCCGACCCCAGGTTCCCCTAGAGCCCATGCCCCAGCTTCTGATGAGAGCTGGGCTTCCAGATTGCATAGCTCTGCAGCCTGGCAAGAGGTGTAGCGGTGGTCCTGATGCCCAGAGGGGTTTGGTTAAAGCTGTTCTTTGGTAAGACAGTGGGGGCTGGGCCGTGGAGGAGGAGACTAGGCTGCTGGCCTCTTCCCCACATCTGGGATGCTGGTCAACTTCCCTCCATCTGCTTCACTAAATGCTGCCCACCCTTTAAGGGCAGCTGCCCTCAAGACTACCCTTCCCTGAGTCTTCTGCACCTTGATCTCTCCAGTCTCTGAGCGCCAGTGGCTTTGAGGATCACTTAATAGTTTTCCAGTCTGCCCTAGTGAGACTGCAAGCTCCTATGATTAATAACGACGTACATTTAGTGCACACATTTATGTGGGGCACTATGCTAGGCACTGTAGATACGCGAGGTAGGTTATCGTTATACAAATTTTACAGACGGGGAAACTGAGGCACAGTGAAATGAAATAACTTGCCCCAAGGTCACTCAGCTAGTCTGTAGCTTGTCTGACTCCAGAGCCCTCGCTCCTAACCACACTCCAAGACACCTCTTCGATGCTGTCTTACTTATGTAGTCCCATGCACTATCTCCCCGAGTGCCGGACACACGATAAACATAAACACCCCTAGGTTGAATCTTCCTTCCCTTTCTGCTCTAGGCTACTGGATCTGTGGTTCCTATGAGGGAAGATGACCCCAAAGAGCCACTAGGTGGCAGCAAGCAGCCAGATTCTGGCCTCCCCATGGGAGGGAGGGAGGGAGGGAGGAGCTCATTGTTAGATGTATTAGTACAGCTTGCACCAGGCGCTTCACAGACTCCATCTCTTCCCACTCTACAGAGGAAAGGGTACTAAGGTTCAGACAGGTTGACAAATGCCCAAGGTCAGGCAGCTTAGAATACTAGGACCGAAGCCAGGACTGGCAAAACTCAGAGCCCATGCCAGTTCTCAGGAGAAATAAACCCAGGAACCCCTTCAGCTGCATATCTAAGTCTAGGCTCAGGGTGGGGTCCACTCCCCTCCTCCACCCCCGGGAGCACAGAAACTACCCCTCAGGGAAGAAGTTAGATGGTGCAGGCTGGCTCTGAGGAGGCCTCCACCTAACAGGCACCCTGGCTGGGACAGAGTTTGAACAAGACTCACAAGCACCAATGGCTCTCGGGGACCAGCCAAGAGGACACTGGTGCACCCAACCTCCCACCGAGACTCCTCAGGCCGGCCTCAGCCCTGCCGCCTCCTGCCCTCCCCGCCTCAGGCTCCGTTGATTTGAAACCAGTGCCCCCAACGTGGTCACGGAAGATGGTCATGGAATCCACATCCACTGAGATGGACGGAAACTATCCAGAGAGTTCTGACAGTGTCCCCGTCCAACAACTGTCACCGCCACACCTAAAACCCACCCCCCAGGGGATGGGGCCTCTCTGTGTGAACCGTCCTGGGAGTGCAGCAGGGGCGCACGTGGCTGTGGGTGCGTGGCCCATGCATTCATCGGGCCTCACGGCGTGGCCAGCACCACGGTGCAGGGGCTTGAGAGGTAGCACAGGGACTGTCACATCTTCAGTTCCAGGGTCCGGCGATGTTCCTGGCTGAGTCCATTGGGACGCTGGCTTCAGAACTGCCCGGGGTACGTCTCTGAGCACTGCTTCTGGCCTGCCTCCCAGATGGCCCCCTTGCTCCCCCAGTCCCTCCCGAGGCTCACACAGCCAGACCAGGTCCTCTGAAAATACACAGCATCTTGGGTTTATTTGGGGTTGGGCACCTCAGGTTCAGGCACAGTTTGTTCCTGGGTAGAGGTCACAACTGCTCCTCTCAGCTCTCTTGGCACTTCAGGGGGCTGCCCCTGCAGGTCCCCTCCCCATGTCCCCGTTTCCTGCACACACGTCTCTTCCCCCCTCCCTGCTCCCCGAGTCTCTCATTCTTTCACCAGCCTGTAGATATGGTGCTGAGCCCCGTGCTCACTGGCTGACACCTCAAAGACATACGCAATGCACAGCAAGGTCTCCTGTGTGTCTCTGTTGGTGACCACCTGTGGGAGAGAAAAAGACAACGGTTAATAAGGCCCCAGATGGGGCACGCCATGGCTGCTACCCACACAGACTCCAGCCACACCCGCAGCACCCGCCGCACACCTGCAGGATGGTGAAGTTCTCCAGCACGCTGTTCATCATGTACTTCTCAGGGAGGTGCTTGAGCTTGTGGATGAAGTTGATCATGTACTCACACAGCGGGGACCGGTGGATGCGGTAAGAGTAGTGTCCATTCTCATAGCGAGCATACTCTGTCTGCAGGACCCGGGGACAGCAGGGGCTTAGAATCCCATTCTGACCACCTCCAGCCCAGACCCAACTCCATGGGAAGGAAAGGCAGAAAGCCTGGGGGCCCTTAAGAAAAGAGTCACCCCCAGCCAGGGGCAGTGGCTCACACCTGTAATCCCAACACTTTGGGAGGCCAAGGCAGGCGGATCACCTGAGGTCAGGAGTTCAAGACCAGCCTGGCCAACATGGTGAAACCTTGTTACTATTAAAATACAAAAATTAGCCAGGCACGGTGGCGCGTGCCTGTAATCCCAGCTACTCTGGAGGCTGAGGCAGGAGAATCGCTTGAACCCGGGAGGCGGAGGTTGCAGTGAGCTGAGATCGTACCACTGCATTCCAGCCTGGGCGACAGAGTGAGACTGTCTCACAAAAAGAAAAAAAGAAAGTCACCCTCTTAGGTTGGTGGACATTAAACAAGACCTCCTTTCTCCATGGGTGACCAGCAGGAACCGGGGATGGCAGGAGGGGAGCTTAAGGAGACACAGGAGCAGTGGTAGGAGCCTCTCAATCCTGGCTGTACATGAGGACACCATGAGGGGCACACAGGGACCCCTGGGAGTCTGGTGGTGATCATGCAAATTTCCCTGTCTACACACACGCATGCAAGCGCACACAGGAGTGCCGATAAAACTGGTGAAATCTGAACCAGCTTGGTGGACTGCATCAACGTCAATTTCCTGGTTGTCCACTTTATACTCTAGTTATGCAAGATATGGCCAGGGCAAGAGCTGGGTAAAGCGCACATGGGATTATGAGCCCAAGTGGATCCACCATTATCTCAAAAGTTCTACAAGTTTAATTAGAAATAAATAATTTGAGGAACTTTTTAAAAACCACTAATGCCTGGACTCTACCCTAGAGACTGAGGGGTGATGAATGGGTTTCAGGCACTGGTGTGTTTCCAAAGCTCCCAGGAGACTGCAAGGTGCAGCCAGGCGGAGAAGCACTGTGTGGAGGAATGTCTCCTCCCTGGTGCTGGCCAGGCATCTGGCTGCATTTGGCATGAGGAAGGTTATCAATAACTGACAGACTGTGAGAGTAGGACTTCGTTAATTCAGACCAATCTGGGGACAGGGTGAGGACAGGGACGAAGACTGGCCTGCACGGTGAGGAGGTTTAACAAGCGTGTGGGCGGCACAGGGCCCCGGACTCTCAGAGTCCACAGGTGCTTTGGGTTGGAGGCCTTCAGTCCCAGCTCCTTGTCACTGCCACTATGCAGCGGGCCCAGAACACAGGGTGCTGCAGGAGACCGTGTCACGGACAGTGAAGATAACTTGGCCGTTGTTTAGGGCCAAAATACAGAGGATTTTATCACAACCCCCCAAACACGCACCGGAAAGCAGGGTGGCTGGGTGGGGATTCACCTGAGCTTATGCTCCTCACCACTGCCCTGCATTGCCCTTGGCCGGGGGTTTAGCAGAGTGGGAGAAACCGTAAAAGGCAGGCCTGAATTTTCTGTAACTTCCATTAGAGCAGGGTCTCCAGGGTACCCATAAGTAGAAAATCAGGGAAGGAACAGTTTTAGGCATTCATGGAGTTCAAAGTGAGCAGGGGACAGAGATCTTAGCCCTGCTTCTGCACTAGTGAGCTGTGTGACCACGTGCGGGCGATTGGTGGGAGGCCTCCGCTCTCTCTGGGCCTCCACTGTGAAGCCAGAGGGCTGGACTAGGTAGATGCCCCAGGGCCCTGCCTGTGCTGCGGCTCTGCTCTTGGAGAGGACCGGGGGTGCCTGCAAGGACGTGCTTGGAAGATCCTGAAAGGGCAGCAATGGCTCTGGTGAGCTGGGCAGGACACTGGTGCCAAGGGGAGTGTGGGAGGCACACAGCACTGACAGCAGACAGGGAAGGCAACAAGGGATTGTCCTGGCTCCCTAACGGAGGGCATTCCTCCTGAAAGCAAATGGAAGCCACGCCCAGCAAACACAGACCACTGCTACCGGCCCTCACCCGCCAGGGTGGCCTCCTACCTCAACTTTCTCCACCACCTGCTTGCCGAAAGAGCAGACCTTCGTGGAGCAGGTGATAATCATGTTCTCGGGGCTCTCGTACTGGCTGGAGACCCCATAGAAGGAGCTGCCTTCATCCTCGATGTTGGTGTTGAGGTCTGCCTGGAGGGAGACAGGGGGAAGGTGAGGGAGTGTCAGCAGGTGCCATGTCAGATGGGAGCATCAAGGAGACCTCAGGGTCCCGGTCCCGGCTCTAGGGCTGGGAACAAATCAGACTGAGGGTAGACAGTAGGACGCCGGAAAGCTTCCACATTCCTCTACATCTCTGCCTGGTACAAAATCAGGTAGTGTTGCCTAAATCATGGGAAAAGAGGACACTAGGACCCACACAGTTTCAGGCCACTGCTGCCTGCCCAGATATTAACACACCCAGCAGGTGGGAGCCCCAGATTCCATCTTTAAGACTTCAAGTTTCATAGTCTAAGACTTTGTTCTTGTTAAACTGCAAAGGTTTGAATCTCTACCAGTCAGCTCTATTTTAGTTTGAATGCGTCTATCAGAATTATTCCAGAGTCAATTTTGATAGTGCAGGAAGCATGAGAACAGAAAACCAGGGCAAGAGACCGGCAGTGGGGAGGGTGGAAGGGGTGAAGGCTGCTCCTGTCTCATCCTCTTGTCTCGCCAGAGACCTGATCGATGCTCCCTCAGAAACGGCTCTGGGGCTGGCCTCTTCCCCCTCTAGGCACTGCTGGGTCCCGTCATCTTGGATCTTTTGACATCTCTGCTTCAGCCTCCAGAGCAATCTCCCCAGCACCAGCTGTCCCTCCCTTTGGTTCATTCTCTTAACTGCCCTGGGAGTCTCTTCAGAAGACAAGTCACTGCACTGTCTCATTGAGTCATTTAGCCACAAGGGACAGGAGTCTTGGTCCCCGGCCTGGCTCACAAGGCCCTTCACAGGCCCAGCCACTGGTCCTCTAGGTCAGCTTCTCACCTTGCCTCAGACAGGCTGCTCTTCCTTCCCCTGATGAAAACAGAGCCCAGATGTGGGGCTGATCTTAAACTTCCCTTCTAGAAAAGGCGGAGTAAGACTCTGTGCCGATCTCACACCCAAAACCACGGCCTCGGTTTTATCCATGAGGGGTCCTGACTGTTAGCCTTGCCCAACACCATCCAGCTGGTAAGTGAAAGACCCCAGGTCTTCAGCCTCCAACCCCAATACTTGTCCCAAACCAGCAGAGTGCCACAGCGAAGAAAGGAAGGCACCAGATGAGACAATTTGGTGCTTCGGGGACTCTGAGGCAGGAATTGTATTCCTGAAGCCCTATGCCTTAGGGGTCCCCATGCCCAGAAGTTCAGCCCCACATCAAATCACCCCATCTGAGCCAGGGGTGCTAAGAGAACAAGTCAAGACTGAGAAACAACGCACAGGCACATTACAAAGGCTTATTCTCAGGGGAGGCCGCTCCTCCCACCCACACCCCGGTCTGAAATCACTCACTGCAAGCTGTGCCCAGAGTGCAGCCCTACAAATGCAGTAAAGCGTCAGGCCTTGGTCAAGGTTCTGACACCAAGGACTCTTCTGTGCAAAGATAAGGGGATCCCTAGAACCCCAGGAAGGTTTTGGTCAGATTCAGAGGCAGGCACCAAGCAATTCTACTACTGGCCATGAGGGGACACTCAATCGTTATTTTTCTCTCCTTTGGAGAAGCTTTCCCAGAGCAGGACCTTTCTCTAGACTGGCAGGGGGTGTTGATTGTCTATAGCACAATAGAAACATTATGTAGCCACAAAAAATGCTGAGAAGGACCTGCATTTATTATCATGGATGACTACAAACACACTGAGTGGGAAAGCAGGCTACGGAGCAGAATGAGGGTGGATTGCGTTTACGATGAGGAAAAAAAAAGGCTGTTTTCATGCTGAAACAGAATGGCATATGGTTCAGTGCACCTGCCTCGGCTTTGATGAGGCCATTAGGGAAAAAAAGCATTCGTGTCAATGCTCAGCCTCTGAAACAGACAGCAGCATTTATCCTAAACACCCTCCACTACCACCCCTGAGCTGGCCTCAGTCTCCCCACTCTGTCTCCATCTGTGATGCTGGGAGGGAGGGGATGACACATTGTAGGCGGGGTGCCCAGGGGGCATGGCAGAGGTGGCTGAGGCCTCTGCCGGACTAGATTTAACTGTGGCTGTGACTGGCCCAAGGTCTTACAGGCAAATATAAGGTGAATGGGACCAGAACCCAGGCTTTCGGGCTCCTGTTTTCTTCTTCTTTTTTTTTTTTTTTTTGTTAAAGACAGAATCTTGCTCTATCACTCAGGCTGGAGTACAGTGGTATGATCATGGCTCACTGCAGCCTCGAACTCCTGGATTCAAGCAGTCTTCCCACCTCAGCCTCCTGAGTAGCTAGGATTATAGGCGTGTGCCACCACACCTGGCTAATTTTTAAATTTTTTGTAGAGGCAGGGTCTCGCTGTTGCCTAGGCTGGTCTCAAACTCTTGACCTCAAGTGATCCTCTCACCTTGGCCTCCCAAAGTGTTGGGATTGCAGGTGTGAACCACTGCACCTGGCCTGTCTCCTATTTTCTCAAAGTCACCTGCTCCTCCTAGGAGACTGACTTTGTCAGACTGTTCCTAAAAAGGGGCTGGGGGACAGTTTGTGTGCTCAGGACATACGCTGTAGCTGGAAGCACAGGGCAGAAATGTGAACAATGCCTGAAAAGCCGCTGGCAGGAAGCCCAGCTGCCTGGGAAGGACGCACTGGACATGGTGGGGAACACCAAGAGGTGAGGCCAGGCATCAATGGTGGTGACCCTCAGACTTTAACCGCGCATGGCCCCTCTGATCAATGCCACATTCATGTGCCATCTACGACACATCCTGATTCTTTTAAATCAACTCACTTTTATTGCTTAATTCCATTCTAAGCAATAAATCCATGAAATCAAGGATTCTATTCTTTCTAATATATATGAAAATAACTATATAACTATTTTTTTAATTTTATTTTTTGAGACGGAATCTTGCTCTGTCGCCTGGGCTGGAGTGTGGTGGCGCAATCTCGGCTCACTGCAACCTTCGCCTCCCGGGTTCAAGTGATTCTTCTGCCTCAGCCTCCTGAGTAGCTGAGATTACAGGCGCCCACGACCACGCTTGGCTAGTTTTTGTATTTTTTTTTTTAGTAGAGATGGGGTTTCACCATGTCGGCCAGGCTGGTCACGAACTCCTGGCCTCAAGTGATCCACCTGCCTTGGCCTCCCAAAGTGTTGGGATTATAGGCGTGAGCCACCGTGTCTGGCCTATAACTATTTTTCATATTTTCAAATAAAGTTATTTTAAAACACAGGGATAGGGCTTCGCCATGTTGCCCAGGCTGGTCTCGAACTCCTGGGCTCAAGTGATCCTCCTGCCTCAGCTTCCCAAAGTGGGGGGATTACAAGAATGAGCCACTGAGCCTGGGCAACTACTTAACTATTTAAAAAAATGCATATTCATGTGCCATCTTAGAAGAATCCTGTGTGCCAAGCTGGGGAGGACTGGCATCCACACCTCCCAGCTCTTCCAGACACACAGAGGCAGCGGCTGCCCCCAGCCCCCAGGAGCAATTGGCAGATCCCCCTCTATTACCCTGCTTGTCATAATCTGTCCAGATGTCCTTGCCCCCTTCCAGATACGATGCTCCCTGGAGGCAAGAACTAAGCTCTCCCAGGGCCTTAGTAGGGTGGGCCTTCAATCAAGGTTGCAGGTGGCTGTTCACCCTCTCACCTCCGGGTGGCACCAGTGAGAAGAGCAAGGTCCCTCAGTCGCAAGCAGGAACCTACCCTGTCCTGCTCACCCTGAGAGTTCTGCGCCCCAGCTCCACCCCCATCTCAAATACACTCTTCTGTCATCAGCTCCCACTCCCTGGTTCTTCCCATCGCTCAGGTGCCCATTTATCCAGCCCAGGCCAGCAGTACTAGAGACAGGGGGACCCAGAGAGGTTGAGACATTGTTTCTGCTCTCAGGGAATTTATAATCGGGAGAACAAATAGAATACAAGTGCCAGGGTTGAGCAATGGGTCAGGGGGAGAAAGAGAGATCCCACAATCAGCCCCAGAACTCATGTTCACACTGCATAAACCTGGAACACACCAGCCGGCGACGCGGACGACCCGCCCCAGAGCACCTCGACTCGTCCTCAGTGCCTGGATCCTTCTAATTACAGCCTCACCCTTTCTCCTGCAGCTATACTCCTGACATTTCCTGTCCACCCTCGTATCCCCCCACACTGAGCACCCACCCAAAACAAGCTACGCTTCTTGGCCTAAGAAAAAATGAGAGCTGCCCCGTCCCCTGCCCTGTGAGTGCCCCCTTGCAACCCTCCCTCTGCCCTATTCATAGCTGTGTGTGCGGGTGGGCAGCTGTGCCTGGAACAGGTGTGGGGGATCGGGTGACTGACAGATGAGCAGAGACAGCCGCAGCCTGGGTGTGGGGGCCTGGAGGGGCTCAGATTCATTGTCATGTGCTGGTATGTGCCTGGGAGAAATGTCAAGGCCTGAAAGGGAAGAGCAGGCTGAGATGGGAGGAAGGCCTGGGGTACTCTGCTGCCTCCACGGTGCAGCCCGGCTCTGCCTGGCATTTCCAATGTGCAGAGCGGCGTTAACGGCCACCAGTGACCAAAGGCCCCCTCTCACCGGCCCCAGAGACAGGTGGCCTCTGCTGGACTTGCGGGGCTCTGGGGGAGGAAGGGGGCTTCATCGCATCAGTCCCTTGCTCCAGGCCCCGTGGCGCTCATCAGATAGGGCTGAGGCTGTGCACAGCCCTAGCAGCCTCAGCCCTTCAGGCTGGCAGATGCCACTTCTAGCTGGAAATGTGTCCCAGCAGTCCGAGAGTCTACGAATGACCACCACAGTGCCCTCAGTAAGAGCAGTAACTCAGGGGGCAGGCAGAGAGGCTGGACTGGGGACGGACAAGTCCTCCTCCCACTCCAAGGGGGTTCTGATTGCCTCTCCAGCACGCACATTCAGGGCCTGGGAGCCAGGACTGAGAAAACAGCCAGGCAGGAAAAGAAAGGCTCCGGGAGAGGCGACACCGTTTCCTTGCCTGAGCAGTTTTCCTTCCTAATTGTGTGTGGCCAAGTTCACACCAGCTGATGGAGGGGGAAGGCGGGACCAGGCCAGGGAGCAGAAGACAGGAGCTTCCCGATGCGGGGGGAGCCGGGGCAGCCTGTGAGGACCCACGATTGACGCAAAGTCTCGTTGTCAGCAAACACGAATATGTACCTTTCCCCATCACATATGTGTCTTCCTCTGGTGCCTCTGCCCGCCCCACACATGCGGAGGAGGGAGCAGATGACCGCCAAGGTGCCCTGGCCTCCAGCGCTCCCTCATCTCTGATTTCACCCGTCCTCACCCTGCCCAGGCCGCTGGCACTCAGAGGGCTCAGGCAAGGGGTGGGGCAAGGGCAGGCCACAGCCCCCCACTCAGTACCAGCCGGCCACGCACACGGGGTCTTCAGCGACACAGCCCCTGGCAGGTCCCCAAGATCAAACTGCTGACTATTCACACAAAGAAGCAGAGGCACAGAGAAGCCAATATTTGCCCAGGACACAGTTCTCAAGTGGTAGAACTGAGACTCTGCCCCAGCTGGGGCCAACTGCTGCCCACCGTGCCCTGCCATGACACATCAGAAGGGCCTTGCTGGTGGGCACACCACAGCCCCCTGTCCAGCGGCTCCTGTCCCAGGACCCTGAGACTCGCGCTGGATCCTCCCATCCAGAGTGTGAGCTCCTGGAAGCCGAGGGCCGCGCTGGGTCTGCACAGCACACGGCCGGAGCACACGGTCCACAAGGGAACCTGCTGAATCCCATGTCCTTGGCACCAGCTGTCCCAACCCTCTCTTCTCCCATCAACCCCCACCTCCAAACTCCCCTAAGAGTCAGAAGGAAAGAGAAGACACAGGCCACTACCAAGTTTGGAAAAGTACCTTCTAGGTCCTCCTTCCTCCCTGGCAACCTTAGTCTCCATGCAGGGCCACTGCCCTATTTTCTGGAAGGGATATCTGAGGTCGAGAACGCACAAGAAGCCCAAGGGCCTGGCTCTACACTGACTGCACAGAGCTAAGTCTGCTCTCCCCACGCTACCACTGCCTGCTGTTCCTCAGGGGGCTGGGGATCTGTTTTAGACAATTCAGAGCCTTCTCCAGTGGGAGCAGGAGAAGTTCCAGGACACTGCATGGAGGGCAGCTAGTGACTTTGCAAGGAGGACTGTTTAGTATGGTGGCTCCAAGCACACACCCTGGGGTCAGGCTGCTCAGGTATGGATCCGTGGTCTGGTATGGGTCTGGTACTACCAACTGGGCAACATTTGGCAGGTGATTTTACCTGTCTGTACCTCAGTTTCCCCTCTGCAGATGAGGTTATCCACAGTCTTGGCTGTGGTGAGGACGAGACGTGTGACTGTATGTAACGTGGTGAGAAGAGTGCAGCTGTCATCTCTCTCAGTCTATCTGGGCCCATCTATCTCACAGCATGTATCCAACAGGAGTGCCCACAGGACAGAGGTCACCCTGGCTGGGGGACTCAGGGCCAGGCCCTGCTTACTCCATGCCTCAGTTTCCCCTACTGGTGAAACAAGAGACCTAGGATGGTCCTCATTTGGAGGGTGGCTAGAAGAACACAGAATATCACCAATAGCTAAAGGCAGGAGCTAGTGCAAGAGGGTCCCGGACATGCCACCTCCCGCTCCAAGGCAGTGTTCCCATGAGTGCTTCCTGCCACTGCCAACTGGGTCTCCCCTCTGACCCCAACTGTATCCCCAGGGTCCTGAGCCATGCCGGGAAAGAGCCACAGATCAGCTCGCCTAAGCTCCTTCCGCTGAGTCAGGGCTGAGCCTGGACAGGCCGGGGGCGGTGAGTGCTCAAGCAAGGGTGAAGGCTTCTCCAGGGGGCTGGGGGCCCCCTCAGACTCACAGCAGGGTTGGGAAGCGCCACTGCCAGCTGTACAGGTTCCAATTCCCACAACCGGGGCTGGAAGGGAGACTGGGAGATGATTTAAGCCCCTCCTGAGAAGAAGTGGACAGCATCCTGCCTCCCACGCCACACCCTGAAGCCAGCCTCGCGGCCGAGGTCCTTAGGAAGCTCATGCGTCTTGCCTGTTCTCCACTGCAGGAGTCTCACACCTGCTTCCAGTCTGGGTGCCGGAGTTAACCAACTAAGCACAACCCTGGCCACGTCCTGCCCTGTTCGAAAACCTTAAATGACTCCTCATCGCTTAAGGAGAAGGGCTGACAAATACTTCCCTGGCTACGCACGTGGCCATGACCGTCCACCCAGCACTCCTCCCTGCTAGAGCCTTCTCAGCCCAGCACTCCAAACAGCGACTGCAGACCCCTTCAAAGTGGCACACAGGTCAGACCCATCATCCTGGACACCTGGCTAAAGGTGGGAGACTGACTACCCAAGTTTATTTTTTCCCCTTCCAGAGACCCGGCTAGAAGGATAATAGCAAGTAACTTTAAACAATATGCAGCACCACAAAGATAAAGAAAACAAAGAGACCAGCTGACAAGAGAGCTGGGCAAGCTCTGGAGACTCAAAGCTGATTAGGACCACACTGGATTCCACGGGGTAGAGAAAGCAAAAAGAGTCACAACCTACCAATATCTTCAGGGGTGACAGATAAGAAGCTGAGCTGCGTGGCTCGGAGCTGGAGGGAACAGGATTTGTCCCCAGGAACTGACAAAAAGTCTGTACACTGGACAGTCCAGCCCCCAGGCCCACCCCTCCCATGCATCGGTAGAAGATCAAAGGGTCAGCCGGGTGTGGTGGCTCCCGCCCGTAATCCCATTACTTTGGGAGGCTGAGGCAGGAGGATGGCTTAAGCCCAGGAGTTTAAAACCAGTCTGGGCAACATAGCAAGACCCTGTCTCTATGAAATTAAAAATTAAAAAACACACAAACAAACAAAAAAACTTTTTAAAGAAGACCAAAGCGTGACCATCTTCAGAAATTAAACAGGAGGGCAACGGGTATCAGGGACACGGGGTTTATTCAAAAGAGAGGGAAGAGGAGGAGTAAGAACAGGAGAGTTAAGTGAAAGCCAGCATCAGAAATGGTCAGGGCCCCTACCCCAGACCCTTTATCCCACTACCAGAACACTTGTGACCAAGTACGTCCCTTCCAGGGAAATTAGATGAATCGTCTCTGGAGAAACTAAATCACCTCAGGGGGAAAAAGAAGTCCAGTAAACACATATATGTATTGATTTCCCCAATAAAACAGCTAGCTCCCCAAGCCCAATCACCCTAAAGCGAAACCCACCAGGTGACAAGTCCTGCCTTGCACGAAGAGCTCCCAGTCACTACTAAATATAACCAGAACAAATAACAAAAGGAAAACTTGATAAACTGGACATCATCAACCTTAGAAACGTTTGTGCATCAAAGGACACTACTAGGAATGTGAAAAGGGGACAGGCACAGTGGCTCACACCTGTAATCCCAGCACTTTGGAAGGCTGAGGCAGGAGGATCACTTGAGGCCAGGAGCTCAAGACCAGCCTGGGCAACATAGTGACACCCTCTATAAAAAATTTAAATAAAAATAAAAACTTGGGCTGGGCGCGGTGGCTCACACCTGTAATCCCAGGCATGATTACTTTGGGAGGCTGAGGCGGGTGGATCACGAGGTCAGGAGATCGAGACCATCCTGGCTAACACGGTGAAACCCCGTCTCTACTAAAAATACAAAAAAAATTAGCTGGGCGTGGTGGCGGGCGCCTGAAGTCCCAGCTACTTGGGAGGCTGAGGCAGAAGAATGGCGTGAACCCAGGAGATGGAGTTTGCAGTGAGCCGAGATCACGCCACTGCACTCCAGCCTGGGTGACAGAGTGAGACTTCGTCTCAAAAAAAAAAAAAAAAAAAAAAATTGGCCAGGTGTAGTAGTGCATGCCTCTAGTCCCAGCTACTCAAGAAGTTGAGGCAGGAGGATCACTTGAGCCCAAGTTCAAGGTTGCAGTGAGCAATAATCATGCCAGTGCACTCCAACCTGGAAGACACAGCAAGACCCTGTCTCTGAAGAAAAAAAAAAAAAAAAGAATGTGAAAAGACATTCAACAGAATGGGAAATAATAATTACAAATCATGTAACTGATAAGGAACTTTCATCCAGAACTAAGAACTCATAATTCAATAATAAAAAATAACCCAATTTATTATAAAAATGGGCAATGGGGTTGGGGACAGCGGCTCACACGTGTAATCCCAGCACTTTGGGAGGTTGGGGCAGGCGAATCGCTTGAGCTCAGGAGTTCAAGACCAGCCTGGACAACATGGTAAAACCCTGCCTCTACCAAAAATACAAAAATGAGCTGGGCATGGTGGTGCGTGCCTGTAATTCCAGCTACTCAGAAGGCTGAGGTACGAGAATCAGTTGAACCTGGGAGGCGGAGGTTGCAGTGAGCCAAAATTACGCCACTGTACTCCAGCCTAGGTGACAGAGAAAGACTCTGTCTCAAAAAAAAAAGGGCAATGGACCTAAATTTCTGAATTGGCATTTCTACAGAGAAGATATACAAATGGCCAGTAAGCACATGAAAAGACGCTTACCATCATCAGTCATCAGGGAAATGCAGATAAAAACCACAATGAGATACCACTTCACATTTGCTAGGATGGCTACAATCAGAGAATATCAAGTGTTGGTGAGGATGTGGAGAAAATAGGATCCTCATACCCTCATACCCTGGAGGTGGGAACAGAAAACGGTGCAGCCACTTCGGAAGACTCTTGGGAGTGCCTCAGAAAGTGAAAGAGAGTTGCCATATGACCCAGTAATTCCAGACGTAAGCGTATGGAAATGAAAATGAATGTCCACACAAACACTGGTATGTAATGTTCACAGTAGCACTACTCCTAACAGCCAAGAGGAGGAGACAACCCAAATGCCCATGAACTGATGAATGGATAAACAATGTGGACTCTCCGTACAAGGAAGCATTTGGCCATAAAAAGGAAAGTACGTGCTACAACATGGTTGAACCTTGAAAACACTATGCCAAGTTCAAGAAGCCAGTCACAAAAGACCACATCCTCCACAAACCCTTTTATACAAAATGTCCAGAATAGGCAAAGCTTCAAAGACAGAAGGTAGATTATTGCACAGGGCTGGGGGGTGGGAGTGGGGTGTGACAGCT
The DNA here is from genome assembly GCF_029281585.2 of Gorilla gorilla gorilla. Lineage (NCBI taxonomy): Eukaryota > Metazoa > Chordata > Mammalia > Primates > Hominidae > Gorilla > Gorilla gorilla. The sequence continues at coordinate 18,665,543 of NC_073234.2, read as the reverse complement.
AAAGGGAACAGGGCTTATTTTCGGGATGATGAAAGTGTTCTAAAATTGATTGTGGTGATGGTTGCACAACTTTGTGAATATACTTAAAAACTCTGAATTGTATACTTTATTTTTTGAGATGGGATCTTGCTCTGTCACCCAGGCTGCAGTGCTGTGGTGTGATCTCAGCTTACTGCAACCTCTGCCTCCCAGGCTCAAGCGATCTTCCCATCTCAGCCACCTGAGTAGCTTGGATTACAGGCACGCACCACCATGCCCGGCTAATTTTGGTATTTTTAGGAGAGATGGGGTTTTGCCATGTTGGCCAAGCTGGTCCCCAACTCATGGACTCAAGCAATCCACCCGCCTCGTCATCCCAAAGTGTAGGGGTTACTGGCACATGCCATCACGCCTGACTAATTTTTGTATTATTTTTGTGGAGACAGGTTTTTGTCATGTGCCCAGGCTGGTCTCAAACTCCTGAGCTCAAGCAATCTGTCTGCTCCGGCCTCCCAAACTGCTGGGATTAAGATGTGAGCCACTGTGTGTGGCCTGTATGTTTTAAGTAGGTGAACTGTAAGGTAAGTTAATTACACTGCAAGAAAGCTGTTAAAAAAATACACACAGGCAGCTAAGAACTAAAGACACCAAACAAAACCCTCCAGCTGGAAAGACAAGGACCAAAACAAACAGAAAAACGGAATTTAAAAGAAACAAAGACAAAGAAAGGAGCAGGAGGCTGGGTGTGGTGGCTCACGCCTGTAAATCGATCACTTGAGGTCAGGAGTTCGAGACCAGCCTGGCCAACAGAGCGAAACCCCTCTCTCTACTAAAAATACAAAAATTAGCCAAGCGTGGTGGCGGGCACCTGTAGTCCCAGCTACTTGGGAGGCTGAGGCAGAAGAATTGCTTGAACAGGGAGGCGGAGGTTGCAGTGAGCCGAGATCACACCACTGCACTCCAACCTGGGCAACACAACAAGACTTAGTCTGGGTGTGGGTGGGGGGAGGGTTAGGAGCAGGAGAAGAAAACTTAAGAAATAACGCTTACTTCATACCTTTAAGAAAAAGAGGAGAAAAACTACATCCATCAAACATCTTGATGCAATCACAAAACAAGAAGGAGCTCTGGAAAATTAAAATGTCAGAGCCGAAATTAAATATTCAACAGAAGGTGTGGCAGAGATGCTGCTGTATTCCACTCATCTAATTCACCCTTAACTGTAGGATGCACACTTTATAAACTACCCAGAAAAAACAAAATGTCATCAACTGAACTAAGATACATCCATAAAAGGACGTATGCAGCTTCTTCTACAGTATTACAGCTCTGATTTTATTCAGAACAGCAACTTACCCAACTAAAAAAGTACCTTTCCCTGGTTCCTTACGGCAAGATGCAGCCACACAACTAATTATGGGGCTTCCCAGCAGGCCCCTTACAGGGAGCTAAACTGGCTTCTTTTGATGGTTGGAAGATGGCTACAGTGGCTGGAACTCCAGCAGTCATGACCCTGAGTACAGAAGTCATACACTGAGGACAGCAGATAGAGAGAAGCCAGGTCCCTCATGATGTCAGGAGCACTGGGCCAGCGCTGGACAGTCTTTACCTCCAGACTTCCTTGATGTGAAAGAAAAACTATTTATGCCACTGTTTCTTTGGGGTTTGTGTGATATGCACTTGGACACAACCTTAACTAATTCAGAAAAGAGTTAGAATACAAAATTAAGGAAATCGCTAAGAAAACAGACCAAGATTGAAAATAAATGGTAAAAATCGTAGAGGATAAGTCCAAGAAAATAAAGAAATGGTAAACATCATAGAGGGTTCCAACATCATAACAGAGATTCCTGGAAAAGAACACAGAAAACAGAGGGAAATAAATTATCAAAGAAATAATATGAGTAAATTTCCTAAAACTGAAAGACTCATCTCACAGTTAAAAGTGCCTACCAAGTACCTGGCTCAAGACAGGGAAGTAAAACACATATCCCAAAGCTCACCAATGTGAAACTGGCCATGAGGGAGAAAGAAGAAATATTACAACTTCCAGAGGAAAAAAAAAAGTTACATAATAAAGGATAGGGAATTAGAATGCTATCAGACTATTTATGTCAGAAGATAATGACAAATGCACTAAAGAATGATCCTCGAAAATCATTTCTAGGCCAGGCACGATAGCTCATACCTGTAATCCCAGCACTTTGGAAGGCCGAGGCAGGAGGATCACTTGAGACCAGGAATTCAAGACCAGCCTGGCCAACACTGAAAAATCCCATCTCTCTTAAAAATACAAAAATTAGCCAGGCCTGGTGGCACACGCCTGTAATCTCAGCTACTTGCAAGGGTGAGGCATGAGAATTGCTTGAACCTGGGAGGTGGAGGTTGCAATAAGCCAAGATTGCGCCACTGCACTCCAGCCTAGGCAACACAGCGAAACTCCATCTCAAAACAAGACCCTGTCTCAAAAAAAAAAAAGTCATCATTTTCTAGGGAAAATGATGTATGATCTAGATTTTTTACCCAGACTACCAATACCAGTCAGTCAAGTATAAGGATATAATAAAAATAATGACATTTCAAAGAAGCAAGGTCATTTATGTACCATGCATCTTTTCTTAGAAGGTACTAGAGGATGTGTTCCCACAAAATGAAGGGGTTATACCAATAAAGAGAGAAATGCAAGAGCTAGGAAATTGTATCAATATAGGGGAGGCTCAGGATGACAACTGTAGGGCAAGCCTAGAGAATAACACGCTCAGGCCGGGCGCAGTGGCTCACACCTGTAATCCCAGCACTGGGAGGCTGAGGCGGGCAGATCACGAGGTCAGGAGATCGAGACCATTCTGGCTAACATGGTGAAACCCATCTCTACTAAAAAAATACAAAAAATTAGCCAGGTGTGGTGGCGGGCACCTGTAGTCCCAGCTACTCGGGAGGCTGAGGCAGGAGAATGGCGTGAACCCGGGAGGTGGAGCTTGCAGTGAGCCGAGATCACGCCACTGCACCTCTAGCCTGGGTGGCAGAGCGAGACTCAAAAAAAAAAAAAAAGTGAACATCTTATGACTTTTACTAAATTAAATAACTTATTGGATATTATTACATTGGGATGATGAGGGGGAAAAGTGATGTAACACAGCTAATTTTTTCTACCATAATGAAATGAAAATATAATGTCTTAATCCTGACATCAAGATACAGCAATATGAGCATATTACTTAGAACTAAAGAGATAAAGCCCAAAATAAACAGCTGAAATTTGCAGTGACTACCTTTGGGGATTGGGATTTGGGTGTGGGCAGGAGTAGGACAAGAATATGATGCTTTTCACTTTTTTTTTTTTTTGAGACAGTCTCGCTCTGTTGCCCAGGCTGGAGTGCAGTGGCGCCATCTCTGCTCACTGCAACCTCCGCCTCCCATGTTCAAGCCATTCTCCTGCCTCAGCCTCTTGAGTAGCTGGGATTACAGGCGTGTGCCACCACGCCTGTCTAATTTTTTTTTTTTTTTTTTTAAGTAGAGATAGGGTTTCACCATGTTGGTCAAGCTGTTCTTGAACTCCTGGCCTCGTGATCTGCCCGCCTCCGCCTCCCAAAGTGCTGGGATTACAGGCATGAGCCACCGCAACTGGCCCTTCATTCTCTTTCATTAAATAAGCCTCCTGGTATTAATTAACATTTTAACCATGAACATGCATTGATTTAAAAAGAAGACCAAGTAAAATAAAATACTACTTATTTTTCATTCCAGAACAGATTAAAACTCAAACTTTAGTATGATCAAGACCTTCCAGAATCTAACTCACTTTCCCAGTTGTCTCCTCTTATTCCCTCTTTACCTATGGCTTCAACTTCACTCCAGAGCCCACTTTCTTCTGCCTTTACTACTCATGCACTCCCAGGCCGCAACAGCCTTTCCCATCTCTGCCAATAGATGTGCCCATCCCTCAGGCCAGGGTCCAACTTCCATTCCGCTGGCAGAGCGCAAATGCTAAGTGTCTTAAAGGTCAGGGGCCCTAGGTCTCAGTTCCAACACTTGCCCCTTCTGGAGACAGCCTGCCCCCAAGTTCAGCTGTGGATGAGAGCCAGGCTGGGAGATGCTCACTGGGAGCCGGCAAGCCATCTGAACGTCTATATAAACTTTGGTGTGAATATGCCTCTTTCTAGGAAAAGTAAAGCTTTCAGATTATGAAAGTGGTCTGGGAGTAAATAAAGGGTAAGAATCTCTGCACAAGGGGCACTGAAAAGAGCGTGAGGAGAGCTGAAGGGGAGTGGGGAAGAGGAATGCGGGCAGAGCCGCCCAAGCCTCAGTCCATGTCCTGAGAATATTCGAGGCCTCAGTCACAGAGCCTGATTTCCTGCCCTTCCTCACCGCTGGCTTCATTAGCACTTACTTGTTGGACTCTCTCCTCGCACCCCTTTTCTGCACATACTGGGCCCCCAGGAAGCTAAGCTCCCAGAGCAGCTACTGTACCTCCCGGCCTCAGACAAGACGTTTCAATGGAGGAGGTTCCACCCACAAAATACCTGCCCGGGGTGAGGTGGGAGGGCAGCAGAGGCCAAGTCTACAGGCTGAGCTATCTGAGAAGCTGGGTGGGTGTTTCTTGTGGGGTGGCCTCGCCCTGGAGCAGAGTCAGCTGGGTGACCCATCCAACAATTCCCTCCCCTTCTCCAAGCTCTGCTCAGCCCAACATGCCTTGGACACGAGCACCGAAGGACCAGCTCCAGGCCCGGAAACCCATGCAGGACTTGTCATTCAAAGACCTGGGTGACAAGGGCGCTCCTAGCCATGTCTTCACTTATCCCCGTAGGGTCCCGTTTGTCTTTTTCTGGAACTATACCTCCTCACCTCCTGAGGGCTCCACTGTTAGCCGGGCTTAGCTGCCATCCCCACCCGTGAGACAAGGCCTCCTTCGACTAGGCCAGCTCTTTGGGATCACCGCCCCGCTCCTCGGCTCGGCTCCGACCATCCCATAGCCATGCTGGGCTTACTCTCCCCTTCTCACTGGTGCCACCTCCCCAAGTTTCTACCATGGCAAGGGCACACTCTGGGCACTCTCGCCCCGTTCTCACTACCACGGACACGCTGGTGGCAGGAAGGAAGGGTTTATCACAGGCTTACCCAGAACTTCACAAGAAAAAAGGCATTGGAGGGTCCCCGTTCGAAGAGATCCTTGAGTCCACCCTTTTTCTCCGGGAATTTGTCATAGATTTGGCGGATGTCCACGGCTTCGAGGTAGGGGTCGCTGTAGCTTGGGCTGGACTGGCCAATGTGCACGAACAGGTGCTTGTTGTACTGTGGAGAGAGTGGGTCTGAGGGAGACGGAGCACAGGCCAGACGGTCAGACAGACAACCTCAGCTCTGCGCGCCCACCACGTGACCTGGTGCAAGCCGCTTGGCCTTTCTGGGCCATAGTTTCCCCATGAGTAAAATGGAGATGGTAAAAGTCTACTCCTTTTGTTTCACAACCTGGACTTCTAAGTAAAGGTCTATTTGGTTCATGGGTTCCTCAGCTAAAAAGAAGTCTGAGCCGGGCGCAGTGGCTCACGCCTGTAATCCCAGCACTTTGGGAGGCCAAAGTGGGTGGATCACTTGAGGTCAGGAGTTCAAGACCAGCCTGGACAACATGGTGAAACCCAGTCTCTACTAAAAATACAAAAATTAGCCAGGTGTGGTGGCGGGCACCTGTAATCCCAGCTACTCCGGAGGCTAAGGCGGGAGAGTCGCTTGAACTCAGGAAGTGGAGGTTGCAGTAAGCTGAGATCATGCCACTGCACTCCCAGCCTGGGTGATAGAGTGAGGCTCTGTCTCAAGAAAAAAAAAAAAAAAAAGAAGAAGTTTGAAGATGTCAGAGTGAGAAGGGCCCTGGCATCCTGTCACCTTGGCCTCCTCCAGGTCCCCCTCTGACCTTTGCAGGTGACGCTGGTCACCCAGGACACTGGACACCGAAGGGGACAGGCTGGTATCCCATAGGATATGGAGCAGACACAGGAGACTCCTCAGCTTCCTGCCCGCTTCTCAGAGCCAGAGAGAGGCTGGGACAGTGTAGGGGTGGGGCTGGGACCAGAGCAACCTTGGACTAAGGGTCAGTTGGGTTAGGAGGGGAGGAGGAACACAGGACAGGGAGGTAGGAGCGTGACGCTGACTGGGCGCTGGGACACGGAAAGGAAGCCAGGGAGGAGGGAAAGAGGGAAGAGGGGTGACGTGAAGGAGGAAAGGAGGAGTGGGGGGAAGGGCAGAAGGGAAGATCGGAAAGGAACAGGGAACTTGAATTAAGCCCCAGCATGGAGTGGGGCAAGACTGCCGGAAGCAGAAACAGAGACAGAGGGGGTGACCAGGGAGACGGCCAGGCAGAGGCCAGGACCTACCGTATCCGGGTCCTGCTGCTGCTCCAGGAAGGCAGAGAACTCCAACATCCAGAGCTTGGAGCTGGCCACGCTGCGGCCCTGCCATGGGGGTGCCGGGGGCGCAGAGGGCGATGGGGCGGGCCCTGCAGGAGACTCAAACCCTGCACAAAGTGAGAGAGGCACATGGAACCTGGTCATGGACACTCGCCCTGCCCGCACCCTCTGCAAGGACCCCAGGCCTCCTCGGACAGACCCGTGCTGCCTGGGGGACCGCCTATCTCCCTAAATGGACCTCCTAGCAGAGGTGGTGGAGGGAGTGCCAGGCTCGGGCCAGGGCATCCTGGAGCTGCCCTGGTGGGGAGGGGCTCGCCTGGTACAACTCGGGCCACTCAGCACTCTGCATGGAACCGCCGAGCAAGACTGGATTCTGGAGGGCAGCTGGGGCCCTGCAGGACAGAGAGGCTTCCAGAACAGGCACTGTTAAGTTCCTGCCCTCAAGCAACTTCTGTTCCAGTCGGGGAAATAACCAGATGAATCCACTATTACAATATGGCATCATCCCGGAGAGACGGGGACGTTTCCTGTTTGCATCACATGTGTCTCCCCCACTCCCAGAACAGGGCCTGGCCCAGAAGAGCCTCTCAATCCAGCGTTGCTAACAGATGAACCTACTCCAGTCTACTGTAGTTTAGATCGTGTCCTGAAGGCACCAGGGGGCCAGGAAGGCCCCATAAACCTGGAAGCAACACCGTGAGACTGAAGCTCTGGTGAGTGACAGGGTGACGAGAGGAGGTGAGACAGGACAGCGAGCCGGTGAAGAGGCTGCTGCAGGAACACAGGCAAAAGCCAGCAGGCCTGGAGTGAAGACACGGTCAGTGTGGACAGAAGACTGGCATGAGACAGAGGGTGGACGGGACCTGACACTGTGACTTTGTTTTGATGTGTGAACGAGAGAAAGCAGCCTTCAGGACCTGGGGGGCAGAAGGCATCAGGGCTGCTCTTGGTGGCAGGGAAAGCCAAGGGGCCGGGCAGGCAGACTCCACACCAGAAAGGGCAGTTTTTAAGAGTGAGGAGCTGGTCTTGTCCTACAGAGTGGGAGGTGGTGAGGGCCCCTCCTGAGAAAGAGGCGAGGACAGAGCAGAGCCTGTCAGTGAGAGGGCGGGGTGGGGGCTCCTGTCAGCACCGCTGGCTGCCTCCACCAGGTCTTCTCCCACAAGGGTCCCTCTTCTCGGGAGGGGCCCCAGGCTGGTGAGCTAGACACCCCTCGGCCCTCCCAGGACCAGGTGTGTGAGGCACACTGCAGTAACAAGGCCGGCCAAGTGGGGCAGCCGCCAGGGCACAGGCACTGCCCTTGGAACTGCACGTGCCCCATAAGCCCTGAGCACCGCTTTGAGGGGACAGGAGCAAGGCAACCCGAGGGGCATGAAGGGGCTTGGCACACGGCTGAGGTGTGCATGCTGGGGGCAAGGAATGGGGTGTGGCCAGGGACTAGGACGTGTGGTCAGAGTGCATGATGGGGCAGCATCTAACAGGGACACGCAGGCGTTCGGCTGCTGGGGGCCTGGGCCCAGAGGCAGGAGCCACATGGCTGCGATGGCAATGGGGCCACGCAGCGCCCACCCACCTGGCAGAGGCAGCGGAGGCTGGACAGCATAGGTTTGCTGAGAGAAAGGCTTCACACTGCGGGAGAGAGAGGAGGGGAGGTGTCAGCCTCGGGCAGGCCACCACCCCGGATCCCTGCACCGGGTCCAGTGGTCTCTGTGTGGTAGGTCCTGGTGGTCTGGATTTCAGTGGTCCTGATGGGCCTTGGCCTCCTACTCCTGCCCCTGCCGACTCCCTTGGGTTTCGTGGCGGGTCCACAGACACAGCGTGTCTGATGAAGAAATCCACCCCTCCCTCTCCTCCTCCCACGCCAGCCAGAGGTCTGCTTCCCAGCCCCCTCCCCTGGGGGACCCCAGCTCTGGCCCTGCCTATACCCTGGACAGACTGGAGTTTTGGCAAATACCACCCTAGGGTGTGGACATCACAGATGAGCCCAGTGATGGCTGACAGTAGGAGAGCCCAATCCCTGAGCTCAGAGCCATCCTGAAAGGCCGACCCCAGCAGCGGCCCCAGCACACCCTGGGGCCCAGGCTTAATGCCATGAGTTTATGGGTTCAAGTTCAGTTCAGGGAGCAACTGGCAACAGAAACCAGAGGCCATACTCACTCATGGGACGTTCCGGCTTGGCCTGGCAAAGCTCCTTGCCAAAACTGAGGAGGCAAAAGGCATGGAATCAGCACAGCCCCAGGTGCACCCGGGGCCCTGTGGCGTGGGGGTGGGGGTGGGACCGGGCAGGGCCTCCACTGGGAGGAGAGGCTGGAGCCCGAGCCCTCGCCTAGCTAGTGAATGCTAACAGGCCACAGAAGCACCCCCAGAGTGAGTTTCAGGGGGCTCTCAGGCCCTGTGGATGAGGGGCTCCATGGGAAAAGCACCCAGCACAGGGCAACCCCCCACAGAGTCACAGTGCAGACCTAAGGCTCAGAAAAGTCCCAGTGCCAAGAACCCACTTAATGCCAAGCTTACCCACAGAACCACTGTGTCCTATCTGTTTAACATGCACATGGACTAGTGCTCTCTGGGATGCACTTTGCAAAATGCTGTGGGCTGGCACTGCCCCTTCCCCACACGCCTAGGGCAGTGCTGCAGGTGCCTTGAAGACTCATTTAGTCCCTGGAGCCAAGAAAGCCCCTGTGAGGAGACAGCTCTGAAAAGGGGCCTTTCTGGATCATTCGGAGAGTGTGGCCAACATGGTCATGGCTGGGAAAGTTAAAATCTGACCAGGGGTTTGTTTTTGGGCACCAGCTCTCCACCTGGCAGGAGGGCAGGAATGAGGCTGCGTGGCACGAGCTGCCCAGGTACATGCTGGTCTCAGGCTTCAGCTCAGCCCCCTTGGCTTCAGCTTCCTCATCTGTAAATTAGGCCAACTTGGCAGAGCTACCAAGTGGTCAGCTCCTGGAAGCTCCCCCTTCCCCCTTGTGAAGTCTGTGGAGTCATTGCCGAGGACCCCAAGAAAGCCGTCCCAATACCAGCCAAGCCGGGACGTGTGTGGCCCTTGGGTCCTTGTTCCCTCCTTCCCTAACTGCCCTGGCCAAGAGGACTCAGGTGAGGGAAATCTGGGCTGGCCAATGCTTCTGGCTCTTCTGAACAGGGAGGAGGGAGGAGGAGAGGGCTGGCCTGGCCTCCGGCTCTCGGCAGCCCACTTACCCCTGAGACTGCTGGGCGGCCGGGGCCCCGGGCGAGGGCCATGCTACTGTGGAAGGCCGTGGCGGAGATGATCTGTGCAGACGACATGGCAGCCATGCTCTGCAGGGCCTTGTCCTTAGCTGCCTGGTCCTGGGGGAGACATTGCAAGGGAGGACCTCAGCAGGGTCACTAGTCAGGCTGAGGCCAGGCAGGTCTGGCCCTCGGGTCAGGGAAGCTGTCTCGCTGCCAGTGGCCAGAGCTGGGGGACCAGGCGTTAAGTCTGTGCCGTGCTATTAACTTGTTTTGCAACTGAGAAAGTCAGCTGGTTTCTCTGGTCAGTTTTCTCATCTGTCAAAGGGGCATGATACTTGCCCTGCTTCTTTCATCAGAGCTTACAGAGACATTATCTGTCATTTTATTAATTACGGGGCCACCTTCTATGCCTTGCTCACCTCTCTACCACGGGTGCCTAGCTCAGCACCTGTCTTGTGAAAACGATGCATGAATATCTGCTGGATCCCTCCTCGAGTGCACAGGAAGCATCATCCCTGGCCACACGGGCTGTCTGGAGGCAAGAGACCATCTCCTGTGGCCCCTCCTGCCTCAGTCCTGCCTTAAGGATCTCCCTGGGCACTGCAGGCACCTGGGACTCACCCATCTTTCACGTGTCAGAATGTAAATACCCACTGTCTGCCCTCCAAAGGCTCCAAGACCTCAGAGGATGGGTTCACCCTGAATAGGCCCGGAACAAATAAGCACACAGGGAAAGCCACTTGGAAGGCACGGGTAACAATAGTAATCGTTTGTTATATTCATATAAGCCAGTGGTTTCCATCCTGAGTGCCCGAATTCCAAAGGTCTTCAAAACCAATGACACAACATTCCCTATTTCAAGAAGCCTCATGGAAATTGTGTCTTTTTCTTTTTTTTTTTCCAGAGACAGGGTCTCACTCTGTCGCACAGGCTAGAGTACTGCACAATCATGGCTCACTACAGCCTCAAACTCCTGGGCTCAAATGATCCGCCCATCTCAGCCTCCTGAGTAGCTGGGACCACGGGCATGCGTTACTGTACCCAGCAGGGATTATCCAAAATAAGACCACACACACACGGGCTGGAACAGCAAGTATTATTCACTGTCTGCAGCTTTATCAGGGCTAAATGCTCGACTGAGTCAACTCAGGGGCTCTGATTAGAAATTTGATACCTGGCCGGAAGCGGTGGTTCATGCCTGTAATCTCAGCTCCTGGAGAGGCTGAGGTTGGTAGATCGCTTGAGCCCAGGAGTTCTAGGCCAGCCTGGGCAACTTGGCGAAACCCTGGCTCTACAAAAAATACAAAAATTAGCCAGGTGTGGTGGTGTGTGCCTGCAGGCCAAGCTACTCAAGGAGCTGAGGTGGGAGGATTGCTTAAACCTGGGAAGCAGGGGCTGCAGTGAGCTGAGATTGCACCACTACACTCCAGCCTGGGCAACGGAGCAAGAATCTGTCTAAATAAATAAATAAATATCTTTATGATTATTATTATTTTTTCAGACAGCATCTCATTAGCCCAGGCTGGCCTCAAATGCCTGGCTTCACGTGATCCTCCCGCCTCGACCTCCCAGTGCTGGGATTATAGGCATGAGCCACCGCCCCCAGCCATGAATTTTTTTTTAATGACAAAGATAAAACCATTATTGAATAACTCATAATAATTAACTTGGTAGACCTGGATCTCCCCTAAGTGATACAAAGGTTGAGAACCTCCCAACTACTTGGGAGGCTGAGGCAGGAGGATGGCCTCAGCCCAGGAGGTCGAGGCTGCAGTGAGCTGTGACAGCACTACTGCACTCCAGCCTGGGTGACAGAGTGGAGTCTCTAAAACACAAACTAAAAACAGAAGTTGAGAAGCAACGGTGAGCCCTGCAGCTCGCCAGCTCTTCTGAGGGATGCCTCCACGCGGTCCACACGCAGCTCCATGAGGTGGGCAGCACCGCGGCCCGGAGGCTCGGGGAGGCTCAGTGCTCCCCCGCCGTCCTGGTGCCGTGCAGGTGTGAAGCCAGAACACAGCAGGCCCTTCCACTCATCCTCTCAAGGTGACCATTTCACCCATGTGGCATGAGGCAGCCCACGGAAGGTTTTCAAGAACACAACCTCACTGAGTCCTGTGAGACTGACAGGACTTGTAGGATCATTAAGATGAAGAAACTGAGGCTCCGAGAATTTGGGTGACTTAGGGTGCTGAGAGTGGTGATGATGACCAGGTGAGCTTGGACCAGACTGGCACACGGGGGGCCATGCAAACCAAGGGGTCGGGGGAGACGCACCATAGAGGGCAGTGGGGAGTGGGGAACTGTTCCGAGTAGTGGGTCATTGTCAATGTGGACAAAGCAGTGAAATAGATGAGGTCTGTCCCTGGCCCCCCTGGCCCCCTCCCCACTGTCCTTTTGGGGCCAAACTTGGGCTTTGCTCTCAGAGGTTGTCTCTGATAACCAAAGAGGGAGCTAACTAGTAAGTCTAAGTGTGTGTCTCCTCCCAGGACACTTGGAATTTTCAGGAGGAAAGTGCCCAGGCCAGCCCCCGACCTCTCCCCGCAGGAGGGCATGAGGGACTTGGCAGGCGCACCCCTGCAAGTCCGCAGACCTCGGCACTTAACAACTCCATCACGAGGCCGGGGCTGCATCTGCTCAGTGCCTGCCTTCCTGGATACTCGATCTAAACAAACGGCTGGGGCTCAGGAAACCACTGCCTGGGCAGGGTGGGGCAGGGGTCAGAGGAAGTGGGAAGGACCTGATGGGGAGTGACAGCTGTAGCCGGGCAATGGAGCCAGGGAGCCACTAACCAGGGCCGGGAGGGGAACTTGGATGTCACCTTGCTCGCCTGTCACTTTACAGATGAGGAAACTGGAGCTCCAGGAGGTCCCAGTGACTCTGCCCAAGCACTCATGGCCACGGGGCAGAGCCAGGCCTAGGACCCAGCCTCTCACTCAGGGATTTCTACTGGATCACTGTCCAACCCAGAGCTTAATCACTTTGGGTTCTAGATCCTTTGAGAATATGACAACATCCTCACGGCAGTCTCTCCAAGGAAACTCACATATATATGAAAATTTGCATATTTTAAGGAGTTTATGGCTCCCCTTGGTGTTTGTCCAGCCATCCACTGAAGGCTGTCCTTGGGCCCCAGGTCAGAACCTGTGGACACGGACAAGTACAATTCCCTGAAGCAAATGTGGGCCACACAGCCAGCCCCCAAGGGATTGCCCTAAACCCAGTAGTGGGAAGTCTGTTCACCATGGTCATTTGCAGGGTCCTGGTGAGTCAGAGGCAGACGAAAGAGGGGAAACAGGGAGCAGGGCTGGGCTCCATGGCTGTGGGAGCTGAGACTGAGAGGCAGGGAGCAACAGCTGAGGGCTGGTCAGCTGTCCCAGGGAAAAAGGAGCGAGGTGCCAGGCCACAGCTGTGGGGCTCGGGGAACAGCTGGGCTGATGGCAGGAGGAATGGAACTGAGTGGGCAGTGGGGTGTGGCTTCCTAGGAGGCAGAAAGGTCTGTGGTTCCCACCCACTCGTTCTGAGATTCCAGTGTCAGGATCATGAACTGCCAGGGCCAGATGGGACTTTCAAGGTCATCTAATTCAGTGGCTTTTCTTTAATATAAAAAATATTTTTAGAGATGGGGTCTCACAATGTTGCCCAGGCTGAAGTGGTCAGTCACAGGTGCAATCACAGCTCACTGCAGCCTCCAACTCCTGGCCTCAACCTCCAAGTAGCTGGGATTACAGGCATGCATGCCCAGCTAGCCCAGTGGCCTTTTTTGAGATGGAGTCTCACTCTGTTGCCCAGGCTGGAGTGCAGTGGCACTATCTTGGCCCACTGCGACCTCCACTTCCCAGGTTCAAGCAATTCTCCTGCCTCAGCCTCCTGAGTAGCTGTGATTACAGGTGTGCACCACCACAACTGGCTAATTTTTATATTTTTAGTAGAGACAGGGTTTCACCATGTTGGCCAGGCTGGTCTCGAACTCCTGACCTCAAGTGATCTGCCCACCTCGGCCTCCCAAAGTGCTTACAGGCATGAGCCACTGCGCCTGGCCTCCCAGTAGCTTTTAAACTGGGTTCTGAGGTCCCTAGAGTTCAGGTTCCAAGGGGTGGGAAAGGATTCGCGGGAGGAGAGGAGCTTTGACCAGAACGGCTCCTCTGGTAACACATCAGGGTGACATTTTGTTGGGGGAAGAAAAGAAAAGGGGCTACATTGCTTTAAAAAAAAAAAAAATGTTTGCAGGCGAGGCCCAGTGGCTCATGCCTATTATTTCAGCACTTTGAGAGGCCAAGGCAGGAAGATCTCTTGAGCCCAGGGGTTTATGACCCACTCAGGCAAAATAGGGAGACCTCGTCTCTATAAAAAAATAGAAAAAAATGGCCGTGCAGTGGCACTTGCCTGTGGTCCCAGATACTCAGGAGGCTGAGGTGGGAGTGTGATTGGAGCTTATGAGGTCGAGGCTGCAGTGAGCTATGAGTGCGTCACTGCACTCAGCGTGGGTGACAGAGACAGATCCTGTCTCTAAAAATAAATAAATAAAAATGTTTATAAATGGTCTAGACTTAATGCCTCAAATGTCAGATCTTCCCACCAACTGGCTGTGCAGCCTCTGTCGTCATCACCTCCCTGATGGAGAGCTCACTCCCTCCCAGTGTTCACCCAAAGGCCCCTGGTTCCAGGGTCCCAGAGGCCTGACTCCTGTGGGGAGCAGGGCTACCCCGAGGGGAATGCCAGCAACATCAGGCCCCCCAGAGCCATCACCTATCAGCAGAGGCCCTGCAAGACGGGGCTGACCCAGGGAAGGGAAGGAACCCCCAGTCCCACAGGGCAGGAAGCAGGAAGGAATTCGCCAGCTCCCACAGTACCATAAACGCCACCCCCACCCCCATGCCCCTGCCACTCCGCATGCTCTGGTCGAGGGCACTGAGGGGCCCTCAAGAAATGAGGGCTGGCAGGTGATCCGGCTGCTCTGAGCCGTGTGAGCCCCTCTAAGCAGGAGCCAGCAAGGGGGGATCCCAGCAGGAACCTGGCCTGTAGCTCCCAGGGTGTGGGGAGCCAGGCATCCACACACTTGGCCCTTTTGTGCGGATGGGAGAGAGGTTGCAGGCCCAACCTGGCTCTCCTCAACAGAGAGAAAAGCACACTGACTTGCACACCAGCAGTGATGCCCTGACCCCAAAGGGAAGATATGCTGCTGGCCACCACTCCTGGCCACTCCAGCACCCCCACTGCAGTTTCCTTACCTTTAGCTTGGCCTGGATCTCGCGAGCTTTGCGACGAGCCAGCACCTGGATGTGGCTGGAGACCTGTGGCAGGGAGAGAGGACTCCTGTCTCTACCTCCCAACAACCTGTGTTCCCCAGCCTGGCTTCGTGACTCTCGCCCTCCACAGCCCTCAACCCACATCTGTGGACCAAATGAATGAATGAATGAAAGGGTCAACTGGTGGGCCCTCAGTCCTGCCTTGCCCAGCTAATCCAGAAGCCGGCAATATTTCAAAAGTGCAGTGCCGGCAGGGAGCAGTGGCTCACACCTGTAATCCCAACACTTTGGAAGGCCAAGGCAGGTGGATCACTTGAGGTCAGGAGTTCGAGACCAGCCTGGCCAACACAGTGAAACTCCATTTCTACTAAAAATACAAAAATTAGCTGGGTGTGGTGGCACATGCCTGTAATTACAGCTACTCGGAAGGCTGAGGTAGGAGAATTGCTTGAACCTGGGAAGCGGAGATTGCAGTGAGTTGAGATTGCACCACTGCACTCCAGCCTGGGCAACAGGGCAGGACTCTGTCTCAACAACAACAAAAAAGAAAAGTAGTGCCAATGTTTTACTGTCTGTCCTAGTGTCCTGGAGAAGGATGAGATGGGGGCTGATGACTCTCCAGAGAGGCGAGGGGTTTCCTCCTAAGTGATGGCAGCAGGGACCCCAAGAAAACTGGACCACCCGGCCGGGGGTGGTGGCTCACGCCTATAATCCTACCACTTTGGGAGGCCAAGGCGGGTGGATTACATGAGGTCAGGAATTCGAGACCAGCCTGGCCAATGTGGTGAAACCCCTTCTCTATTAAAAATACAAAAAATTAGCCGGGCATTGTGGCAGGTGACTATAACCCCAGCTACTCGGTAGGCTGAGGCAGGAGAATCGCTTGAACCCAGGAGGCGGAGGTTGCGGTGAGCCGAGATCACGTCATTGCACTCCAGTCTGGGCAACAGGAGTGAAACCCCGTCTCAGAAAAAAAAAAGAAAAAGAAAACTGGACCACCCGTGACACGCCCAACAGGGATAACTCATCCAGAGCTGCCGCCCCTCAGAAGCCTGCGTCTGGTCCTGGGAGGGCCTGGCCCACCTTGGGAGCAGGCTGGTGCTGGGGTACCACCCCCGAGACCCCTTCCTGTCTCTTGAGGCCCACCTGCTTCCTGGTGCGGGTCTTCCCTGTCCGGAGCTTGATGTAGCGGGCAATCAGCTCGTTCCGACCTGCGAAGACACCAGCAGCCTCTCAGCGGAGAGAAGGACAAAAGGCCGGAAGCAGCGAGGGGGTGCGGGGTACCTTGTGCGGAGGAGCCCTGCCCTCACTCTCTGCGCATCCTAAGCAGATCTGTGGGGTGAGGATTCTGCGGGTTCCCTCTCTGGATCACAGGGATCTCCCAACAGCAAGAGGAAGACAAGGCCTCACTGTGGGGACTGAAACCCAAGAACAAGGTTAACAGGGTCCGTGGCTACCAACACGCACAGCCTGAGGAACTTCCAGAGCCTCCCTTGACTCCCGGCACTGTTCCTCCTCTCCCCGGCACTGGCCGCCTCCTCTCCTCTCCCCACACTTTCTCCTGGGCCTTCTTCACACTTGGGAGGCTCCAGGGAGGTGCCCGGCCCTCGGCCTTGCCCTGTGTGACTGCCACCGTGCCCTCCGCCTCTGTAAACGAGTAGGAGCGTCCAGACTTCTTGTCCTGTCTGCAGGCAGTAGCGGGCTTGGGGGGTGCAACTGCTGGAGACACTTAGTGTCCCCAGAGAGGAGGCCTGAGCCCGTCCGCTCATAAAGAAAAGCCAGTCAGTGCACATGTGCAGCCCATGGCTGACTCAGACCCCTCAATAAGGAAGGCTGAGCACTCCCCATGGGCCCAGCCCCCGAGGGACTGCTGCTGTGCCTGAAGCATCCTGGAAAACCCCAAAGAGCGCCCATGGCTTCCAGTATTGAAAAAGATGATGGAAAGGGGTTCCTTATTTCAAAGTGTCACCTAGTTCAGGAGCGGCTTGTGCCCACACAATGGAATCCATGGGTGCTATGGACAGGGACGTGTTCAGAGGACCGGGGGCCAGTTCGGGCTGGGTGGTCAGGCAAGTCCTTGGGTGGCCCTTCACCCCGGGCTAGTGTTAGACCATGGAGAAGCATCGGATGAGGAGAGGCAGAGCAAGAGGGTTTGAGTGGGGGGATCAGAGGGAGCAGGTGCCAGCCCGCCCTGTGCTGCGGAACCGGGAGGGCTTGCGGCTGTCCGTGGGAGGCAGCTGCTGATGCCCGGGGAGGTGAGGGGAGTGGGCTGCCTGCCACCTGGGTTGTAACCAGAGTGCACGGCCAAGGAAAAGCTGACCCCCCAGCTGACCTTTCCCCAATGCCAAGGCGGAATTAAGAGGCTACTCTCCAGAGGTACGGTCTGCCAGAAAAGGTGTGCTGGCCTGGAACCACTGCCTCGTCTGTGTCAGAGGAAGGAGTGGGGGGAGAATCGGAGTCTGGGGACACTGTCTGTGGTCTGATCTGCACCTGAAACCCTGAGTCCACAAGATGTCTCCTCTCAAAGCTTTCTAGGGAAAGGCTTTGGCGGTCCAGTGAACGGTCGACAGTTCTACCCCAGGTCTAACTAAAGCCACCCATGCAGCATCTCGGGTCTAAGTCATCACCGGTGGGTGAATGAAGTAGGGCCACAGACCTGGGAGCTGGTGAGCCAGGCTAGAGCCTGGCAGCTCCACCAATGAGCTTTGGGAGCACGGTAAGTCTCTTCCCTTTAAGGACTTTCACTCAGCCTTCTCTTCTTTTTTATTTTTTTATTTTATTTTATTGTTTTTAGACGAAGTCTCGCTCTTGTCCCCCAGGCTGGCGTGCAATGGCACGATCTCGGCTCACTGCAACCTCCGCCTCCCGGGTTCAAGCGATTCTCCTGCCTCAGCCTCCCAAGTAGCTGGGATTACAGGTGCGTACCACCATGCCCAGCTAATTTTTTGTATTTTAAGTAGAGGCAGAGTTTCACCATGTTGGCCAGGCTGGTCTCGAACTCCTGACCTCAAGTGATCCACCCGCATCAGCCTCCCAAAGTGCTGGGATTACAGGCGTGAGCCACTGCACCCAGCCCAGCCTTCTCTTCTTAAATCTAGTTCCTTTAAGGTTTTTCCCGCAGATTTTTCCAAATTTCTACAGATGTAGGAAACAGACCTCAACACTGGCTCAGTGAGAACACTCTGTGGCTCAGTATCCTTTTCGGTAAAACGAACATGCTCTAGGCCCAAGTAAGTAACCCAGCTCAGAGACTAGTCTACAGGCAAGGAAAAGCATGAGGGAGGAAGAGAGGTTCCCAAGAGCTGGGAAGTGGGTGATGGTGTAGCAGGAGGGATGGGGATGGCAGACCATCTGGGATACAGTTCTTGGTTGCTCCTCTGGCCCGTCCCTTGCACACAGGTTATCGTGTGCTCATCAGTTATCCGTGTCTGTCTTTCCTTGTTAGACTCTCAGCAGCTCAGAGGAAGAGACTATGCCTCCATTCAAGTCTGCATCTGCAGTACCTGGCACCTACTCACTGAATGAATGAATGAGTCTGGTGTGGCTCTAACTCCAAAACATATCCAGAATTCATACAGCCACTGTGCACCACCGCACCCTCCAGGGTCCAAGCTCCCGTCATCTCTGACTTGGATTAGGATCATCACCTTCCACCTGTATTCCCTGCTCCCAGTCTATGCTCAACACAGCAGCTGCAGCGACCCTATCGAAATTCAAAAGCCCTCCAATGGCTTCCATCTGCCCCAGATTAACAGTGTCCAAGTCCTTACAACGGCCTGGAAACCCCTGCAGGATCTGCCCACCCCAGTTCAGTCACCTCTCTGATCTAGTCTACCCGATCCATCCTAAACTTCTTGCTGTCCTGAAACACACCAAGCCCACACCTGCCCCACTAAGGTCCTTGTGCTTCCTGTTTCTCCTCCAGGGAACACTCTGCCCCAGAGTCCCACACCACCTGCACCCCTTGGGTGCCACTGTCTCTTCCCTGACCACCCCACTGAGGGCTGAAATCATACTCCTACCTGCCCACCCTGGCACCCACTGCCTTTACTTTTCTCCACAGCACCTTCTAGCACAATACATAATCTAACTTATTTGAGTACTGTCTGTGCCCTCACCCCCGTCAGAACCACAGTCCATGCGAATAGGGATTTTTGGTCTATTTATTCACTTATTTATACCCACCACCTAGAAAACTGCCTGCACATTGTAGGCGCTCAATAAATACTTGCTGCCTGAATGATGAGGGAATGAATGCTAAGATGCTGGTCAGATGTCCCGTAACTGTTTTAGCCTTCTAAGACAAAGGAGTAAGTTAAATACATGCAAATAACCTTTTACTTCTGATTAGTCCGACATAACTTTTAAGGCGCTGTCCTATCCTGGTCTCATTGAACTTTTCTGTACATGAGCAAA
Organism: Gorilla gorilla gorilla; assembly: GCF_029281585.2. Lineage (NCBI taxonomy): Eukaryota > Metazoa > Chordata > Mammalia > Primates > Hominidae > Gorilla > Gorilla gorilla. Next base: position 18,646,300 of record NC_073234.2, on the reverse strand, counting down.
CCCATGTGAGGCCTAAGACATTTAGCAATTGGGAGGCTCCCTTTGGGAAAAAGAATTTTAAAAATACAAAATTAGGTTAAAAACTTGGGGGCAATGGACATATTCATTATCTTGATGGTGGTGATGGCTTCACAGGTGCATACATCTGTCAAAATGTATCAACTTGTCCACTTTAAGCATGTACAGTTTGTTGTAATGTCAGTTATACTTCGATGAAGCAAAAATTAAGTTTAGGGACTTGGAAGGGGCCCATGTAAGCGCTGGGTCCTAACGCGTAAACCTCATTAACTTCACAGTAAATCCACCTCCTCCCTGCAATGGGCAGGTAATTATACCTATTTGCCAGAGAACTGCACCAGATCACCCACAGCAGATCTAGGACTAACTGCCCAGGTGTGACTCTTGGCTCAGGTGCTTGAATATGGCCCGAGGCCTGGCCCAGCGAGGATGCTTAGTTAATGGAACCTCCTCTCATCAGGCAGGACTGCCCCGTAACAGTGCTGCTTCCTCTGCAGCCTGTGGTGAGAAGCAGTAGGGAGGCCTTGGCCCCCATCAGCTGAGACCCTAACCCCAAACATCACAGAGGACTCAGCCTCTGCAAGGAGCCCCTGCCCACCACCCCACAACTACCCTCACCCTCTGCCACAAGGTTCCAGGGCTCTGCTGCTAGAAAGGCCGTCTCAGTCCCGGGCGAGAGGCTAGTAATGGGGCGGGACAGGAGCCACACCAAGGGGTCTAAGGCAAGCTCAGCCATCTTCTTTTTTGTTTTGTTTTGTTTTGTTTTGAGAGGGAGTCTCGCTGTCGCCCAGGCTGGAGTGCAGCTGGTGTGATCTCGGCTCACCGCAACCTCCACCTCCTGGGTTCCAGTGATTCTCCCACCTCACCCTCCCAAGTAGCTGGGATTACAGGCGCACACCACCACACCTGGCTAATTTTTGTTATTTTTAGTAGAGACAGGTTTTACCATGTTGGCCAGGCTGGTCTCGGACCCCTGACCTCAAGTAATCTGCCCATCTCAGCCTCCAAAAGTGCTGGGATTACAGGCATCAGCCACCACACCCGGCCCATCTTTTTTTTTTTTTTTCTTTCTTCTTTATTTTTATTTTTCATTTTTTTGAGACGGAGTTTCGCTCTGTTGCCTAGGCTGGAGTGAAATGGTGCGATCTTGGCTCACCACAACCTCCACCTCCCAGGTTCAAGTGATTCTCCTGCTTCAGCCTCCCAAGTAGTTGGGATTACAGGCAACGCCCAGCTAATTTTGTAGTTTTAGTAGAGACAAGGTTTCTCCATGTTGGTCAGGCTGGTCTCGAACTCCCAACCTCAGGTGATCTGCCCACCTCAGCCTCCCAAAGTGCTGGGATTACAGGTGTGAGCCACCACGCCTGGCTTTTCTTTCTTTTTTTAAACTGTACATTCTGGTTGACTAGCCCTTATCTAAAATGCTTAGAACCAGAAGTGTTCCAGATTTGGGGTTTTTTTCAAATTTGGGGGCTATCTGCACTATATACTTGCCAGCTGAGCATCCCTAATCCTAAAATCCGAAATCCAAAACGGTCCAACGAGCATCTCCTTCAAGGCGCACATCTCAAAAAGTTTCGAACTTTGGAGTATTTCAGATTTTGAATTTTCAGATTTGGGATGCTCAACCTGTATTTATGGGGTACAAAGTGATGTTATGATATACGTATATAATGTGCAATGATTGAATCAAACTAATTAACATATCCATCATTTCAAATACTTATCATTTTTCATGATGAGAACATGAAATTTACGTTCTTAGCAACTTATGAAAAATGCAATACGTTATTATTCGTTATAGTCACCATGCTGGGCAATAGGTCTCCAAAAACATTCCTCCTTGACTGGGCGTCATGACTCACACCTATAATCCCAGCACTTTGGGAGCCTGAGGCAGGAAGATCACCCAAGCCCAGGAATTCGAGATCAGCCTGGGCAACATAGTGAAACCCACTCCATCTCTACAAAAAAATAAAAATAAGTCTGGGTGCGGTGGCTCACGCCTATAATTCCAGCACTTTGGGTGGGCAAGGCAGGCGGATCACGAGTTCAGGAGATTGAGACCATCTTGGCTAACACAGTGAAACCCAGTCTCTACTAAAAATACAAAAAAAATATAGCCGGGCATGGTGGCGGGCGCCTGTAGTCCCAGCTACTCGGGAGGCTGAGGCAGGAGAATGGCGTGAACCCAGGAGGCAGAGCTTGCAGTGAGCCGAGATTGCGCCATTGCACTCCAGCCTGGGCGATAGAGTGAGACTCTGTCTCAAAAAAAAAACAAAAAAAACAAAATAAATAAAAATAATAAAAATAAAAATAAAAAATTAGCCAGGCGTGGTAGCACATGCCTGTAGTCCCAACTACTCAGGAAGCTGAGGCAGGAGGGTCACTTGAGTCCAGGAGATTGAGGCTGCAGTGAGCTGTGATCACACCACTGCACTTCTGCCAGGGAGAGAGAGTAAGACCTTGTCTAAAACAAACAAACAAAACGGCAAAACAAAAACTAGAAACCAAAAACACTTCCCCATCTAACTGAAACTGTATTCTTTGACCAACGTCTCCCCGTCACACCCGCCCCAGCCTCCAGTAACCACCATTCTACTCTCTGCTGCTGTGAGCTCCACTGTTTTAGATTCCACCTCTAAGTGAGCCCTCTCGGCATTTGTCCTTCTGCGTCTGGTATATTTCACTTGGCATACTGTCCTCCAGGTTTGCATTTGTTAAAATTGTGCTTTTCCCTGGCTGTCTGTGGAGCTTCCTCCTCCTCTCCCTTGCTGGCTCATCTCAGACCCTCCAGCCTCGTTGTGCTGGTCAGGGGTGATGCCGGCAGTTGAGAACCCCCCGTGGGGGAGTGAAGTGTGGGGTGTCTGTGGGTGTGTGAGCCAAGGGGACCCAAGCAGCTTCCTTCCTGCCACCAGGGGTGCTCCAGAGGTCAACGCAGCCATTTCACTGCCTCCAGGCCAGCTGGCATCTAATCCAGGCTTTACACACAGAGGGAGCTGCCGTGGCCTGTCACTCCTGTGAAAATGTTAATGACAATGAACACTTGCTGCATACCTCATCAGTACAAGTATCTGTGCGGATACGGATATGTATCCTGTGACAGCTTTATCTGCATTCACCCTTTCGATCCTCACAACAGCTAAATGAGGGTGGTGCTGTCATCCACGCTACAGACAGGGAAACAGCAAGGCTGAGAAATTTCCTCAGGGTTCATCGACGCTATGGACAGGGAAACGGCAAGGTTGAGAAATTTTCTCAGGGTCGCAGGCAAGCATGTGGCTGAGATTCGGGTCCATGTAGTCTGGTGCCAGTGCCCATCTGTGGCTACTGCATGGTACCACTCCGAATGAACAGGGAATTGGAGGTCACTTCTCTCAGAAGCAGGGCTGGACCACATGACTCTAGAGGTCCTGTTTAGCCCGATGAAGATGAAATGGAAGCCCAGAGAGGGGAAATGACTTATTCACAGTCTCATGGCTTGCTAGTGTCCCAGGCACCACGAGAAGGTATGTTTTCCAAGGCTGTCCCCAGTGCTTCGAGAGTATTACATGCTGGCTATTTCCCCCCAGGATATGCTCCCCTGACAGGGCTGAGCTTCCTCCGCAAGGGACAATGCTGCTCCTTCCCTTTGGATCAATCCCCCCGATTCCCAAGTCTCTGCATGAGGTAAGGTCCTGGAGGGAGATCCGACTACTTGGACCCGAGGTCCTGCCCACCACTCATGGACAGTGGTACCCACAGCTGGTGGGAGCCAGCGTATCCTGGATCATGTAGACACCAGAAGGCCCCCAGAGTCAGGGGCAAGAGGGGAAGGGAGTAGGGAGCGTGGGCCTACAGGTAGAGCGTGGGAACCACAGTGAAGGCCGGCAAAGAAGGGCCATGGCAGTGAGAAACTTGTAAAGCACCCAGCTGAGGTGGTGGCGGTGGGAGGGGCTTGTCCTTGTCCTTGTCCCAGCTCTGCCCCTAGCTGCATAACCGCAGGCTTCCCCCTCTGGTGGCTGAGAACACAGGCTGGGGAAGGAGGAGGCCAGTCAGGCAGCTGCGCATTGCAACGTGGCAGGTGGCCTCGGCCAACCCCAGGGCCGGCCTGGGTGGGGATGGGAAGGACACCACTGCCAGACTGTGGGCCCATCTGTCCATCTGTCAGAGCACATGTGTCCGACAGCCCCCAGCTCACACCCACGGCCCCACCCCACCGGGGGCGAAGGCTGCCCGTGGAGAAACAGGAGCCTTGGCCTAAAGGCTGAGGGTGGAGCATTCCTGATGCAGCGTCCACGAGGAATCTCCACTTTCTCCTAGCCCCACATCCAGCCTCACACACACCCTGCCGGCCACCTCCGTCACATGGCACCACTGAAAACGTTACCCCAGCTGCAAAATCCTGCCTGGGCTAGGTCATTTCTGTATCTCATTTCCTCTGTGCTGAGCCCCCTCTCTCCATGGCAGCTCTAGACCATAAACTGTTACATGGCATGGAGTAAGTAAAGCACGCACCACTCAGCAGAGGGCCAGCAAGGTCAGCGATTACTGTTAATATTGTTAACGAAGCCCTATTAGAATGAATGCTATTAGCTTTCAAACTTGAAAAGGACTGAGGAGCTGAGGGCACAAGCCTCCCCACCCAAGAGTGGGTGGAAGTGTGCGTGGACATCTTTGGTTCACTGTAGGCCTCTGGTGGAGTGAGCAAGTGCCACACTGCACCCCTGTAGGTTGGGGCTCAGGGAGAGGAGGCTGGGCCCATCCTCGCTGCCCCACCCTAATCCCTAATGGCCTCGAAGCAGGGGCCGGGGTGTGTGTGGCGGGGGGGTGCAGCTATCCAGGGATCAACTGAAGCCATAAACACCTGGGGCTGGAGGAGGAGGCTATTTGTGGAGAAGGAACTTCTGACTGAAGCCTGAGAAGGCAGCAATTGGGCCTGACATTTGAGCTGTTCCTACCATTGTCCCTGGAGGGCTCTGAGGCTTCTGGTGAAATCAGCCAGGCTTCAAGGCCACAGCTCCAGGAAGCCCCAAGAAGCTTGCACTGCTCCCCACCCAAGAGGGCATGCCCATTCCTGCCTCAGTGTCCGTCCTAGTCATGCTCCCCCGCCACACTGTGAGTTCCTTGAGGGCAGGTACGTGTTCCCCTCATCCCTGTGCTGTGCATTTGGCACCTACTGTGTGCTCTCATCCCTACTACAACACTAGAAGGCAATGTCTTATTCCAATAACCTCATGAAAAGATGCTCCACAACACTAATCATCAGGGAAATGAAAATCAAAAACCACGAGATAGCGCTTCACACCCACTAGGATGGCTATGATCCAAAAAATGGAAAATAACAAGCGTTGATGAGGATATGCGAAATCAGAACCTTTGTTCGTTGCTGGCGGGAATGTAAAATGATACAGCTGCTGTGGAAAACAGTTTGGTGGTTCCTCAAAAACTCAAACATAAAATTACCACATGAGCTAGCAATTCCAATCCCACAAGAACTGAAACCAGGGACTCAAGATACCTGTACACCAATGTTCACTGCAGTATTAGTCATAGTAGTCAAAAGGTAGAAGCAAAACAAACATCTATCCACAAGTGAACAGATAAGCAAGATGCAGTCTATCCATACAATGGAATATTACCCAGCCTTAAAAAAGAGGGAAATTCTGACACACGCTACAACATGGATGAACCTTAAGGACATTATGCCAACTGAAATAAGCCAGACATAAAAGGGGAAATATGTATGATTACATTTTTTTTTTGAGATGGAGTCTCACTCTGTCATCCAGGATGGAGTGCAGTGGCATGATCTCAGCTCACTGCAACCTCCACCTCTCAGGTTCAAGCAATTCTCGTGGCTCAGCCTCCCGAGTAGCTAATTACAGGTGTGCACCACACCCAGCTAATTTTGTAATTTTGTATTTTTAGTAGAGACGGGTTTCACTGTGTTGGTCAGGCTGGTCTCGAACTCCTGACCTCAAGTGATCTGCCCACCTTGGCCTCCCAAAGTGCTAGGATTACAGGCATAAGCCACATGAGCCACCACGCCTGGCCTGATTCCACTTTTTTTTTTTTTTTTTTTTTTTGAGACAGAGTCTCGCTTTGTTGCCCAGGCTGGAGTGCAGTGGCATGATCTTGGCTCACTGAAACCTCCGCCTCCCGGGTTCAAGCAATTCTCCTGCCTCAGCCCCTGAAGTAGCTGGGATTACAGATGCACACCACACCCAGCTAATTTGGTAATTTTGTATTTTTAGTAGTGACAGGGTTTCACCATGTTGGCCAGGCTGGTCTCAAACTCCTGACCTCTTGATTCACCCGCCTCGGCCTCCCAAAGTGCTGGGATTACAGGCGTGAGCCACCGCGGCTGGCTTGATTCCACCTTTATGAAATGCCTAGAATAGGCAAATCATAGAGACAGAAAATAGAACAGGTTACCAGCGGCTATAGGGGCAGAGGGGAATGGGGAATTATTGTTTAATGGGTACAGAATTTCTATTTGAGATGATGGAAAAGTTCTGGAAATGGATGGTGATGATGGTTGCACAAAAAGGTGAATGTACTTAATGCCACTGACCTGTACACATAAAAATGGCTTAAATGGTTAATTTTACGTAATGTATATTTTTCTCACAATAAATAAACCAAAACACCTCCCACAAAGGTAGTAGTATTATGACCTCCACTTTACAAAAGGAAAATGAAGCCCAAGGAGGTTAAATAACTTGCCCAAGGTCACGCCAGCTCTCAGGGACAGAGTAGATTTGAACACTCCCGTCATCAAGCCTCCAGGCACCTGAAGTCAGGGTTGTAGGCCGTAGGGAGGAGCATAGGAGCAGCTGGAAACCCACAGGGCAACAAAGCAAAGGGGAGCAGAGAATCCTGCAAATGAGGCCATGGTGAAGAAGCGGGGGCAGGAGCCCAGGTGAGACTCCATGACCTCTGTCCCATCACCTTTGTGAAAAGACCCTCGACATGCTCTATCTAGTCCCAAACTCAGCCTGAGTCTGGTCCCGGTTCTGCCTCTTATTAGCTGTGTGACTCATCCAGAAAACGAGGGAATCCCTTCACCTCTGACAGCCTGACGAATCAACAGTGCTTTGCCCAGATCCTCCACCAGGGTCCCCCAAACCCACCATGTGAAGTCTCGCCTCTAGGCTGATGCTCACAATCTCTCCACCCCCTTGCCTGGAGCACTGCTATGGTTTAAATATTAGTCCCCTCCAAAATTCATGTTGAAATGGTTTAAATATTAGTCCCCTCCAAAATTCATGTTGAAATGTAATCCCCCACGTGGCAGTATTGACAGGTGGGCCTTTAAGGAGTGATATGGCCCTGAGGGCACTGCCTTCACGATGGATTAATCCACTCAGGGATGAATGGGCTAACAGAGCGCAGGAGTGGGACTGGGGGCTGTCTCAGAGGAAGAAAAGGCCTGAACAAGCACACTCGGCCCCCTCGCCACGGGATGCCTGCACCACCTCGGGACTCTGCAGAGTCCCCTCCAGCACGAAGGCCCTCACAGATGCAGCCCCTCAACCTTGGACTTCCCAGCCTCTGTAACTGTAAGGAATAAACTCCTTCTTTATAAATTACCCAGTTTCAGGTATTCTGTTATCAACAACAGAAAACAGACCAAGACAAGCACCCACCCTCAGCTCTGCTTCCTTCAGGAAAACTCCCAAGATAAATCTGGTTAATATCGGCTGTGGACAACCCCAGTGTCTGCTTGGGTGGCTAACTGTCCAGAGAAGTTTTTCCTGCCCCTCTCATTAGACCATGAAGTTGTGGAGAGCAGAGACCACACGGCCTCAGCCCGGCCTGCCCAGTGGGGGGTGGTCACTTAATGAGAACTGACGGGCTGCTAATAGGATGGCCCACCTGGGACACAGGAGGGGAGAAGCAGAGAGAGGCAGGGAAAAGAGGCAGGAAGACTCGGGAAAGTCAAGAGCAACCTCAGGAAGGTGAGAAGCATAGGAGGCAGAAAGGGATGAATGCAGAGGGAACCCCAGAGCCAGCCACAGCCCTCCAGAGAGCAGGAGGCGGGACGCCAGCCCACCCGGCCAGCACTGAGTGTGAGGAGCGGGGAAGGCGGGGAGCAGGCAGAAGGGGGCGAGAAGTTGTTCGAATCCCACCACCTGCACGCTAGGCTAGGCCGACTGTGAGCCTGGCCAAAGGAGGTCAGCGCGGCCAGCGTTGGCTGTGCCGGGGGAGGGTCACACAGTGACAGGGCAGAAATGAAAGCGGCCGTGAGCAGGAGAAGGCAAGCACCCCGGGCTCGGGAGCCGGCCCAGGAGGGTAAGAGGTGCTCAAGGGGAGGGCCGGAGCCAACAAGCGTGGGAGACTCAGCTCAGAAATAGCAGGTGTTAATCTGCCGTGCTGCTTTGCATGTCATCTGCATGTCTGCCTGGCCTTGGTCAGCGTGTCCTATGCTGAATGTGCCGTGGGCGGAGCTCGGAGCAGGCCTAACCCCTGTCCTCAAACAGCTAAGGCCAGGTCCCCAGGTCGGGAATCATCCTCTTAGCCCCACCCCGTACCCCACCGGGCCGGCCCACTTGGAAAGGGGCTGGTGGCCTTTGGATGCAGGGAAGTGAGGGGGGAGAAAAGACCAGAGCTCTGGGGATGCTAGAAGCAGCTGGGGGCTCAGAATGGGGCTGGGGTACACAGAGGATGGGAACCGCAGATCCCCCAAGGGAAGATGAGAAGACAGGAGGGGAGCAGCCACGGTGAGCTGAGGTCTGAGTCAGCTCTCAGCTCGGCCTCCCATTCCGCCTCCCAGAGGGCCCATCCCACACACTGGGGGTGAGCTCAGAGCTATCTATAGCTGCCAGCCGGGCTGGTCAGCGCCGCCTGCTGAGAGCCCTCCATCAGTCCCCATGCAGTCCTGCCTTGGCTCGGCCCCCCGCGACTGGTAAGAAGAGACGGGGTGAGCGGGTGTCTGGATCCCAGCAGAACCTATTCTCATGCAGGACAGGTGCTGTGGGGGCTGGGCGGTTGTCAGAGCCTGCAGTACAGCCTCCAGGGCCCTGCCCAGGGCCTGACCCACCTGGAGCCAGGGCCAGGCAGTGAAGGAGCAAGGCCATTCAGCTGACAGAGGAACGCCAAGCTCGGAGGCAGGAGAACTGGGTTAAAGCCCCACTCTCCACTTCCAACTTGAGAGACTGGGAGAAACTCTCGGCTTCCCTGAATTTCCATTTCTGCATCTGCAAGCAGAGGTGCCATTCCTCCCTCCTTGAAGGGACCCTTGAAAGGACCGAAAGATCACGGATGCCCAGGATGCTGGGAGCGCTGACGTGTTATGAAGCACAGTGAAGCAGCACCTCTGCCCCTCCTCACTCTTCCTCCAGGCCCTCCCGAGCGTCCCCATCCCATGTCCCTCCCTGGGTCTCAGCACAGGGGAGGAGCAGCATCCAAGATGCCAACATGGCCAGGACAGTTTGCCAAACCATTTTCAGTCTGCTTCCCTGAGTCAGTGGCTTCCCTCCTGCCAAAGAGAATTCCAACCCAAGTCCTGCCAGAGATCCACAGCCTGGCGCTTCCCCAGGCTTGGTCACGGTCTCTTAACCCCAGTATCTTTATATGTGAAGCAGGGACAGAAACATCTACCTACAACAACTAAATAAAACTAAGCATCCACCCAAATGTCCATCGGCAGATGAACGGATAAACAGAATGTGGTCTATACAAGGGAATATTACTCAGCCTTAAAAAGGAAGGAAACTCTGACCTAGGTTACAATACAGATAAACGTTGAGGACCTTGTGTTAAGTGAAATTAGCCAGTCACAAAACGGCAAATGTTGTATGATTCCACTTATATGAGGTAACTAAAGGAGTCAGACCCATAAAGACAGAAAGCAGAACGGCAGTTGCCAGGGCTGGAGGGCGGGGAGGATGGCGAGAATGGGGAATTATTGTCTAAAAGGTAAAGAATTTCACTCTGAAATGAAATATTTCTGGCGATGGGTGGTAGTAATGGCTGTAAATCAATGTGAATATATTTAATGCCATCAAATTATAAACTGAAAAACTATAATGATTAAAACGGAAAATGTTATGTATTTTTTAACACACACACACACACCCCCAAAAAGCAAGTCCTCAAAGCCCTTGGTCCCCAGGGGTGCTCAATTCCACAAATGTCTGTTGATTTAGTGCATTCTGGCATCTCCACGGGGCCCTCCCAGACACCCACAGCGCCCTCCGCCCTTGCCCCTTGCTGGATGCCTCATGCACACTTTCGTTTTCCGGCCCACCTCTGCCTCTAAAGCACACAGACCTGCCCTGTGAAGGGTCCAGGACATACACCACAGCTCCCCAGCCAAGCCACCTGCCCTTCCCTACACTCCCCCTGCCCTTTCTCATCTCACACCTAAGCTACAATCTATACCCATCCCCTCCTCCACCAAAGCAGAGGAAAGAGCCTGGGGGTGCCAGAGGCTGCGTCCCTCCTGGCTAAATGGCAACAACCTCTGCAAAGCACCCAACACCACACCAGGCACCCCCAGGTGCTCCACACACAGCTGCCTCCCCCATGACGCTTCCCCAGGTGCTAAAAGTAAGAAGCAAAACTTCACAAGTAGAAGTGGAAGGGACTTCACAGGAGTTCTGGCCAGTAAATATTTCAGGGGTTAGTTTCCCAGTGTCTTCCTTAAATGTATCCAGGTCACTCTTCTTCATCCCATTCTCCTGTCTGCTAGCTGCAATGTAACTCCTGGAGCTGAAGCAGCTGCTTGGGCCTTAAGGGAACATTCACAATGGAAGGCATGCTCATGAGCCACAAGACGGAAGCATCCTGGGTCCCTGAGAGCTTCGTGGAGCAGAGCTGCCACACCTTCCCTGGACTACCTACCCTCCAGACATTTATAGGAGAGAGAAGGAAATTTCCCTTATATAAGCCACTGTTATTTGGGATCTGTTAAAGACAAATTTTATCTTAACTGCCACAAACACATTCAAGTATTTTATTTAGAAATACAGATGCAAGGCCGGGCATGGTGGCTCACACCTGTAAAATCAGCCGGGCGTGGTGGCGCACGCCTGAAGACCCAACTACTCGGGAGGGTGAAGCAGAAGAATCACTTTAACCCACGGGGCGGAGGCTGCAGTGAGCCGAGATTGCTCCACTGCACTCCAGCCTGGGCGACAGAGCAAGACTCTGTCTCAAAAAAAAAAAGAAAGAAAGAAAGAAAGGAAAGAAAAGCCGGGTGCAGTGGCTCACACCTGTAATCCCATCACTTTGGGAGGCCAAGGTGGGCGGATCACCTGAGGTCTGGAGTTCAAGACCAGCCTGACCAACATGGAAAAACACTGTCTCTACTAAAAATACAAAATTAGCCAGGAGTGGTGGCACATGCCTGTAATCCAAGCTTACTCGGCAGGCTGAGGTGGGAGAATCGCTTGAACCCGGGAGGCAGAGGTAGCGTTGAGCTGAGATTGCGCCCATTGCACTCTAGCCTGGGCAACAAGAGTGAAACTCCATCTCAAAAAAAAAAAAAAGAGAGAGAAAGAAAAGAAAAAGGAAAAAATAAGCAACCATCAGAGCAAGAAGTGGTCAAAGCAGGGACAGTCTGGAGGGCCGACCCAGAAAGTAAGGGCGACCCTGGGGAAGCTGAGCCAAGCAACAATGGTGGGGGTGGCACCAGCGTTGGGTGTGGGGGAGAAATGAATGGAAACCCGTGGGGGTGGGCAGCTGGTCTGGGGCCATCCTGTTGGAAGCCAGGCAGGGGCCCCGTTGTCACTGACTTCAGCCATTTAGAGACCCACTCAGGGCTCTCACTCCTGCCCCAAGACCACCGTTTTGAGCTAGGATTCCTAGAGGACTTTCCAACAGGAACAGAAGCCTGATCTGGGCCTTCCAACAGCCATTCCGTTTTTATTCATTTCTTTTTTTTTTTTTTTTTTTGAGACAGGGCCTCACTCTGGCACCCAGGCAGGAGTGCAACAGTGCAATCATGGCTCAATGCAGCCTTGACCTCTTGGCCTCAAGAGATCTTTCTGCCTCAGCCTCCCCAGTAGCTGGGACTACAGGCTAGCACCACCAAACCCGGGTAATTTTTTTTATTTTTACTAGAGATGGTGTCTCGCTTTGTTGCCCAGGCTGGTTTCAAACTGCTGGCCTCAAGTGATCCTCCCACCTTGGCCTCCCAAAGTGCTGGAATCACAGGCTTGAGTGAGCCACCATGACCAGCCCCTGCTTCATTTTTCCAGATGCCCCCTCTTCCATCCAAAAGTCATCGTGGCCCCATGCCAACTGCTTGGTCCTTCCCATGCAGCGCTGAACAGTTTCAGCTGTGTTCTGCAACCCCAGCCACTCACAAAGATCAAGCCGTTTCTGGTGACCCTCTGCTGGGTTGGCGGGGGGGGGGCCTTTCCTAGGGGAGTGGTCTCCAGCACTCTGCCTCTCCTAGGAGCTCTCCAGGCTGTCTTGCAGAGCAGATATCTGTGAGCTCACATTACCCTCACCCCAGATGACAGGCTGGGACTAGACCCGTCTAACCCACACCAGGCACACAGAAGGCTCGGCATCTGTTTGTTGAATGAATGAGTGAGTGAATGAAGAGGGGATGAGTGAGCATCCTTCACAGCCAAGGTGGGCAGCCTGCTGGTCAGGCACCTGCTGGGGTACAGCTTGTGGGGTGCTCCCCACCTGCTCTGGGGGGACGTTCTACCCCACCCAGACTTGCCCTTTGCAAGATTCCCACTCCCACCTCTGCTCACCGCCAGGGGCCCCACCCTCCACACCCCCTCACAGGCTTCTCCTCAGATGCCCCCATCCCTTGGGAGCCCAGGAAGGAAGAAAGCAGTGTCCACCCGACAAAGCCCCAACTGGTCATCCCCTTCCGTGGCCCGGCAGGAACCCCAAGGTTCTGGTGTCGGCCCCTTGCCTCAGCCTCAGGTACAGGGCTGAACCCGACGGGCTCCTTACCATACATCTTGCCCTCGTCCGACAGGATGATTTTGCGCCTGCCACAGGGCGGGTAGATGGCGAGGGCCTCCTGGAAACTCTGCTCAATGTCCGGGCTCCACACGCCCTCTGCGTCATTGTCGATGGGCTTGTCCAGTGCCTGACTGCCCCCAGAGACATTGCTCCCCTCAGGGGAGGTGGGAGAGCTCCACTCGTTGGAGGTAATGGTGCCGGCCGTGCCCTCCAAGGCTCCGCTTGGAGGAGCGCCCGTTGGACCTGTGGGGACAGGAACCACAGCCCCGGTGAGCGGTGGAAGAACTGCGTGGGCCATGGGATGAAGGCACTCCGGGGAGTGCCAGAGCCCGAATCAGTTGCTCAGGAAGCAAAGCGTGAAGGGAAAGATCTGTGAGAATCAGGCCTGGGGGCTTGAACAGGTCACTTCCCCTCTGGAGAGCTCGTCTTCCCATCTGTCGAATGAGCACAATGACCTAGGCACTCCCTGATATCAAGGAACCCAGACAAGGGCTGAAAAGTAGGAGACAAGGATGCAGTGCCGGGGCTGCACTGACATCAAATCGACCCTGGGCAAAAAGCACGCAAAATCCTGGGTACTGTTGGTGGGAATGCAAAATGGTGCAGGCCGGGCGCTGTGGCTCACGCCTGTAATCCCAGCACTCTGGGAGGCTGAGGCAGGCAGATCACTTGAGGTCAGGAACTCGAGACCAGCCTGGCCAACATGGTGAAACCCCATTTCTACTAAAAATACAAAAATCAGCCAGGTGTGGTGGCGGGCACCTGTAATCGCAGCTACTCGGGAGGCTCAGGCAGGAGAATCGCTCGAATCCGAGAAGCAGAGGTTGCAGTGAGCCGAGATCCCGCCACTACACTCCAGACTGGGTGACAGAGCAAGACCATATGACCCAATATCTGGGTATATACCCAAACAAACTGAAAGCAGGGTCTCAAAGATATATGTGTACACTCATGCTCGCGGCAGCATTATTCACAAGAGTCAAAAGTAGAAGCAAACCAAGTGTCCATCAATGGATGAATGGATGAACAAAATGTGGTGTATACCTACAGTGAAATAGGAGCTTTAAAAAGGAAGGCAACCGGGACACGTGCTGCAGCACAGACGGACCTTTAGGACATTATGCTGAGTGAAACACGCCAGTTACAGAACAACCCAAACACTGCATGATTCCGCTGACGAGGTACCTAAGCAGTCACATTAGGCCAGGCACAGTGGCTCATGCCTATACTCCCAGCACTTTGGGAGCCTGAGGCAGGAGGATCCCTTGAGCCCAGGAGTTTCAGACCAGTCTAGGCAATATAGGGAGACCCCATCTCTACAAAAAATTAATTAAAAAAAAATTAGCCAGGTGTGCTGGCTCGCACCTATAGTCCCAGCTACTCTGGAGGGTGAGGGCAGAGAATCACTTGAGCCTGGGAAGTCAAGGCTGCAGTGAGCCATGATTGCGCCACTGCACTCCAGCCTGGGTGACAGAGCAAGGCTCTGTCTCAAAATAAATGAACACAATAAAATAAAAATAGTCGGCAGGGTGCAGAGGCTCACACCTGTAATCCCAGCACTTAGGGAGGCTGAGGCAGGAGGATCATTTGAGTCCAGGAGTTAGCAAGACTTCATCTCTACTAAAAATTTAAAAAAAAAATTTTTTTTAAGTGGTCAAATAGAAACAGAGAGTAGAATGGTGGTTACCAGGAGCTCGTGGGAGAAAGATACAGAGTTGTGACTTGACAGGTACAGAGTTTCGGTTTTGCACGATGAAGAAGTTCTGGAGATCTGCTGCGCAGCATTGTGAATATACTTAACACTACCAACCTGGATACTTCAAGAGGGTTAGGATGGTACATTTTGTGGTCTTTTTTACGACAACGAAAAATTTTTAAAAATGCATATACAATATAATGTAGGTCACTATTCTCCTGTTCCCTTCCCGACTCAGGCTCTTTCTAAAAGAAACAGTCTGGGCAGCTCCTCACACACTGGAGCAACGGCAGGATTGACTTTCTGGTGCCTCTGGAGGCTCATGGTCACAACCCCACCTTCCCCTAACATGAGACAAATCCAGTGACCTCTTGGCTCCAACCATCCAAGCTGTAAGCTTCCAAACATAGTTCTCAGGGGTTTGTGAAGGAGCAGGACATACCAGTAATCTCAAGGCAGTTTTTGGGTTATGAGTACCAGCTGGGAATCACGTACCTCCCACAGCCCTCCCAGAGCCCCCAACTTCTCCCCATCCCAGCCACTGAGTCCACTTGTAAAGGAGGACCTCATCCCATCACACACATTGCCCATCCCTTCTCCCCCACTAGTCTTGAGGAGCAACGCAGTCCAGCAGCCCAAACCCAGGCTGGGGGTCTAAACCCCGGAGTTCGACCACTTCCACCTCGGATCCTCTGAAGTGGGACCTCCCAGAGCATTCCTCGCTTATCATTCCCCTCCATACCCTCAAACCCCTCATCTCCCACCCATGGCCTGTGAGAAGGACAATTTCCTTCACAGAGAGGCACTGTGAGGGAGGGGGTGAGGATCTAGGGAAGGGAGGGGCTAAGTGTGGGAGGCACATCCCAGGAGGAGAGGTCAAAAAGAGCTTGGCAAAGCAGCTGGCACAGACATGCAGTGGGAAAAAGGTTACAGCCACTGACACGTAAAGCAGGAACCGGCTGGGCACAGTGGCTCATGCCTGTAATCACAGCACTTTGGGAGGCCAAGGCGGGTGGATCCCCTGAGGTCAGGAGTTCGAGACCACCCTGGCCAACATGGCAAAACCCCGCCTCTACTAAAAATAAAAAAATTAGCTGGGCTTGCTGGCGGGTGCCTGTAATCCCAGCTACTCAGGAGGCTGAGGCCAGAGAATCACTTGAACCCGGGAGGCAGAGGTTGCAGTGGGCCAAGATGGTGCCACTACACTCCAGCCTGGGCGACAGAACGAGACTCCGCCTCAAAAAAAAAAAAAAAAAAAAAAAAAAAAGCAGGAACCCCCCCCCCCGCCCCCGCCCGACCCCTGCCATCAGGAAACCTAAGCCAGCTCCTTCAGCTTGCTGAAAAGGGCACTGAGGCCCAGAGCCCTAAGGACACGCCCAAGGTCACACAGTGAGGCCAAGGTGCAGGTCAAGGTCTTGTTCTCAGCCCTTCAGAGTCACTGGCCTTTTTAGTGTAACAAGTGTCGCCTGTTGTCTCTGTGGCTGTTAAAGTAAGTTTTCATGAGAGTTTGGGGGCAGAGTCGCTTTATCGGGAATAAACTAGCTTATTCCCTTACCAGAAATTCTGGTCTTGATTCTATCCTGAACATGAAAACATTTTTCCATACTTCCAAAACAAACTTCTTTTTTTCTGTCGGGGGACGGAGTCTTGCTCTTTCACTCAGGCTGGTGGGCAGTGGTGCAATCTCGGCTCACTGTAACCTCCGCCTCCCAAGTTCAAGCAATTCTCCCACCTCAGCCTACTGAGTAGCTGGGATTACAGGCACACATCACCACACCCAGCTGATTTTTGTATTTTTAGTAGAGACGGGGTTTCGCCACGTTGGCCAGGCTGGTCTCAACTTCCTGACCTCAGGTGATCCATCCACCTCGGCCTCCCAAAGTGCTGAAATCACAGGCGTGAGCCATCATGTCCAGCCCAAAACAAACTACTTAAAAGAGCTGCCAACTTTAATTTCTGGCAATATAGTAGATAAGATGATTTTAAACTCTCACTCTATACATAAATTTAGAAACGACTGAGCAAAGCTCCCTTAAGTAATGAGGAAGCTGGTTTTTTATTTTTCATCACTTTAAATTTTTATATTTTTTTATTTTTTAGAGACAGGGTCTTGCTCTGTTGCCCAGGCTGAAGTGCACTGGAAGATCATAGCTTAGTACAGCACTAAACTCATGGGCTCAAGAGATCCTCCTGCCTCAACCTCCTGAGTAGCTGGGACTCTAGTCACACACCACCATGCCCGGCTAATTATTTATTTACTGTAGAGATTATGTATTTACTGTAGAGGTCTCACTACGTTGCCTAGGCTGGTCTTGAACTTCCAGCCTCAAGCAATTCTCCCTCCTTGGCCTCCCATGGAGTGAGCCACCATGCCCGGCCACAACTGGGTTTTGTTTTGTTTTGTTTTGTTTTGTTTTTGAGATGGAGTCTCGCTCTGTTGCCAGGCTGGAGTGCAGTGGCACAATCCCAGCTCACTGCAACCTCTGCCTCCCGGGTTCAAGCGATTCTCCTGCCTCAGCCTCCCAAGTAGCTGGGACTACAGGCGTGCGCCACTACGCCCCGCTAATTTCTGTACTTTTAATAGAGACGGGGTTTCACCATGTTGGCCAGGATGGTCTTGATCACTTGACCTTGTGATCCGCCCGCCTCAGCCTCCCAAAGTGCTGGGATGACAGGCATGTGCCACCGCGTCCGGCCACAACCGGGTTTTAATGGCTGCTCAGAGATGAGACCTTAGACCTGAGAGATGCAGAGAAGCTGAAACTGGGAACTATACCTAAATCCTCAGAGAACCAGTAGAACACTGACAAAATATGACAGCGAAGATTCTCTGGGCCAGGCGAAGCAGCTCATGCCTGTAATCCCAGTACTTTGGGAGCCCGAGGCAGATGGATCACTTGAGGTCAGCTGTTCAAGACCAGTCCGGCCAACATGGCAAAACCTCATCTCTACTAAAAATACACAAATTAGCTTGGCATGGTGGCACACGCCTGTAATCCCAGCCACTCGGGAGGCTGAAGCAAGAGAATGACTTGTACCTGGGAGGCAGAGTTGCAGTGAGCTGAGATCACGCCACTGCACTCCAGCCTAGGCAAGAGACTCCATCTCAAAAAAAAAAAAAAAATTCTCTGTCTTAGCTTAAATTCTAGATATAAAAAATAATTCTTAAAAAAAAGAATTTGTAACCAAGGGCCTACCCTTTAATGGATTTGAAATCTGAATTTTATATCACTTAGTAACTTCTAGCCAATTCTTAAAAATAAACAGTGGTCCCAGGCTGAAAATCTCTGAAGAGATTATGTTTAAATGACTATTGACCTAAATAAGGAATTGTAAATATGGGAAAGAACAAGATATTATCAAAACTACAAAGTAGGCTGGAAAAAGAACTACATCAAACATTTAAAAATAAACATTGTAGTCATTGAAATTAAAAACTCAATGGTTGGGATTAACAACTTAGATAAAGCTAGATAAAGAAGTAACAATCTGGAAGACAGAGCTGAGGAAATTACCCAGATGTATTTTTTAAATGACAGTAAAGAGCAAGGAGAACAGAATAAGGCAATCAGAATTCCAGAAAAAGAGAACATAGAAAATAAATAAAGTAGAGCAACATTTGAAGAGATAACAGCAGGCAATTTTCCAGATTAATAGAAGAGATGACTCCAATAATTCAGGAACCATGCTGAATCCTAACCAGGATACATTCAAATAAAAGGAACACATAACGTAGGGACACTGCAGAATACCCAAAACAGAGATCTTAAAAGCACGGAGAGGGAAAAAGGGCAGATTATCTAGAAAGGAAGGACTATTTAACTGATATTGAATTTCTTGGTCTGGTGTGATGGGTCATGCCTGTAATCCCAGCACTTTGGGAGGCCAAGGCAGGTGGATCGCTTGAGGCCAGGAGTTTGAGACCAGTCTGGGCAACATAGTGAGACCCCTGTCTCTACTAAAAATACAAAAATTAGCTGGGCGTGGGTGGTGGGCGCCTGTCATCCCAGCTACTTGGGAGGCTGAGGCATGAGAATCACTTGAACCCAGGAGGTAGAGGTTGCGGTGAGCCCATATTGCACCATTGCACTCCAGCCTGGGCGACAGAAGGAGATTCTGTCTCAAAAACAATAATAACAACAAACTGATAGCAAACTTCGTAACAGTAACACTAGAAGACTCAATATAACATCACCAAATTGTTAAAAGAAACTATCTGTTAATCTTGAATTTAAAACCCAAACAAAAAATCATTCAAGAGTGAAGATTAAATAGAGGCATTTTTAGACAAAAATAATAGAGAATTTACCAATCAAAGAGCCTCACTGAGAAAAACAGGGCTGGGCATGGTGGCTCATACCTATAATCTCAGCACTTTGGGAGGCCGAGAGGCAGGAGGGTTGCTTGAAGCCAGGAGATCCCACAGGGTGGGGGCTCGGTTCCCCAGGACTGCCTCCCGACTTCCCATGCCAATCCCATGCCCTGGGTTGTTTTACCTGTGCTTCTGACCCACCAGCTATAGGTGGGGTTCCTCGAATCCTCTCCTGAGGATCAATTAACCTGCCATAGTAGCTCACAGAACTCAGAGAAACACCATCTACCTTTACCAGCTTATTCTAAAGGATCTCACAAAGGATAGAGACACATAGGGCAAGGCACGTGGGACGGTTCGAGAAGCTTCCATGTTCTCTCCTGGGTACGCCACCCTTCAGGTCCCTCCACCTGTTCAGCTTTCTGGAAGCTCCTCAAACACAGTCCTTCTAGGTGTCTATGGTGGCTTCATTACATAGGCATGACTGATTAAACCATTGGCCACTGGTGATCAACTTGACCTTCAGCCCCTCTTGCCTCCCTGAGGTTGGAGGGTGTGGCTGCAAGTTCCACCCCTCTAATCCTGCCCTTTGTCTTTCTGGAGTCTGGTCCCATCCTGAAGCTACCTAGGGACTGCAAGCCCTAAATCGACTCATTAGCATACAAAAAGACACATCGTTTTGAAGATTGCAAGGATTTTAGGAGTTGTATGGCAGGAAACTGAATGAAGTCCCAATATATCTTTTTTTTTTTTTTTTGAGCTTTTTTTTGCCCAGGCTGGAGTGCAGTGGCGCAATCTCGGCTCACTGCAACCTCTGCCTCCCAGGTTCAAGCGATTCTCCTGCCTCAGCCTCCCGAGTAGCTGGGATTATAGGCACCCGCCACCTCACCCGGCTAATTTTTGCATTTGTATTTTTAGTAGGGACGGGGTTTCGCCATGTTGGCCAGGCTGGTCTGGAACTCCTGACCTCAGGTGATCCACCCTCCTCAGCCTCCCAAAGTGCTGGGATTACAGACCTGAACCACCGTGCCAGACCCCTAGTATGTATTTGACAGTGTTACAATACCTAAACAAATGGAGAGAAACTGTGTTCATGAATGGGAAAACAATATTATGAAGATGTTGAATCTCTCCAAATAAATAATAAATTCAATGAAATTGTGATTTTTTATTTTATTTTATTTTGTTTTTGTTTTTTTGAGATGGAGTCTTGTTCTGTTACCCAGGCTGGAGTGCAGTGGCATGATCTCAGCTCACTGCAACCTCCACCTCCCAGGCTCAAGTGATTCTCCTGCCTCAGCCTCCCAAGTAGCTGGGATTACAGGCACGTGCCACCATCACGCCTGGCTAATTTTTATATTTTTAGTAGAGACAGGGTTTCACCATGTTGGCCAGGCTGGTCTTGAACTCCTGACCTCAAGTGATCCTCCTCCTCAGCCTCCCAAAGTGCTGGGATTACAGGTGTGAGCCACCGTGCCCGGCCCTGAAATTGTGATTTTAAAAAATTCCACACAGTTTTCCACAAAGCTTAACAAGCTGATTCCCGGCTGGGCACGGTGGCTCAGGCCTGTAATCCTAGCACTTTGGGAGGCCGAGGCGGGCGGATCACGAGGTCAGGAGATCGAGACCACGGTGAAACCCCGTCTCTACTAAAAATACAAAACTTTAGCTGGGCGCAGTGGCGGGCGCCTGTAGTCCCAGCTACTCGGGAGGCTGAGTCAGGAGAATGGCGTGAACCCGGGAGGCGGAGCTTGCAGTGAGCTGAGATCGCGCCACTGCAGTCCCACCTGGGTGAAAGAGTGAGACTCCGTCTCAAAAAAACAAAACAAAAAAAAACAAAACAAAACAAAAAAACAAGCTGATTCTGAAAACACATGGAAGAAGCAGGAGGAGTCTGTAGTCTTCCAAGTCGGCTCCAGGCTTCCTTTCTCCATATTCCCTGGGCTCCATATTTCACCAGACTCATTCTATAAAGATGTGTCCCTGGGTTCTGACCTGACCTCTTCTTTTTAAACCCTAAACAGACTCCTGGGGGGATCCCCACCCAAGGCTTGCATTCCCACTCTATTGGTTTAATCCCCAAATCTGTGTATCTTTCCTGAGGTGAAGGTCCTCACAGAAACTGCCTACCAGGCATCTCTAATCAATCTCCAGAGCTCCTCAAACTCAACATGCCCAAAACCAAGTGTTCAGCTTGTCCCCAAATCCTGTTCCACCTCCTCGGCTCTGTCTCAGGAAATGAACCACTATCCACACAGAGACCAGAAAGCTAGGAACGCAGTCATGCACTGCATAACAAAATTTCAGTCAGTCCCAAACGTTCATTCAAAGGGGGTCCCATAAGATGATAATGGAGCTGAAAACTTCCTATTGCCTAGTGATGTCAGAGCCACCCTACCATGGCAGCGCCACACATTCCTCACGTATCTGGTGACACTGGTGTAAAACAAACCTACTGTGCTTCCTGTTGTGTAAAAGTCTAGCACACACAATTATGTACAGTACACAATCCTTGACAATAAACGACTGTGTTACTGGTTAACTATTTACTATACTATACTTTTTATCGTCTTTTTTTATTATATCTATTTTTTTTAATTTTTTTTTATTTTTTGAGACAGAGTCTCATTCTGTCACCCAGGCTGGAGTGCAGTGGTGCAGTTTCAACTCACTGCACCTTCTGCATCCTGAGTTCAAGCGATTCTCGTGACTCGGCCTCCCGAGTAGCTGGGATTACAGGCACGTACCACCACGCCCGGCTAATTTTTTTGTATTTTTGGTGGAGACGGGGTTTCACCATGTTGGCCAGGCTGGTCTCGAACTCCTGACCTCTGGTGATTGGCCCGTCTCAACCTCCCAAAGGACTGGGATTGCAGGCGTGAGCCACCGCGCCCAGCGTTTATCATCATTTTAGAATGTACTCCTTCTACTTGTAAAAAAAAAATTACTGTAAAACAGCCTCAGGCAGGCCCTTCAGGAGGCATTCCAGAAAAAGACACTGTTAACCTGGGAGATGATATCTCCATGCGAGTTACTGCCCCAAACGCTTTCCAGTGGGGCAGGACATGCAGGTGGAAGACAGTGATACTGACGACCCTGACGCTGTGCAGGCCTAATGTGTGCGTTTGTCTCTGTTTTTATTATTTTTTTTTAGTTTTTATTTTTTTGAGATGGAGTGTTGCTCTTGTTCCCCAGGCTGGAATGCAGTGACGCGATCTCAGCTCACTGCAATCTCTGCCTCCCGGGTTCAAGCGATTCTCCGCCTCAGCCTCCCAAGTAGCTGGGATTACAGGCAACCGCCGCCACGCCTGGCTAATTTTTTGTATTTTTTTAGTAGAGACAGGGTTTCGCCCTGTTGGCCAGGCTGGTCTTGAACTCCTGACCTCGTGATCCACCCGCCTTGGCCTCCCAAAGTGCTGGGATTACAGGCGTGAGCCACCACGCCCGGCTGGTATGTCTCTGTTTTTAACGACAAAGTTAAAAAGTAAAAAAACAGGTGAGGTAGGTGGATCACGAGGTCAGGAGCTCGAGGCCACCCTGGCCAATATGCTGAAACCCCCGTCTCTACTAAAAATACAAAAATTAGCCAGGCATGATGGTGCGCACCTATAATCCCAGCTACTAGGGAGGCTGAGGCAGGAGAATCGCTTAAACCCGGGAGGCGGAGGTTGCAGTGAGCCGAGATCATGCCACTACACTCCAGCCTGGGGGACAGAATGAGACTCTGTCTCAAAAAAAAAAAAAAAAAAAAGATTTTGTAAACAGAAGAAGGCTTATAGAATAAAGATATAAATTAAGAAAATATTTTTGTACAGCTGTACAACGTGTTTGCGTTTTTGAGTTTTGTTTTTCGTTTTTTTTTTTTTTGAGACAGAGTCTCGCTCTGTCACCCAGGCTGGAGTGCAGTGGCGCAATCTCGGCTCGCTGCAAGCTCCACCTCCCGAGCTCATGCCATTCTCCTGCCTCAGCCTCCTGAGCAGCTGGGACTACAGGTGCCTGCCACCACGAATGGCTAGTTTTTTTGTATTTTTAGTAGAGACAGGGTTTCACCATGTTAGCCAGGATGGTCTCGACCTCCTGACCTCGTGATCCGCCCGCCTTGGCCTCCCAAAGTGCTGGGATTACAGGCGTGAGGTGTTTGCGTTTTAAAGTGTTATTATAAAAGAATCAAAAAATTAAGAAGTTTATAAAGTAAAAAAGTTACAGAAAGCCAAGTTAATATATTCTTGAAGAAAAATCATTTTAAAGACATTTAGCGTAGCCTAAGTATCTGTTTTTATAAAGTCTACAGTAGTATCAGTAATGTCCTAGTGTAGAGTAGTGTACAGTCAAGCCTACAGTAGCATACATTCACTCACCATTCACTCACTGACTCACCCAGAGCAGCTTCCAGTCCTGCAAGCTCCATTCATGGTGTACCCCATACAGGTGTGCCATTTGTTATCTTTTATATTTTATTTTCACTGTACCTTTTCTCTGTTTAGGAATGTTGAGATATACAAATACTAACACTTAGAGTTACCACTGTGTTATAGTTGCCTATAGAACTAAGTATAGTCACATGCTGTACAGATTTATAGCCCAGAAGCAATAGGTTGTACCACACAGCCTGGGTGTGTCGTAGGCTATACCACCTAGGTTTGTGTAAGGACGCTCTATTATGGTTGCACAAGGATGAAATCACCAAGAGACACATTTCTCAGGAGGCATCCCCTTCGTGAAGCAGCACATGACTGTTTTGACTTTTCCCTCTTATTAATATCTCCCACATCTAACTAATGACTACATCCTGTCTTTCTGTCGCCTACATGTCTCCTGAATCTACTCTATCTCACAGCCCTAATCCAAGCTTCCAGCGATGCACATCTGGATGACCTGGTGCAACCCCATTCAGGCTCCATAATCTCTTCACCCCAGCCAGAGGGATTTTTCTAAAATGCAAACCTGATCACATGATTCCGTTACCTAAAAATTTTCAATGCCTTTTCTTTGTTCTTAAGATAACACTACACACTCCATGATGGGATTTTCTAGCGCTTGCATCTGCTGATCCCTGGTCTCCGGCCATACCTTCCGCACACAGGCACCACCCTCTGTAGTTCCTTCTTTGAACCCACCTCCAAGCCCCAAACTCAGCCATCCAAATCAACCTCCAACATGCTAGGCTCTTTCTCCACTCCTGGTGGAGGTGCTGCTACCTGAAACTTCCCTTCCATTCCTTGTTCACCGGACCAACTCTTGTTCAGCCTTAAGATCCAGCTATATGTCACTCCCTCTGGGAAGATGACTCCAACCTTAGCAGATTCCTGCATTTCCATATCCAGCCCCCATCTCCCAGTAAGGACTGGTCTCCACCACACTTTAGACACCATGGGGACAGGCACAGCTGTCTTCCTCTGTAAGTCCTCAGCACGCTGCACAGAGCTGATGAACACAGAATGAACAAACGAAGGGATATTTGTTAAGTGTTATTGTGGAATAATGATTTTTCTGTGGGGAGAACAGATTGCTCTGTGCTTAGTTTTGGGAAACAAAAGAAACCTCAGGAAATGTCTGGATTTTGGCATACCAGAAAAAGAGCTTGAATTGTGCATAAATCCCTTTGGGGCTTATTTTGGAGGCTTGTAGAATGGAAGTGTGATGTATGGGAAGCAAGAGCCTGGCTTTGGTTCCAGTTCTACCACCAACTGCACGACCACAGACAAACCACCTCATTTTTCTGGGCCTCATTTTGCTCATCTGTAAAACAAGAAGGATGCCCTCACTGGGATCCAGGGTCCTTTCTGTGCTAGCAGTATCTGTGGTTCACACTCCCTCCCCAGATCCCAGAAGTCTCCAGTGGCCTCTAAAAGTACCTTGCAGACTTTCACGTGTGGCTCTGCTCAGAAGGCTGGGGAACTGATCCATCCCGGAAGGCTGCCCCACAGGAGAGATGACATAGTGAGATGTCATCTAGCGTAGGGCCTGACACAGTCAGTGCTCATAAGAGCTATTTCTTATTGTCTTCATTGTTATTAAGCCATAAACAATGCCAAGTAGAAAGTCTGAAGCCCTAATGCCTAATATTAATACTTAATTAATTAATCATTTTAATACCTGAGGCCTCTTAAGTCCTGGTTGTAGCCTAGATTTTCTTCTGGACCTGACACTAAGTACAGATGGATGCCCTGAGTCAGGTGGAGGGTGCAGTGGAGGCCAGGATGTCAGGAGACGGAAAGGAGGGCCGCCACCTCCCTTACCCCACCTGACCCCTTCTATGGTCTCTGGGCCCTGCTCCTCCTCAGAATTCCCCTTCCTTCACCCAAGCTGAGCTGGGGCCTGGTGAAGTGAGCACCATCAGTCCCTGCAGAAGTTGGGCCTAGGGCAGCCCAGCAGAACACACACCTGGGGAGAACCAAAGACTCCTAATGCCAGACCCTGCCCCACGAGTGGGGTTTTCTGAGGACCTGCACTCCATGTCCCTAGGATTGGGTCTGTCCCAGGAAAAGCAGGGCAGCAGGTCATCCAAGGCCCTGGGCCACAGGGTTTGTTACCGAAATGGAGTTGCTCCCAGCCCCACGTGTCCCTGGTGCTCCAGGTTCACAGCCGTCACTGGCGAGCTTCTCCTATCTGCCTGCGGCCCACATCCCGGGGCTGGCAGCTGCCTCCCGCCACCAGGCAAACCTCCCACGCACCGCCCTGCCCTGCGGCTCATGGAATGGGGTAAGCCAGCACCAGCCTCCTCCTCCTTCCCCAAGTGCTCCACAGTGACCCAGGAGGGCCTGCCAGGGGAGAGCCGGAGGCGGGGGACAGATGGCATCGTGGAGCTGGGCCATGCGCTGTGAACAGAAGAGTAAAAATAATCCCAGACTTGGTTCTCAGGGCCCAGCCCAGGAGCCTCTACGCTGCCTCAGCCCCAACCAAAAGCTACAGGGTAGCCCCCAGGGCAACCCCAGAAGACAGAAGGTTGCTCCATCCTAGGGCCCACAGGTGCTAATTACTCAGGAATTTCCAGAAGGATCAGGAATGTATGGGCTTTTATTAAGATCTCCCTAATACTCAGAAAAGTAAGCTCCTCCAAAAACACTTTCAGGACAGGAAGGGAATCAGGATGCTAAGTTTCAAATGGAGACGCCAAGCCTCAGGGAGGGCAAAGGACCTGCCCTGAGAAAAGGCAGAACCAGACCCCAGGCCAACCTGACGTCCTCTCCCCAGTCCGATCCATCTCACGCTCCCAGAGCCCTCCTTTCAGAGCCTTCCGCAGCCACTGTGATCCCTAAGCCCCTCACAACTCCTCCAGCCTCTAGAGCTGAGACAGAGAATTCAGAAGAAAACACCCCGATTTTGGGGGTCACTGGGCTTCATCTCTCAAAATAAGAAATGGAGAAGTCTCTTCATTTTAAGAGAAATCATCTCTTAAAATGAGACAGGGGAAAGAGGAGCAGCAGACCCCAGCCTTCTTCCAGGCGCATCCCCACTACCCTCCAGCGCCCCTGGGCTTCTCACCATCTCCTGAGCCCCAAGTCTGTTCATACTGCTTCCCTGCTTAGGGTGGGCCTCAGTACTAATTTAATTCCTGCCAACAGTCCATCAACTAACTCTTTACTTAAAGTACCTGTTCTCGGACTAAACTCTAGAGAAAAGGGTCCAGACCCTCATGGGGCTCAGACTTCAGATGGGGATGGGAGACTAGACAGACATGCAAACAGGTAAGTGCTATGGAGTGTCAGAGGCTTGGGTGGAGGTAGGTACAGGGCACAAGCGGGTGCAGTGAGAGGCCCCCTCCACCCTGAAGGGTTCCCTGAGCCCCAGTTCCCAGAGGCCCCTGAGCTGCTACACTGATTGCCTGAATGTGCTGTGCCACTCTGGCCCGTCAGTTGTCTGCTGTCTTCCACGCTAACTAAGCTTGGAAACTCAGGAGCTGGGAGACAAAGGGAGGAGGCCAGGAGACCTGGGTGGGAAAGAAGAACCTATCCTGCAGGCAGTGCCGGGTGGGCTGTGCTGCCTCCTCACACAGTGCAAGCCCCTGTGCACTGGGCAGGCGACCCTGCAGGACGGATACAGGCAGCCCAGCACTTGTGGGAGGCCTGAGTGTCAAAGAGGTGCCCAGGACACTGAGGGACACACGTTTTACTACTTTAACACTAGGAGGTGCCCGTTTCAAATGCCCACTCTGCATCAGGCACTGGGCAAAGCACTTGACTACATCTTCCTCCAGTCCTGCCCCCAGCCCCTTGAGGTAGCTGCACTGCCCCATTTGGCAGGTGAAGATGCTGAGGCTCCTAAGGTGAAGTGCTGTGTCCCAGCCCAAAGCCAGTAAGGGACAAGGCTCAGACTGTGGCTCTGAAGCCCTTCCCCACTGCAAGCTGCCTCCTGCCCATCATGATGCTGCTTTTTTTTGAGATGGAGTTTCGCTCTTGACCTCAGATATCTGCCCGCCTCGCCCTCCCAAACTGCTGGGATTACAGGCATGAGTCACCGCGCCTGGCCATGATGCTTCTTTGACCTATTTTGCCAACTTTTTTTTTTTTTAATTGAGACAGAGTCTTGCTCTGTCACCCAGGCTGGAGTACAGTGGAGCGATATGGACTCACTGCAATCTCAGCCTCCTAGGTTCAAGAGATTCTCCTGCCTCAGCCTCCTGAGTAGCTGGAATTACAGGCGTGCACCACCATGCCCAGCTAATTTTTGTTTTTTTAGTAGAGGTGGGGTTTCACCATGTTGGCCAGACTGGTCTCCAGCTCCTGTCCTCAAGTGATCCGCCCGTCTCGGCCTCCTAAAGTGCTGGGATTACAGGCATAAGCCACCACATCTGGCCTATTTTGCAAACACTTCTGTTGGCAATAGGAAGGGGGATGATCTGACTCTGCAGCACGAGGGATGCAAGTTAGATGTGCAGAGTTGGAGGGAGGGGTAGCCTGGATTGGCAGGCTAAGGGAGCTAGAGAAGTTCATCTCTGCAGACACGAAGACCTCTTGGTCTCTTTTGTTGCGTGGACCCCAGTGTTCCCACAGCCTCCAGTGAAGATCCCAGCGGAGAGAGGCAGGGTTCCCAGGGTTTGTGTGAGGAAAGAATCTCGGGGGAGAAAACTGCCCTCCAATGTATAAGTGAGGAGACTAAGGCCCTGAGAGGTGAAGTGACTTGCCAAAGACCACAAAACCTGTTAAAACTGGGACTAGAACTACATCTGAGGCCTGCACTTTTCTGCCACACAATTCCAACCTCCATGACCATCACTGGATGCCTCTCAGTGAGCACAGGAGAGGGCTTGCTCCCAGGGAGGAGAGGAACAGGCTCCCCTGCCAGAAAGATCTCTCCCTGCTGATTCTCATGCCTAACAGCTCAGCACGGGTACTTCAGTCCTTGTGCCCTTCATTCACTCACTGTTCACTGGGCGTGTACTGTACGACAGGCATTGGGCGCTGCTCTGGTAAGAATGTACCCCTCAAAGTTTGTGGGTTAAAAACTTAATCCCCAACACAAGAATGTTGGGAGATGGAGCCTTTAAGATGTGATTGGGCCTTGCTGAATGGACTAATGCTGTCATCTCAGGAGGGAAGGAGGGAGAGTCATCTATGAAGATGCAAGTACAGTCAATCCTCATTAATCACAGAATAGTCACAGATTTTGTATTTGCAAGTTTGCCAACTTGCTAAAATTTCTAACCCCCAAATCACTACTCCCAGTATTTTCACAGTCATTTGCAGACACATGCGTGCGCTGAGCAGCCACAAAGTCTCACTGCCTGACGCGCATGCTCCCAGCTGAGGTAGGCAACGTCGCACTTCGTCTACCTGGGTCACTTCTCCTGCAAGTGTCTTGTTCTGGGTCTATTTAGTGCTATGACTTCTGCACTTTTGCAGGTGGTTTTGCTGCCTCAAGTGGCCCCAAGCATAGTGCGGAAGTGCTGTCTACTGTTCCTAAGCAC
Organism: Gorilla gorilla gorilla; assembly: GCF_029281585.2. Lineage (NCBI taxonomy): Eukaryota > Metazoa > Chordata > Mammalia > Primates > Hominidae > Gorilla > Gorilla gorilla. Next base: position 18,617,449 of record NC_073234.2, on the reverse strand, counting down.
AGAATGTCAAAAGGCACCAGGATAGTCAAAAGGGGAAGCAGCCCAAATGTCCATCAATAGAGGAATGGATAAACAAAATGTGGTGCATCCAGGTAATGGAGGATGATTCAGCCTTAAAAAGGAATGAGACCGGGCGCGGTGGCTCACGCCTGTAATCCCAGCACTTTGGGAGGCCGAGGCAGGCAGATCACCTGAGGTCGGGAGCTCGAGACCAGCCTGGCCAACAAGGTGAAACCCTGTCTCTACTAAAAATACAAAAATTAGCTGGGCATGGTGGCAGACGCCTGTAATCCCAGCTACTTGGGAGGTTGAGGCACAAGAGTCGCTTGAACCGGGGAGGGGGAGGTTGCAGTGAGCTGAGATCACACTACTGCACTCCAGCCTAGGCAACAGAGTGAGACTCCATCTCCAAAACAAACAAACAAAAAAGGCATGAAATTCTGACATAGGCTACAACATGGATGAACCTTAAGGACATTGCACTAAGTGAAACAAGCCAGTCATGAAAGGACAAATCTCATGTTATTTCACTTCAACGAAGTACTGAGAATACGCAAATCCATAGAGACAGCCGAAGAGAGACTATCAGGGGCTGGGGATGGGGGAATGGGGAGTTTCATTCATAACATTAAACAATCATTGTCAGGCGCAGTGGTTCACACCTGTAATCCCAGCACTCTGGGAGGCCGAGGCAGGTGGATCACCTGAGGTCAGGAGTTCGAGACCAGCCTGGCCAACATGGTGAAACCTGTCTCTACTAAAAAATACAAAAATTAGCCGGGGGTGGTGGCGCAGGCCTATAGTCCCAGCTACTTAGGAGGCTGAGGCGCAAGAATCACTTGAACCCCAGAGGCAGCAAGCCAAGATCGCACCACTGCACTCCAGCCTGGGTAATAAAGTGAGTAAAGTGAGACTCCCTCTCAAAACAAAACAAAACAAACAAAAAAACAAAAGACAAAAAAACAGGCACTTACTGTTTAATGGGTACAGCGTTTCAGTTTCGGAAGATGAAAAGTTCTGGAGATGGAAGCAGGAGACTGCAGCACAACTGTGAATGTCCTTAATGCCACCGAACTGCACACTCGGAGTTCAAATGGCAAATTTTATGTTACATATATTTCACCAAAAAAATTGTTTAAAGCGCACCAGGAGATAGAAGACAAAAAGAAGAGGGCAGAGAAGGAAAAGAGGGACTGCAGGGGACCTGGTCCCGAAATACAGAAGCAAAGGAAAGGGCCTGGTTACACCTGGAAAAGAAAAGAGAAGGACAGGAGAGTCCCCAGGTCACAGGCAGGTGAGTCCCGAGGGATGGAAGGAAATGGATTGGTGGAGAAGGAAAGAACCCAGCAGAGAAATGGATTGGGTTGGGCTGGGCCGGGCCAGGCTGTGTACTCAGTTAGAATCACAGATCCCACTGTGATTTCGGAAGGGCCAGGGCCTGCCGGAGGCCAGAAAAGGGCCCTTCTCAGAAAACAAGACCAAGAAAACCTAGGTGTCCTGGGGCCTGAGCTCCCACCACTGGAGTGCCTTCCTCTTGCTGAGCAGTGCCCCTTCCTCTCCTGAAATGCAACAAGTTCTCGGGGAAAGGCCACGTGAAGTCCGGGACACGTTAAAGACACCTCAGAGTCCTATGACCTGAGTGAAACCTGCCTCTCACCAGCTATGCTGCACAGCTGTTCAGCAACTTACTGAACCTCCCCAAAGCTTCTGTTTCATCACCTGTCAAATGGGGATGAGCATTCCTGCCTGCAGAGCCACTGAGGATTGAGAAAAGCAAGTAAAGCCCCTGCAAGGCAATGCACGGCAGCACCTTCCCGGCCATCCTTTGGTGTGAGGCCTTCATCACACCTGGCTTCAGGACAGGATGGGGAATGGGGAGCAGGTGAGAGGAGGGGAGGCCCCACAATCCTTCCCAGGCTAAGGAGATGTTGGAACAAAAGTCAGAGAGCTGGACCCCTTGAGCAATGCCTGGTCAAGAGAGGAAAAAGAAGGGGAGGGGGAAAGGGAGAGAGCGCGCAGAAGGGGAGAAAAAGAGAGAGAGAGAGAAAGAGAAAGAGAGAGAGACGCCATGGGGCAGAGATTTAGCGTTTGGGCTCTGGACTCAGACGCCTGAGCTCAGATCCTGGCCCAGCCTCACAGGGACCTGGGAGTCCTGAGCAAGCTACTCTAATCCTCAGTGTCCTCCCAACCACTGAAGAGGCACCAGTGCAATCTCAATCTCCCCAAATAATGGCTGTGAGGATTGAATTCCATCATGTCCTTGAGACAGGAGCACAGAGCCCAGCCCAAAAAGGGGCTCCTCGCACGTGATTCACGGTCATTGCCCTGTAGTCATCATGAGGGATGATGGAGGGCAGGACGGAGAGGAAGGAGCAGGAGGCCTGCAGGCTAGCAAGAGGGGAGGTAAATTAAGTAGGTGGAGATGGCCTGGGATGCAGGCCAGCTGGGAGGAGTCTCCAGTGGGAGGGGCAGCTCAGAGAGCAACAGATGGAGATAAGATTCCTAAATGCTGCAGGCCCCAGCCCAGGCCCAACCCAAGCAGTCTCTTCCCACCCAGCCCCCAGGCCCGGGCGGCAGTGGGGTGGCGAGCATCCCATCTCCTCAGCTCTCAGGGAGGTGGAAGCTGGGAACCCCACCCCCAACCCCTTCCGCGTCAGGGGCATGGGTATCTGCAGGCCCCACCCCACACATGCAGGAAGTGGGTCAAGGCAAGTGGTGAACAGAGCCCTTGCCCCCTGGCCTCCCCTCAGCCTCTGGACAAAGCTGTGATGAAACAGGTTTAGTTCCAGAACAGCGCCCGGCCCAGAGGCCCCTCGAAACAGGTACCCAGAGGAAGGCAAATTAGCCTCCAAGCGCAGCTTTGCCACAGGTTTGTGGTGCCTCTTGAGCCAGTCACTTCCCCTCTCTGGGCCTCAGTGCCTCCATTTGCAAAAACAAAAGGTTGGGGGGCGCGGGGTGTAATACTATTCAGAAAAAAAAAAAAAAAAGAAATGAGCTGGCCAGGTGTGGAGGTTCACACCTGTAATCCCAGCACTTTGGGAGGCCGAGGTGGGCAGATCATCTGAGGTCAGGAATTCAAGACCAGCCTGGCGTCTTGGTGAAACACAAAATGGTGTGTCTACTAAAAATATAAAAATTAGCCGGGCATGGTGGCACGTGCCTGTAGTCCCAGCTACTCGGGAGGCTGAGGCAGGAGAATCACTTGAACCCAGGAGGCAGAAGTTGCAGTGAGCCGAGATCATGCCACTGCACTCCAGCCTGGGTAACAGAGCAAGACTTTGTCTCAAAAAAAAAAAAATGAGCTATGAAAAGACATGGAGGAAACTCAAATGCGTATTACCTAGTGAGAGACGCCAATCTGAAAAGGCCACATAGTGTATGATTCCAACCATATGACATTCTAGAAAAGGCAAAACTACAGAGACAGTCAAAAGATCAATGGTTGCCAGAAGTGGGAAGGAGGGATGAATAAACGGAACCTGGAGGATTTGGGGAACAGTGATGCTATTCTGCATGACACTGTAATGGTGGGTACACATTATTACCCATGTGCGAAAACCCAGAGTGGACAACACCAAGAAGGGACCCTAATGTGAACTATGGACTCTAATAATGTGCTGGCTGGGCACGGTGGCTCACGCCTGTAATCCCAGCACTCTGGGAGGCCGAGGTGGGCGGATCACCTGAGGTCAGGAGTTCAAGACCAGCCTGACCAACATGGGGAAACCCTGTCTCTACTAAAAATACAAAATTAGCTGGGTGTGGTGGCGCATGCCTGTAATCCCAGCTACTTGAGAGGCTGAGGCAGGAAAATTGCTTGAATCTGGGAGGCGGAGGTTGCCATAAGCCGAGATCACACCGTTGCACCCCAGCCTGGGCAACAAGAGCGAGACTCCGTCTCTAATAATAATATTAATAATAATAATAATAATAATAATAATAATAATGTGCCGATATTGTCTCATTAATTGCAACAAATGTACATCAATTGCAACAAATGCAAGATGTTAAGACTAGGAGAAACTGACTGGGGGCGGGGCAAGAATGTATCTACGGGAACTCTGTACTTTCTGCTCAAGTTTTCTATAAACCCCAAACTACTCAAAATTATAGTCTTTTTTTTTTTTTTTTTTTTTAAGGGTTGAGAGACTTTTTCTCCTCGGGGCCTTTCTTCAGGGTTCTAGAAGAAAGCAAAAGTTGCCATGACAGGGATACTAAAAAATAAATAAATACAAAATTTTAAAAGTGAAATAAAGCAAAAAGCAAAAATTATTAAAATACAGTAGTTGAGAGGCAAAAGTACTCAACCAAACCAGTTGGCTTCACTTTAAGGAGGCGTGTCCTAGGAAAATGCAGATCTGAAAATATTAATAGATTTAGCCCGGGAGTGACTAACAGAAGCACTTGCCCTGGAATTCCGTCAAAGCCAGCACACTTGTTTCCTCAGCCCCGGGGGTGGGTTTGCCCTCAATCAGCTGCTGTCTCAAAGACAGGCAGGAGGATCCCACCCTGTCAGAACCCGAGGGTCAGCCCAAACCAGGTGTCCAAGCAGCACAGGCACCCGGGGTGGGGCCTCGGTGAACGCCCTGCCCTGGGAGAAGGAGGAGCCAGGCAGAAGAGGGAGTCTCCACACCAGCGAATGCCTTCCAGGACCCAGAGCCTCAGGGAGCCACAGGACGTCCTGGAGGCAGTAGGGCACTAGGAGCTCTGGGAAAGTAGGACTCTTCAGCTCTGCCCTACTCTCCAGCCCTACGCCCTAAGCACCTCCGGAAAAGCATCTGCACCCCCAGGGGGAAGAATGAAGACTCGAGCATCTGGACTGGGCCATGGCTCTGAGGACATAGGAGCAGGCGGGGTTAGAATGAGCTTGGACAAGAGGTGGGAGGTGGCATCCATCCTGGCCTTGGTCATTTTTCATGTAAGTCTTCTGTCCCAGAGCCACCCTGCCTGGTCAGGGATAGGAAGGAAGATTATGATGTTTCAGACATTCTGTTAACAGCTCAAAGCTGGCTGGGCACGGTGGCTCACGCCTGTAATCCCAGCACTTTGGGAGGCCGAGGCAGGTGGATCACCTGAGGTCAACCGTTCGAGACCAACCTGGCCAACATGGCGAGACTCCCGTCTCTACTAAAAATACAAAAATTAGCCAGGCGTGGTGGCTCAAGCCTGTAATTCCAGCTACTCGGGAGGCTAAGGCACCTTGAAAACCTGGGAGAGAGAGGCTGCAGTGAGCCAAGATCGTGACACTACACTCCGGTCTGGGTGACAGAGTGAGACTCCGTCTCAGAAAAAAGAAAAAAGAAAAAAAAAATAGCTGGAAGCCTTCACTCAGACCCTAGGCTGAGGTTACCATCCCAGAGGACCCATCCTGACCCAGAAAACTCACCCCCACTGATTCTGTCTTGCAACAGCCACACACCCAGCACCTTACTCCTGCAGGCCTGCCAGTTACTGCGCCTCCCATTCCAGAAGGCACGGTCATCCGGTTTGGAAACAAGGCCATGGAAGTGGTTGAAATGCAGGCTGGACGTGAACATTTGTTTTTCTGGATGGGGCCAGCCCGGCCTGACCCAGCAGGCCATTAGCAGCAGACCAGGTGCAGCCCGCCAGGCAGGAAGGATGCCTGGCAAACCAAAATTCCCACCTGTGCCTCTCATTCTGAACCATGCTCTACGCCAGGAACAGAGCTTCTTGGAAGGCCCCGTGACTCCTCTTTTTCATGTCATTCTCTAGGTGTACCCCACTCCTCATTCCTGGTCCCATCTTGCACTGTGAGAAAGGCCACAGCTCAGGACACCAAACTCTCACCTCACTTTCAGAGTTCCTCACTCCCATCATCTTGTGAAGATTTTCTCCATAAATTAATTTCCTCCAAACATCTGTAAATCACATATCTGACTGTCCTGACAAAGAACCTGTATCCAGAATATTAAAGAACTCTCAGAACAACAGCTGGGCATGGTGGCACACACCCACAACTGTGGGAGGCGAGGCGGGTGGACTGCTTGAGCCAGGAGTTCAAGGGCAGCCTAGGCAACATGGCGAAACCTCATCTCTACAAAAAGTACAAAAATTAGCCGGGCGTGGTGGGGTGTGCCTGTGGTCTCCACTACTCAAGAGGCTGAGGTGGGAGGGACACTCGAGCCTAGGTGGTCAAGGCTGCAGTGAGCTATGACCTTGCTGAGTGAAAGAAGCAAAGACCCAAAGAGCTGTGTAACTGCATGATTCCATTTGTGAGACATTTCTTGAAAGGCAAAATTATAGGAATGAACAGATCAGCGTGGCCAGGGGATGCCAAGAGGGGAAGGGGGAGGGATGACCTCCAAGGGGCCACTGCATGATGGAATCGTTTGGGGGATGGAACAGTCTTTACCTTGATGGTGGCGGTTAAAACACATTCTGTGCATTTGTCAACATCTACTACTTACCAAAAACAGTGTATTTTGCTGTATGTATGTTAAAAATAAATTTAGGGAAAGATTCACTCTATTTTATAGAATGAGATGTTATTCTACAGGCGCGGCGGCTCACGCCTGTAATCCCAGCACTTTGGGAGGCCGAGGCGGGCAGATCACCTGAGGTCAGGAGTTCGAGACCAACCTGACCAACACAGAGAAACCCTGTCTCTACTAAAAATACAAAAAATTAGCGGAGTGTGGTGGCGCATGTCTGTAATCCCAGCTACTTGGGAGGCTGAGGCAGGAGAATTGCTTGAACCCAGGAGGCAGAGGTTGCAGTGAGCCGAGATTGCACCATTGCACTCCAGCCTGGGCAACAAAAGCGAAACTCCATCTCAAAAAAAAAAAAAAAAAAAAGAGATGCTGCCCGATTCTAAATAAATATAAAAAATAAACGTAAAATAAGACCTTCTTATCCTGCCCAGAGGGCCTAGCTCAAACCCACCCTGTTCATAAAACCCACTTGGCCGGGTATGGTGGCTCACACCCGTAATCCAAGCACTTTGAGGGTCCGAGACGGGAGGATGGCTTGAGCTCAGGAGTTTGAGACCAGCCTGGGCAACACAGTGAGATCCTATCTCTAGAAATAATGTTTTAAAAATTAGCCAGGTGTGGTGGCACATGTCTGTGGTCCCAGCTACTCAGGAGGCTAAGGCAGGAGGATTGCTTGAGCCCAGGAGCTCAAGGCTGAAGGGAGCTGTGATCACACCACCACACTCCAGCCTGGGTGGCAGAGTGAGACTCTGTGGCTCACGCCTGTAATCCCAGCACTTTGGAATGCTGAAGCCAGCGGATCACTTGAGGTCAGGAGTTCGAGACCAGCCTGACCAACATGGCAAAACCCCATCCATACTGAAAATGCAAAAAATAGCCAGGCATCATGACACGTGCCTGTAATCTCAACTATTTGGGAGGCTGAGGCAGGAGAATCACTTGAACCCGGGAGGCGGAGGTTGCAGTGAGCTGTGATCATGCCACTGCACTGCAGCCTGGGTGATAGAGTGAAACTTCACCTCAAAAAAAAAAGAAAGAAAGAAAAAAAAAGGATATAAAAATAAAACCCACAGCTGGGCGGGGTGGCTCATGCCTGTAATCCCAGCACTTTGGGAGGCCGCGGCGGGCGGATCACGAGGTCAGGAGATCGAGACCATCCTGGCTAACATGGTGAAACCCCGTCTCTACTAAAAATACAAAAAATTAGCCAGGCGTGGTGGCGGGCGCCTGTAGTCCCAGCTACTCAGGAGGCCGAGGCGGGAGAATGGCGTGAACCCGGGAGGCGGAGCTTGCAGTGAGCCGAGATCGCACCACAGCACTCCAGCCTGGGTGACAGAGCGAGACTCTGTCAAAAAAATAAATAAAATAAAATAAAATAAAATAAAAATAAAAATAAAACCCGCAAAAAACAAAACCCACTTACCTCCCCTCCTCTCATCACTTCATGACAATAGCCCTCAAATCACTACATTTTCTCTGTCTTCTCAAGGATAGTTCTGTTTCTCTTCCTCTCTGTCTGCTTCCCTCTCTCTTACACACATACACGCTTGTCAGTGCCTCACCCACTCTCAAAGCCAGCTCAACTGCCTCCTCCTCTTGGGACAGAATCAATCATCCTTTACCAGGCACTGCCACAGACCCTGCTTGTGCATGTTCTTTCGTCTTGCAGTATGTTATTGCTAGCTTCACAGTCCATTTCCCTGCAAGTTCCATGAGGACAGGAACCAGGGCTTCCGTTCCATACTCTCGCTGCACCTAGCACAGTGCCGGGCACACCGTGGGTGCTGTGGCTGCTGTGGATTGGGTGAGGGCAGGTGCAGTCGGAGGGAGCTGATGCCAAGAGAGGAGAGCTGGCTGTGCTGGGCTGGCAGTGCCCTGAGGAGGTATGGGAGGCACTGGTACAGCTTACTTCTTCTCTTGCATAAGCAGCAACTATTGCTTCAACCTCCAAGTGCTGGAAGTGACCCCACCTCTCATTCCAACACGAGGTCATGCAATTTATGATGGAGCATTTCCGAGGATGCTTTTGCTTCCTGCATGCCACCCGGCACAGTTCAAGCCCCAGGCAGACAGATGCTCAGGATGTACCTGCTGAGGGATGGGAACCTGTCTTGTCATCAGGATGCTGTCATTTCTCACTTCCAGAAGGCAGGTGCTCTTCACAGCAAAGAGTAGATTAGGATCTTCGGATCTGAAGTCCATTTCATTATGGAGAACTACCACAGTACAGACGTGGACTATCAGTAACTCCACAGGGCCACTCTACGATTGGGTTTTTCCACACACATCATCGACCCCCTACCTCTTACAAATTCCAGCTTCAACAGTTTTTAGGAACCATTTATAGGTCATTTATTTGACAAACACTTACACAGTGGTTATTATGTGCCGGGGAAAGAACTAAGCACTTTACAGACATTAACTCACTTAGTCTTCACATACACCGTATGAGGTTGGTTCTATTAACCGTATTATCCCACCCAGGTGTTAAGTGGCAGAACAGAGATTCAAATCCAGGCGGGCTGGCTGGAAAGCCACACTGTGCCAACCACGACCACTCGCCCCACATGGTTACTGAACACAAGAAACGTGGTTAGTCCAAACTGAGACGTGTTGTTAAGTGTACAATACACACTACGGTTATAGCGCTTTGTATGGAAAGAAGGTAAACTATCTCATGGATACTTTTTACTGTTGATTACGTTAAAATGATAATATTGTAGTCATAGGTTAAAGAATATATTATTACAATGCATTTTACCAGTTAAGTTTTCCTTTCTTTTTTTTAGAGGCAGGGTTCTCGCTATGTTGCCCAGGCTGGTCTCAAACCCCTGGGCTCAAGCAACTCTCCCGCCTCAGCCTCCTGAGTAACTGGGACCGTGGGCAAAAGCCACCACACCCAGCTCTTTTTACTTTTTAAATGTAGCTCCTAGGCTTACATTGTATTTCTATTGGACAGCACCACTCTGGAGTCTGCACTGATAGCCACTGCTCTCTGGGGTTGTGGTGGGTCATCTTCCCCACCCTCCAGCCTCAGGGCAGGACCCAGATTCCGCCTGTTCCTAACACCGTGCTCATTTGGACAAAGCCGATGGCAGCCACGCAATAATTCCCTCATCTCCCCATTCTGCTTCCTCTGACTGCTCAGACACTGCACCCTCGTCCCAAGCCTTGCCTCCAACTCCAGGTGCAGCTTCGCTCTACGTCCCTGTAGCAGGAATCCCGAAGTGTTTCATCTAGTGGAATCCCCGCATGCTGATATGTGGAGAAACTGAGGCCCAGGACCACAAAATCTTCGAGGAAGCAGTGGCCCTGGAGGTGACCTAGTCCTTTCCCATGCAGGGCAGAGACTCCTCCAAAGCATCCCTAGTAAGTTCTACATAATGAAACTCTATGTACAGTAGTCCTTTGGTATCTGTGGGGGATCAGTTCCAAGGCCTCTACGGATACTGAAACCCGAGGATGCTCAAGTCCCTCATATAAAACGGTACAGTGTTTGCATATAACTTACGCACATCCTCCCATGTGCTTTAAATCATTTCTAGAGAACTTATCATACCTAACACAACGCATGCACATCACTTCATTTGCATGGATTCAATGCAGCATTCAGTGAGCAGCAAATTCAAGTTCTGCTTTTTGGAACTCTCCTGAACACTGTCGATCCAGGGTTGGTCGAATCCATGTGGAACCTACAGATACAGAGGGCCCACTAGTTTTATGTGGTTTTACATAATGAAGTAATAGACTTCAGGTCAGATGGACCTAACCTGCTACTGCTGTAAAGGGTGCCTACCTTCTAGAAATGAGAAATGACAGCACCCAGATGCTGGGCAGGTTCTAAGTCCTCATCTAGCCTCTGTTAAGACACTTACAGGCCCGGCACAGTGGCTCATACCTGTAATCCCAGCACTTTGGGAGGCTGAAGCTGGAGGATCGCTTGAGGCGAGGAGTTTAAGACCAGCCTGGGCAACATAAAGATAGCAAGACCTTGTTTCTACAAAAAGTTTTAAAAATTGGCAGGGCATGGTGGCACAAACCTGTCATCCCAGCTACTTGGGAGACTGAGGCAGGAGGACCATCTGAGTGCAGGAGTTTGAGGCTACAGTGAGCTATGATCACACCACTGCACTCCAGCCTGGGCAACAGAGCAAGATCCTATCTATTAAAACAAAACAAAACAAAAAAACACCAGCCTGGGAAACACAGCAAGATCCTGTCTCTATGAAAAATAAAAATTAAAACAAAAAAAATGTTAGGCGGGCATGGCATCACCTGTGGTCCCAGCTACTGAGACCTGAGTAGCTGAGAAAGCTGAGGTGGGAGGATCACTTGGGCCCGGGAGGTTGAGGCCACAGTGAGCTGTGATTGCAATGCTGCACTCTAGCCTGGGTGACAAGAGTTAAGACCCTGTCTCACAAAAAAAAAAAAAAAAAAAAAAAAAAAAAAAAAAAAAGGGCCAGGCGTGGTGGCTCACACCTGTAATCCCAGCACTTTGGGAGGCCGAGGTGGGCAGATCACCTGAGGTCGGGAGTTCGAGACCAGCCTGGCCAACATGGAAAAACCCTATCTTTACTAAAAATACAAAATTAGCCAGGCATGGTGGCAAATGCCCGTAATTCCAGCTACTCAGGAGGCTGTGGCAGGAGAATCGCTTGAGCCCGGAAGGTGGAGGCTGCAATGAGTCGAGATCGCACCATTGCACTCCAACCTGAGCAACAAGAGCGAAACTCCGTCTCAAAAAAAAAAAAAAAAAAAAAAAAAGACCCACATGTTTGAGATCAGATCACTGGTTGGGGGTAGAGGAAGACCCACAAAAATGGTGAGCTCAATACTTAACAGCTCAGGATATATAAACTTTCCAAAACCAGATGTGGCTTCCAATGTGGCCGGAGGGTCACAGAGCTTAGTGGGTTAAGGTTTCCCTTGACACAGACCTTACCACAGCACTGGCCCACACAGGCTTATGGTTTAATGGGGCAGTTTAAGAGTCAGATTGACCTGGGTACAAACTCCAACTGCAGTATAACTTCTACAGTGTCCCCTCTGTAAAGTAGAGGTTGAAAAACAAAACAAAAACAAAGCAAACCTTTCTCACAGGGCTGAGAGGATGAAATGAGATGATGAAGGCAGAAATGTCTAGAATAATGGTCTAGCACCTAACAGGCATTAAAATGTTCATTTCCCTCTTCCTTCCTTTTTCAGCCAAAAACCCCAAGCCTTTTCCCTCAACATGAGTGAATAGTAAGTCCCACTCTATTCTAGACTTACATAATTGATGTTTTGAACTTAAATGCAGGATGTTACACTTAAACCTATTACATTTCTTCTTGAGATAAGTATATGTTCAACATTGCTCAATGTCAAGTAATTTTTAAAAGCTAAAAACTAAAAACAATTTTTTAAAGTCAGTAGGGCATAGTTAAATATAGTATAGTCATAGAATGAAATGTTACTTGGATCCTTAAAATTATGGTTTTAAATATTTTTTATGACATGCACTATTACCCATTAGATAGCATTCAGTAGGGAAAAACACAGGATAGAGTATAATTGCAATTATGTTAAAATATATAGATTTGCATGAACACAAATTTGGAAGGACATTCACCTAAATACCAGCCCACCCGAAATATAGTATTATGTATCATTTTTTTTCCTTTATGCCTTTCTTTATTTTCCAGGGTTCCTACAATGTACATGTATTAATTTTAAGAGAGAAATATTTTTAAACTTCATCTTTCTACTTAATGGCAGCATTCCAGTCAACTGAGATGATTTTGAACCCTGGTTCTATCAGCCAATGTTTGCTACCCTCAACGCCCATAAAAACGAGAAACAGGGTCAGGTGCGGTGGTTCACTCCTGTAATCCCAGCACTTTGGGAGGCCAAGGCAGGTGGATTGCCTGAGGTCGGGAGTTCGAGACCAGCCTGGCCAGCATGGTGAAACCCCATTTCTACTAAAAATACAAAAATTAGCCAGGCGTGGTGGCAGGTGCCTGTAATCCCAGCTACTCAGGAAGCTGAGGCAGGAGAATCGCTTGAACCCAGGAGGCAGAGGTTGCAGTGAGGCAAGATCGCACCATTGTACTCCAGCCTAGGCAATAGGGCGAGACTCCATCTCAAAAAAAAGAAATAGGCCGGGCATGGTGGCTCACACCTGTAATACCAGCACTTTGGGAGGCCAAGGCGGGCAGATCACAAGGTCAGGAGTTCGAAACCAGTCTGACCAATATGGTGAAACCCTATTTCTACTAAAAATACAAAAAAATTAGCTGGACATGGTGGCGTGTGCTTGTAATCCCAGCTACTCAGGAGGCTGAGGTATGAGAATTGCTTGAACCCAGGAGGCAGAGGTTGCAGTGAGCCAAGATCACGCCACTGCACTCCAGCCTGGTGACAGAGCAAGACCCATCTCAAAAAAAAAAAAAGAAAAAGAAAAAGAAATGAGACACAGAAGACACAGGCCACACAGGCTCCTGGGAGAGGCTCGTATCTATGGAAAACATAGAGGACTAAGCCAAAGACAGCCCTGCGGCACATCACGGGGACCTCCTCACAGTAACACAAGCTCAGGAGTCAGGAGTCAGCGTCCAGCGTAGTGGGTCAAGCAGTCACACATCCATCTCCCTGCTGTATCAGCCAGACCACACTGCTTTCTCTTGTACCAAGATCATTCGACTGAAAAGGCTTACTGAACATTCCTCCACCCAAATTAGAGTTGTTTTCTCCAAGACTTGGTAGAGTGAACCCAGGTTGGCTACTAGGTATCCCAACTTCATTTTCACACTCTCCACATATTGTTTGTTCAAAAATCTAACCTAGGCTGAGTGCAACCGTGTACACCTGCAGTCCCAGCTACTGAGGAGGCTGAGGTGGGAGGATTGCTTGATCCTGGGAGGTCAAGGCTGCATAAGCCATGACCGCATCACTGCACTCCATCCTGGGTGACAGAGCAAGACACTGTCTACGATGATAATAATAATGATAATTTAAAAAAATTTATGGCCGGGCGCGGTGGCTCACGCCTGTAATCCTAGCACTTTGGGAGGCCGAGGCGGGCGGATCACAAGGTCAAGAGATCAAGACCATCCTGGCTAACACGGTGAAACCCCATCTCTACTAAAAAATACAAAAAATTAGCTGGGCGTGGTGGCGGGTGCCTGTAGTCCCAGCTACTCGGGAGGCTGAGGCAGGAGAATGGAGTGAACCCGGGAGGCGGAGCTTGCAGTGAGCAGAGATCGCCCCACTGCCCTCCAGCCTGGGCGAAAGAGCGAGACTCCGTCTCAGAAAAAAAAAAAAAATTATTACACTGAAATTATTTTTGATGATACTAGGGTTTAAGAAAACACCAACATTAACTTCATGTTTTTTTTTTTTTTAAGGTGGCTACTAGAAAATTTTAAATTGGCAGGGCATGATGGCTCACATCTGCAATTCTAGCACTTTGGGAGGGCAAGGCAGGAGGATTGCTTGAGCCCAGGAGTTTGAGTCCTGCCTGGACAACAAAGCGAGACCCTACCTCCACAAAAAAAACTTTACAAATTAGCCAGGTGTGGTGGCATATACCTGTAGTCCCAGCTACTCAGGTTAAGGCAATGAGGATTGCTTGAGCCCAGGAGTTCAAGGAGTGAGCCATGATTGCACCACTGAACTCCAGCCTGGATGACAAAGTGAGTCTCTGTCTCAAAAAATAAAAAATCATTAAAAAACAAAATCTAACCAAGAATTGGGCAAGGAATCAATTCTAGGAGTCTGCCATTTCCAGGATCCTCATCTTGCTCCCTTGAAGAAACAAATCAAGACAGCATGTGTTGTCTCTCCTACTCCTACCCTCCTTCCAGGTCCTGGCAGTGGTTCTGGGGTCACTCCTACACCTTCTCTTGGGACCCCAAAGCCTATCTGTGAGAATCCGGCAACCTGAACTCAGGCAAAGCAGCTCGTGTGGTCTGACTCACAATTCTCTCAGGGTAAGCTGTGGCCTTCTCACAAAGTCTGGTCGACCCTTACAAAGATGGAGGCAAGATAAGAGTCCTCCGCCTCCAGAACAGTCCACCCACTGTCTCGCTCTGCCTGCGGCTAAAGAAATCCCTCATGGCCAGGCGCGCGGTGGCTCACGCCTGTAATCCCAGCACTCTGGGAGGCCGAGGCGGGTGGATCACCTGAGGTTGGGAGTTCGAGACCAGCCTGGCCAACATGGAAATACCCTGTCTCTGTTAAAAATACAAAAAAAAAAAATTAGCCAGGTGTGGTGGCAGTCACCTGTAATCCCAGCTACTCAGGAGGCTGAGGCAGGAGAATCGCTTGAATCCAGGAGGCAGAGGTTGTGGTGTGCCAAGATTGCAGCACTGCACTCCAGCCTGGGCAACAAAAGCAAAACTCCGTCTCAAAAAAAAAAAAAAAAAGAAAGAAAGAAATCCCTCACGTTGTCCAGCGACCCCAGCCTGGGGACTCCCTGTCCAGAGCTTTGCCCACAACCCAAGATCGCCGTTCCAGCCACAATTGTCCAGTGCTCACGGCCAAGGTGGAGACCAGCCAGGGAGCAACAACACCAGCCTTTTATCCCAGCCAGGATGATTCACAAAGACATCTCAGGGGCTTGAGGGTAAGGGGAAGACCAAGTCCTGGCGGGGCGAGCATGGCACGAGCGGAGGCTGGCAAACACGAGCCCTGTACTAGTAAGAGCCGAAAGCTCAGCACAGAACCGGCACTGAGCTCTAGCTTCACACTGAGTCAACGGCCCCCTTTGGAGGAGGGCCCCACCCCAGAGGCCCACCCTATGTGTCATCAGCCCCTCCCCAGCGCCCTCTGCACTGCCCCCAACCCTCTACCGGATATGCAATCCCATCCCCCAGGAGGGTCACCCCTGCCTCTGCACAGCTCCCATTTCCTGCCCCTGGTGACTCCTCTGAAGTCTATTGTTCCCATGAAGTTTGGGTCAAAGGAAGCAGAGTCCCCACCCATGGGGGCCCGCCTGCCCACGCCAAGCCAAGGAGCCGGCCCCGCTACAGGGAGCCTGGCCCATCCTCTGGCCCTTCCAGGAGCCCCCCTGTATTAAATGCAGGAGGACGTGGGCATAGATCTTGGAGACCTGAGTTCTAGTGGAAATTTTCCCAAATATCCAGTCCCCACCAGCTAAGGGCCCCAGGGCCAGATCACACAGGTGTGATTAGAATCTCCCGGATAGTAGCGGGAAAAACCAAAAGCAAGGGAAGAACGTCATCTCAGAAGAGGTCCAGGCAAAACTGGATTAGAAGATAGGAGCTGGAGACTGTGTGCTCCCCAGTGACAAAGCCCTGCCCCCACCTCCACCTGGGCCCCCCTGGCTGCTGACAGCCCCCTCACCCCCCTTTACTGGACAGCAGCTGTTCAGCTCCAATTTCAGAGCTTTAAAGGGAGCTGTCGTCCAACCCCGGCCAACAAAGGGTCATGGGGGCAAAGGAAGACAGGCAAGGTAAAGCCACCCTCACAAGCCCTGAATTTCCAACTGCCACTGGACTGACCTCAACTGCAGGAAAGGCAAGGTCCAAAGCTGGGGACCAACGTCCTCCACTTCCACTGGGAAGGAGAAGGAGGAGCCACAGGTTTGGCAACAGGCAGTGCTTTGTGACAGTCACCGGGGCAAGACTCCAGAGTGGAAATCAAAGGAGGTTGTGACATTTGCAACCCAGGAGATCTAAAAAGATAGGGAGAACCTTCACCTGCCGGCTCATCAAGGGGAGAGGAGGGTGTGTTTTAAAGACCCGAGGGCCCCTTCCCGACTGCACAGATTCTACAGTGAGATGGCTCCTTCCCCAGAACAGCTATGTGCTTTCTGCCAGGACAGAGCAGAGTATTTCTGCCTCCTACCCACCTTATCTGAGCCACAACGCATGGCCCAAGTCAGTCTGCTCCAGCTTCCGCACCTGTTGGATGAAGGCGGCTAGGGGGAGTAGGGGATGTACAAGCACTGCAATCCACAGGGCAGGAGACAGAACGCCAAGGGGAGAGCATAGGTTCTAATCCCCGCTCTGCCACTCACCAGGGTTGCGGCATTAAGCAAGTTACTGTCCCTCTAGGGGCATCAGTTTCCCCATCTTTAAAATGGGAGACTTAGGCCAGGCGCAGTGGCTCACGCCTGTAATCCCAGCACTTTGGGAGGCCGAGGCGGATCACCTGAGGTCAGGAGTTCAAGACCAGCATGGCAAACATGGCGAAATCCCGCCTCTACTAAAAATACAAAAAACGGCTGGGAGTGGTGGCTCATGCCTATAATCTCAGCACTTTAGGAGGCCAAGGTGGGCAGATCACCTGAGGTTGGGAGTTGGAGACCAGCCTGACCAACATGGAGAAACTCCGTCTCTACTAAAAATACAAAATTAGTGGGGCATGGTGGCGCATGCCTATAATTCTAGCTACTTGGGAGGCTGAGGCAGGAGAATCGCTTGAACCCGGGAGGCGGAGGTTGTGGTGAGCCGAGATCGCACCATCGCACTCCAGCCTAGGCAACAAGAGCGAAACTCCATATCAAAAAAAAAAAAAAAAAAATATATATATATATATATATATATATATATATATATATATATATGTATGAAACTAGCCGGCCGGGAGGCTGAGGCAGGAGAATTGCTTGAACCCAGGAGGTGGAGGTTGCAGTGAGCCAAGATCATGCCACTGTACTCCTGCCTAGGCGACAGAGCGAGACTCCGTCTCAAAAATAAATAAAATAAAATAAAATGAAAATAAAGTAAAATAAAATAAAATGGGGGACTTAGATGCTGACATTAGGGTATCTAATAATGTTCAGCAAGCTCACCCTAGGGCCAAGGCAAAACTGGAATCAGAAAATAGAAGCTGGCACTCTGTTCTCTGGTGACAAAGCCCTGTCTGTCCCCCTCCCTCCTGACCTGGGCCACTAGGACCCTGGATTCCTAAGGACGCGGAACACAGCGCAGGGCCTGGCTCATAGTAAATGCTCGATTCATGTTTGCTAAATAAACATGATAGACAGGGCAAGGTTTCTCAAATGGTGCTCAGATAAACATTAATTCAAAAAACACTAATCCCTAGGAAAAAGGGGTTCTTACTGAAATAAGCTAAGGAAACACTGGATACAACAGCTATCCTATGGAGTCCATGGATGTGCCAGGCACTGTGCTACTGGGTGGGGGCTCTGCAGACATCGACTTTTCACAAGAAACTTTCTGGACAGAAAAGCTCCGCTCGTATTACCCACCAGGAAACAGCCTGAGAGCCTTAAAGGTAGTGAGAGACTCAGGATTTGTACCCTGGTCTGCCTGACCCCAAACCTGTGCCCTTTCCACTCCATCAGTGCTGCTTTTAGATCAGTCGCACACCAGGCCGAAGAGGTGAGAGGGTGAGGTGTTTCCCACAAGAACAGCCACATCCTCAGGATGGATGGAGGAGCAAGGACGAGAACCCCCAACCCCCGAGACAGTTTCTGGCTCCTTCCTTCCAAGAAGCCCTACACATTATATCCACGTTGAAGCCCTCATGCAACAAGCTACTCATTCCTCTTCTCAAAGGAAGTGCTGAGTGTCTGGCAAGTTGGAAAGAATGAGGGATTCTTCTACTGGGTTACCTGGTCAGCTCCAAGGAGAGTTAAACCAGGAAAAGTAGTTCAGGCTGGTATACCTCCCTGTTTGTCCTTGGGGCCAACTTAAAAGCACTATTTACACAAGTCTCCAGATTCAAAACTGTCTCCTTTTCCCGGGGATCCACCCCGACAAACCTTCCCAAATCTCACTCGCCCATCCCATCCCCCAAAGGCAAAGATCTCAACTTCCTTCAGCCTCCTACCAGCTTTTTGACCTATTCCAGGCAAGCACAAGACCCTCGCCCTGAGAAAGTCAGCCTCCTGGCTCCAAGAGGCAGGTGGAGACAGCTTCCTTCCAGCTCTGCCCGGTCCAGGGGAAACGGAGCCTGGAGGCCACACACTCCAAAACCACAGTCAAATTATCCCTGCACTCAGGCAACCAGAGACACTGACTCTTGCCCACGGCTATGTAGGGAGGAAGAACAGTCCTAGCCAGAACCAACATCCTCGAAGAGAAACACAAACTCAAGAGACGTGGCATCACACACCTACTCAGAGATACTCACTTTCAGAGAGCCCCTTCTCACGCAAACATATACACACACTCTGTCACTCACGTTCAACACAAACAAATACGCCCACTGGAAGCCAAGGTGAGCCACACGTGAACAGACATCACCCACACAGAGACTCAAAGCGAGGGAGACTCGCAGTCAGGTGTCACACAGCCTCAGCACAGACGCAGTCAGTCCGCGGGGCCTCAAGTGCCTCAGCACAACGGGGGAAATGTTCACTTTGGGGTTTGAAAGTTCTGCTCCCTGGATCGATCCACTAGTCCCCATCAGGAAACACAGCAGCTTCCCAAGCCCTGAGGTGTAGGACCTTTTGCAGGGGTCCCCCCACTTTCGCATCGCCTTTGCACTTAGAACAGGCAGTCCGCTTACCTCCAGGTCTCTCCCTTCCAGGCTCGAAAAGGGCCCAGCAGAAAAGAGGCATGGGTGCTGGGTCTCTTCTGTTGTCGATGCTCTCGGTTCTGCCTCTCCGGTCCTTTCCACACCGGCCTCCCTTTCCCCCAAAGTCCCGAGTGTCCACCCCCCTTATCCGCCCCTGGAGCCGCTTCGCCTCCACCAGCCTCAGTCGCGCCGCCTCCACGTGCCTCGCTCTTCCCAGTCTCGTCCCGGGAGGGAGCTCCGCACGCACCGCGCAGACTCCTGCCCTCCGGCAAAGTCCTACCAAGTCCCCGCGCCCCAGCCTTACCGGTCCCAGGGTGCGGGAAGGTGGGATGGGTGCGCTAAGCCAGTTCCAAGGAGTCCGCCCCGAACGCCAACTCTTCCGGCCGCGGCGATCGCTCTGCGGGGACGACAGGGCGTCAGCGCGCAGAGCCGGGCTCCGGCCGGGGCCGACGGGCGGCGCAGTGAAGGCGGGGCCGCGGGGCCAAGCCCACCCCGCGCCGACCGGCCCCGGTGCGCCCAGCGGAGCGGAGCGGAGCGCGCGGAGGGAGGAGTTTTCCCAGAATGGGACTGACGGGAAAACACGGGAATCCCTATTCCTGGAGGAGTGAGTCAACCGGGAGCGAGGAGGGGAGCGCGGGGCGGACAGGAGGGAAGCGGGAGAGGGGCAGCGAGCAGCGCCGGAGCGCGGAGGGAAGCCAGAGGTCGGGACGGAGCGCGCCGGGGCGCAGAGGTCCAAGGCGGGAACGCGGGCGGCGGAAAGAAAAGAGCAGCCGAGCACGCGGCGCGAGCGGTCGGCTGCGGCGGCGTGGGGCGCGCGGCCCGTGAGGACGCCGGCGGGTGCGGCGGGCGCGGGCGCCTCTCACCTGGCGGGACGCGGCGGCGCCGGAGCTGCGGCCCTCCCGCCCCCTGGCCTCGAGTGTGCGAGGAGGACGCTGGAATGCGCGGAATGAGGGCTGGAATGAGATGCACGCCGCGGCGGGAGGGAGGGAGCCGGAGGGAGTGGCGGCGGGGCCACCGGCACCTCGGGGAGGAGACTGCGCCGCGCGCGGGCGGGCGAGGGGCCGGGCCGCCGGGGTGGGGCGGGGCCGGGCCGGGGCGGGCGGCGGGGGAGGGGGCCGAGGGACGGCGGGGACCCCTCCACCCGGGCCTCGGCTGCGGCCCCCACTCCCACTCGCTCTTCGATCTCTCCGCTCCGACTCTTTGGCAGCTCGTTGCGCGCTCCGCGCCCTCCCCTCCTGGCGGTGTCCCGACTCCCTTTCCCAGGAGCCGAGAGCCTTCCTCTTCGCCGGGGTGGGGCTGTCCCGGGGGCGGGGGGGTGGACGGGGCCCAGACTCCCGCCCCGCCACCCGGCGTCCCTCCGCACGAGTCCCTGGGAGGCCGGGGAAGGGGCGGGCGCCCGGCGCGCAGGAAGGGCTGCTCCCTTCCCTGCGGCTCCCACCAAAGGACACTTGCTCCGGGGAACCAGGAAGCAGGAACTCGCGGGCTCCATTCCCAGATCCGCTGCCAGTGCCCCCTCGCTTGCCCTCCCCGGCTTTAGCTCTTTCCGTTTTTCTCTCCTGCCCCTTGGGCATCTGTAAAACCGCCACTACGAGTAAACCACATGGGAGAAAGGGCACTCGGTTTGAAGTCCATGTGGCATGCCATGAGACGCCTTCTGGGCTCAGTGACTCAATGAATATTCATCTAATATGTATGATGAGTCCAGATACTGTGAAGATCAGGATCAGCCGTCAGCACCTGCCCTCAAAGAGCTCAGAGTTTAGCTGGGGAGGCCTCGGTGTATACTGCCATCGGTGAGAGTCTGGACTTCAGACACACATTCCCAGGAGTCTCTTATTGGGGCAGGAGGTGCTGGAAATACGCTGGGCTCCTTGTTTGGAGACGCTTAGGACAAACGGGCTTAAAGCAGTGTGCTGGCAGGCAGCGCCATCATCTACCTGGCCAGGAGACTGAAACCAAAGGACTTTTGGCTTTTTCCAAAAATCAAATCCAACCTTTTCTGGGGCATTATTACTTAGCCTTGTGTTGGGTGGTTGTCTAGATCTTATCTCCCTTGCCAAACAGAAACTTCCTTGAAGACAGAGTAATGTCTGATTTATCTTATCTTTCACACAGAACCAGCCTGGTGCCTGGGATAGGGAAGTGCATGATAAATGCTGCATAAATGAAAAACAATTGCTACCGTGGAAGATATTGAAAGGAAAGTGCTATCGATGCCAAAGTTGTTTCCAAGAGAGGTATTCCAAAAGTGTTTCAAGCAATGACTGAGCTAAGCATCCAGTCCTGCAAGGTGAAGGCGTTGAAGACGCAGCCCTCATTTAAATAGATGAATTGTGGTATTCTTGTTAAATAATGAATCATATCAAGGCTTGGTCACACCTCATGCACATGAAAAGACCAAAACACAAGGCAGCATATCAGCGCCACGTGAAGTACACACTAAGAACCAACTATTTAATTCAGCAATTATGGGGGGCGCGATGGCTCATGCCTGTCATCTTAGCAATTTGGGAGGCCGAGGCAGGTGGATCGCTTGAGCCCAGGAGTTCGAGACCAGCCTGGGCATCATGGTGGCCTGCACCTGTAGTCCCAGCTACTCAGGAGGCTGAGGTGGGAGGATAGTTTGAGCCCAGAAAGTTGAGTCTGCAGTGAGCGGTGAATGCACCAATTCACACCAGCCTGGATGACAGAGCGAAACCCTGTCTCAAAGTAATTAATAATAATTATATTAATTCAGCAATCATTGGAGTGTTTGTTGACTTTGACACCGCACTAAGGGAAGGGGTAGGTCCCTTTCCTCAAGTAGTTCCAGTCTAGGTGAGAAGACAGACAATTATGCAAAGTTCAATGGGAACCCAAGGGAAGGAACAGTGAAATCCAATTACAGTGCATTTGATCTAGCTCTTGAGGATAAATGAGGGTTTGCCAAACTGAAACTGGAAACCCCATTTAAGATACATGGAATAGCACCTACAAAGGTGAGGCAGCCAGTCTGCTGGTGTGTTTAGCAAAGCTGTGTAAACTGGTGTGGCTGGAGAATAGAGATGTGAATAATAAGATTGAAGGACGTGGATACCAGACTTTGAAGGTCATTGCGTGCCATGCTGAAGAGTTAGGCATCAAAAAAGACACAAGTGTGACTTAATCAGTAGCACCATCAAGAAGACCCTCTGGCAACAGTCTTGCAGTTGGACTGGAGACTCGGGGTGCCCTAAAACTCAAGCAGTGGTCCTGAGGTTGAGGAGGAGGGGAAGGAGCTAGGAAATGGTTCAGATCATTTGGCTGTGTAGTGAGAGAGAAAACAAAAATCGCTAACCTTTAACAGCTGAACAATGGTTGGTGTCAGTAAGTGAGATAAGAATTCTGGGCTGGGCACGGTGGCTCATACCTGTAATCCCAGCACTTTGGGAGACTGAGGTGGGTGGATCACAAGGTCAGGAGTTCGAGACCAGCCTGACCAACATGGAGAAACCCCATCTCTACCAAAAATACAATATTAGCTGGGCGTGGTGGTGCATGCCTGTAATCCCAACTACTCGGGAGGCTGAGGCAGGAGAATCACTTGAACCCAGGAGGTGGAGGTTGTAGTGAGCTGAGATCACGACATTGCACTGCAGCCTGGGCAAAAAGAATGAAACTCCGTCTCAAAAAAAAGAAAAGAAATTCAAGCAAAAGGGGAGTGGGGTGAGGTCGGAGGGGAATCCAGCCAGGTTCAGGGGACAGAGAGGAAAGCAGGAGAGTCCAGAGTGGAAACAGGAAAGCAACCCTAGTGTCACGTTTAGCGTAGACTGCTGACAACGAACTTGGAGATCTTTATTCCCTCTAAGTCTTAACTATCCAAGACCATCAGTGATCCAAGCTGGAAAGGTGTATCTTCAGGATCTTGACTTTCTGGCCCGTACCCTTATAGTCTCCTGGAGAGCTCTGGAGCTTTGGGGACCTCAGGCTTGGAGCTGTTGAGGAATGTCTAGGTAAAGGAAAGTTAACAGATGTACAAATTCTGAAGAGTTAAAGGCAAGGTGATTTTACCCACACATCAGCCCTTCCCAGGGATGTTTACATTTCTTAAGGGACAGGACCCTAATTCACTGACCCTCAGGAATGAGTCTTTTGGTGGAAATATTTCAGCTGTCTGGATCCTACAAATGGATCCTCACTCAAGCTTGATGATGGACTGTGCAGGAGGAGGAGAGTAAGGGTGTGGGCAGGGCTGGGTGGTTTCATGTAGGGGTATTTGTGTTGGCTATATTCCAAAGTCAAAGTTAAAAATCACATTAATTGGGCGCAGTGGCTCACATCAGTAATCCCAGTACTTTGGGAGGCCGAGGTTGGAGGATCTCTTCAGCCCAGGAGTTTGAGACCAGCCTGAGCAATATAATGAGACCTTACCTCTACCAAAAAAAAAAAAAAATTAGCTGGGCATAGTAGCACACACCTCTGGTCCCAGCTCCTTGGGAGGCTGAAGTGGGAGGCTTGTTTGAGCTCAGGAGGTCAAGGCTGCAGTGAGTCATGACTGCGCCACTGCATTCCAGCCTGGGTGACAGAGCAAGACGTTGTCTCAGAAAAAATAAATAAAATAAAATAAAATAAACCAGACACATTCATGATATAAGTGGAAAAGCAGATTCTAAAAATTATATATAGGGGCTGGGCATGGTGGCTTGCACCTGTAATTCCAGCACTTTGGGAGGCTGAGACAGGCGGATCACCTGAGGTCAGGAGTTCGAGACCAGCCTTGCCAACATGGTGAAACCCCATTTCTACTAAAAATACAAAAAATTAGCCAGGCATGATGGCACGCGCCTTTAGTCCCAGCAACTTGGGAGGCTGAGGCAGGAGAATCACTTGAAAACAGGAGGTGAGGTGGCAGTGAGCCTAAATCGCACCGTTGCACTCCAGCCTGGGCAGCAAGAGTGAAACTCCATCTCAAAAAATAAATAAATAGCCGGGCGTGGTGGCTGACGCCTGTAATCCCAGCACTTTGGGAGGTTGAGGCGGGCGGATCACCTGAGGTTGAGAGTTCGAGACCAGCCTGACCAACGTGGAGAAACCCCATCTCTACTAAAAATAGAAAATTAGCCGGGCGTGGTGGCACATGCCTGTAATCCCAGCTACTCAGGAAGCTGAGGCAGGAGAATTGCTTGAACGCTGGAGGCAGAGGTTGCGGTGAGCAGAGATTGCGCCATTGCACTCTAGCCTGGGCAGCAAGAGCGAAACTCCGTCTCCAAAAAATAAAATAAAATAAATAAATAAATAAAAACTATATATCAGATGACCTGTTTTTGAAAAAAGTTGAAAAAGTATTTTAAAGGGATTATCTCTGAAAGTTTGCAAATTAAGGGGATCTAGTTTCTTGTTTTTATTTATTTATTTTTTTTTTTAAGACAGAATTTTGCTTTTGTTGCCCAGGCTGGAGTGCAATGGCACAATCTTGGCTCACTGCAACCTGCGCCTCCCAGGTTCAAACAATTCTCCTGTCTCAGCCTCTCCAGTAGCTGGGATTACAGGCATGCACCACTGCACCCAGCCCTATTCTTTCTTTTCTTTTCTTTTCTTTTCTTTTCTTTTCTTTTCTTTTTTTTTTGAGACGGAGTCTCGCACTGTCACCCGGGCTGGAGTGCAGTGGCGCCATCTCGGCTCACTGCAAGCTCCGCCTCCCGGGTTCACGCCATTCTCCTGTCTCAGCCTCCTGAGTAGCTGGGACTACATGCGCCTGCCACGACGCCCGGCTAGTTTTTTGTATTTTTTAGTAGAGACGGGGTTTCGCCTTGTTAGCCAGGATGGTCTCGATCTACTGACCTCGTGATCCACCCGCCTCGGCCTCCCAAAGTGCTGGGATTACAGGCGTGAGCCACAGCGCCCGGCCTCCTATTCTTTATTTTCTGTAACAAACTTGTAGTTTATAATCAGGGACAAATGTGCCTAGAACTATATATCTAACCCTTCCCTAATTTCTCCACATCTTTAAAAAACAAAACCCTTTACACATATGAAAATATCACATTGTGGTGCTTGCCTGGGCAGCACATATACTAAAATTGGATACTGATACAGAGAAGATTAGCATGGCCCCCGAGCTCACAAATTCATGAAGTCTTCCATTAAAAAAAAAAAAAAAAAAAAAAAAAAGGCCTGGCACCTTTTTTGTAAAAATACAAAAAATTAGCTGGGCGTGGTGGCGGGCGCCTGTAGTCCCAGCTACTCGGGAGGCTGAGGCAGGAGAATGGTGTGAACCCGGGAGGCGGAGCTTGCAGTGAGCCGAGATCACACCACTGCACTCCAGCCTGGGCAACAG
The DNA here is from genome assembly GCF_029281585.2 of Gorilla gorilla gorilla. Taxonomy (NCBI): domain Eukaryota; kingdom Metazoa; phylum Chordata; class Mammalia; order Primates; family Hominidae; genus Gorilla; species Gorilla gorilla. Next base: position 18,592,210 of record NC_073234.2, on the reverse strand, counting down.
AGGGACTCCATCTCAAAAAAAAAAAAAAAAAAGGCTGGGCGTGGTGGCACACGCCTGTAATCCTAGCACTTTGGGAGGCTGAGGCAGGCGGATGACAAGGTAAGAGATCAAGACCATCCTGGCCAACATGGTGAAACCCTGTCTCTACTAAAAATACAAAAATTAGCTGGGCGTGATGGCACGCACCTGTATTCCCAGGTACTTGGAAGGCTGAGGCAGGAGAATCGCTTGAACCTGGGAGGCGGAGGTTGCAGTGAGCCGCGATCACACCACTGCACTCCAGCCCTGGCGACAGAGCAAGGCTCCGTCTCAAAAAAAAAAAAAATGTGGCCGGGCACGGTGGCTCAAGCCTGTAATCCTAGCACTTTGGGAGGCCAAGGTGGGCAGATCATCTGAGGTCAGGAGGTTGAGACTAGCGTGGCCAACCATGGAACCCAGGAGGCGGAGTGAACGGAGATTGTGCCACTGCCCTCCAGCCGGGGCGACAGAGCGAGACTTTGTCTCAAAAAAAAAAAATGCACATTGTACACCATAAATATATACAATTTTTATTTGTTAACTATACCTCAGTAAAGCTGGTGGTGGTAGCAAAGAGGTTATATAGGATTAGAAGAACTCAATGAATAGGTTCTGAGTAAACGCCGCCATGTAAGTCTTCTAGACTTCTCATCGATCTACTCATTATCCTACATATTTGTTTCAACTATTGCTGACTGCCAGTTTACAACTCTAGAAACTTTTTTCCCCAATAAATCAAACCATTCCCACCAAACAAACAAACAACTGACAGCTGGATTGAATGGCCTAATAGGAAACTGACAGAGTAAAGAGAGATTGTTTCCTAGCTTTTAGGTGAAAGGCAAATATTTTACTTTTTTTTTTTATTTTTGAGACAGTATCTCGCTCTCTTGCCCAGGCTGCAGTGCAGTGGTGCAATCAGGGCTCACGGCAGTCTTCACTCCCTGGGCTCAAGTGATTCTCCCACCTTAGCCTCCCAAGTAGCTGAGACTACAGGTGTGCACCACTTCACTTGACTAATTAAAAAAAATTTTTTTTGTAAAGACAAGATTGCCCTATATGCTCAAGCTGGTCTCAAACTCCTGGCCTCAAGCCATCTTCCTGCCTTGGACCTCCTAAGTGTTGGGATTACTGGTGTGAGCCACTGTGCCGGGCCACATCTTGCTTTGGAGATTTCCTCAAAGCTGCTCCCCATACCTTGGAGAGTATTATGCAATGACTCCTGCTGGTCAGCTGTGACTCAGGTGCTTTTTCTTTTTTAACCTCTCCATCCTGTATTTATTTATTTATTTATTTATTTATTTATTTTTATTTTTTTAGTAGAGATGGGGTTTTGCCATGTTGGCCAGGCTGGTCTTGAACTCCTGGCCTCAAGTGATCCGCCCACCTTGGCCTCCCAAAGTCCTAGGATTACAGGTGTGAGCCACTGCACCCGGCCCATCCTATACTTTTATTTACTTTTTTCCTTAAGAGAATGTTCACTTGACATCAGCTGAACTTCATTTTGTGCTTTGAAGGACAAAACAGACCATTTCCTGTTTTGTTTTGTTTTGTTTCTTTTTTTTTTTTTGAGATGGAGTCTCGCTCTGTCACCCAGGCTGGAGTGCAGTGGCGCGATCTTGGCTGACTACAACCTCCACCTTCCGGGTTCAAGCGATTCTCCTGCCTCAGCCTCCCAAGTAGCTGGGATTACAGGCGCATGCCACCACACCCAGCTAATTTTTTGTATTTTTAGTACAGACGGGTTTCACCATGTTAGCCAGGATGGTCTCGATCTCCTGACCTTGTGATCTGCCCGTCTCGGCCTCCCAAAGTGCTGGGATTCCAGGCGTGAGCCACCGCGTCCAGCCTGTTTTGTTTCTTTGAGCGAGAGCTCTGTCTCCCAGGCTGCAGTACAGTGGCGTGATCTCGGCTCACTGCAACCTCCACCTCCCGGGTTCAAGCGATTCCCCTGCCTCAGCCTCTCTAGCAGCTGGGATTACAGGCTCTCGCCACCATGCCCAGCTAATTTTTGTATTTTTAGTAGAGATGGGGTTTTGCCATGTTGGCCAGGCTGGTCTCAAAACTCCTGACCTCAGGTGATCCACCCACCTTGGCATCCCAAAGTTCTGGGATTACAGGCTCTTGCCATCACGCCCAGCTAAATTTTGTATTTTTAGTAGAGACGGGTTTCACCATGTTGGCCAGGATGGTCTCCATCTCTTGACCTCATGATCTGCCCACCTCGGCCTCCCAAAGTGCTGGGATTACAGGCGTGAGCCACTGCGCCTGGCCTTGTTTTGTTTTGTTTTGAGACTGAGTCTTGCTCTGTCACCCAGGCTGGAGTGCAGTGGCAGGATCATGGCTCACTGCAGCCTGGACCTCCCAGGCTCAAGCTATCCTCTCACCTAGGCAAAACGGATCTTTATCAAAGGTTTTGTTTTTGTTTTTGTGTTGTTTTGTTTTTGTTTTTGTTTTCCCCAACTGTCTATAGAATAAAAGTAGTCAATAATTTGATAAGCATACTATTCGTTCTATTATGTCTTCATGAAAGACAAATGTAGGCCAGGCGGAATGGCTCACAACGGTAATCCCAACATTTTGGGAAGCTGCAGCAGGAGGATCACTTGAGGCCAGGAGTTCGAGACCAGCCCAGGCAACATAGGGAGACTCCATCTCTACAAAAAATAAAAACAAAATTATCCGGGTGTCGTGGCATGTGCCTGTAGTCCCAGCTACTTGGGAGGCTGAGGTGGGAAAATTGCTTGAGTCTGGGAGGTCGAGGCTGCAGTGAGCCATGATTGTATCACTGCACTCCCACCTGGCAGTAGAGCAAGACCCTGTCTCAAAAAAAAAAAAAAAAAAAAAAAGTGAAAGAGAACAGGCCCTAGGTCCACTGTCTAGGGAACAGTATATGCTGTAGGCTAAACTGTGTCCCTCCAAATTTGTATGTTGAGGTCCAAACCCCTAGTACCTCAGAACGTGACTGTGTTGGAGATAAGGCCTTTAAAGAGGTGACTAAGTTAGCATGAGGTCATTAGGGTGGGCCATAATCTAGTGTAACTGGTGTCCTCATGAAAGAGATGAGGACACAGAACACTCAGACCAAGGGATGACCATGTGAGGACACACGGAGAAAAGGAGAAAGGCCTCAGAAGAGACCACACCTGCCAGCACCTGCATGCTCCACTTCCAGCCTCCAGAATTGTAAGAAATGCATTTCTGTTGTCTGTGGATTTTGTTACGGCAGTCCAGGCTGACTAATTCAGTGTATATATATTTCCAAACTGCAACAAACAACAGGTTTCCATTGCACAGAGGTGGAAGCCTTCTCTGCACAATTCTCAAGCAGGGTGAAGTTCCTATGGGGTCTTATCCTCAGCTATCCAGGAGCTTCCTGAAAAAAAGTCAAAAGGAAGGAAAGGCTTTCTCCAATCTTGCTCAGCTAAAATCTTCATCTTCAGTAATCCTGTTTGAGAAAATATTCTGAAAATGAGAGTTCACTAAGTTGTGTGCGATGACCTTGTCCGGGTGTTAAACAGTCAGAGTTTAAATTCCAGCTTGGCCACCTACTAAGTGAGCCTCGGTTTCCTCATCACTCATTTTTTCACTCCACATTTATTGAATGTGTGGAAAACAGAGGAGTCATGATGTCTGCCTCTCAGGCTGCTACGAGTGGAACACAGGAGCAGAATTGCTAAGAAGATAGTTAGCTTGGGAACCTGAAGTTGAGATTTCTGTAGACCAACTAACATTTTCCAACACAGCTTTCTGTGATGATGAAAATGTTCTCGGCCGGGCACAGTGGAGCATGCCTGTAATTCCAGCTACTTGGGTGGCTGAGGCACGAGAAGTCCTTAAACCCGGGAGGCAAAGGTTGAAGTGAGCTTAGATCACGTCACGGCACTCCAGCCTGGACAACAGAATGACACTCTGTCTCAAAACAACGACAAAACAGTTGGGCACCATGGCTCATGCCTGTAATCCCAGCACATTGAGAGACTGAGGCAGGTGAATCACGTGAGGTCAGAGGTTCAAGACCAGCCTGGCCAACATGGCAAAAACCTGTCTCTACTAAAAATACAAAAATCACCCGGGCGTGGTGGTACACACCTGTAATCCCAGTTACTCGGGAGGCTGAGGCAGGAGAATCGCTTGAACTGGGGAGCTGAAGGTTACAGTGAGCCAAGATGGCACTTCTGCACTCCAGCTTGGGCAACAGAGCGAGACTCCATCTCAAAAAAAAAAAAAAACAGAGAAAGAAAAATGTTCTCCATCTGCACTGTCCAATGTGGTAGTCACTAGCCTGAGGACTTGAAATGTAGCTAGCCTGACTGAAGAACTGAATTAGAATGAATTTGAATGTAAATAGCCACATGTTGGCCAGCACAGCTGTGCACCATCTCAGCGGGAGATGCCCAGCAACAACTGGATAACATTCGCAGAGCTTGCAAAAAAATGTGGGACTGTGGGAGAGAGCAAGTGTAAACGTGTAAACTTATGGGAGTTACTAAGTGTGAAGAATGAGAAAGAAGAGGACTAAGATGACATTAGCCTGGTGTGGTGGCTGATGGGACACACCTGTTGTCCCAGCTACTTGGGAGGCTGAGGAGGAAGGATCACTTCAACCCAGGAGGTTGAGGCTGCAGTGAGACATGATTGCACCATTGCACTCAGTCTGGGCAGCAAAACGAGACCATTTTCAAAAATTCATTGGCCTGGTGTGATAGCTCACACCTATAATCCCAGGACTTTGGGAGGCCAAGGAGGGTGGATTATTTGAGGTCAGGAGTTCAAGACCAGCCTGGCCAACATGGTGAAACCTCATCTATACTAAAAATACAAAATTAGCCATGCGTGGTGGCACATGCCTGTAGTCCCAGCTACTCAGGGGACTGAGACAGGAGAATCGCTTGAACCCGGGAGGCAGAGGTTGTAGTGAGCTGAGATCGCGCCACTGCTCTCCATCCTGGGCCACAGAGTGAGACTCTGCCTCAAAAATAATAATAATAATAATTTATTAATTAATAGTAGTAATTTCTTATGGTTTAAAACTTCTTTTTTAATGATTCCTCCTGGCCAGGCATGATGGTGGATGCCTAGAATCCCAGCACTTTGGGAAGCTGAGGTGGGAGGATCACTTGAGTCCAGGAGTTGGAGACCAGCCTAGGCAACATAGTGAGACCCCATCTCTACAACAACAACAAAAATTACTCGGGCATGGTAGCATGTGCCTCTGGTCCCATCTACACAGGAGGCTGAGGCAGGAGGATCACTGGGACCCAGGAGGTCAAGGCTGCAGTGAGTCGTGATTGTGCCACTGCACTCCACCCTGGATGACAAAGTAAGACTGTCTCAAAAAAAAAAAAAGGATTCCTCCCACATCTGTCTTGCCTTCCTGTGCCCTGTTCTGCTCCTATAGTTAACCCACTTTTTAGTTTCCAGTTTTTCAGTGTTTATGCAAAAATAATAATGGGCTTGCAATTTCCCACCCTTTGTGCACAAAAGGAAGCATACTGTATACGTGGTTCTTTAGCTCACTTCTCACTGAATGGATCCTGCAGACATTTCCACATCAATCAATACAGTCTTCCTCATACTTGTTGATTCTCCACAGTATTCCATTGTGGGAAGTACCTTAGTGGGCTTTTTCCTCTTTTTTTTTTTTTTTTTTTTGAGGCAGAATCTCTCTCTGTTGCCCAGACTAGAGTGCAGTGGTGTGATCATGGCTCACTGCAGTCTCGATCTCCCCAGCTCAAGTGATCCTCCCATTTCAGCCTCCTGAGTAGCTGGGACTACAGGCATGTGTCACCATACCTGGCTGATTAAAAAAAAAAAAAGTGTTGTGTGTTTTTGTTTGTTTGTTTGTTTGTTTTTTGTAGAAACAGGGTCTTGATATGTTGCCCAGGCTGGTCTCAAAGTCCTGGGCTCAAGCAATACTCCTGCCTGGGTCTCCTAAAGTACTGGGATTAATTACAGGCATAAGCCAGCTGTGTCCAGCCTTACCTTAGTGTTTTTAACTAGTCCCCTGTAGATAGGCAATTTGTACATTAATCATGTGTGTGTGTGTTTTTTTTTTTTTTTTTTGAGACAGGGTCTTGCTCTATCCCTAGACTGGAGTGCAGTGGTGCAATCCTAGCGCACGTAAGCAATCCTCCTACCTCAGCCTCCCAAGTAGCTGGAAATACTACAGGTGTGTGCCACCACACCTGGCCCAAAGATTACATTTATGTATCTCTATCTCTCTGAATAGCTGATATACGCCGGGCGCGGTGGCTTACGACTGTAATCCCAGCACTTTGGGAGGCCGAGGCGGGTGGATCACAAGGTCAGGAGATCGAGACCATCCTGGCTAACACGGTGAAACCCCGTCTCTGCTAAAAAAAATACAAAAAACATTAGCCGGGCGTGGTGGCAGGCGCCTGTAGTCCCAGCTACTCAGGAGGCTGAGGCAGGAGAATGGCGTGAACCCGGGAGGCGGAGCTTGCAGTGAGCCGAGATCACGCCACTGCACTCCAGCCTGGGCGACAGAGCGAGACTCTGACTCAAAAAAAAAAAAAAGAAAAAAAAAATAGCTGATATAGAACAACATACAACTGACCAAAGGCAAAAATCAGGAAACCTTTTTCAAGGTCACTTTCTACTTTAGCCTGGTATAGTTTGTCCTAAGTATGCATCAGTACTTTGGAAATGGAACTTCGACCCACCTTTTTTGTTGTTGTTGTTGAGACAGTCTCACTCTGTCACCCAGACTGGAGTGCAGTGGTGCAATCTTGGCTCACTACAACCTCCGCCTCCCGGGTTCAAGTGATTCTTGTGCCTCAGCCTCCTGAGTAGCTGGGATTACAGGCGTGCGCCACCATATCTGGCTAATTTTTGTATTTGTAGTAGAGATGGGGTTTCACCATGTTGGCCAGGCTATTCTCAAACTCCTGACCTCGTGATCTGCCCGCCTCGGCCTCCCAAAATGCTGGGATTACAGGTGTGAGCCACCACTCCCACACCCGGCCTAGACACATTTTAAAAATGCTGCTCTAATTCCTAGCCCTCTTCTGCCAGTCACCCTCCTTTCTCCTCAAACCATTCTTCCTTCCCAATCTTCCTACTCCCAAACTACGGAAGAGAGAGAACCGCTGGATAATTATTCTTTTTTTTTTTTTGAGACAGAGTCTCGCTCTGTCGCCCAGGCTGGAGTGCAGTGGCGCGATCTCGGCTCACTGCAAGCTCCGCCTCCTGGGTTCAGGCCATTCTCCTGCCTCAGCCTCCCGAGTAGCTGGGACTACAGGCACCCGCCACCACACCTGGCTAATTTTTTGTATTTTTTAGTAGAGACGGGCTTTCACCGTGTTAGCCAGGATGATCTCGATCTCCTGACCTCGTGATCCGCCCGCCTCGGCCTCCCAAAGTGCTGGGATTACAGGCGTGAGCCACCGCGCCCAGCCTTGGATAATTATTCTTGAAACACTTAAGATTCATGACAAGGGGCAGAATCTAGGTAGAAAGTGCTTAACTAGATGTTAAACCCTGTGGCTTGAGAGCCCCAATGTTAAACCAAAGAGGTATAGTAAAGGTTGGTGATAGACCAGGAAAAAGCCTGCCCCCACCTACACCCCCAGCTTTACCCCGCTTTGGTCATGGCCAAAGCCGTGTTGGGGCTCAGGCCTGACGGACCAAAAGACAAGGCACATCTAGAAAGAATCTTGGAGGCCCATTTTGTATTTGAAATACTTCAAAAATTTCCAACAACATCAGGGCTAATATTTGTACAGGCAGTTACTTCAAGTAAAAACAAGAGAGATGGGTACAAAGTGAGGAAAGGGAGGTAGGATCAGGGCTGGGCTAGCACTGGTGTGTGGAGTAACCTGATTAAACCATGCTGTGCTTCTGTCCTTTCCTATTGTCTCTGAAAAACCATCTAAATTTGCTTTATAAACATGTATAAGCCATTCTGTATAAGTGCGTGGCTAAGAAGATCATTGTTCTGTTAAGTTTTTTCTTAGAGACAGGGTTTCACTCTTTTGCCCAGCTGGAGTGCAGTGGTACAATCTTGGCTCACTGCAGCCTCCTGGGCTCAAGCCATCCTCCCACCTCAGCCTCCCGAGTAGCTGGGACTACAGGCTCGTGCCACAGTGCTTGGCTAATTTATTTTTGTAGAGATGGGGTCTCCCTATGTTGCCCAGGCTGGTCTGGAACTTCTGGGCTCCAGCAATCCTCCCACCTTAGCCTTCCAAAGTGCTGAGATTACAGGTGCGAGCCACCATTCGAGCTCATTGTTTTATTTTTAAAGAACATTAATAAAAATGATGGCCGGGCACAACGGCTCACACCTGTAACCCCAGCACTTTGGGAGGCTGAGGTGGGAGGATTGCTTGAGCCCAGGAGTTCAAGACCAGCCTGGGCAACATGATGAAACCCCATCTCTACAGAATACAAAAAAAAAAAAAAAAAATTAGCTGGGCGTGGTGGCTCACGCCTGTATGCCTGTATCCCAGCAGCTCCGGAGGCTGAAATGGAAGGATCACTTGAGCCTGGGAAGGTCAAGACTGCAGTGAGATCATGCCACTGCACTCCAGCCTAGGTAACAGAGTGAGACCCTGCCTCAAAGTAAAAAAAGATAATATAGATATCTGCCACTATACTTAGTGTTTATTCTGTGCCGGCCAGATCCTGGGCATTTTACCTGGAATACCTTAACTCGTTTCTTTTTTTTTTTTTTTTTTTTGAGACAGAGTCTTGCTCTGTCGCCCAGGCTGGACTGCAGTGGCGCGATCTCGGCTCACTGCAAGCTCCGCCTCCCGGGTTCACGCCGTTCTTCTGCCTCAGCCTCCCGAGTAGCTGGGACTACAGGCGCCTGCCACCGCGCCCGGCTAATTTTTTGTATTTTTAGTAGAGACGGGGTTTCACCGTGTTAGCCAGGATAGTCTCGATCTCCTGACCTCGTCATCCTCCCGCCTCGGCCTCCCAAAGTGCTGGGATTACAGGCGTGAGCCATCGTGCCCGGCACCTTAACTAGTTTCTAAACTCCAGAAATATTAGTGTTCTCAGGCTTTCAGAAGAGAGCCATGGTCTAACACGAGGTGCTTGGTAAATGCATGGTCATGTGGTCGGCTTGCTGTTTTCGCCTGGTGACTTCCTCACCTGTGCGGGGACTGCCCATTTAACGCACTTGCAACATGCATTCCTGGACAGTAGGTGGCGCCATGGAACCATCTACCGTTCTCACTGCACCCCTTCATTTGTGGCAGCCCCAGCTTTTAGTGGATGAGGGGAGTCTATTGGTTGATAAAAAAGACTGTGAGACTTTTAAAGCATATCCATCGACAGTGATAACGAGGAGAAGTAAGCAGGAAAGGAGGCAAAATGATCCAATATGCCAGTGGTCAGGAAACGTGTCTCAGGAGGTGGCACAGAAACTGGCAAGTCCTTGGCATGCCCCTGGCTGGGGCCTGCGTGGGCCAGGCTAAGAGAGCTGTGGACTGAAGAGAAGCAGGTGTTAGACGTGCAGACAGTTCCCGGGCAGGAGCTGGAGGCTGAGGAAAAACGCAGCTTGCAACATGCTGGAGTTCAGGAGCAAGCTGTGTGTGTGTCTTAAGAATTGCTTGTAAGAGTTACTATAACCAAATCGACAAATGTCAACTTGGCTAATAAATCGTACTTGGTAGAATAAAGAGGACATTTCTCAGTGCACGATCCTGTTTCTTCCACAATTCCGGTCTCCTCTCCATGGTGCCTTCGCTGAGGCAATCTGTGCTTTCCCTGAACTCTGTGTCACCTCTCAGGCTAGCCGTCCTTAGCCATGAACAGAGCTAATGAACATGAGCCATGCACATGAATCTGTCCAGGGGTAACCAGTGAGTTCAGCTCAAAACAGGGGAATGCCAGAGTGTTGTCAGCATGAGTGCAGAGAAACATGTAATTCAAGAATGTAGCCGGGCGCGGTGGCTCACGCCTGTAATCCCAGCACTTTGGGAGGCCGAGGCGGGCGGATCATGAGGTCAGGAGATCGAAACCATCCTGGCTAACACGGTGAAACCCCGTCTCTACTAAAAATACAAAAAATTAGCCAGGCGTGGTGGCAGGCGCCTGTAGTCCCAGCTACTCGGGAAGCTGAAGCAGGAGAGTGGCGTGAACCCGGGAGGCGGAGCTTGCAGTGAGCCGAGATCCCACCACTGCACTCCAGCCTGGGCGACAGAGCCAGACTCTGTCTCAAAAAAAAAAAAAAAAAGAAAAAAAAGAATGTAAAAGGGCACGTAGTTCAAAGTCTCTCAATCTATAAAGGAGGCATGTGGCAAATCATTGGCAGAAATAGGGTCAGAACCCAGGAAGACTTTGCCTTAGTCGAACCATCACTGTATTTCTGCACTTACAATGCTGATCTCAAGGAAATGAATTGATGCTAATTTCTTCTATGATCTATTAAACTGATCAAAAAGAGCCTTTTGCAGGCCTGTTTTTAGACTTGTAATTGACACTTGCTGAAATCTTTCATGTCAATGCCCACCAGTATGTCCCTGATCACTAGTGTACAAAACTGTGTCACAAAGAATCTATTTGGCCCACCCACGGTGGCTCATGCCTGTAATCCCAACACTCTGGGAGGCCAAGGGGAGAGGATCGCTTGAGCCCAGGAGTTCAATACCAATCTGGGCAACATGGTGAAACCCTGTCTCTATCAAAAATTAAAAAATTAGTTGGGGGTGGTGGATGCCTGTAGTCCCAGCTACTCAGGAGACTGAGGTGGGAGAATGGTTTGAGCCCAGGAGGCGGAGGTTGCAGTGTGCCAAGATCACACCACTGCACTCCAGCCTGGGCAACAGAGCCAGACCCTGTCTCAAAAAAAAAAAAAAAGCAGAAAAACTGGCCAGCCATGCACCTTAGCCAAAAAGAATCATATGAAAAAGAAAATACATGTTGTGCATGTGGAAGACTAAAAAAAAAAAAAAAGGAAAAATCAAGTTGTAAGAATCGACTCCAGCTCTTGTCCTGATTTTTAGGCTCTTCTTGCTTCTTTCCATGTGTTCATCACTGTGATGCTGATAAGAGCCAGAAAGCCTAGGAAAGCTTTGTGGACACTTTTTTTTTGAGACAGAGTCGCATTCAGGCTGGAGTGCAGTGGCACAATCTTGGCTCACTGCAAACTCTGCCTTCCCAGTCCAAGTGATTCTCCTGCCTCAGCCTCCCAAGCAACTGAGATTACAGGCACCCGCCACCACGCCCAGGTAATTTTTGTATTTTTAGTAGAGACAGGGTTTTGCCATGTTGGCCAGACTGGTCTGGAACTCCTGACCTCAAATGATCCTCCCATCTCGGCCTCCCAAAGTGCTGGGCATGAGCCACCACACCCAGCATTTTTTTTCAACTTCTGAACATAGGGCAGCTTAAAAATGTGAAGGCCGGGCATGGTGTTTCGTGCCTCTAATTCTAGCACTTTGTAAGGCTGAGGTGGGAGGCTCACTTCAGCCCAGGAGTTTGAGCTTGAAAAACACAGTGAAGCCCTGTCTCTACTTGAACACAAAAATTTAGCCAGTCTTGGTGGCACATGCCTATAGTTCCAGCTACTCAGGAGGCTGAGGTGGGAGGATCCCTTGAGCTCAGGAAGTTGAGGCTGTGGTGAGCCAAGATCACACCACTGCACTGCAGCCTGGACAACAGGAGACCCTGTCTCAAAAAAAGAAAAAAAAGAGGGGGGGGGGGCCGAGCGCAGTGGCTTACGCCTGTAGTCCCACCTACTCGGGAGGCTGAGGCAGGAGAGTTGCTTGAACCCAGGAGGCGGAGGTTGCAGTAAGCCAATGTCACCCCACTCCACTCCAGCCTGGCAACAGAGCCAGACTCCGTCAAAAAAAAAAAAAAAAAAAAAAAAAAAAAAAAAAAAGGCCGGGTGCAGAGGCTCATGCCTGTAATCCTGGCACTTTTGGAGGCCAAGGTGAGACCAGCGTGGCCAACATGGTGAAACCTCTTCTCCACTTAAAATACAAAAATTAGCTGGGTGTAGTAGCGCACGCCTGTAGTCCCAGCTTCCCAGGAGGCTGAGGCAGGAGAATTGCGGAAACCTGGGAGGCAGAGGTTGCAGTGAGCCGAGGTCATGCCCACTGCACTCCAGCCTGGGTTATAAAGCAAGACTTCGTCTCAAAAAACAAAACGTTAACACTCAGAGGCAAGTGATGGGGTCTATGAGATAGTTCATTTGTGTTGCTGCTGAACCAGTAAAGAATGCCAACAAGAACAAACCTGGGAAGCGGACCTGGGCAGGCATGCAAAGAAGGTACACTCTACCCTCTGTGGCCTTGCTAAGCTCAGCTCTCGGTCCCGTCCTCTGTCCAGATGCCCCTGGCTATCATGTGTACAGTGTGTCTAGGTAGCCTCCGGAACACAGCCTTCTTAGTCTGCAGATTCCTGCTCTACATCAGGATGAAGTTGTTAGTAATCACCTGGTTTTACAGAACTGATGTGTTACCAAAACATTTTTTTTTTCTTTTTTTGAGGCAAGGGTCTCACTCTGTGGCCCAGGGTGGCATGCAATGGTGTGATCTCTGCTCACTGCAACCTCAGCCTCCCAGGTTCAAGCGATTCTCGTGCCTCAGCCTCCTGAGTAGCTGGGATTACAGACATGCACCACCACACCTAGCTAATTTTGGTATTTTTAGTAGAGATGGGGTTTTGCCATGTTGGCCAGGCTGGTCTCCAACTCCTGGCCTCAGGTGATCCGCCTGCCTCAACCTCCCAAAGTGCTGGGATTATAGGCGTGAGCCACTGCACGTGGCCCAAGATGACAATTATGATTATAGAACATGACAGTAGGAACTTCCTGAGGCATAGGACTTGCAAAGGCAGTGACACATTTTTATATAAATTAACTTTTATTTCTGTAACATATAAAAGGTATAAATAGGACTTATGTAAAAACCAATCACCTGCACACACAAATTATGTGAAATTAGTTTATATATCTCTTTAAACCAGAGGGAGGAAGAAGCAGGATGAGGTCCACCTGGCCCACCATAAGTCCTTCCCCACATGCTGTCGCGTATTAATAGCTTCTGTGGCCAACCAGGGTGATCTGCCAGGCAGTGCCTCAGGATGGGGTGGGGGGTGGTGGTGGTGACGAGGTGTGAGGCTTCTGGGCATGGAGGCACTTGGTGGGATACATGCCTGAGATGGAAACAGTCTCGTCCTCACCCAGCAGGTGGGACTTGTCGGTGGGGGACAAGCCAAGGGTCCCGCAGCTGCCAGTTGGCTCTCCTTCACATGCTTATCTGATGTGGTGCAGGAACAACAGGCGGAGGTGAGAGGTCAGTCCACAGAAGGGAGGTCTGAGGGAGCAGCCGCCATGGGTGTCCCACCCAAAGCTGGCAAACAGTTCTGTGCACAAGGGATGCAGCTGAATGGTGCTGATGGTGGAGCTCACAGAGCTCCTGCATTCTCAAGGTTTGGATACGTTCTGGGAAGGGTGAACTGGTGTAAGAGTCACATAATACGTGGTGGGGTGTAATAATCAAAAAAACGTAGCAAAACACCTTCTGTGCCTATGAGCCAGGGTTGAGGGAGCCGAGAAGAAAGTCCACAGCTCTGCCACACCGGCCAGCAGTGCTCATGTCTGCTGGCTGATCCTCCCCAAAGCCTCTCCTGCCACCTTTTTTTTTTTTTTTTTTAACTAAACTAAATGGTCAATACTGCCATCTCTCTTGATAATGACAAAGTGTTTGCACAGGATGCCTACAAGTGTGTGTGTCGCTCCTCACTAATGGATCCGTAGTGATACAGCTGTGAGAGGCACTCCTGGGTTGAAAATGAAGGCAATTATCACATTACTGTCGGTCCTGACTGAGTCACCTCTAGAGTTTATGCTTTCAGCCTTAATTGAAATGAAGACAATTATATAAAATTCTCACATAATTGATCACAAATGTGATCACAGCCATTCTGACTAAGATTGGTGCTGGCCAATCTGCTGTGAGGGAATGAAGAGAGGAGAGGAACTGCGATGTCAGTCCCTGATTCTACTGCAAGTTTCCAAGCACATGAAATCCCATTCTAGCTTTGGAGACCCCAACGTGACAAGAATCTCCCTGTGCTTTAAATCATCTCTCACCCATGCTAAGCTGTGATCCCTCACCAAGTCTATGAAACCTGGAAAAGGAGTGAGAGTGCATGGGGTGTGTGTGTGTTTTATATATTCAGGGATCATTCCAAAAGGGGCAAACTATTGCTCTTCATGTCTGTGTTTTATATATTCAGGGGTCGTTCCAAAAGGGGCAAACTATTGCTCTTCGTGTGTGTGTTTTATACATTCAGGGATCGTTCCAAAGGGGCAAACTATTGCTCTTCGTGTGTGTTTTATATATTCAGGGGTCGTTCCAAAAGGGGCAAACTATTGCTCTTCGTGTGTGTGTTTTATATATTCAGGGATCGTTCCAAAAGGGGCAAACTATTGCTCTTTAAGTCCTGGGGCAGGGAGGGGAAGGGGAGGCCACCGTCTGCTCCTGAAAGCTCTGTGGGGAGAAGGGCTCCCTGCCTGACTGTTCTCTCATTCACACGCCAGCTTACTGTCAAAGCTAGAAAGACTGATGCCAAAGGCCTGTACTGCGCAAAGTGGGTAGTTGTAGTCCAGTGTGAACACGTCATCTGCCACACGTCCAAACTGCATGACTATATAATCAGCTAGAAACAGAAAGAAATCAACATGTTAGAATATAATGTGGTTGCACTCGGGGAAATCTTTTTCTTTTTCTTCCTTTTCTTAGATGGGGTTTTGCTCTGTCGCCCTGGCTGGAGCCTAGTGGAATGACCACAGCTCACTGCAGCCTTGACCTCCCGTCCCAGGCTCAAGTGATCCTCCCACCTCAGCCTCCTGAGTAGCTGGGACTATAGGCAAGCGCCACCACGCCTGGCTAATATTTTACTTTTTGTGAAGATAGGGTCTCACTATGTTGCTCAAGCTGGTCTCAAACACCTAGGCTCAAGTGATTCTCCTGCCTCGGCCTCCCAAAGTGCTGGGATCCTATTTATGATACAGAAAGAATCCTCCAAATAGGCCAGTTAATCACCAGGTTTCTGTAGAATAGAGAGCAGCTTGCTGGGAATGTCATAAACTCCATAGGCTAGAGCTGCCAGGAACCTTTATTGGGGTCATTTGCCTTTGTTTCCCAAACAACCTACTCTATGACTTCTCTGATTTTTTATTTTTTTCTGAGACAGGTTCTTGCTCTGTCACCCAGGCTGGAGTGCAGTGATGTAGTCTCAGCTCACTGCAGCCTCGACCTCCTGGCTCAAGTGATGCTCCCACCTCAGCCTCCCGGGTAGCTGGGACTACAAGTGCCTGCCACCACGCCCAGCTAATTTTTCTATTTTTTTGTAGAGATGGGGTTTCACACCATGTCGCCCAGGCTGGTCTCAAGCTCCTGGTCTCAAGCGATCTGCCCATCTCGGCCTCCCAAAGTGCTGGGATTACAGACGTGAGCCATGGTGCCCAGCCAACTTCTCTGATTTGCTATAGCATCTCTCACACTCCTCTCCCCTCCTCAACACAGTGATTTACAAGTTTTCTCTAAAACTGTAGTTTCATCTTTCCAAAGAAATCCTGTCTCTCCTCCATGATTATCTGCTGACTGTCACTTCTTATCATGTACAGGGAATGTGCATTCCCATCCTGTAAGAGCATCTGTCCTCCTCTTCCCACCCAACCCTTCCTGGAGGCTTACGGTCATTTTTGTGGACTATCTGGAAGTTCTTCACAGACGCCTGAGTGACCCGGCCACGGAAGTTGAGGACATAGGACTGAGTGTCACTGTTCCAGACGGGGGCCTTGTTGTGCAGCTCAACCAGATTTTCCATAGTTCTGTTCTGCCACCGTGAGAGCAAACTGTCATGGTTCTGTCCAAAGGGAAAATCATTACTTTGTACTGAGAACTCCAACTCTGCGAAGTAGAAGGTAGAGTAGGAGAATACTTTCTCCATTTCAGAAAGGGTAAACCAGAAGCGAAGAATGAAAGCCAACAATAAAGACAGGTTTTTTTTTTTTAATTATTCTACATCATCCAGCATTTCTCTTTGTAGAAAAAATGGTTTCAAGGCAACGACTCTGCAACTGCTCTCATCCTGAGGTTTTGGAGGGGCAGCTTTCCTAAAGAAGTGTATGGAGCTATCTCCAGTGTGGGGCTCTGGAAGCTCAATCTTTTTTTTTTTTTTGTATTAATCTGTGTATTGTACTACTGTCTTTTAGGTCTTTCACTGATTTAAATACATTCTTACTCACGTTTCGTGGCTGATATGGGATCTGCTTATGATTCAGTGTCATTCCAGGAATGATAACAGACATTTTCCTAGGACCTTTAAATCCAAGTACGTTCGTTTCCTGGAAGACAGGAAAACAAAGCAGAACTTGGAAACAGGAAAAAAATAGAGACCACATTCTTTTATAACATGAGACTTTCTTGGGAATGTAAGATGCTGACAATATCAGCTGTATCAGCCGGGGCAGTGGCTCACGCCTATAATCCCAGCACTTTGGGAGGCCGAGGTAGGCAGATAACCTGAGGTCAGGAGTTTGAGACCAGCCTGGCCAACATGGTGAAACCCTGTCTCTACTAAAAATACAAAAATTAGCCAGGCGTGGTGGCGGGCGCCTGTAATCCCAGCTACTTGGGAGGCTGAGGCAGGAGAATTGCTTGAACCCGGGAGGCAGAGGCTGCAGTGAGCCGAGATCACGCCGTTGCACTCCAGCCTGGGCGACAAGAGTGAGACTCTGCCTCAGAAAAAAAAAAAAAAAAAAAAAAAATCAGGTGTACCAAAAATAATTTTATTACTTTGCTGTAAACAGAGAATCAAAAACAGGAAAGTAATATTATATCTCTTTATACTTCTCTTTTTTTTTTTGAGACAGAGTCACGCTCTGTCGCCAGGATGGAGTGCAGTGGCACAATCTCAGCTCACTGCAACCTCCAATCTCCACCTCCTGGGTTCAAGTGATTCCCGTGCCTCAGCCTAGGACTACAGGTGCATACCACCACGCCTGGCTAATTATTTTTTGTATTTTTAGTAGAGACGGGGTTTCACCAAGTTGGCTAGGATGGTCTCGATCTCCTGACCTCGTGATCTGCCTGCCTCAGCCTCCCAAAGTGCTGGGATTACAGGCGTGAGCCACTGCACCTGGCCTATACCTTCTTTAAACACCTACATTTAAAACAGAATCTCTTGGCTTGAGAGTTTACTCTTACTCTTTTTTTGGGGGGACCAGAGTTTCACTCTTGTTGCCCAGGCTGGAGTATAATGGCACAATCTCAGCTTACCACAACCTCCGCCTCCCAGGTTCAAGCAATTTTCCTGCCTCAGCCTGAGTAGCTGGGATTATAGGCATGCGCCACCACACCCGGCTAATTTTGTATTTTTTTTTTTTTTTTTTAGTCGAGACAGGGTTTCTCCATGTTGGTCTCAAATTCCCGACCTCAGATGATCCACCCATGTTGGCCTCCCAAGGTGCTGTGACTACAGGAGTGAGCCACCACGCCCGGCCTCTTACTCTTAAGTCTTAAATGCGATTTGAGATAACTGTGAACAAACTGTCCAACTTTGTCAGCACCAACACATATTTATTTCCCAGTGAGGGCATAGCACTATATTACATACAGTGAAAATGAGTTGTGGTTAAATAAGGCCTGCACTAGGTATTAAAAATGCCCATCAAGCCAAGCAGATTATTCTTATTTTGAGATGGAGTCTTGCTCTGTCACCCAGGCTGGAGTGCAGTGGCACAATCTTGGCTCATTGCAACCTCTGCCTCCTGGGTTCAAGCGATTCTCCTGCCTCAGCCTCCCGAGTAGCTGGGATTACAGGTGCCTGCCACCACGCCTGGCTAATTTTTGTTGTATTTTTAGTAGAGACGGGTTTTTGCCATGCTGGCCAGGCTGGTCTCCACCTCCTGACTTCAGGTGATCCACCCGCCTCGGCCTCCCAAAGTGCTGGGATTACAGGTGTGAGCCACCACGCCCGGCCGATTATTATTATTTTTTAAACAGGGTCTCATGCTGTCGCCCAGGCTAGAGTGCATGGTGTGATCACGGCTCACTGCAGCCTCGACCCTCCTAAGACTCAGGTGATCCTCTTGCCTCAGTGCCCCCAGTAGCTGGGACTCCAGCGACTGCCACCATGCCCGGCTAATTTTTGTATTTTTAGTAGAGACAGGGTTTCACCATGTTGCCTAGGCTGGTCTCTCCTGGGCTCAAGTGATCTGCCGCCTCAGCCTCCCAAAGTGCTGGGATTACAGGTGTGAGCCACCAAGCCCAGCCAAGCCAAGCAGATTATATATGAAAGCTATAGAGGAAAGACACTTTACATCAAAGTGTGAAGTCAAATGGTTCTCAGGCATGTAGATAAGATCTCATGGGATTAATTTCAACTTAAGAAAGTTGAGACTTTGGAATAAAAAAACCAGCTGAGATGGGTCAATTCCTTCTTGCTTTCTCTTACTCAACAACTCTTTGAATATCTACTGTGTGCCAAGCCATGTGCTAGTATGGATATAGCCATGAGTAAGAATTCACAAGAGTTTACAAACTGGTGGAGACGGTTCATGTTGAACAAGTATAACAAATACATGTGGGTTACAAATGCTACAAGGACGCAGATGAAGGAATGTCAACCACATCTAGTGGAGTACATCAGAAAAGACTTTGATAAGGCAAAAGGCAAGAAAGAGGAAAAGGGAAGCCTCTCCAAGGAGGAAAGATGAGTGTGGTTGGACAAAGGAATGACAGGAGGGCTGCTTGGCTAGAATGATGGGAAGGAGGGGCATGCCAATAGAGAAGTCTGAAAGCAAATGCTACCATGTTAGATCTCGCACAATGGGTAGTCACTAAAAGATTTGAAGCAGAACAGGAGGATCAACTGGAGCCTCGTTTTAGGAAGATTCATTTGGTAGCAGCAGAGAATGAGCTAGATAGTTCTCAGGTCTCTCCCGGGTGTGAAATAAAATGAAAAAGTACAATAAAACAAATAATAATAAGATAAAACTTAAAAAGAAGTGGACTATAAATGCCAAAAAGAGGAAAAAAAATAAGAAAAAGAGATTAAAAAGAGAATGAACTAGATAGGAAAAGATTAAAAGCAAAAAAAGATCAGCTTTAATTTATTGTAACCTTTGGCCACTGGATAAGAAGTAAAGGTCTGAATTAAGTGGCAGCAGGAAAAAAGAAAAGGAAATAAGGGAAGAAATATTCTGAGAGTGAAAAATAATTGAACTTGGCAATTCAAATAACTAAAACTCAAATACATGGAGAAAATGGTACAGCAACAGAAATCACAGAAATAGAAACAAGCTTGGGAGGGGAGGTTCTTTAGCGACACTAGGTGAAAAGTGCCAGCAGGACACCAGGAGGGCAGGCAGCGGCCCTGGGAAAGCAGCACTCACATAGGAGATGGCAGCCAGCTCCTGCCGGGTGTGGGCCGCTCCCACCAAACCCCGGCCCTTCATGGGGCAGATGCCACGGTCATAAACTGTAAACTTGGTCCCCATGAGGTTGGATCTGGAGTCAGGAGAAAAAGTCACCATGATGATCTGTATTTTTTTTCTTATACAAACACAATCTAAGAGAAGGAAAATGGAAGCCTATTTGCCTGTTCTCCAAATGTCTCAATGTTCATCATCACTTTTTCAAAAATATCTCATTAAAGCAAGGAAGGAACTGAGATTATCTTTTAACTTTTTATTTACTTACTAATTCGAGACAGGGTCTCGCTGTGTCGCCCAGGCTGGAGTGCAGTGGCAGGGATCATAGCTCACTGCAGCCTCAAACTCCCAGGCTCAAGTCATCCTCCCACCTTAGCCTCCTAGGTAGCTGGGGCTACAGGTGAGAACTGCCACGCCTGGCTAATTTTAAAGTTTTTTGAAGAGATAATGTCTCAGTGTGTTGCCCAGGCTGGTCTCAAACTCCTGGCCTCAAGTGATCCTCCAACCTCAGCCTCCCCAAATGCTGGGATTATAGGCCTGAGCCACCACACCAGCCTTATTTTTTTATTTTTTTGAGACAGACTCTCATTCTGTTACCCAGGCTGGGGTGCAGTGGCACTATCTTGGCTCACGGCAACCTCTGCCTCCTGGATTCAAGCAATTCTCGTGCTTCAGCCTCCCGGGTAGCTGGAATTACAGGCTGTTCTACCACACCTGGCTGATTTTTGTATTTTTAGTAGAGAGGGAGTTCTGCCATGTTGGCCAGGCTGGACTCCAACTTCTGACTTCAAGTGATCCGCCCACCTTGGCCTCTCAAAGTGCTGGGATTACAGGTGTGAGCCACTGCGCCCAGCTTTTTTTTTTCTTTTTCTTTTTTTCTTTTTTTTTAAGATTACAACATCAATACATGCTAGTTGTAACCAAGATAAGGACTGTTCTGCAACTATAGGAATAAGACTATCAGAAAGAATAGGACAGTGATCTAAGGGTGCTTTCACCTAAGCTTGCCGACATAACTTTCTCCTTCACGAGATAAATCAACTGGATCAATGGAGATGAGGTAGTTGGCTGTTTTGCTCTTTTTCCGCTTTCTAGCTGCAAGAAGAAATATCTGGGAAAAGAAAAAGTGTCAGTCAAAAATGAAGTCCAGAGAACCTGCCCCACCCCTGGCCATGGTTGTCCTACATATTCATTCAGCCAGTGTTTAGCAAGTCCCCAGCATATGTCAAGCTGTTAATCTTTGGGTCTTTATCCCTTTCTCTAACTCTCTTATCAGAATTCACTATCAGGCCAGGTGCAGTGGCTCACGCCTGTAATCCCAGCACTTTGGGAGGCCGAGGTGGGCAGATCACAAGGTCAGGAGATTGAGACCATCCTGGCTAACACCGTAAACCCTGTCTCTACTAAAAATACAAAAAATTAGCTGGGCGTGGTGGCAGACGCCTGCAGTCCCAGCTACTCAGGAGGCTGAGGCAGGAGAATGGCATGAACCCAGGAGGCGGAGCTTGCAGTGAGCCGAGATCATGCCACTGCACTCCAGCCTGGGTGACAGAATGAGACTCTGTCTCAAAAAAAAAATAAAAATAAAAATAAAAGAATTCACTATCAGGGTTTTCTTCCTATACAGTTTTTCTAAATTCACTAGCTTGATTCTCCATATAATTAGTTACAACTTCATCCCTAAAACTTCCAGTTAAAAAAAAAAATCTCCAAAGCTGGGCCAGGTGGCATGAGCCTATAATCCCAGCTGCTTGGGAGGCTGAGGTAGAGGGATCACTGGAGTCCAGGAGTTCAAGGCCAGCCTGGGCAACCTTGCAAAATCCAATAAATAAATAACAATCAATGTTCATCCAATGCCATGATTAAGAGTCTTTCCAACTTTAGGAGAGACAGGATCCTGAAAACCTTCCCATTCTTTACTGTGATGGCATTTTTTTTTTTTTTTTTTTTTTTGAGATAGGGTCTCACTCTGTCACCCAGGCTAGAGTGCAGTGGTGCAATCACAGCTCACTGCAACCTCTGCCTCCCAGGTTCAAGTGATTTTCCTGCCTGAGCCTCCCGAGTAGCTGGAACTACAGGTGCATGCCACCACTCCTGGCTAATTTTTTAATTTTTTGCTAGAGGCAGGGTCTCCCCATGTTAGCCAAGCTGGTCTCGAGCTCATGTCCTCAAGGGATCCACCTGCCTCGGCCTCCCGAAGTGCTGGGATTATACGTGTGAGCCACCGCACCTGGCCTGTGATAGCTTTCTTAATGCCATGGGGACACAGACAGAGGAATGTCAACCACATCTGGTGAAGCACATCAGGAAAGACTCTGATTAGGCAAAGGGCAAGAAGGGACAAAAGGGAAGCCTCTCCAGGGAGGAAATACTCTTTTTTCTATACTGCTGTTGTGTGAAACCACTGTGACCTCAATGGCATGAATACCATCCTATATAGGCATCCTTCCTAAACTCTCCTAGACTAGGACCATAATAGGGAAGCAGGAGAGTGGCAGTGGCTAAGCAGGAAGACTTTAGAATTATGCAGAAATAGGTTTGAATTTGGCTCTGCCACCACTTAGTGCAATGTGGGGTAGGTAAGTCACTTCCTAAGCCCCAGTTACCTCATCTTTAAAGCAGAGATAAGAAATCCTACCTAACAAGGTGGCTACAAGGATTACAGGTGATAATATATATAGATTTATATGCATATACTTGGTCTGTCGTAAACACTCAATAAATGGTGGTTAGAAGAATTAACACCTAGTATCATTATCTTATTTCTAGGCTCTTAAAATCATCTGTTAAGACCTGGTATTAATCCAAATTAATAAAATAAAGTTCATCGCTGGCTCAAACTTATAAAATAAATTAGAATTTCTAGGGTGAGAAACAAGACATTTAACTTGTAGGTCCTTCTGTATTTCTAATTCCTCCTATTCCCTAAAACTCACTCTCCTTCCACAATGTCATGTTCTACCGTAATAAAAAGAAAAACCAAAAGAACAAACAGTAACATTCAAAAACTCAATCATGGGAGACAGGTGAAAATAATTACATTAACAACTACCCGTCCATTTTCCCACTTTGTGGATAAAGCTCTTATTTGTGGGAGGGCAGAGCTTGCTGCCTATTAGACCATGAGCTCTTTGCAGAAAATGAGAACACAGCATCTGGGGACTGAAAGATACAATCTACTTCCAGCTGGCTTGGTCTAATACCAGAGTTAGTTCCCTAAGGCCCATCAACAATCTATTCCCACAACATTCTTCTCTCTCTCAAGAGTTTTCTTAGAAATCAATTCTCATACCTTCTGATTTTCTTCTTTTTCCAAGTACATATAGTAGGTGGGGAAGAGGCCCCGATCCATTCCCCTTTTATCCCGGATTATCCGACATCTTACTGTGACACCTTGAGGGGCAGGACTATACACAAAGTCCTCCAGGTCGTCTATGTCTCCCAGGAGGTTATCAGCTGGTTGGGCTGCAGTAGCAGAACCAGAAGTGCCTGTATCCTGAAAGGACAGCCATACATGAGCAACAAGAGGCCGAGACTCAAAATCTGATTCTCTTTGAAAAACACTTAGTGGACAAAGCAACTTAGTAATTTACCCGTGTCTTCCGTCTTCTGACAGAATGAGGAAAACTGAAAAGTTAAATTAAGTACATGAATATTGAGAGTAATGAAGAGTAAGTATCAAAATGGGACAAAGCCTCACAATAGCTGACCTGAGACAGAAAAAATTAGATCATAAACTAAATTTGAGCTTACACTTCTGAAGGAACTCTCACTCAGTAATGGTATTTAAATACTGAAGATATGTTTGAGGGCTGGGCGCGGTGGCTCACGCCTGTAATCCCAGCACTTTGGGAGGCCGAGGCGGGCGGATCACGAGGTCAGGAGATCGAGACCATCCTGGCAAACATGGTGAAACCCCGTCTCTACTAAAAATACAAAAAATTAGCCGGGTGTCATGGCGGGCGCCTGTAGTCCCAGCTACTCGGGAGACTGAGGCAGGAGAATGGCGTGAACCCGGGAGGCGGAGTTTGCCGTGAGCTGAGATCATGCCACTGCACTCCAGCCTGGGTGACAGAGCGAGACTCCACCTCAAAAAATACATAATAATAATAAATAAATAAATACTGAAGATATGTTTGAGAAAGAGTCAAATTAGCTCTAATGGAAGAAGTTTCAGAACTACATACGGTTGAATTCTGGCTGGATGCAGAATTGGGTCTTTCTAAACATGCTGACTGGGATATTCCATCAGTCTCCTCATCGAAGTTCACACTTTCAGAGATATCTAGCAGAAAAGGAAGAACTGTTAGCACTGCCAACACTGTTTAAAAAAGGTCTTTGAAACAAAGATAGTTTTAATTTTCTTGCTTAAAACATTCCTAACTATTCTGACCATAAACACAACTATTTTGTCCAAATACATAAAACAGGCAAATTCATAGAGACAGAAAGTAGAATAGAGGTTACTAGGGGCTGGGGGCAGGGGAGAATGAAGAATTATCTTGAATGGGTGTGAAGTCTCTGGGATGATGAAAAAGTTCTGGAGATGGATGGTAGTGATGGTTGCACAACATTGTTAATGCACTTAATGTCACTGAATCTCACACTTAAAATTGATTAAAGTTGTAAATTTTAGGCAGGGCAGGCCGGGCGCGGTGGCTCATGCCTGTAATCCCAGCACTTTGGGAGGCTGAGGTGGGCAGATCACGAAGTCAGGAGATTGAGACCATCCTGGCTAACATGGTGAAACCCCGTCTCTACTAAAATACAAAAAATTAGCCGGGTGTGGTGGCACGCGCCTGTAGTCCCAGCTACTCAGGAGGCTGAGGCAGGAGAATCGCTTGAACCTGGGAGGCGGAGCTTGCAGCGAGCCGAGACTGTGCCACTGTACTATAGCCTGGGAGACAGAGACTCTGTCTCAAAAAAACAAAACAAAAAAAATTTAGGCAGGGCACAGTGGCTCGTGCTTGAACTCCTAGCACTTTGGGAGGCTGAGGCAGAAGGACTGCTTGAGGCCACCAGTTTGAGACCTGTCTCCATAAAAAGTTTTTTTAAAAAAATTAGCTGGTCACGATGGTACCTGTGTGTCTGTAGTCCTAGCTAGCTGAGGTGGTTGGATCCCTTAAGCCCAGGATTTTGAGGCTAAAGTGAGCTATGCTTGTGCCACTGCACCCCAGCCTGGGTGACAGAATGACACCCGAACTCTTAAAAAAAAAAAAAAGTGTACTTTTTTGTTATTTGGAAGGGAAGGGAAGGCTTCAGTAAAAACAGGAAAACTTGCTAGACAAATTCTAAAAAGAGCTGCAGCACTGGTAAATTATTATTATTTTTTGAGATGGAGTCTCACTCTGTCGCCCAGGCTGGAGTGCAGTGGCACCATCTCAGCTCACTGCAACCTCTGTCTCCTGGGTTCAAGCAATTCTCTTGTCTCAGCCTCCCCGGTAGCTGGGATTACAGGTGTGCGCCACGAAGCCCAGCTAATTTTTTTGTATTTTTAGTAGAGACAGGGTTTCACCATGTTGGTCAGGCTGGTCTCAAACTCCTGACCTCAGGTGATCTGCCCACCTTGGCCTCACAAAGTGCTGGGATTACAGGTGTGAGCCAACATGCCAGGCCAACACTGGTAACTTCTATGTTACGATGCATATTTTACCACGGTAAAAAAAAAATTCAATGATGCATTATTCTTTACAGTAGTTTTATTCCCCTCAGCATTTTCTTTTTATTTTATTTATTTTTTTTTTTGAGATGGAGTTTCGCTCTCGTTGCCCAGGGTGGAGTGCAATGGCGCAATCTGGGCTCACCGCAACCTCCGCCTCCTAGGTTCAAGCAATTCTCCTGCCTCAGCTTCTCGAGTAGCTGGGATTACAGGCATGTGCCACCACATCCAGTTAATTTTTTATTTTTAGTAGAGACGGGGTTTCTCCATGTTGGTCTGGCTGGCCTCGAACTCCCAACCTCAGGTGATCTGTCCGCCTAAGCCTCCCAAAGTGCTGGGATTATAGGCGTGAGCCACTATGCCTGGCCCCCCGGCATTTTCTTAATCTCTGTCTAGTTAACTAAATCTAATTAGGAATGTTTGAAATACTAGTACTTTGGATTTATGGAGCGTCTTTTATAGGAAATTTAAAACTGCTGGATGAAAAACTATTTTTTCATTTTATTCTTACATTTGAGTTAGAGGAGGAGATACTGATAGTCTTGTTGTTTTCTACTATTTCTTGTTTGTTCATGGAGTATATAATCTGGAGGGGAATGCAGATGTAAAATAAAGTGTGATCGATGTGTGTTATGAAAGAGTGACGAGCCTCAGATTTATATGTGGGAGTACAGGCTCAGGAAGAATCATTTCTCCAAGAGAAAGAGGCAGAGCAAGACCTAAACTAAATTCCCTTGTGTCTAGTATCTGCGGGGTGAAGTTACCCCTCATTGAAATGGTCCTCGAATCATAGATTTACAGATGGAATTAACAAGTGTGGCTTTTTTCTCTGAACCACTTTTTGTGCACATTCAACATCTCGGAAAGAAAAATGATCTATTTTTATACGGTACATACATAGATTGGTATTAGCTTTACTGAAGAACACAAGGATAAGACAAAGGTCAGTTTTAAAAAAATCAATCTCAGGCCGGGCGCAGTGGCTCATGCCTGTAATCCCAGCAATTTGGGAGGCCGAAGTGGGTGGATCACAAGGTCAGAAATTCGAGACCAGCCTGGCCAATATGGTGAAACACTGTCTCTACTAAAAATGCAAAAATTAGCCAGGTGCGGTGGCAGGCACCTGTAGTCCCAGCTACTCAGGAGGCTGAGGCAAGAGAATCCCTTGAACCCAGGAAACAGAGGTTGCAGTGAGCCGAGATCACATCACTGCACTCTAGCCTGGGCGACAGAGCAAGACTTGGTCTCAAAAAAAAAAAAATCAGCCTCAACTGAAAACATAGGTCCACACAAAAACTTATGAGTGTTGATAACAACATTATTCCTAACAGGGAAAGTGGGAACAATCAAACGTCCATCAGCTGATCAACAAAATGTGGTTTATCCATACAATGGAGTGTTACCCAACAATAAAAAGAATGGAGTACGGAGGTTATAATATGAAGGAACCCTGAAAACATTATGCAAGTAAAACACTAGACATAAAAAGACAAGTAGTGTATGATTCTATCAATATGAAATGTCCAGAACAGGCAAATCCACAGAGACAGCAAGTAGACTGGTGGCTGCCTAGGGCTGAGGGGATCGGAGGGAAATGGGAAATGACTGTTGAAGGTTATGACGTTTCTTTTGGGGGTGATGAAAATTTTGTAAAATTGATTGTGAAAATGGTTGTAGAACTCTGTACTGAAAACCAATTTATTGTTTATTTATTTAAAGACAGAGTCTCGCTCTTGTAGCCCAGACTGGAGTGCAATGGCGCGATGTCTGCTCACTGCAACTTCCACCCCCAACGTTCAATTGATTCTGCTGCCTCAGCCTCCCGAGTAGCTGGAATTACAGTTGCCCACCACCACACCCGGCTAATTTTTTTTTGTATTTTTAGTGGAAATGGAGTTTCACCACGTTGGCCAGGCTGGTCTCGAACTCCTGATGTCAGGTGATCTGCCTGCCTCTGCCTCCCAAAGTGCTGGAATTACCGGCGTGAGCCACCATGCCTGGCCTATTGTTTACTTGAAATGGATGAGGTGTATGGTCTGTAATTTATATCTCAAAAGAGTTGTTACTTAAAAAAATTATTTGCTTTGCGAAGGACACTTTTTCCTTCTGCTGTCTAAAATATTAACTTATTATTATTATTTTTTGAGACAGGGTTTCACTCTGTTGCCCAGGTGGGAGTGCAGTGGCCAAATCACAGCTGCTCAGTGCAGCCTCAACTTCCCGGGCTCAAGTGATCCTCCCACCTCAGCCTCCTGAGTACATAGGACTACACCATGTCCAGGTAATTTTTTGTAGAGACGGGGTTTCACCAAGTTGCCCAGACTGATCTCAAACTCCTGGGCTCAAGCGATCCGCCCACCTCGGCTTCCCAAAGTGCTGGGATTACAGGCATGAGCCACCACACCTGGCACCCCCCCTTTTTATTGGTAGCAAAAAGGCAGAAACTCCTGAGATATCACTATCGTATGGCTATCTTCACCTATTACTATGCTTTCAAATGCCATTTTAATACCAAGAACTCAGTTCCCGTGAATCTGTCTTGAGAGATCAAAGATCTCTCTGAAACTTTTAAGACAAGCAAATTGGACCCACTTACAGGGACATAATCTGCCGAACTGACACTTCTTAGAATTTAATCAAAACAGCACTTAATGGGTTTTATAGTCAAGATGCAACCTGTTGAGACATGAAAAGGCGTTAACTCACCTGGCACTGGAAGGCCAATTCTGAAAACGAACAGCCATTTCATAGAGCAGTGCACAAGGAGACAGTGTGGTGTTTACAGTCAGGGATAAAGAACGAGACTAAGAATCAGAAAATCTAAATCTGCCACTTTTCAGCTAGCTGACTCAGGGTGAGTAATTTAGCTTTGGTTAAACAGAAAATTATTTTTGCTCCGACTCATCCTATCTGTCCAACGCATATCTTTCACTTTCTTTTGTTGTAAAAATAGTGGTAGTAAAATAATAGGCAAGTACCATGGTCACCTTCAGGTTAAAGACAGGAAAACTGTCTTTACAAACCCCCAAGGCACTATTACAACTATTACATCAGATGAGGTAGTACATGTCAAGTGCCTGACACATGATGGACACTCACAATGTCAGGCTCCAGCTACTTCCCCGCTCCCCTAGCACGCAGGCAGACACACATCCTTCTTTGTTCAGCGGAATCACCCCTCCCTTCCTCCTGGTACCTCTCTTGTCTCTTCTCATTGCCCTAGCAGAGCAATTCTGCATCTCCCCTGCCTGTGCTTTTGCAAACACCACACTATATTGGAACTGGAGGTCAGGCCATCATCAGTCAAACGATCTCCTAAATAGCTTTCCTGTTTCTGGACTTGCCCCCTTCAATTCCTTCTTTCTGGTACACAGTAATTTTTCCACAGCTCAACTGTGATCATATCATTCTTCAGCTTAAAATTCCTCACAGGTTCTTACTGCTTTTTTTTTTTTTTTTTTTTTTTTTGAGACGGACGGAGTCTCGCTCCGTCGCCCAGGCTGGAGTGTAGTGGCATGATCTCGGCTCACTGCAAGCTCCGCCTCCCGGGTTCACGCCATTCTCGTGCCTCAACCTCCCGAGTAGCTGGGACTACAGGCGCCCGCCACCACACCTGACTAATTTGTAATAGAGACGGGGTTTCACCGTGTTAGCCAGGATGGTCTTGATCTCCTGACCTTGTGATCCACCCGTGTCGGCCTCTCAAAGTGCTGGGATTACAGGCATAAGCCACAGCGCCCAGCCCTATTTTTTTTTAATTAATTTTTATTTTTTATTTTTATTTTTTGAGACAGGGTCTCACTCTACACACAGGCTGGAGTGCAGCAGCACAATCTTGGCTCACTGAAGCCTCGAACTCTGGGGTTCAAGCAATCCTCCCACCTCAGCCTCCCAAAGTGCTGGGGTTATAGGCATGAGCCACTCCACCCAACCCAATTTTTTTTTTTTTTTTAATTTTTAAAGACATGGTTTCATTCTGTCACCCAGGCTGGAGTGCTGCGGCATGATCATAGCTCACTGCATCCTCAATAACCTGGGCTCGAGCAATCCTCCTAGCACAACCTCTCAAGTAGCTGGGACTACCAGTGTGTACCACCATACCCAGCTAATTAAAAAAATTTTTTTGTTAGAGACTGGGTCTTGCTATGTTGCCCTGGCTGGTCCTGAACACGTAACTTCAAGCAATACTCCCACCTCGGCCTCTTAAAGTGCTGGGATTACACATGTGAGCCACCATGTCCAGCCTTCTATTACTCCTTAGATAAAGTCCCAATTCCTGACGTGGTCTATTAGGTCCCATATAATTAGAGCCCACTTCCCTCTCCTGGCTCATCTCTCTACATCCCCCTTCCTACCCTATGACCACACGCCCTGAGCTGCTGCCATTCTGAACTGGCCAGCACCTCTTCCTGAGTCAGGCTCTAGCTCAAATATCACTTTCTCTGGGAAAGTGTCCAAGTGGAGTGAGGCGTCGGGCTCTCTCAGCACCTTGATTTTCTAGCTCTAGCCTATTTAAGTGCATGAAGCTTCAATTAGAATAAGCGCTCCATGAAGGCAGGAACCATGCTTACTCATGTATCCTAAGTACCTAGAATGTTACCTCAGATATGGTATGTACTCAAAACATATTTTCTTACTTTACTTTTGTTGTTGTTGTTGTTGAGACGGGGTCCTGCTCTGTAACCCAGGCTGGAGTGCAGTGGTGCAATCGCAAGCTTAGTGCAACCTCCACTTCCCAGGCTCAAGCCATCCTCCTGCCTCAGCCCCCCAAGTAGCTGGGACTACAGGTGTGCGCCACTGCACCCAGCCAATTTTTTTTTTTTGCATTTTTTGTAGAGACAAGGTTTCTCCATGTTGCCCAGGCTGGTCTTGAACCCTTGGACTCAAGTGATCTGCCCGCCTCAGCCTCCCAGAGTGTTAGGATTATAGGCATGAGCCACCATGCCTGGACTCAAACTTTCTTTTTCTTTTCTTTTCTTTTTTTTTTTTGAGAAGTTTCACTCTTGTTGCCCAGGCTGGAGTGCAATGGTGCAATCTTGGCTCACTGCAACCTCTGCCTCCCAAGTTCAAGCAATTCTCCTGCCTCAGCCTCCCGAGTAGCTGGGATTAATAGGCACCCACCACCATGCTTGGCTACTTTTTTTATATTTTTAGTAGGGACGGGGTTTCACCATGTGCTGGTCTCAAACTCTAGACCTTCAGGTGATCCACTCACCTTGGCCTCCCAAAGTGCTGGAATTATAGACGTAAGCCACTAAGCCTGGCCAAAACATACTTTCTAAATAAGTGAATATACGAATTTCTTTAAACTTTCATTTATTATGCCATTCTGTGGTAGACTCTCCTGATTCATATATCCCAGGACCTAGCAATGTTTGCCTAATGCAAAGTAGGTACCCAATACATATTCATTATTGGGCTTCAGTTTTCTCATCTGCAAAGGGGATGCTTAATCCCTTCTCATTATAAAATTATTTTTCAGCCGGGCGTGGTGGCTCACGCCTATAATCCTAGCACTTTGGGAGGCCGAGGCGGGCAGATCACCAGGTCAGGAGATCGATACCATCCTGGCTAACACCGTGAAATCCCGTCTCTACTAAAAAAATACAAAAAATTAGCCAGGCGTGGTGGAAGGCACCTGTAGTCCCAGCTACTCAGGAGGCTGAGGCAGGAGAATGGCGTGAACCCGGGAGGCGGAGCTTGCAGTGAGCCGAGATCGCGTCACTGCACTCCAGCCTGCGCGACAGAGTGAGACTTCGTCTCAAAAAAAAAAAAAAATTATTTTTCTAAAAAGGAAAGAAGACTACAAGGGACCTTTGAAATGTATGGGAATATTTATGGAAATGAGAGCTCCAACTAGAAGAAAGGCTATCAATCATCACCAACTATGAAATGGAGGTGGAGTAGAGGGGTTGAGTGACAACTCTGTCAGAAGAAGAGGGTGGCAACTGAAAATAGTCAAAAAGAGAGAAACAGTCATCTATGGTCATCTATGGTAGCTAGTATTTTATATTTAATTATCTTCTTTTTCTCAGGTAACAGTATAAATACTACCATTGCTGACAATTACCAACATTCAGATGTAAAAGATGCTAAATACTGTCACCTCTGTGAGGCCCTAAGCCATGAGTAATTTTGAGTCATGTAGATTGTTACCCACAATGAAAAGAAAGGAAAAGATTACAATTGAGTAAGAAGACAAATTGCCTTAAAATCATTACCAGTCCTCACCATGCTTTTGGAGACGCTCCTGAAGTCCTGGCTTGGAAGCAGTATCCATGGTGTTTTCAGCATCTTCTTCCACAACAGGGGAGCTTACTGATGGAGCATGAACTTCGTCTGGTTTCAGGACAGCAGCTGGACCATCAATACCTAAGGGCCAAAATAAAATGAATTTTAAAAAAGGAGCAAAGTATTATTCACTATTTAGTTGGGTAGATTTGGCGTATGTGATCAGAATTAAGAACTACCAAATCATTTTATCTTCCCTCCTTTCTTAACATCCATAAGAACATTTGTTAAGAGAGTAGGTCAGAACTGGTGTTCTTTTTTTCTGAGACAGGATCTCACTCTGTCACCCAGGCTGGAGAGCAGTGGTGTAATCACAGCTCACTGTAGCCTCGACTTCCTAGGCTCAAACGATCCTCCCACTTCAGTCCCCCGAGTAGCTGGGACTACAGGTGTGTGCTACTACACCTGGCTAATTGTTAATTTTTTTGTAGAGATGGAGTCTTGTCATGTTACCCAGGCTAGTCTCAAACACCTGGCCTTAAGTGATCTGCCTGCCTGGCCTCCCAAAGTGCTGGGATCACAGGCATAAGCCACCACGCCCAGCCTGGTGTTCATTTGATTAACATGCTCTGTTACTAAAGTCATATGTACTTGTACTTCAGTAACTGAAGTAATATGTACTTCAGAAACTTAAGAATGAGACCAAGAAAACAAAGTAGGTCCTCCATAGTACAGATCCTGTACAAGCCAATAGCTCCAGTGGCTTGATTTAGAGGCACTTACAATCTTACTCTTCCTCCGCCCCTCACCATCTCAGATGGTCCTTTCAACTATCTATTGGAAGAACGAACGCTCTCTACCTATTCCCGGCTTCATGATTCACCTCTGCCACGATTTAACAATCAAGAGCTCCTCAAATAGGTCATTCTAAACTCATTCATCTGGCATCTAGAAAACAACAGTTCTTGCCGGGCATGGTGGCTCAAGCCTGTAATCCCAGCACTTTGGGAGGCCAAGGCGGGTGGATCACCTGGGTCAGGAGTTCGAGACAAGCCTGGCCAACATAGTAAAACCCCGTCTCTACTAAAAGTATAAAAAAATTAGCCGGGCATGGTGGCAGTCACCTGTAAACCCAGCTACTCGGGAAGTTGAGGCAGGAGAATCACTTGAACCTGGGAGAAGGAGGTTGGCAGTGAGCCAAGATCACGCCATTGCACTCCAGCCTGGGTGACAAAAGCAAAACTCCGTCTCAAAAAAAAAGAAAACAACAGTTCTAAAATGGACACAAACCTTAAGGCATCTTCCACTGATTATATCATTGCTTTTATTCTCCTCAAAGACCCCAAATGTGATTATAAAGATTTATGAAGGTACCTAGTAATGGTGCTAATAATATTGTCCCTTTGGTCTGTCTGACAATCCTCGTGCCTTCTAGTTTGTGAAAATTGTACCCCACTAGGAAGTGATGCTGCCTAAATACACACCATGTAAGATGACATTGCTGTGGGGAGTATGACAGTTCACCAAGGGAGTCTGCTCATCACTGGCCCTTGGCTTTGCCCGACGTAGCCTGGCTTCTGGATTGGGCTGCACCATAAATGGCTCAAGGCGCTTTTTCCTTTGCCTCTTCTCAAGTAGTAGCCTCTGGGAAAAAAGCGATATGACAGCCAGCAAGGAGAGTTTTGACATGACCTAACCATTTCCAACATGCACAGTTTGTTTTTCACTGATCCTCACAAAACATCTTGTAAATTATTTTTTCCCCATATAAGAAATGGGAAAACTGAGGCACAGAGAGGAGTAAGGATTCAATCATTTCATTTAACAAATACTTTTGAACACCTAACACCTATAAAGATCTATTTAAAATCAGATGATGCTTTTTTTTTCCTTTTTTTTGAGACAGAGTTGCCCAGG
Source organism: Gorilla gorilla gorilla (assembly GCF_029281585.2). NCBI lineage: Eukaryota > Metazoa > Chordata > Mammalia > Primates > Hominidae > Gorilla > Gorilla gorilla. The sequence goes on along the minus strand of NC_073234.2, from coordinate 18,558,965 downwards.
CTGAGTGCAGTGGCACCATCACAGCTCACTGCAGCTTTGACCTCCAAGGCGCGCCCAATCCTTCTGCCTCAGCCTCCTGAAGAGCTGGGACTACAGGTGTGTGCTACCACGCCCAGCTATTTTTTGTATTTTTGTAGAGACAGGGTTTCCCGATATTGCCCAGGCTGGTCTCAAACTCCTGAGCTCAAGCAGTCTGCTTGCCTTGGCCTCCCAAAGTGTTGGGATTACGGGCGTGAGCCACTGCACCTGCCCCACACAATGCATTCGTAACCAAGTCTACTAAAGATGTATGGGAATCATCACAGCATTATCAAATGTGACCACAAGTTCAAAACATACAAACACACATGCACGGGGGACAGATGGAGGAACACAGCAAGGGTGGTTTCTTCAGGTGGCAGACTATGGCATGATTGTTTTCTCTTTTCTAGTCTTTTTTTTTTTTCCAAAGTTTTCTTACTTTTGTAAATGGAAGAAAAAAACTTTATTATTCTCTAAAACTCAAATTATTTCCATGTTCTAATTAGTCAAAGAGCAGTAAGTTTGGCGTTCTTGTTTACCTTATATAATTAGAAATCAAATTTGGATCAAGGGTGAGAAGAAAAAAATGGCAGTTGGAGCATATCAAATAGAAAGCAGTCAATTCTATGAATAAAAGCAAGATAAAGACTATGGTAGCAAGAAAAGTCAGGAAAAAAGCATGACAGACTATGAGAAAAAAAAAACCAATGAAATGGAAAGGAAAGTACTAGCACATAGTACTAGTACCTTTTGGCAAATAAGGGCTTATAATATATAGAAATTATTATTGATCTGGGATAACTCAGAGTAGGAAAAATGTTAAGCCCCATGCTAAAAAATAAAGACATGATTAAAAAACAAATATATTATAACCCACTTACTACTGTTTTTCAGGCAAAAGAAGCCATCTGTTTACTTTTTTCCATCGATACTGTTTTAGAAAAGTGCCTCCAGGAAGAAGAGTCACTCCAAGGGGTGAGACTATCAAAAAAGGAAGTGTGTTTTTCCTGAACTGGGCTGATGAGAGCACACTGATTAATTCAATAGCTTGCGTATAGAGGGAAAAGATTGGGGAGTTAAGATAACGTGCCAATACGGAATATACCATCAAGAATGAATAGGTGTTAGAGCAAGGACTAACTTGTTTGGAGATTATTTTGAGATTTCATGAATTACCATGAATAGAAGGACGTTAACCCAGGAACACTAAATACACAGGAGGCTATAATGACTTCCACCAAACAGAATTGGCCACTAAGATTCTTCTAGCAGCCAGGCGCAGTGGCTCACACCTGTAATCCCAACACTTTGGGAGGCAGAGTCAGGTGGATTACTTGAGGTCAGGAGTTCGAGACCAGCCTGGCCAACATGGTGAAACCCCATCTCTATGAAAAATACAAAAATTGGCCTGCGTCGTGGCGCATGCCTGTAATCCCAGCTACTCAGGAGGCTGAGGCAGGAGAATCACTTGAACCCAGGAGGTAGAGGTTGTGGTGAGCTGAGATCATGCCACTACACTCCAGCCTGGGCGACAGAGCAAGACTCGAGACTCTGTCTCAAAAAAAAAAAAAAATTCTTCTAGCAACCAAGAAGTCTTGTATAATGGATAAAAAGTAACTTGCTGGCCGGGCACAGTGGCTCATGCCTGTAATCCCAGCACTTTGGGAGGCTGAGGCGGGCGGATCACCTGAGGTCGGGAGTTCAAAGCCAGCCTGACCAACATGGAGAAACCCCGTCTCTACTAAAAACACAAAAATTAGCCGGATGTGGCGGTGCATGCCTGTAATCCCAGCTACTTGGAGGCTGAGGCGGGAGAATCGCTTGAGCCTGGGAGGCAGAGGTTGCGGTGAGCTGAGATTGTGCCATTGCACTACAGCCTGTGCAACAACATCGAAACTCCATTTCAAAAAAAAAAGTAACTTGCCTGAAAAGGTGGTAAATATGAAGTACTGAAATCATAAGAAACTGCCATATCTTATCTATGTGGCCACAGCTATTTCGTCTCATACATAGTCTGTGAAATGATCCATGAAACAAAATCACATACTGTAGGCTGGGCGCGGTGGCTCACGCCTGTAATCCCAGCAGTTTGGGAGGTCGAGGTGGGCGGATTACCTGAGGTCAGGAGTTTGAGACCAGCCGGGCCAACATGGTGAAACCCCGTCTCTACTAAAAAATAAAATTAGCCAGGCGTGGTGGCAAGCGCCTGTAATCCCAGCTACTTGGGAGGCTGAGGCAGAAGAATCACTTGAACCTGGGAGGCAGAGGTTGCCGTGAGCCGAGATTGGACCACTGCACTCCAGCCTGGGCGACAGAGAGAGACTGTCTGAAAAAAAAAAAAACAAAAAAAAAAAACAAAAACGAATGCTGTAGCTATTTTTTGAGACGGAGTTTCACTCTTGCTGCCCAGGCTGGAGTGCAATGGTGCAACCTCAACTCACTTGCAATCTCTGCCTCCTGGGTTCAAGCAATTCTCCTGACTCAGCCTCCGGGGTAGCTGGGATTACAGGCACCTGCCACCACACCCAGCTAATTTTTTTTGTATTTTTAGTAGAGATGGGGTTCACATGCAAGGAAAATATTTTCTTTTCTTTCTTTCTTTTTTTTTTTTGAGACAGAGTCTCGCACTGTCACGCAGGCTGGAGTGCAGTGGCGCGATCTCGGCTCACTGCAAGCTCCGCCTCCCGGGTTCACGCCATTCTCCTCCCTCAGCCTCCCGAGGAGCTGGGACTACAGGCGTCCGGCACCGCACCCGGCTAATTTTTTGTATTTTTAGTAAAGACGAGGTTTCACCGTGTTGGCCAGGATGGTCTCGATCTCCTGACCTCGTGATCTGCCCGCCCTGGCCTCCCAAAGTGCTGGGATTACAGGCATGAGCCACCGTACCCGGCTAAGGAAAATATTTTCTATAGAAAAGGAGTTTTCTGCTGTGGTCTCGAAAAGGGAGGCCAAAGAGCTAGAATTTGATAGGGTTATCCGGTTTGTCCAAGAAAGAGAAGTATCTTTTTTTTTTTTGAGACAGAGTCTCGCTGTGTTGCCCAGGCTGCAGTGCAGTGGTGCGATCTTGGCTCACTGCAACCTCTGCCTCCCGGGTTCATGCAATTTTCCTGCCTCAGCCTCCCGAGTAGCGGGGATTACAGGTGCACCCCACCATGCCCAGCTAATTTTTAAACTTTTAGTAGAGATGGAGTTTCACCATGTTGGCCAGGCTGGTCTCAAACTCCTGACCTCATTCCCTCTGATTGCTTGCTCACCAATAAGCCTTCTAATTTGCAGTTTAAATTCTTAGGTATCGTATTCCCAGGAAAAGAGTATTATGAACAGTAGACATGAATACACACTGAAAGAGTAGAGCTCCCTTTGTAAATTAATAACTTGGGGTTCTGGTTTTAAAACTTACTGGTGTGGGTTTAACTAGTGTGAATTTGTGCCAAAGGACCTGGTTATATCCAGTTCACTGACAAACTAAGCTCTCACTTGTAAAGGGGAGACTAGACCCCTGACCACAGTGTTCCCGCCAAGGTATCTGGGGAAGCCTCTCTCTATCTACTTAAAGACAAATGAAACTCATTTAGACCAATGACTTAAGAAAAAAACAACTGTAGACTCAAACTGTAATCAGGGCCACAGCTACTATACCTCAGTATTGAATAGATCTTACTACTGCCCAAGTTTACAAATAAGAAAAATACCATTAAACATATATGTGCAAGCTGCCATCTTGGTGAAAACCGTCATGCAGTTTGGATGGGGGAGGAGAGAAGTGCTACTTGTGTTTGAATGTAACAATGTCAATTCCTATTCCATCTATATTTTACTTCCCTGAAAACCTAAGAGTGCTTTAAACGAGGCTACATCAACGAAGGACTCATTACCAAGATAGAGTAAGTCAGGGCACCAGGAAGAAAGCCAGAGCTGATGGTTAGATGCCCTAAATGCAATTAAAACACACTGCCTTCATGATTTTAAGTGTCATATAAACTAAAATTTAATCACTTTTAAATTTCCTAATTATCTTGGGAATTGAACCGTAAAAGAATCTATCTTCCCAAGAATTTAGTGGTATGTCTTACTATACTGCCTGGGGCTAAAATATTGAATGGTGATGTCAAAATAAACAATAAGAAATTAAAGGAGATCAGATAGGTGGAAATTTCCATGAAATAACTTTATCTAATAAAATAATAAAGCTCTGACCGGCGCAGTGGCTCACGCCTGTAATCCCAGCACTTTGGGAGGCTGAGGTGGGCCAATCTCTTGAGGTCAGGAGTTCGAGGCCAACATGCCGGAAACCCCATCTCTACTAAAAATGCAAAAATTAGCTGGATGTGGTGGCACAAGCCTGTAAATCCAGCTACTTGGGAGGCTGAGGCAGGAGAACTGCTTGAACCCGGGAGGCAAAGGTTGCAGTGAGCCAAGATCGCGCCATTGCACTCCAGCCTAAGCAACAGAGCAACCATCTCAAAATAAATAAAACTTCATTTAAATTAATGATAGTTTAACTAATTTTCAATTTTCCTAGAGAAGGAGTCACCCTAGAGGTGATGGGCTGAGGTTACACTATGACAGTTTTCCAACAGACCAACCAACCACAGAGTACAACCAGCATCAGGCTAGTTGTCTGCGGTCTATCAGTTTGTTTAAAAATCTTGGCCGGGCACAGTGGCTCACGCCTGTAATCGCAGCACTTTGGGAGGCTGAGGCGGGCAGATCACGAGGTCAAAGGATTGAAACCATCCTGGCCGACATGGTGAAATCCCATCTCTACTAAAAATTTAAAAAATTAGCTGGGCGTGGAGGCATGCGCCTGTAGTCCCAGCTACTCAGAAGGCTGAGGGAGGAGAATCGCTTGAACCCGGGAGGTGGAGGTTGCGGTGAGCCTGAGCCGAGATTGCACCACTGCACTCCAGCCTGGCAACAGAACGAGACTCTGTTTCAAAAAAAAAAAAACAAAATAAAAAAACTAACTCAATCTCCCTGCCCACAAAGCAAGATCATAGGAAGATAAGACTAAAATTTTTAAACTAGACTTCTTAAAATATCATTCAGTGCAGTGATGACCTCTCATCATACAAATAGATGAGCAACTCGGCTCAAATGAGCTATGTTGTACTTTAATCCATTTTCATCAGATGAAATAAATGTACTCTACCTAATATGCATCCATGTCAGAAATATCACAGCAAGAATCAGAAAATCCATTCTGGGCTGGGCGCAGTGGCTCACGCCTGTAATCCCAGCACTTTGGGAGGCCGAGATGGGTGGATCACTTGAGGCCAGGAGTTTGAGACCAGCCTGACAAACATGGCAAAACCCTGTCTCTACTAAAAATACAAAAAATTAGCCAGGCATGGTGGCATCTGCCTGTAGTCCTAGCTACTCGAGAGGCTGAGGCATAAGAATCGCTTGAACCTGAGAGGCAGAGGTTGCAGTGAGCCAAGATCATGCCACTACACTCCAGCCTGGGCAACAGAGCTAGACTCTTGTCTCAAAAAAAAGAAAAGAAAAGAAAATCCATTCTGCAGTTTGCTAAGGTGCCCACATACCCTGAAAACGAGTATCTTGCCAGGTATGGTGGCTCACACCTGTAATCCCAGCACTTTGGGAGACCAAGGTGGGTGGATCACTTGAGGCCAGGAGTTCAAGACCAGCCTAGCCAACATGGTGAAACTCCATCTCTATGAAAAATACAAAAATTAGCCAGGCGTGGTGGTGCACTCCTGTAATCCCAGCTACTCTGGAGGCTGAGGCACAAAAATCACGTGAATCTGGGAGGCAGAGGTTGCAGTGAGCCAAGATTGCGCCACTACACTCCAACCTGGGCAACAGAGAAAGACTTCTCCTCAAAAACAAGAAACAGTATCCTAGTGAAACTGGTAAAAATAAAAGCAAGATATACTCAACAGGAAAGTATTTCGATAAATGGTGTTGGGAAAGCTGGATATCCGAATGAAGCTGAATCTCTGTTTCACACTATACACAGCAATTAATTCAAACATACAGTTAGATAGAAGAAATATGTTCTAGTGTTCAATAGCACAAGAGGGTGACTATAGTTAAGAATAATTTATTGGCTGGGGGTGGTAGCTCATGCCTGTAATCCCAGCACTTTGGGAGGCTGAGGCGAGCAGATCACCTGAGGTCGGGAGTTCGAGACCAGCCTAACCAACATGGAGAAACCCTGTCTCTACTACAAATACAAAATTAGCTGGGCATGGTGGCACATGCCTATAATCCCAGCTACTCAGGAGGCTGAGGCAGGAGAATTGCTTGAACCTGGGAGGCAGAGGTTGCAGTGAGCCAAGATTGCGCCATTGTACTCCAGCCTGGGCGACAAGAGCAAAACTCCGTCTCAAAAAAAAAAAAAAAAAAGAATTATTTATTGTATATTTCAAAATAGCTAGAAGATTTGAAATGTTCCCAACACAAAGAAATGACAAATGTTTGAGGTGATGGATACCTTAAATAACATGATCATTACAATAATTTGATCATTACACGTTGTGTGCATGTATCAAATATCAAATATCATGTGTACCCCATAAATATGTACAATTATTATACATCAGTTTTAGAAGTAAACCACAGAGGCCAGGCACAGTGGCTCATGCCTGTAATCCCAGCATTTTGGGAGGCCGAGGCAGGCGGATCATGAGGTTAGGAGTTCGAGATCAGCCTGACCAATATGGTGTAACCCAGTCTCTACTAAAAATACAAAAATTAGCCAGGCGTGGTGGCGCATGCCTGTAATCCCAGCTACTCAGGAGGCTGAGGCAGGAGAATTGCTTGAACCCGGGAGGCGGAGGTTGCAGTGAGATGAGATTGTGCCACTGCACTCCAGCCTGGGGGACAGAGAAATACTGCATCTCAGAAAAAATAAATAAATAAAAATAAATAAACCACGGAAAGTGTAAAAGCTAAAACTATAAAACCTGACCAGGCATGATGGCTCATGCCTATAATCCTAGCACTTTGGGAGGCAGAGGAAGGAGGATCACTTGAGGTCACAAGTTTGAGACCAGCCTGGGCAACACTGCAAGATCCCATCTCTAAATACAGGAAAAAGAAAAGAAAAAAGAAAAATTAGCCAAGTGTGGTCGTGCATGCCTGTAGTCTCAGCTACTTGGGAGGCTGGGGTGGGAGGATCGCTTGAGCCCAGGAGGTCAAGACTTCAGTGAGCTATGACCGTATCACTGCACTCCAGCCTGGGTGACAGAGCGAGACCCTATCTCAAAAAAATAAAAAAATAAAAGGCCACCACACACACACACACACACACACACAACTCAACATAATTAGTCATTAGGGTAATGCAAATCAAAACTACAATGAGATACCACTTCACACCTACTAGAATGGCTCTAAATCACAGACAGACAATAACAAGTGTTGGTAAGAATGTGGAAAAACTGGCTGGGCACAGAGGCAGAGGTTGCAGTGAGCCGAGATCGTGCCACTGCACTCCAGCCTGGCAACAGAGGGAGACTGTCTCAAAAGAAGGAAAAAAAAAAAAAAGAATGTGTTAAGAGAAGGGAAAGAACAAGATCTACCCTATGTCTCTAGCACTAAGGCAGGGAGAATGTCCTGGGCACATGCGAATCTCCTTCCTTGGATAGGTATATCCCTTCAGAAGAGGTGAATTAATCCTACTATCATATTTTAATGTGTCACTATAAATAGCATTTTACAAACTCTACCTGCTCTGATTTCGAATATACCAAGCTATGTCCTGATCGCAAACTTCCCACAGATATTTCTACTGGGAATGTAATGACCAGCTAATTCTCGAACACAGTTCACTAGAAAGTGATTCTCAGATTCAGATTCATCACTTACGAGACTGGCTAATACAAACCAATCCTCGGGAGACTGATTAACTTTGGTTGCTTTTAGCTGTTTCTTATCCTACAAAGCTCATGACCAGTGACACTCAACCAAAGGGACACTGCCATAGAATTCCTGAGTCTAATCTAATGTACATCTGGGCAGGGCTTCCCCAGCCTCTGCCACCTCCATTGAGGGTAACTGCTAGGATGTGCCACCGTCACTGATGGGTGTGCACTGTATCCCTTGGGCAGGCTGGCCTACTCTGGACTGTGAAGCTCGCACCAAGATACTGCCCACCTGGGATGCCTGGGCTGAGCTGTAGCCTGCCCTTCCTCAATATGCCTCCATCTTGGCTCTAAGTTAGACACGCTTAAGATTCTTTCTAACATTCTATTATTTTATCCAGTCTAACTTCACTCTACAGATGAAATGACTGAGGCCAACTGACTTTAAGAACTTTACCTAAAATCACACAGCTGAATAATGGCAGAGCCAGAACTAGACCAAAGCCTTCTGATTCCCAGCCCAATGTTTTCTTCATTATGTGGTGCTGCCTTTGTTGCTGTTATACACCATTTGAACGCTCAGCTTGCATTTGTGGAAATTCCCTTACCCCCTACTGAGTGACTTCCTTCTTAAGCACGTATTGGCATTTCATGGCTCTAACAATATTCTCATACACTGTTTTTTTTTTAAGAGATGGAGGGTGGTGTCTTGCTGTGTTGCCCAGACTGAACTAAAACACATGAGGTCAAGGGATCCTTCCTCCTCAGCCTCCCAGGCAGCTGGAACTACAGGTGCACACTACCATGCCAGCTTCTCGTACATTATTTAACACCAGAATGTATACATCTGATCCAAAGAGATTTTTTTTTAATTTTAAAAAATTCCTTTGAAACTCCTAGGCATGTGAAAAAAATTCCTATAAAATTTTATGTCTCTAAATTCACTGACTCAAAAAAAAAACAAAAAAAAGGCTGGGCGCAGTGGCTCACGCCTGTAATCCTAGCACTTTGGGAGGCTAAGGCGGGCGGATCACAAGGTCAGGAGTTCGAGACCATCCTGGCTAACACAGTGAAACCCCATCTCTAGTAAAAAAAAAAAAAAAAAAAAAATTAGCCTGGCGTGGTGGCGGGCGCCTGTCGTCCTAGCTACTCGGGAGGCTGAGGCAGGAGAATGGCGTGAACCCGGGAGTTGGAGCTTGCAGTGAGCCAAGATTGTGCCACTGCACTCCAGTCTGGGCGACAGAGTGAGACTCCGTCTCAAAAAAAAAAAAAAAAAAAAAAAATTCACTATCTCTGGAAGATATATTAAAAGTCAGTGATAGCCACTGATAAAGAACTGAGCCAAGCAGAGAGAGATGTTTTCATCAAACATCTATCTTATATTATTTGAATTCTTATGTTTTTATTACCTATGTAAAAACATAATTTAAAAAAAATTGTGCTACAAAAAGGCTTACAAAAGTTACAACATTTATTATCACACGTAGCATTTTCAATGAAAAGAATACAATTACAAAATATTAGGGCCACCTTAAAAAAAAAACACTCAGAAAATGTATCCATATACAAAATTTAAAGACTAATGTCTTAGAACATGATCGACAGATGAACCATAGATTTTACCTAATGTTAACAAAGTAGGTACAACTGGGCCTTATGATACTAGGATGCCTAAGAATAAAAATGAATAAAAATAAATCAAAGATCTACATTTTTGTGCCCACTTCTCCCTAAATACAATTTGCTCTGCAACAGAATGAAGAAAATAAAGGGCTCATCACAATTACTGTGATCTCTGTGGGCAGAGGGATAAGTGTGTATGTATGTGTGTGTGTGTAACAGAATTTTCTCCAAGATCACAGTAAATTAGTTTGTTTCTTAGTTTTCAGTAATTCCACCTTTAAAATAACTTACTAGGCTAGAAGTCCCATTATTAGTTCCACCAACCACATAAAGAAGAGAAGACAAAACTTTACAGACTTTTAGTCACCTACTGAATCCAGACATCTTGACTGTTAACGATCCTAGCTACAGAATTTGCTGAATTAGAATAGATTCATAGAAAAAAGGGAATATAAATGCAATGTATGTTGGGTATACATTCTAAGCTACCTGAATATGATGATCACAGCATGTAACAACACAAAACCGTTCATTTATTCCTTCCTTTGTTCAAATACCTAATGAAGGATTACTACATGTCCAGCACTGTGCTGAGAACTTCTGATATAATGGTTATCCAAAACATGCTTGGCTCTGTTCTCACAGAGCTTAGTGTAATGGAGAAAACAAACTAAATGTGCCAGCAGCTCTGTGAAGAAAATTATTCTCTATGCGATGAAGATTTTTTTTTTTCTTTGAGACGGAGTCTTGCTCTGCTCACTGCAAGCTCCGCCTCACTGCAAGCTCCGCCTCACTGCAAGCTCCGCCTCACTGCAAGCTCCGCCTCCTGGGTTCAGGCCATTCTCCTGCCTCAGCCTCCTGAGTAGCTGGGACTAGAGGTGCCCGCCACCATGCCTGGCTAATTTTTTGTATTTTTTAGTAGAGACTGGGTTTCACCGTTGTTAGCCAGGATGGTCTCGATCTCCTGACCTCGTGATCTGCCTGCCTCGGCCTCCCACAGTGCTAGGATTACAGGCGTGAGCCACTGCGCCCGGCCCTGCGATGGAGATTTGAAAGCAGCACGGCAGCAAGCTCGGATATGCATTTTCGCATAAGAACACCATCTTGCAGTGAAATGACATCGTAGAGAGGTACTTAAGGTAGCAAAACCAAATTACTACACAGAAATACAATGTTAACACTCTTCTAATTCCTCGGAAAGAAAGGCGCCAAGGAATTTTTGGTGATTGTAAATCCAAGGCCAGTCTTGTTGCTGACATCCTCAAAGCACTTTGGTCTTGCCATAGCCAGAGCCTTGGTTCAGCAACCACTAACTCCAGACACTGCTTCACAGGTAACCACCCGAGCCTTCTCCCTTCCAGTCTTCTTTCCATAGCCCTGCCAAAGGCTTCAGAGCCAAGACCATCAGCATCACGGTCAGTATAGTTGGCCACCTATTTCAAAAGAGGAGACTCTGCTCACCTGATAATCCAGCTTAGCCTGTCGCATCTTCATCATTTCTTCATGGAAGACACTGTTAAAAAAAAATAATAATAATAAAGCAAGTATATAAAGAGAAAATGCCTTGTCAATTTCATCTTTTTACATATGTACTCTTTTGGGCTATTTGGAACCAATCGATTCTGCCTTACAGAAGGCATCAGCTTCTAGAGGCTACCCACACTGACTACAGGAGGACTTCCCACCCTTAACACCACACTTATTCCAGAGGACCTGAGGAGACTGAAATACTCCAAGGACAAGAAAAAGATGAAAACACAGACCCCATGCATGCAGGGATTTCCTTTTGTTTTAAACAATGTCTTGGGTACGCATTATGCTCTGAACACAGTGGTAGGCATTTTACATGGTATTATTCTGTTTATTCTTTCAAACAGCCCTAGGATCTAGGTACCATTATTTTTCACACTTTGAAGATGAAGAAACAGACTTGAAGAGTCATGTGTAAGGCTAAACAGCAGAAACAGATCCCAATTCTGGTCTCCTTCTGGCATCTAAATTACATCTGAAAAATCAAATATATTTATTTATTTTTTGGAGTTAGTTCTAAGACAGGAAAAATTTCACTGTGTATAGCATCTTACTAGAGCCTACTGAATTCCTGAAGATCTGGGCATTTCACTTAACTTACTCAAGTCTGTCATTAATAACACTTACTATGCCAGTCATCAAAGGAGAGGAGGACTGTAAGTATGGATGAACAGATGACATTTATCGCCACTGAGAGACAGATTTGCTTGAAGAAGGAAAAAAACAATAAAAATGGAATAAAACCAGTCTTCAGCTGATGAACCAAGCCCTTCTGAACATTTAAAAACTCTTTGGGCCGGGCACACGGTGGCTCACACCTGTAATCCCAGCACTTTGGGAGGTCAAGGCAGGTGGATCACAAGGTCAGGAGTTCGAGACCAGCCTGTCCAACATAGTGAAACCCTGTCTCTACTAAGATACAAAAAATTAGCCGGGTGTGGTGGACACACCTGTAATTCCAGCTATTCAGGAACTGAGGCAGGAGAATCGCTTGAACCGGGGAGGTGGAGAAGAGCGAGATCACACCATTGCACTCCAGCCTGGGCGACAGGGTGAGACTATGGCTCAAAACAAACAAACAGAAAAAAACAAAAAACCTCTCTCTGAAGCCTTTTCTATTTTTGACAATTTCCTAATTTAAGACTTTTATTTTGTGACTTGGCATTCTTGGAAAGTGTGAAGTATGAAATAAAGCATAAATGGTTCTCAATTATTTGGATGATAAATGTTTACTGGGAACTTAGCGCCAGAAAAACTGGAACTACAAGGTGCTATTTAAGAAGACAAATTCCATTACCACAAAGAGAAACATGGTTTTTGCTAAATTTGGGGCAAATATACCAAAACATTTATGTATGGCTTAATGGTGTGCCACTATATTCCTACATTTTAGAAGGTTCTACGCATCTTACTAATGCATAGCAACTTCAATTTGCATGCTGTCTCAAAGATTCTTCCTCTTCATCACTTGTGAGGCAGGTTCAACAACCCTCACACAGATGTGTAGGTGCTTTGTGATTTTCTGACATGCCTCTCTATTAATTCACTCATGACCTTCATGTTTAAAAAACAAATAAAAAAACACTGGGTGCTCAATAAATCATCTCTTTTCTCCCAGCTCCAAAGAGGAACAAATAAACAAAAATGTCAGATACAACAGCCTCTGGCCTTGACTTTGTGCCCCCGATGTTTCACCTACATATGTTCCTATATTTCTTTAATGTTTTTTATCGGCAGTCATGTATTTTTAAATCCCAAATTTAAAAATCCTTCATTAATATAGTGTGACAAAAAAAAAGATAAAACAAAAACAAAACTAGAGTGCTAGAACATTACAGGTGTTCGGTGTGTGTAAGAATAAAAAAAATTTTTTTTTTTTGAGACAGAGTCTCTCTCTCCTGCCCAAGCTGGAGTGCAGTGGCTTGAACTCATCTCACTGCAACCTCCGCCTCCTGGGTTCAAGCCATTCTCGTGCCTCAGCCTCCTGAGTAGCTAGAACTACAGGCATGCACCATCATGCCCAGCTAATTTTTGTATTTTTTTTTTTTTTTTGGAGACAAGAGTCTCACTCTGTCACCCAGGCTGGAGTGCAGTGGCACGATCTCGGCTCACTGCAACCTCTGCCTCCCAGGTTCAAGCGATTCTCCTGCCTCAATCTTCCGAGTACCTGGGACTATAGGTGCACGTTGCTACACCGGGTTAATTTTTTGTATTTTTAGTAGAGACGGGGTTTCACCGGTTAGACAGGATAGTCTCGATCTCCTGACCTTGACCTCATGATATGCCCACCTCAGTCTCCCCAAGTGCTGGGATTACAGGTGTGAGGCATCGTACCTGGCCAATTTTTGTATTTTTAGTAGAGACGGGGTTTTGCCATGTTGGCCAGGCTGGTCTTGAACTCCTGACCTCAAGTGATCTGCCCACCTCGGCTTCCCAAAGTGCTGGGATTACAGGCGTGAGCCACACTGCACCTGGCCGTGTATCAGTATAAAATTTTTAAAGTTCTGCATAAAATGACATTATATAGCAAAAGGAAAACTTGGAGAAAAAAGTCCACTGTTATGGACTAGTAGTTTCATTTTTTAAAATTTATTATTTATTTATTTACTTATTTTGAGATGAAGGGTTCACTCTTCTTGCCCAGGCTGGAGTACAATGACGTGATCTTGGCTCGCTGCAACCTCCGCTTCCCAGATTCAAGCGATTCTCCTGCCTCAGCCTCGTCAGCAGCTGGGATTACAGGCGTGTGCCACCACGCCTGGCTAATTTTTGTATTTTTAGTAGAGACAGGGTTTCATCATGTTGGCCAGGCTGGTCTCAAACTCCTGACCTCAGGTGATCCACCCACCTCGGCCTCCCAAAGTGCTGAGATTACAGCCATTTTTTTTTAATAAAAAAAAATTTGGCCAGACGCAGTGGCTCATGCCTGTAATCCCAGAACTTTGGGAGGCCAAGGTGGGTGGATTGCCTGAGCCCAGAAGTTCGAGACCAGCCTGGCCAACATGGTGAAACCCCGCCTCTACTAAAATACAAAAAATTAGCTGGGCATGGCGGCGTGCACCTGTAATCCCACCTACTCAGGAGGCTGAGGCCGGAGAATCACTTGAACCCAGGAGGCAGAGGATTCAGTGAGCCAAGATCGCGCCACTGCACCACTCTAGCCAGGATGACAGAGCGGGACTCCGTCTCAAAAAAAAGAAAAAAGAAAGGGCCGGTGGCTCACGCCTGTATTCCCAGCACTTTTGGAGGCCGAGGCCAGCGGATCACGAGGTCAGGAGTTCAAGAGCAGTCTGGCCAACATGGTGAAACCCCATCTCTACTAAAAATACAAAAAATTAGCTGGGTATGGTGGTGGGCACCTGTAATCCCAGCTACTTAGGAGACTGAGGCAGGAGAATTGTGTGAACCCGGGAGGCGGAGGTTGCAGTGAGCCAAGATGGTGTCACTGCACTCTAGCCCAGGTGACAGTGCAAGACTCTCTCTCAAAAAAAAAAAAAAATTTTTTTTTAGACAGGGTCTGGCTCTGTCGCCTGGGCTAGAGAGTGCAGTGGCATGATCTTGGCTCACTGCAATCTCCACCATGAACTAGTATTTTCAAACAGCTGCTGCTACAAATCTGCACTCTGTTCTCAACACTAAACCAAAGGTGTGATGACTTCTGGCATGGGGGAAAACAAATCATTCTAAATGATTTGTTTAGAATGCTAAAACTTCTTCAAAGTTTTAGCTTTGCTAAAACTAGTTTTACCCATGCTAAAACTTCTTCAAAAATGCTAAATTCTGGCATACGACTAAAGTTTTCAAACGTTTCTCTTAAGGCCTCAAATAGTGAAAAAAACAGGTGTGTCTCTGACAGTACATCTAGACACCACTTGATTCCTTTCATCAAGCCTGGGCAAGCTGAACAGACAATCTGAATAAATAGGGTATAATCAAAGCATTTTGACCTGAACAGAAGAGATAATAAATACATGTTAAGTAACTGTAACATTTACAAGTCTCCTATATATCAAAAGTCACACTTTCCCTGAGTTCTAAGTTTAAATAAGTTATAACTTAAAAAGTTATACCTTTAGTTAAATTATAACCTATAAAGACATTTTATAAGGCCGGGTGCGGTGGCTCACGCCTGTAATCCCAACACTTTGGGAGGCTGAGGCAGGTGGATCCCAAGGTCAAGAGATCGAGACCATCCTGGCCAACATGGTGAAACCCTGTCTCTACTAAAAATACAAAAATTAGCTGGGCATGGTGGTACGTGCCTGTTGTCCCAGCTACTCGGGAGGCTGAGGCAAGAGAATTGCTTGAACCTGGGAGGTGGAGGTTGCAGTGAGCCGAGATCACGCCACTGCACTCCAGCCTGGCAACAGAGCGAGACTCTGTCTCAAAAAAAAAAAAAAAAAAAAAAAAAAAGACATTTTATAGACATATTCAATCTGAACTAAAATTTCTAGTCTAATCTGGAATATCATCTTAATAAATTTACATTTTTCTGATTTAATATTCTTTTTTTTTTTGAGACAGAGTCTCACTCTGTCGTCCAGGCTGGAGTGCAGTGGCACGATCTCAGCTCACTGCAACCTCCACCTCCCGGATTCAAGCGATTCTCCTGCGTCAGCCTCCCAAGCAGCTGGGATAACAGGTGCCTGCCATATTTTTAGTGGAGACGGGGTTTCGCCATGTTGTCCAGGTTCGTCTCAAACTCTTGACTTCAGGTAAAGATGATCTGACCACCTCGGCCTCCCAAAGTGCTGGGATACAGGCATGAGCCACCATGCCCGGCCTGTGTTAATATTCTCTTTCCTTCATTTAAACTTAGTTATTGAATAGCAAGCCTAACCATAACCAAGCCTGGTTAATAAATCAACACAAAACAGAAAGAATTTGTACAGGAAAAAAAAAAGTGGAGTAATTCTTTTTCCTCTCATTTTTCTCAAAGAAAATTTCCTATTTTCTTGGTACAAACAGGGGAAACCCTAAACACACATCTTGAAGAAACACAGAAACACTCAAGCGTGGCAGAGGAGAATGCCCACAGAACACCATTCTCTTGAACTATTCGCCATTTACCAACCAGTAAAGGCTAAACTGAAGATACCTGCTGGGCATGGTGCCATGAGCCTGTGGTCCCAGCTACTCAGGAGGCTGAGGTAGGAGGAGTGCTTGAGCCCGAGTTCAAGCGTGCAGTGAGCTGTGACTGTGACCCTGCACAGCAGCCTGAGCAACAGAGCGAGATTCCATCTCAGATAGATATAGGTGAGATAGACAGATAAAATAAAAACTAACTGAAGATAACTGCAAGGCCTTACAACACTGCACAGTGTACACAAAGATAATTTTCTGACAATGTGTCCCATCTCACTCACCTTTATTTACGGACACCAAAAAAGCCTAGACTAGGAAAGAGACATTAGTGGGAAAACTGACAAAATTCAAATAAGGCCTGTGAATCAGTTAACAGTACTGATTCTATATTAATTTCCTGATTTTGATAATGTGGCTATGGTTATATAAGATGTTAACATTAGGCCAGGCACGGTGGCTCACGCTTGTAATCCCAGCACTTTGGGAGGCCAAGGCGGGCGGATCACGAGGTCAGGAGTTCAAGACCACCCTGGCCAACACCATGAAACCTTATCTCTGCTAAAGATACAAAAATTAGCCGGGCGCGGTGGCTCACGCCTGTAATCCCAGCACTTTGGGAGGCCGAGGCGGGTGGATCACGAGGTCAGGAGATCGAGACCATCCTGGCTAACACGGTGAAACCCCGTCTCTACTAAAAATACTAAAAATTAGCCGGGCGTGGTGGCGGGCGCCTGTAGTCCCAGCTACTCGGGAGGCTGAGGCAGGAGAATGGCGTGAACCCAGGAGGCGGAGCTTGCAGTGAGCCGAGATCGCGCCACTGCACTCCAGCCTGGGTGACAGAGCGAGACTCCGCCTCAAAAAAAAAAAAAAAAAAAAAATTAGCTGGGCGTGGTGGTGGGCGCCTGTAATCCCAGCTACTCAGGAGGCTGAGGCTACAGAATCGCTTGAACCCGGGAGGCAGAGGTTGCAGTGAGCCGAGATCGTGCCACTGACTGCACTCCAGCCTGGGCAACAGAGCTAGGCTTCATCTCAAAAAAAAAAAAAAAAAAAAAAAAGAAGATGTTAACATTAGGGGAAACTTGGTGAAAGGTATAGAGAGATTCTCTAATATTTTTGCAAATTTTCTGTAAGTCTAAAAAGATTTTTTAAAATCAGGTATAAAAAATACTAGTGAGGAATCTAGGTGAAGGGCATAAGTTTATCAACTGTGCTTTCTTGCGACTTTTCAGCACATTTCATTTTTTTCTTTTTTCTTTTTTTTTTTTGAGATAGAGTCTCGCGCTTGTTGCCCAGGCTGCAGTGCAGTGGCGTGATCTCGGCTCACCGCAACCTCCGCCTCCCGGGTTCAAGCAATTCTCCTGCCTCAGCCTCCCAAGTAGCTGGGATTAAAGGCATGCGCCACCACGCCTGGCTAATTTTGTATTTTTAGTGGAGACGGGGTTTCTCCCTGTTGGTCTGGCTGGACTTGAACTCCCGACCTCAGGTGATCCACCCGCCTCAGCCTCCCAAAGTGCTGGGATTACAGGCATGAGCCACCGTGCCCAGCCAAATTTTTTCAAAATAGAAAAAAAGAAAATATACATTTTCAAAGAGAAAAAAAGAAAATATACATTTCGGTAATTTTTTTTTCATTGTTGTGGACTGGCTACCTTTAAAAATCCCACTGCTACCAGGTGCAGCGGCTTATGCCTGTAATTCCAGAACTTTGGGAGGCTAACGTGGAGAGATCACTTGAGGTCAGGAGTTTGAGACCAGCCTGACCAACATGGTGAAACCCCATCTCTACTAAAAATACAAAAATTAGCCAGGCGTTGTGGTCCGTGCCTGTAGTCCCAGCTACTCTGGAGGCTGAGGCAGGACAATCACTTGAACCCAGGAGGTGGAGGTTGCAGTGAGCTGGGATCACGCCATTACACTCTAGCCTGGGCAACAGCGCGAGACTCTGTCTCAAAAAAAAAAAAAAAATCCCATTGCCCTTTAATCTAGCACCTAAATTATGCTCACACAGTATTTCTAGGGAATGAAGATGGTATGAACAATGAAGGAATTTGCTAAAGATAAGTAACAGAGAAACTTTGAGCATACTTTAAAACATTACTCTCCATTGCTAGTCTAGTGCTATACCCAACAGACCACGCTGCCAAGTACTTTGAAGCACTGAATAATGTTACTAATGACCCTCAAGAATCTATGATTATTCGGGACTCTCAACGTTCCTGTCAACTTCTCTCAGCCTGTTAAGTGTAAATTTTTCGAGCTGCCAGTAACACAAAATCTATTGCCACTAAACAATCAAGAGTGTTTCTTGCTGCTTCCTACACTGTGCCAGATAAGGATGCTGTAATCAGCACTCAACTGCAATTTGGCCACTGATGCAGGAGGCTAAACAGGCTCCTTCTGTGGTACTGGAGAGAGTAAACACCATCCTTGCCAGGAAAGCAGCAGGATAAGACTTGCAAAAATAAAGCCTGTGAGCAGCCTGTTGCTTTTCCTGATAGTAACTTGAGTGAAGGCTTCCTTTACTGACTACAGTATTGCCTCAGAACATCGCAAATTGATATTTTTTAGACTTAGAAATTAGATATAGTTATCTTCTTTCATTAATGCAATAAGTGCCAGTGTGCAGTGATAAAGAGGACAATTTGGCAATTTAGAGAAATTCATAATTGTAAATATTTAGTAATTAGCTGCTGCATGAAGCTAAAATAAATATAATTTACAAAAATTTGGTTCAACTCAACCTATCAGAAATAAACATTGTATGTGTGAGACAAGGAATTACTGCAAAAATATTACACAGGAAAGATAAAGGAAATAAAAGGTTTACCTCAAGAAAACAACTACAAAAAACAATTTTTTATTCTTAAATCTAGTTATTCACGCTTATTTGAAGATTGACTAACATCCTTTAGAAGAAAAACTGTAGGTATGATTATAACTTTTACTTAAATTCACATACTTAAAAATCAGCAAGTTGGACTTCATCAAAATGAAAAACTTTTGTTCTGCAAGATACTGTTATGAAAATTAGAAGGCAAGCCACAAACTAGGGAAAATATTTGTGAAACATATATCCAACAAAAAATTTATATTTAGAATCTAAAGAACTCTTACAGATTTATTAAGACAAACAACCTAACTAAAAATTGAAGCCAGGCACGGTAGCTCACGCCTGTAATCCCAGCACTTTGGGAGGCTGAGACGGGCAGATAACTTGAGGCCAGGAGCTGGAGACCAGCCTGGCCAACATGGTGAAATCCCATCTCTACTAAAAATACAAAAAATAAGCCAGGTGTGGTTGTGCTTGCCTGTATTCCCGGCTACTCAAGAGGCTGAGGCAGGAGAATCGCTTGAACCCGGGAGGCGGAAGTTGCAGTGAGCTGAGATCACGCCACTGCACTCCAGCCTGGGCAACAGAGTGATACTCTGTCTCAAAAAATAAAATAAAACAAAATAAAAATTGGGCAAAAAGCCTAGGCAATATAAGGAGGCCCTGTCTCTACCAAAAAAAAGAAAGAAAGAAAGAAAGAAAAAAATCAAATTAGCCAGGTGTGGTGGAGCGTTCCGGTGGTCCCAGCTACTTGAGGAGAATGAGGCAGGAGGATTGCTTGAGTCAGGAAGGTCAAGGCTGCAGTAAGCCGTGATTGTGCCACTGCACTCCAGCCTGGGGAACAGAGACCCTTTCTCAAAAAAAAGAGGCGGGGGGAGGGGGCCCAAAATATTCACAAAAGAACTTTTCCGAATGGGCAATAAGCACATGAAAAGATACCCAATATGATTAGTCATTAGGTAAGTGTGTACTGAAACCACAACATGGCCAGGCACAGTGGCTCACGCCTGTAATCCCAGCACTTTAAGAGGCAAGAGGATCGCGTGAGCCCAGGAGCTCAAGACCAGCCTGGGCAACATGGTGAAACCGTCTCTACAAAAAAAAAAAAGTATTTCGGCTTGGTTGTGCATGCCTATAGTTCCAGCCACTTGGGAGGCTGAGGTGGGAGGATTGCTTGAGCCCAGGAGGTTGAGCTATCGTCACACCGCCACACTCCAGCCAGGGTGAGAGAGCAAGACACTCTCAAAAAACAAAAAATAAAAATAAAATAACTGTAAGTAGGAAAAAAAAAACTATCTGCAAGGTCTACAGGAATAGAAGAATTCCAGAAGGATATACACAAACTATTAACAATAGTTACCTCAAAGGTAGGGTGTTAAAAAAAAAAAAGTATTATTCAAAACAGATGTTTTTGAGTTTAAAAAGAGTACTTTATTAATTATACCAGGACATCAGCTGACAAGGGTAGCAGAATAGGAAAGCTTGCCATCTCCCTTAGGCTTTACTTTTGTAATTTCATAGACCCAGTCACCGATCATTATTCCCTTTCAGTTTTTGGACATTTAAATTTTGCACTAATAATCTGTTATTGATATATTGATGTTTATATAGGTTACTGTAGGCAACATTTCCAATCCAAGTGCTTCAAACAGCCTAAGAAAGTGCTTTTATGCTGTAAATGAAATTGAGGAGAAAGGAGGAAAGTACGGTACAGAGACCATCTACAGAACAGTATCTTTAGAATCCAAGTTTTTTTGTTTTTGTTTCTGAGACAGAGTCTTGCTCTGTCGCTAGGCTGGAGTACAGTGGCGTGATCTTGGCTCCCTACAACCTCTTCCTCCCAGGTTCAAGCTATTCTCCTGCCTCAGCCTCCCCTGTAGCTGGGACCACAGGAGTGCGACCACGCCTGGTTAATTTTTTATTTTTTTTGTATTTTTAGTAGAGACGGGGTTTCAACACATTGGCCAGGCTAGTCTCGAACTCGTGATCTCAGGTGATGCGCCTGCCTCAACCTCCCAAAGTGCTGGGATTACAGATGTGAGCCACCACGGCCGTCTCCAAGTTTTGTTTTGTTTTGTTTTGTTTTTTGAGACGGAGTCTCGCTGTGTCGCCCAGGCTGGAGTGCAGTGGCATGAGCTCTGCTCACTGCAAGCTCTGCCTCCTGGGTTCATGCCATTCTCCTGCCTCAGCCTCCCGAGTAACGAGGACTACAGGCACCTGCCACCACACCCAGCTAATTTTTTGTATTTTTAGTAGAGACAGGGTTTCACTGTGTTAGCCAGGATGGTCTCGAACTCCTGACCTCGTGATCCGCCCACCTTGGCCTCCCAAAGTGCTGGGATTACAGGCGTGAGCCACCACGCCCGGCCCCCGTCTCCAAGTTTTATCTTGAAAATTAAATTCTGGGTTTTATTCCATAAGGTAACGGGTTCCATTTTAATATAAAAACAATCTTCAATGCTCTCTTAAATAATATTCACAGTATGAATAACTATGACCTTCCAGGAAAAAATACTTTTATGATTTAGCACAGGGGCTGCAAACTATAGCCTGTGGGCCAAATCTGGCCTGCCGTCAGTTTTTATACTGCCTTTGAGCTAAGAATGAATTTCACTGTTTTTTGAGACGTCGTTTCGCTCTTGTTGCCCAGGCTGGATTGCAATGGCGTGATCTCAGCTCACCACAACCTCAGCCTCCTGGGTTCAAGCGATTCTCCTGCCTCAGCCTCTCGAGTGGCTGGGATTACAGGCATGGGCCACCATGCCCGGCTAATTTTACATTTTTAGTAGATACATGGTTTCTCTATGTTGGTCAGGCTGGTCTCTAACTCTTGACCTCAGGTGACCCACCCGCATGAGCCTCTCAAAGTGCTGGGATTACAGGTGTGAGCCACTGCGCCCAGCCTATGAATTTCACATTTTTAAAAGGTTAAAAATACCTGAAGAATAATATTTTAAGACATGTAAAAATTATATTAAATTCAAATTCCAACCAGGTGCAGTGACTCATGCCTGTCATCCCAGCACTTTGGGAGGCCTACGTGGGCAGACTGCTTGAGGCCAGGAGTTTGAGACCCGCCTGGGCAACATAGTGAGACCCCTGTCTCTACAAAAAATTTAAAAATTAGCCAGGTGTGGTGGTGCACACCTGTAATCCCAGCTACTCAGGAGGCAGAGGCAGGAGGACTGCTTGAACCCAGGAGTTCAAGGCTGTTGTGGGCTACGACTGCACCACTGCACTCAGCCTGGGCACATAGTGAGAACCTGTCCCCCCAGCCCAAAAAGAAATTATCACTGTGCAGGAAGTAATGAATAAAAAGAAAAAAATCTTCAAATTCCAGTGTCTATAAAGTCTTATTGAAACAGACACATTCATTCACTTACCTATTATCTATGGCTGCTTTTGTGCTACAACAGCAAAACTGAGTAATGAGTAACTGGGACAGAGACTGTATGGCCCACAAAACCAAAAACGTTTGGTTAAGACCTTTGCAGAAAAGGACTACTGGCCAGGGGTGATGGTGCATGCCTATAGTCCCCGCTGCTAGGGAGGCTGAGGCGGGAAGATGGCTTAAGTCCAGGAGTTCAAGACCAGCTTGGGCAACAAAGCAAGACCCCATCTGAAAAAAAAATAATTAAAAAGGTCTGCTGACCCCTGGCTTGGCCTACATTAGTTCAAACTAATTGTAAATCCCCATTTGGAGACGTGTGCTATGTGGTTACAGCACAGTTCCCAGTACAACTTAACCTAGTAAAGCCTCAAGTTTCCTAATTTACAAAGTGAGGACAATGACGCTTAACTCAGAAGGTTATTGTGAAGATTAAATGAAACTTGGCTCATAGTAAGCACTCAAACTGCAACTGCTATTATTATCTTTTTTTTTTGAGATCTAGTTTCCGCTCTTGTTGCCCAGGCTGGAGTGCAATGGCGCGATCTTGGCTCACTACAACCTCTGCCTCCCATGTTCAAGTGATTCTCATGCCTCAGCCTCCCAAGTAGCTGGGATCACAGGCATGCGCCACCACACCTGGCTAATTTTGTATTTTTAGTAGAGACAGGGTTTCACCATGCTGCCCAGGCTGGTCTCTAACTCCTAACCTCAGGTGATCTGCCTGCCTTGCCCTCCCAAAGTGCTGGGATTACAGGCATGAGCCACCGCACTGGGCCTAGACTTTTTTTTTTTTTTTTTAAGAGACAGGGTCTCGGGCCAGGCAGAGTGGCTCATGCCTTTCCAGCATTTTGGGAGGCCGAGGTGGGAGAATCACTTGAGGCCCGAGTTCAAGACTAGCCTGGGCAATATAGCAAGACCCTATCTCTTGAGAGAGAGAACAAACGAGCATGACAGACCAACAGACAGACAGGGGGTCTCACTATGTTGCCCAGGCTGGTCTTGAGCTACTGGCCTCAAGTGATCTCCTTCCTCCTGCCTCAGCCTCCCTAAGTGCTAGGATTATAGGCCTGAACCACTGTGCCTGGGAAGATTTTTGTTTTACAAATACTTCTTAATACTACAAATGAATGTGTTACCTTAATCTTCACTTCAGTGAGAAGACTAATGATTTCATCATAATACTTTATCACCTTTCAAAAGCTTTCGAATGTTGGAAACCCAGAAATTTCTAATAATTTCCCCTGTATTAAAAAAATCTTTAGGCTGGGCGTAGTGGCTCATGCCTGTAATCCCAGTACTTTAGGAGGCCAAGGCAGGTGCATCACCTGAGGTAAGGAGTTCGAGACCAGCCTGGCCAACATAGTGAAACCCCGTCCCTACTAAAAATACAAAAATTAGCCAGGGTGGTGGCAGGCACCTGTAATCCCACCTACTCAGGACGCTGAGGCAGGGAGAACTGCTTGAACCCAGGAGGTGGAGGTTGCCATGAGCTGAGATCCTGCCACTGCACTCCAGCCTAGGCGACAGAGCGAGACTCCAAAAAAAAATTTAAAAGTCCAAAATTGTATTGTTATCGAAACATTGTTAAAATGTGTTGTCACTCTGCTGGTTGCACTTAAGTACAGTTCTACTTAGTGAATATTTAATACTGCCTGCCAGGAATTATATTAAATAATTTTTCACATATGATGTGTGATAATTTTCACGATAACCTTGACAAAGTAGGCACTATAATCTCATTTTACAGACAGATATGAAACTCATAGATGCTCTAAATGAATTTCGGGAGAAAGGAGGTGAACTCCTTTCATATGAGTTTCATATCTCTCTGTAAAATGAGATTATAGCACCTACCTTGTAGATTTATTGAAGTTTCTTCCTGCAAAGCTAAATAGCAATAATTTTATTTTTCCAGGAGCATATTTGAAAAATATTTCTTGCTTTCTTGTTACAGCCTTATTTTCTACACATCACAGGAAAGCAATTTTAAACTTACAACTATAGCTCATATTCTAAAGGTCAAACAGCTGATCAGTGAAATAGCCCGAATTCAATCACAAGTCTCACTCCCAATCTACCTGAATGTGTTAAACCGCACGATTGAACACGTGTATTAAAATGGTCAGCAGAGGCAGGAATTTCATTCTCTGGTATTTCAATATGTTCATTAAAAATGCCAGCTGACTTGCTATTTTTAGGTAGAACTTCCAAGCCAGTGAATGGATTTTTAAGCAGCCCTGGGGAGGAGTGCCCTGAATAACGACATTTAGGTCAACCATACTGCATATACAACAGGGGTCCCCTAAGATGATAACACTATATTGTCAGCCAGGCACAGTGGCTCACGCCTGTAATCCCAGCACTTTGGGAGGCAGAGGCGGGTGGATCACTTGAGGTCAGCAGTTCAAGACCAGTTTGACCAACATGGTAAAACCCCGTTTCTACTAAAAATATAAAATTAGCTGGGCATGGTGGTGCACACCTGTAATCCCAACTACTTGGGAGGCTGAGGCAGGAGAATCACTTGAACCTGGGAGGCAGAGATTGCAGTGAGCCGAGATCATGCCATTGCACTCCAGCCTGAGCAACAAAGGTGAAACTCCGTCTCAAAAAAAAAAAAGTATTCTCCCTGTACCTTTGCTATGTTTAGATATGTTTAGATACACTAATACTTACCAGTGTGTTCCAATTGCCTACAATCTTCAGTACAGTAACAGGCCGTACAGCTTTGTAGCCTAGGAGCAACAGACTGTACCACAGGGCCTAGGTAGGTAGTAGGATATCCCATCAAGGTTTGTGTACACTGTGACGTTCACACAACAAAATCCACTAATGACACATTTCTCAGAATGCATCCCCATCATTAACTGGCAAATAACTGTATAGAGTGAAAGAGTCGTCAGATTTCATCATGTTCAAACTGATAACAATTTCAGATAATTGTGGAAAGAGCTATTAACAAAGTATGTTTCCTAACTCAATTGACAAATAGGTTCACCTTGTCCAAATCCTAAATGTCAATATTCGAAGGCCATGTTTTTACACATACTGACACACCAAGAACACATCTGGCTTGAACAAAATATTGCTTCTGAGAAAAGACACATAAAGGTCATATGAGAAGTGTCAGAAAAGAATTCCTTTGACATCTATCCTTCCTCATCTAGGGAGAAATGTTAGTATTCTAGGCTCAGCTGTCCTCTACTTGAAAGACGGCCACAATCTGGAGCTAACTTAATTGAAGCCAGGGAATGAACATCCATTTCCTAGGAGGCCCACTTAGTAGAGACACAATCAGAGCAGGGAGAATTGCCTGGGGAGAGGGAGGCAATGAGAAGCAAAGGCTGGCCGCTGATTTGAGCATTCCCATAGCCCCAAAGAACGCTGCAGGGAAAACTATTTTAGAGTAAACCCCTCCTGATTTTGCAAGTACCACACAGCAAAAGCAAAAAGCATTCTTTTGACTGAACTAAACAAAAAGGCTATTTAAGATGTATGATTTAATCCAGAAGTTAAAAGAATGCATTTATTACCTGTAGATTCAAACAGACATTACTCAGAACTTAAGTTCGTTCTAACTTTTGCCCAATTCTCCCTTCTCAGGGGTTACATTTTCTCTCTTTGGGAATGTTATTTATTTTCGCTATTTCTTATTTTTATTTCATTTTATTTTATTTTTCAAATGGAGTTTTGCTCTTGTCGCCCAGGCTGGAGTGCAGTGGCGTGATCTTGGCTCACCGCAACCTCCGCCTCCCAGGTTCAAACAATTCTTCTGCCTCAGTTTCTGGAGTAGCTGGGACTATACACGCACACCACCATAACAGGCTAATTTTTGTATTTTTAGTAGAGACAGGGTTTCGCCATGTTGGTTGGGCTGGTCTTGAACTCCTGACCTTGTGATCTGCCCACCTCCGCCTCCCAAAGTGCTGGGATTACAGGCATGAGCCACCGCACCCAGCCTATTATTGAGCTTTTTATCTTGACAGATCTCTTTTGTGTGTGTGTGTGTGTGTGTGTGTGTGTGTGTTTTGCTTTTTTTGAGACGGAGTCTTGCTCTGTCACCCAGGCTAGAGTGCAGTGGCACAGTCTTGGCTCACTGCAACCTCCACCTCCCTGGTTCAAGCGATTCTCCTGCCTCAGCTCCTGAGTAGCTAAGATTATAGGCGCCTGCCACCATGCCTGGCTAAGTTTTGTATTTTTAGTAGAGATAGGGTTTCTCCATGTTGGTCAGGCTGGTCTTGAACTCGTGACCTCAGGTGATCCCCCCCGCCCCCCATCTCAGCCTCCCATAGTGCTGGGATTACAAGTGTGAGCCACCACGCCCAGCCTACTGTTTATATTTCTAAAGAGAAATCATAGCATATGGACAAACTACCGCCTGGGACTTCTTAGATGACTCCAGCTCACAAGGTCACACCACAGTGGGAAGCACGCCTTCAATTCTCAATTCTCTATCACTTACAAAAGGCCAGATAGGGCTCAAGTTCCAGCACCAGCCAACCCCTGTCATCTCCAGGGAATCTATATTATAAAATGCCTAGCCTCACCAAAGGTCCTGAGTGTTGTTTCAAATTTCACCTCCAATTTTCACTAAATATTTCTGATATAAGAAAAATAGGCCAAGCCTGGTGGCTCACACCTGTAATCCCAGCACTTTGGGAGGCTGAGGCAGGAGGATCACTTGAGACCAGGACTTCAAGACCAGCCTGGGCAACATAATGAGACCTTGTCTCTACAAAAAAATAAAAATTAAAAAAAATATTTGTAGTTAATAATTTCTCTATTTTGTTGAAAATAAATCTGCTTCATGATAAAAGTTACATAATTCCAAGAAAAAAAAAAACCACAGAAAACCTAAAAGTTGGTTGTTATCCTTACATTGAAAGGCAGTAATACAGAAAATTCTATCAATGTATTTCATCAAAAACATTAAACAGCCAGGCAGGGTTGGGGGGCTCAAGCCTGTAATCCCAGCACTTTGGGAGGCCGAGGCGGGCGAATCCCCTGAGGTCGGGAGTTCAAGACCAGCCTGACCAACATGGAGAAACCCCCTCGCTACTAAAAATATAAAAATTAGCCGGGCATGGTGGCGCATGCCTATAATCCCAGCTACTCAGGAGGCTGAGGCTGGAGAATCACTGGAACCCAGGAGGCAAGTAAGCCAAGATGGCGCCACTGCACTCCAGCCTGGGCGACAAGAGCAAAACTCCGTTTGGAAAAAAAAAAAAAAAAAACATTAAACACACAACCTGAAGCCCAAAAAGAAAAAAGCAAGAGACTCCCTCTTAGTAACAAAAGAGTTAAACAGTGATAGAAGTTGCACTAACATTACAGAGGGCAGGAGAAACATTTGGTGACTCACACATTCCCCTTTGATGTCAATTTTACAATTTAGGGCCAAGTGCAGTGGCTCAGGCCTGTAATCCCAGAAGTTTTGGAGGCCGAGGCAGGCAGATCACTTGAGCTCACTTCGACACCAGCCTGAGCAACATGACGAAACCCCACCTCTACAAAAAAATACAAGAAATTAGCCAGGTGGTGCCACGCACCTGTGGTCCCAGCTACTAGGGATGCTGAGGTGGGAGGATCGCTTAACCTGGGGAAGAAGAGGTTGAAATTAGTTGAGATCGCCCACCACATCCTAGCCTGGGCGACAGAGTGAGACCCTGTCTCAAAAAAAAAAAAAATTAAAATTAAAAGAAAATAAAATTTAAAGAGCTAGTTTCTTTCGGAAGAACAAGGAGGGGGCCAGGCGCAGTGGCTCTCGCCTGTAATCCCAGCACTTTGGGAGGCCGAGGTGGGCAGATCACGAGGTCAAGAAATCGAGACCATCTTGGCCAACATGGTGAAGCCCCGTCTCTACTAAAAATACAAAAATTAGCTGGGCGTGGTGGCGCGTGCCTATAGTCCCAGCTACTCAGGAGGCTGAGGCAGGAGAATCACTTGAACCCGGGAAGCGGAGGCTGCAGTGAGCCGAGATCGCACCACTGCACTACCGCCTGGCGACAGAGAGAGACTCCGTCTCAGAAAAAAAAAAAGGAAGGAAAAGCCTCTTGGTCCCAATTTCAAAGTCAATCCCGCATCCCTTTTTTTTTCCCCAAAAATCTGAGTCATATCAAACATCTGGTACTCATGAAATTTACTACTTTAAATTCATGGAATTAAAACTGAGCGCCCACAACTGAACAAATATTTTCTGAATTCAACCAGAGATGCTGAATACTAACCTTATCTCCCCTACCACTTACACCTGTAAATGTAGTTTTCTTCCTCGACTTGGGAAAAAAAAAGCACAGTGAACAAATTTCAGAGTGCAGCTATCACCTCAATAGAACTTGACGAAAAAGGAAAATACATGTTCTTTACCCCCAACAACTTTGTGACAATTTTTAAAAATGGTTTAAAATTGTTTAAATATCTACTAGTGGAAATATCAAACTAAATCCTTACACGTCAAATCATTTTTTTTTTAAGGTGACAGGATGTCACTGCGTTGCCCAGGCTAGCGAGCTCAGTGGCCCATCACAGGAGTCTGGAACTCCTGGGCTCAAGGAATCCTCCCTCCTCAGTCTCTCGAGTCGCTGGAACTACAGGCGCGCACCACCGTGTCCGGCCAAATTTTAATTGCTTGACTGATTGATTTTATTTTATTTTTTTTCTAGAGATGGGGGTCTCGCTATGTTGTCCAGGCTGGTCTCGAACTCCTGAGACCAAGCGATCCTCCTGCCTTGGCCTCCCAAAGTGCTGGGGATAACAGACGTGTTCCACGGCGCCTGGCCCCAAATCTTTGTCTTGGTAATGGAATAAAAAGCGGGGTAGACAGTTGGCGTGTAGGACTTAAATCCTCAGATGACGCCAAAGTTTCTAACCAATGATTTCAAACGGCTTCCCATTAACTTCTCATTAACCTAGCTAACAATAAAGTGACACGCTGAGATTTTGGATCCTTTTTTTTTTCCGAGGCTCTCCCTCTGGCAGAGAAAGAGGCGCACAAGCAAGGGGTGTGGCCCACTGGCAAATCAGTCAGACCATCCCGAATCAGGGACAAACACTGGAAAGCAGAGAGGAAAAAGAAGTTTCGCGTTTCCGCTCCTCGGACTCTGCTCCAGAATTCAGCTTTACCCGTCCGAAGCAGCGGCGTCAGAACAAGCAACTAAACATCACCCGCACCGCCTCCCGGGAGGGGCTGGGTCCCCTCTCGGCTGTGACACCGCCGGGCAGTGGCAGCTAAGCGGGGCCAGCGCCTCTCCCCCGAGGGAAACCCGAGGCCCAGAGGGGCCGAGGGAGCCCGTCACGAAAACTCCAGAAGTTCCTGAGCAGGGACCTGAACCAAAGGTCTCTGCCCACGGCGCGGGATGTAGTGCCGCCGCTCCACTTGAGAAAGGGGTCCCCACACGGGAGCAGGGCGAGGGGGTCCCCTCCCGCCGCCGAAACCAGTCCCTCCCTGAGTCGCCAAGTCCCGAGTCCCGCCCTCTCCCCGCAGGGCTCCCGGAGAGGACCTCCGCCTTCTCGCTTCGCCCCTCCGCCTCGCTCAGGAGGAGACCTGCCACGGCCCTGTCTGACCTGTCGCCGCTGGGACTGAGCCGGCAGCGCGAAGCCTCCATGCCCGCCACCGAGGAAGCCCCCACCACGTACACACTCTTCCCCGCCGTCGCTAGAGTGGCTAGGCTGGCACGCCGCCGCGTCCCGCCTCCTGGCAACCGCGTTCCACACTGTCGCCGCCGCCGACTGGTCCGTGTTCTCGTGGCTCCTGTCTCATTGGCTATTGCCGGGGCCCAACGATGCGAGAGGGTTGCTAAGGGGCGGGAGGCGAGCGGGAGTTAAACGCGCCTGCGCGGGGGCGGGGTGACGCGAGCGAAGGCTTGGTCCTCTGGAGCGCCTCGCGGGGCCGGTACTGAGGGGGAAGACTTTGTTTTTGCCTGGGCCTCGCCCGCCGCGCGGCCAGCAGGCGAGTCCGGTCAGAGGAGTCTCCTATACCCCACCAACCGCCACGCACGCAACGGCTCCTCGCACCCCCGCCATTTTTACCGAGCCCACCCAGAGCGCTTCCCGAGGTCTGCCCTGTGAGGATGTACAGACCTCTGCCGCTTCCCATTCTGGCCCCTGCCCTGATACCAGCGGCCTTCGTGGACCCCCTCTGGTACCCTCTCCACTCCCATCAGTCACTCCCAGTGAAACGCATCTTCCATAGGCTGGCCTTGAACTTCAACTGCACGGAACTTAAGCTTCCCCTACTCCAGCCCAAGCTTTTAGGTCATTCCTAGACCTGCTCTACAGACTCCCCTAAAGCACACGAGGGAATCCAGAGACTTTAATTTTTTGAGACAGGGTTTCACTCTCTCGCCCAGACTGCAGTGCGGTGGCCCAGTCTCAGCTCACCGCAACCTCCGACTCCCAGGCTCAAGCGATTCTCCTGCCTCAGCCTCTGGAGTAGCTGGGATTACAGGCAGGGGCCACTACTGCCTGGCTATTTTTCGTATTTTTAGTAGAGATAGGGTTTCACCATGTTGGCCAGACTGGTCTCTTAAATCCCGACCTCAAATGATCCACCCGCCTCAGCCTCCGAAAGTGCTGGCATTACAGGCGTGGGCCCGTCCTGAAGACTCTTTCCACCTACCTTTCTACCTCCTGTGGGCCTTCCTCAAACATCCATAGCCCACAGTGAGAGCCCCTGTCTAAATGTGTACTCGTCTCCAATAAATCCCGTCCCCAAATGTCAGTTCCTTTCTCCCTACCGACATGCACATTATAGTCCCTACAAAACATCCTGAGTCCTGACAAGTCACTGCACAAATGGCTTTATGGCGTTCTAAGGTCAAAGTTGTTTCCACATTGGTTTTGAACCTACAAGTTAGTACTTTAGGAGGCACACGCTGAGAGTGGACCGTTACACTGCCTGGGTCAGCCTGCACTCACTGCGTGACCTGTGCATGGTTCATTCTCTGCATCAAATTCCCATCTGTAAAATATACAGTAATCCCTGCTTGATCTAGTTGGGGCTGGACCTGACACAGTAGGTCCAGCTGAATGAATGCTAAATGAATGGGTTTAATGAGATGCTACTTGTCTGAGTAAAAGGCCGAGACATTCGGTTGACTGGGGAAGTCCTTCTGCATTAATTACAATAAGTAATACTCATTGAAAACTTTCCTTATTTACACACAGTTGAACAGTTATTCTAAGAAACCATTTTCCCACCCTATTTAATATTGACAGATTTCTTCAGTTAGAAACAAAAACTCAAAACACAAGTAATCCTGAAGAACTCATCTATGTCCCCCTTATCTCCCCTCATCTCATGTAGTCCCTAAAACAGGGCTTGCTGCCCTTTCTTCTTCTTGCCTTTTCAGCAGATGAGTCAAGGTTGCAGAGGTGGCAGTCAACCATAGAGTCACAGAGTTTGATTTTTTTCCATCCATCAGGTCATAGAAGCTGCCGCTGAGCCTGACAAGAGTTGGTACTCAAAAATGCAGAATGAATTAGTTTGAATGAGGTGATTAAGGATTAATGAGTAGTGGTTAAGGAAACAAAGACCTTTAGTGGATGGGGTAATATTGCTGTATTACTGACGGAAGCAGGATTCTCTAAAAAAACTTTCTGCAGCCATTTACTTACATACATTTTAAAGAGTTACTACAAGATATTTTAAAAATTTAAACAGTTAATACAAGAAAAATATGAAGTGAATAGTTCATGACACTAAACTGAACTGTTCATGACACAAAGTATCTTAGAAAACAAATCTCGGCTGGGCCAGCACTTTGTGAGGTCAAGGCCAGCAGATGACTTGAGGTCAGGATTTTGAGACCAGCCTGGCCAACATGGAGAAACCACATCTCTACTAAAAATACAAAAAAATTAGCCAGGCATGGTGGCTGGTGCCTGTAATCCCAGCTACTGGGGAGGCTTAGGCAGGAGAATCGCTTGAACCCAGGAAGTGGTGGTTGCAGTAAGGTGAGATCATACCACTGCACTCCAGCCTGGGCAACAGAGCAATATTACATCTCAAAAAAAAAACAAAAAACAAAAACAAACAAACAAAAAACCCTTGGGAATTGAATTCCTTTATGACTCCAGAAAACATATCTCTTTTCTATTGAGATTACTGATGGCAGTCAGCTTTTCACAAGGAATTGGCTTCTGCTCAGCTTCCCTCTCTCCCTGAGGTAAGCAAGCAGGTGCTGTCGTCTCCTCCATGTGACCTTTATTCCATACTTATCCTCGGGGGTGTCTTCAACCAGAACAGGTCCAGGCTCTGGGCTATTAGCAGTGCCAGGGTGAAGAGTGCAGCTTAGAAGGCTGTTTTCCTTCTGATCTTGGGGAATGAGTTCTTCCTTCACAGACGATGACTCTGGGGTCTGGATATCAGGTGGAATGAACACATAAGGTAAGCTCTGAAGTGCCTGCACTGACATGTTCCCACAGCTTTGGGGACTGAGCACTGGAACTAAGGGTCTTCTGGAAACATCCTTTTCTGATTCACTGGGGCACTCTCGGATTAAGGGGATCCCCAATGTCTCTGAACTGGAAGATTGCGGACTCTCAAAAGTTAGATGTGGAAATTTGGAGGTGGTGGGTTTTCGACTTGAGTGTCTCACCCGGTTTTGGTGTTTCTGGTAGGCTGGGAACAAGCTTCCTGCTGCTGTATCAAAATCAGGTGATACCTTAAAAAAAAAAAAAAAGTGAGGTGAGCCTAACTAAGTACTAACCTAAGAGAGGAAACTATATCTGAGGACCAGACTCTTAAATCGGGGTCTACCGTAGTAATGAACACAAAGCTAAAATAACTGTCTAATGGCATAATAACAGGAAGCTTTGGGCAAATTATTCCATCTCTCCGGCCTTCAGCTTCCTCATGTGTAGGAAAGGGGACGATGTCTCTTTCACTTCATCACACCATATGGATATAACTTTTTTCTTCCCCCTGGGATGGAGTCTCACTCCGACGTCTAGGCTGGAATGCAGTGGCACCATCTCGGCTCACTGCAACCTCTGTCTCCTAGTTCAAGTGATTCTCCTGCTTCAGCTTCCCGAGTAGCTGGGACTACAGGCGCCTGCCACCACGCCCAGGTATTTTTTTTTTTTTTTTTTGGAGACAGAGTTTTGCTCTTGTCGCCCAGGCTGGAGTGCAATGGCACGTCTCTGCTCACTGCAACCTCCGCCTCCCTGATGCAAGCGATTCTGCTGCCTAAGCTTCCCGTGTAGCTGGGAATATAGGTGCGCACCACCACGCCCAGTTAATTTTTGTATTTTTAGTAGAGACAGGATTTTACCATGTTGACCAGGCTGACCTTGAACTCTTGACCTCAGGTGATCCACCCACCCCAGCCTTCCAAAGTGCTGGGATTACAGGCATGAGTCACGGCGCCCAGCCAATTTTTATATTTTTAGTAGAGTCAGGGTTTCACCGTGTTGGCCAGACTGGTCTCAAACTCCTGACCTCAAGTGATCCACCCACCTCAGCCTCCCAAAGTGCTGGGATTACAGGCGTAAGCCACAATGCCTGGTCTAGATATAACTTATTTATCTTTAAACTTCATGAGGGTAGGGACCAGTGGTCTTGTTCTTGATTCCCAGCACCTAGCAGAATGCCTGGAACAAAGAAGGCCCTCAGTTAATGAATAGCCAACTCCAAGCATAGGGGGTGAGAACTAGCAGAGGACCTGGCATATAATGAATATTCAATAAATGTTCATTCCTACTCTCATCCACAGGATTCTGATGTTTAGGTTTCTTCCACAATCCTGTAGCAGGTATTATGGTTCTTCCAAGCAGTCCTGAATAAGTTACATTTATTAAATACTCCTAAGTCAAGCTTATGCTTTTGTCTGGCCCTTTTACTATACTACTTTCCTATTGTATAGTAGCTATATTCTCTTCCCAGGGTTTCTATTTTTTTTTTTTTTTTTTTTTTTTTTGAGACAGGGTCTCACACTGTTGCCCAGGCTGGAGTGCAGTAGCACAATCTTGGCTCACTACAGCCTTGACCTCCCGGTTCAAGAGATCTGCCCACCTTAGCCTCCCAAGTAGCTGGGACTACAGGTGTGCACCACCATGCCCAGCTAATTTTTCTATTAATATTTTTAGTAAAGATGGGGTTTCACCATGTTGCCCAGGCTGGTCTCGAACTCCTGGGCTCAAGCAATCCTCCTTCCTTGGCCTCCCAAAGTTCTAGGATTACAAACATGAGCCACCACACCCGGCCTCTCTTCCCAGGGCTTTTAAGCGGTCAAAATATGACATATGCTATTCTTATGGGGTTTTATTTTTCAAGGTTCAATCCATTACACAATAAACAGAGTATCTAGCCAAGTGCTCCACCTTTCACATGAAGTTGAGGGAACAATCTCATTTTTAACTTGTTCTGCCATTTATCTGGCATTCTCACCCAGCTAATGGGTAAAAAAACTTTTACACTGAACTCTTTCAGAGGAAAATAGGGGAAGAGAAAGACTCCAGTTCCAACTAACCCGTTCCTCAGTTTGAACTGAGAAAAGACGATGTACCAGGGAAGATGGCTGGCCACAGACAGAATACATTAACTCCTTGCCCCTACCCCCATGAATCTTATTCTTTGGAGTCCCTGGTTCAAGGGGCAGAAGAGTCAGCATTCTGGAAAACCTAACAGAGTAAAAGTCAAAGTAGGCCGGGCGCGGTGGTTCACGCCTATAATCCCAGCATTTTGGGAGGCCGAGGCGGGCGGATCACGAGGTCAGGAGATAGAGACCATCCTGGCTAACACGGTGAAACCCCGTCTCTACTGAAAATACAAAAAAATTAGCCGGGCGTGGTGGCGGGCGCCTGTAGTCCCAGCTCCTCGGGAGGCTGAGGCAGGAGAATGGTGTGAACCCAGGAGGCGGAGCTTGCGGTGAGCCAAGATCGCGCCACTGTGCTCCAGCCTGGGCGATAGAGCGAGACTCCGTCTCAAAAAAAAAAAAAAAAAAAAAGTCAAATAGTAATCCCATGGGCCTACCCAGGAAGTGATGGTGCTGTGGTCAATGGGCTTGCTGAGCACCTGTCGAGTGTGAGTGATGGGAAGCTGTGTAGATGCACAGCTGTGTTTGGGGCCCTCCAGTGGTTGTTGGTGGAACAGCAGCGGGGTTTTCTGGGAAGGCTGGCGGCGTTTTTTTCTGGGAGGCATCAACCGGTGAATGAGGAACAGTTAGTAACCACATGATGCTGTTAGCCTTCGGGTTGGGGGATAGGCTCCAATTCCAACCCATGCCTGTAGAGAAGAAACAAAAGCTGGGAGCAAATAATTCAGATGATTCCCCAGTTCTTCCTGATCCTCTGCCAGCCAATTCTACCATAAACCTCAAGGCTGTGGGGAGCACAGCCTCCTATACCTACAACCACCAAGCAAAACACAATATTCATATTCAACATTCATCTAACGAACATTTGTTGAGTATGTGCTAAGTGTCATGCTGGGTGCTGGGAATTTAAAGATGAATAACCATTTATTCAACAATCATTAACTGAGTGCCAAGCACTTGTAGTGATACAGAGGTCATCCCTGTTTCGAGGAGCTGAAAGTCTAGCAAAGGGAAACAGACATTTACAACACTGTATGAGAATACAGTGTGGTTCCATTCATTCCAAAGGAGGCTTTCTGGAAAGGGAGATACCTGACCTAGGTATGAAAGGCATAGAAGAAACAAAAAAGCAAGGAGGGCACTCCAGCCCGAGGAACAGTGTACACAAAGGCATGGAGACGAGACGGAGTATTGTGAATTCTGGGAATTACAAATTCAATGTATCTGGACACAGTATGAGAAGATAAATGGCAAGAACTCAGGATAAACATGGTGTCAGGCTGAGGTTAAAAAAAAAAATAGGTGACATGGCTGGGTGAGGGGGCTTACGCCTGTAATCCCAGCACTTTGGGAGGCTGAGGCAGGCGGATCACCTGAGGTCAGGAGTTTGAGACCAGGCTGGCCAACATGGTGAAACCTCGTCTCTACTAAAAATACAAAAGTTAGGC
This sequence comes from Gorilla gorilla gorilla, assembly GCF_029281585.2. NCBI lineage: Eukaryota > Metazoa > Chordata > Mammalia > Primates > Hominidae > Gorilla > Gorilla gorilla. Next base: position 18,522,669 of record NC_073234.2, on the reverse strand, counting down.
TGGGAGTGGTGGCTCACGCCTCTAATCCCAGCACTTTGGGAGGCTGAGGCAGGCTGATCACTTTAGGCCAGGAGTTCAAGGCCAGCCTGGCCAACATGGCAAAATCCCACCTCTACTAAAAATACAAAAATTAGCTGGGCGTGGTGGCACATGCCTGTAGTCCTAGCTACTCAGGAGGCTGAGGATCACTTGAACCCAGGAGACGGAGGTTGCAATGAGCTGAGATTGCGCAACTGCACTCCAGCCTGGGCAGCAGAGCTAGACTCTGTCTCAAACAAACAAACAAACAAAAAAGATTAGCCGGGTGTGGTGGTGCATGCCTGTAATCCGAGCTACATGGGAGACTGAGGCAGGAGAATCGCTTGAACCTGGGAGGTGGAGGTTACAATGAGCCAAGATTGCACCACTGCACTCCAGCCTGGGAGACAAAGCGAGACTCGTCTCCAAAACAAACAAACAAACAAACAAAAAACAGGTGACATCATATGAGTTTGGACTTTAAGCAGAAGAATTTGATCCCACCTGGCTTTTAAAAAATTTTTCACTCCAGATAATGTCAAATATATACTAAAGTAGACTGAATAATATAATGGACCCTGTGTACCAATCATCCAGCTCCAATAACTATCGGCCAGGCTAATCCTGACCCATCTACACCCCTAGCCACTTCTTCTATCCCTGGATTATTTGGAAGAAAATATATTTGGCCGGGCGCGGTGGCTCATGCCTGTAATCCCAGCACTTTAGAAGGCCGAGGTGGGTGGATCACCTGAGGTCGGGAGTTCGAGACCAGCCTGACCAACATGGAGAAACCCTGTCCCTACGAAAAATACAAAATTAGCTGGGCGTGGTGGCGCATGCCTGTAATCCCAGCTACTCGGAGGCTGAGGCAGGAGAATCACTTGAACCCGAGAGGCGGAGGTTGCGGTGAGCAGAGATCACGCCATTGCACTCCAGCCTGGGCAACAAGAGTGAAACTCCGTCTCAAAAAAAAAAAAAAAAAGAAAAAATATATTGTATCCTTCCCATTAATACGACTAAACAAATACATAAATTCTTTAACATTAACAAATATCCAGCCAGCCAGTGTTCCCATTTCCTTTTTTTTCTTTTTCTCGAGATAGGGTCTCATCTGTCGCCTAGGCTAGAGTACGGTAGCATGATCACGGCTCATCACAGCCTTGACCTCCCAGGCTCAGGTGATCCTCCCACCTCAGCCTCCCAAGTAGCTGGGACTACAGCTCGTGCCACAGCGCTGGCTAATTTTCGTATTTTTGTAGAAATAGGGTTTTGTTGTGTTGCCCAGGCTAGTCTTGAATTCCTGAGCTCAAGCTATCTGTGCACCTCAGCCTCCCAAAGTGCTGGGATTACAGGTGTGAGCCACCACACCCCAGGTTTTCTATTTTATTTTATTTTTTTTTTGAGACAGGGCCTTGCTCTGTCACCCAGGCTGGAGTGCAGTGGTGTGATCATGGATCATTGCAGCCTCGACCTCTAAAGCCCAAGCGATCCTCCCACATCAGCTTCCTGAGTAGCTGGAACTACAAGCGAGCACACTGCACCTGGTTAACTTTTTTAAAAACATTTTTTGTAGAGATGAGGTCTCACTGTGTTGCCTAGGCTGGTCTCAAATTCCTGGGCTCAACCAATCCTTCCCTCCTTAGCCTTCCAAAATGCTGGGATTACTAGCAATTCTTTAGATAGGCCTTCCCTAACAACTATGTCTAAAATAACAGTCAACTCAACCCCTTGACCTGTTTGATTTTTCTCTATACTTTTATCTTTTGAGACGGAGTCTCACTCTTTCCTCCAGGCTGGAGTGCAGTGGCTTGATCTTGGCTCACTGCAACCGCCACCTCCCGAGTTCAAGCAATTCTCCACCCTCAGCCTCCCCAGTAGGTTGGATTATAGTCACCTGCCACAATGCTTGGCTAATTTTTATATTTTAAGTAGAGATGAGGTTTCACCATTTTGGCCAGGCTGGTCTTGAACTCAGCTGAGACCTCAACTGATCTGCCTGCCTCGGCCTCCCAAAGTGCTGGGGTTACAAGCGTGAGCCACCATGCCTGGCCCCTCTGGTAGCCTTCTGAGTTCCCTGCTTCCTTTTTCCACCCCTATCTCCAACCCGCCTTTTCTCACAAGGTGCCTAGAGCATCTTTTTTTAAAGATTTATTTATTTATTTATTTATTTATTTATTTATTTATTTATTTATTTATTTATTGTAGAGACAGGGTCTTGCTTTGTTGCCCAGACTAGTCTGGAACTCCTAGGCTCAAGCAATCCTTCTGCCTCGCCCACCCAGTGTTGGGATTACAGGCATCAGCCACCACGCCTGGCCCAGATCAACTTTAATAAGGGCTTCTTTGGTGGAATGGTGGGACACAAGGTTGAATGCAATAGGTAGAGAGGTAAATGAGAGTTGCAGCTGAGCATGCTGGAAAGACACAACAGAGCAGGTTGGTTCTATGCATTTGTGATCCATTCAATCAACAACAAAAAATAATATGCTTTGACTTATATGACTAGGCAGTAGAGATACAGGTTAAGAAAAAAAAGGACAGTTTCTCTTCTTTTTTTCTTTTTCTTTTTTTTTTTTGATGGAGTCTTGCTCTGTTACGCAGGCTAGAGTACAGTGGCGCGATCTTGGCTCACCACAACCTCTACCTCCTGGGTTCAAGCGATTCTCCTGCCTCAGCTTCATGAGTTGCTGGGACTACAGGCGCACGCCACCATGCCTAGCTAATTTTTGTATTTTTAGTAGAAACGGGGTTTCACTATGTTGACCAGGCTGGTCTCGAACTCCTGACCTCGTGATCCACCCGCCTCGGCCTCCCAAAGTGCTGGGATTACAGGCGTGAGCCACCATGTCCAGCCAAAGTTTCTATTCTTAAGGAACTAACATCTTATAGAAAACACAAAAAAAATATATATCCATTTGTTCATTCACTCATTCATTCACTTGAGAAATATTTACTGAGTGCCTACTGTGTGCTAGGCACTGTTCCAGGTGCTGAAAATATATACCAGAGAATAACATAAAACCTCTGCCCTTGTGGTGCTTACATTCTAGTCGGAAAGGAATAAAAAGTATAGAGAGGCCGGGCGCAGTGGCTCATGCCCGTAATACCAGCAGTTTAGGGAGCCAAGGCAGGCAGATTACTTGAAGTCAGGAGTTCAAGACCAGCCTGCCCAACATGGTGAAACTCTGTCTCTACTAAAAATACAAAAATTAGCCAGGCGTCATGGCACACACCTATAATCCCAGCTACTCAGGAGGCTGAGACAGGAGAATCGCTTGAACCCGGGAGGCGGAGGTTGCAGTGAGCCGAGATCACGCCACTGCACTCCAGCCTGGGCAACAGAGCGAGATTCAGTCTAGAAAACAAACAAACAAAAAGCTACCACAGGAATCCAGTGAAAAGATAACAGTGGTAGCAATGGCTATAGTTTTGAAATTCATGACTTGCTGAAAGTCATCAGCTTCAAATGGGTACGTTGCTCAGCAATCCTGTTTCCTTGATCAACTCATTCTCCACAAAGATTATCTTAAAACTTCTCCAAGCTAGGTGCAGTAGCTCACGCCTGTAATCCCAGAACTTTAGGAGGCTGAGATGGGAGGACTGCTTGAGGCCAGGAGTTCAAGACCAGCCTGGGCAACATAGTGAGACCTCGTCTCTACTAAAAATTTAAAAGAATAATTAGCTTGGCATGTTGGCATGTACCTGTAGTCCCAGCTACTTGGGAGGCTGAGGTGGGAGGATCACTTGAGCCTGGGAATTTGAAGATATGGTGAGCTATGATCGTGCCACTGCACTCTAGCCTAGGTGACAGACCCTATCTCAAAATAAATAAATAAATAAAGTGGAAATTTTGTTTGTTTGTTTGTTTTGAGACAAAGTCTCACTCTGTTGCCCAGGCTGGAGTGCAGTAGCGTGATCTCGGCTCACTGCAACCTCCTCCTAGGTCCAAGCGATTCTCCTGCCTCACTCTCCCAAATAGCTGGGATTACAGGCGCCCTCACCACGCCCAGCTAATTATAGTATTTTTTAGTAGAGATGGGGTTTCACCACGTTGGCCAGACTGGTCTTGAACTCCTGACCTCAGGTGATCTGCCCACCTCGGCCTCCCAAAGTGCTGGGATTACAGGCGTGAGCCACCACGCCCAGCCTGAACATTTTTATTTTAATTTTTAAAATTATTTTTAGAGATGGGGTCCTGTTCTGTTGCCCAGGCTGGAGTACAGTGACACGATCATAGCTCACTGCAGCCTCAAACTCTTGGGCTCGAGAGATCCTCTTGCCTCAGCTTCCCGAATAGCTGGGAATACAGACAAGCACCACCGCACCTGGTTAGTTTCTTATTTTATTTTTCGTAGAGATGAGGTCTTGCTTGAACTCCTGGGCTCAAGTGATTCTCCTCCCTCAGCCTCCTGAAGTGCTAGGATTACATGTGAATCACCACACCCTGCCCACTTTCTTAGAACTTCAGAACACCCCTTTTCTCTTAACAAATGACTTTACTTCCTACTTGACAAAGAATACAGAAGACATCAAAGGAAATACTCTCATTTTCCAGAAAGCAAATATACAAACCTATGCGTATCAACATCTATCTTCTTTCTGCTCTAATTAGAGGTCAGTTCATTCTGCTGTCTAAGTCCTTCCCCTCTGGTTGTGCTTTGGAGCTGTTTTCACTCTATATACTTTTCTTAGGCAAACTCATCTGCCTGTATTTCAGTATCCACCTAGAAGTAGATGACTTCAATATTTATATATTTTAGAATTCCTTAAGTTTGGGACCCAAATATCCCATTACCTACCTGAACAGCAACTAGATATTTCAAACGCACCTCAAATTCAACATGCGTAAGGCTGAGCGCAGTGGCTCAAGCCTGTAATCCCAGCACTTTCAGAGGCCGGGGTGGGCAGATCGCTTCAGCTCATGAGTTTGAGACCAGCCTGGGCAACACAGTGAAACCCAAATTCTACAAAAAATACAAAAAATCAGGTGGGCACGGCTGCGTGCACCTGTAGTCCCAGCTACTCAGGAGGCTGAGGTGGGCAGATCACTTGAGCCCAGGAGGTGGAGGCTGCAGTGAGCCGAGATCATGCCACTGAACTCCAGCCTGAGTGACAGAGCCAGAACCTTGTTTCAAAAAAAGAAAAGAAAAAAAAATTCAACAAGTTTAAAACTGAACTTGGCCGCACACAGTGGCTCATGCCTGTAATGCCAACACTGTGGAAGGTGAAGGTGGGAGGATCACTTGAGCCGAATAGTTCAAGATCAATCTGGGCAACAGAGTGAGACCCTGTCTCTACAAAAAATACAAAAATTAGATGGGTGTAGTGGCATGTGCCTGTAGGGGGTCCCAGCCATTCAGGAGGCTGAGGTGGGAGGATCACCTGAGCCCAGGAGGTTGAGGTTGTAGTGAGCCAAGGTCATGCCACTGGACTTCAGCCTGGGGGACAGAGCAAGACCCTGTCTCTAAAAAATAAAAAGATAAATAAAAATAAATATATAATAATAATAAAAAACTCATTCTGAGCATTGCTTTGTAGTAAAAAAACAAAAACTGAATTCACGATCATTCCCCTGACAATCCCCCACCCGTCCCTTGGCCAAAGTGAGTATCTTCCAGGGCCCTTGGTCAGGGAATAGTGTCATTATTCCTTCAGTTATGCAGCTGAAAATCTTGACACTTCTACCTCCCATCCAACCCACCATCAAGCCCTGTCAACTGTACCTCTTAAACATGTTTTCTTAATGCCCCTTTTTCACTCTCTCTGTCTCCTTCTTTCTCTTCCTCTCTCTCTCCCCGCCACCCTTTTTCAAGCTCCAGCAGTTCTTGCCTGGAGTATTGCAATATCCAACTGTTCTGCCCTAATCCACTCTAGCAATCCCCGCTATAGAGGGACATTTTAAAATGCAAATCTGACCTGGGTTCACTTCTGCTTAAAGCTTATGACGGGTTTCCTTTAAATTCTTGGATAAGCACAAAACTTCTCGGTATGGCTAAGGCTCTGCTTCCTCCGGCTCCAGCTTCAACTCACACCACACTCCATTCAGGTCGATTAACTCAAACCCCTCAGATATTCCTTAGCCTTTGTACTCACTGTGCTTCCTCCTGCCATCCAGCCTTTGCACGCCTGATTCCCTCTGCTTAGAGGAGTTCCCTCCTTTCTTTGTAAAAGGCATCAGATCTCACACCAAGCTCTCATTACAAAAGCCTTTCCTGTCCTACCTCTCAAGATCTCGTTATTGTAAATACTCAAAGTATCATTAACCTCTAATGTTTCAATTTACAGCAATAATTCAACATTTGTTTGTTTTGGAGACGGTGTCTCCCTCTGTCGCCCAGGCTGGAGTGCAGTGGTGTGATCACGGCTTACCATAGCCTCCACCTCTCGGCCTCAGGTGATCCTTCCACCTCAGCCTCCAGAGTAGCTGGGACTACAGGCACGCACCACCAGGCCCGGCTAATTTTTAGTAGAGAAGCGGTTTCGCTATGTTGCCAGGCTGGTCTCGAACTCGTGACCTCAAGTGATCCACCCGCCTCGGCCTCCTAAAGTGCTGGGATTACAGGCGTGAGCCACTATGCCCAGCCCACATTTGTTTATTTGATTAAAATGTCTGTGCCCCTCTTCCAGGATTGGGCTGTGAGCCCAGGGGAAGGAAAGAACCTTGTCTGCCATTGTATCTTCAGGGCCTAGCGGTGCCTGGCGCACGGCAGTTGCTCAACTAGACTGGTTGACTAAGTAAATAAATAAAGCACTACGGTCTATTACATCCGAAGGCTTGGCTTCGGGAGGGGCAAAAGACAGGTCAGTACTTGAAGATTTCGCGCTGAGGTAGGGTTCATGGTGCATTTTTTTTCAAGATGGAAGAAAGCGGAGATAATGCGCAGCCCTCAAAGGAACTTAGTCTAATCGGGGGGAGCAGACGATCGTTCACTGTGGGAAAATGGGGTACGATTTCCCCCAGTTAGGAAATCAACTAAAGCCGACCTTTGAAAAGGGGAGCAGAGGCGCCTGAGGGGAAGCGGGGTCGTGTCGCCTGGCGTGACTAGCGCGGCAGGGAAAGCGGGCCCAGGGACCCGGGCCTGTCACGCCGCTTCCGCGCGTCCCCAAACTCTCCCTCGGCTCGTCCACCCACGCGGCGGGGACCCCTCCGGCCCCTCCCCGGCCCCACGGCCACTTCTTCCCCCACAAGCCGGCCTGCGGCCCGCCTTACCAGCCCGGGCCGGACGGGGCCGCAGCTCCTGTCAGACCTCACAGCCTTCGAGCCCGGAATGCCGAGACAAGGCCGGCGCCGATTGGCGGCGTTCCGTCACGTGACCTTAACGCTCCGCCGGCGCCAATTTCAAACAGCGGAACAAACTGAAAGCTCCGGTGCCAGACCCCACCCCCGGCCCCGGCCCGGGACCCCCTCCCCTCCCGGGATCCCCCGGGGTTCCCACCCCGCCCGCACCGCCGGGGACCCGGCCGGTCCGGCGCGAGCCCCCGTCCGGGGCCCTGGCTCGGCCCCCAGGTTGGAGGAGCTCGGAGCCCGCCTTCGGAGCTACGGCCTAACGGCGGCGGCGACTGCAGTCTGGAGGTGAGCGGGATGCAGCAATGGAGTCCCAGGCCTGGCCTGGGCACAGGCGGGGAGCAAGGCCTCCGGGCGCGGAGGTCAGGGCGTCTAGCAGCAGGGCACGGGCCACGAGTGGAGGTTTGGGCCACACGGGAAGAATCTGAGCCAGGGTGCAAATTTTTTCTGCATCCACCTCCTGGCCGTGGCGTTCTCACTACTTAAAGCGCCCCTTGGCCTTCCCTGGAAGTCTGACCTCTGCACCCTGCCCGCGGCCTCGGGAGGGCTGGGGTGGCCTACCTTCTTAGGCCGACTGTGGCTGAGATGAAGACTGAGATTGTACTACATTGAGTCAAAGACCAACCTGCATACACACTCCCCTGCTCCCAGGCTGTCTCACCACTAGGCAACACTGCCTCCATCTTACCCTTTTGCAGGGCCCTTTTCCTAGTTCTTGAGAATGTAGCAAGATTTCCCCGCTCAGGATGGGGATGGGTCGGAGGAGCCACTCTGGAAGTTTCCCGGGCAAGAAAGTGTTGGCAATAATAGTAACAGGCTGGTCAGGAAGTAGAAGAGAAAATTAAGACTTAGATATCCTGTGGAAAAAGAGGAATAATATCTACTGATTGATGCGGGGAGAGAGGGAAGCCTGGAAAGATCGGAGGTGAAAGTAAAACTGAGATTTGAAGGTAGAGGTGTGGAGGGCCTGTGAACGCTATGCAGATGACAAATGTCAAAAAAGTGCAGTTGCCTTTCAGGGAGAGAATAAGCGTCCTAAAAAAGAGACAGCCAATTCCTCTGTCTTCCAAAGGTCCATGAAATAGAATTACACAATTTTGCTTAATGGTAGAGTATTCCATGTATCTATTAAAATCAACAAAAGGCCGGGCGCAGTGGCTCATGCCTGTAATCCCAGCACTTTGGGAGGCCGAGGCGGGTGAATCACCTGAGGAGTTCAAGACCAGCCTGGCAAACATGGTGAAACCCTGTTTCTACTAAAAAAAAAAAAAAAAAAATTAGCTGGGCGTGGTGGTGCACGCCTGTAATCGCAGCTACTCGGGAGGCTGAGGCAGGAGAATCGCTTGAACCTGGGAGGCCGAGGTTGCAGTGAGCTGAGATTGCGCCATTGCACTCCAGCCTGGGTGACAAGAGCGAAGCTCCATCTCAAAAAAAAAAAAAAAAATTAAAAAAAAATCAACGAAAGACTTAAAAAAAAAAAAGACTACACTGTTAGCATTTCAGAACCACCTTAGTGTATTGATGATAGCTCATTGTGGTACTAAGAAGACAGGGGTTATAGTCTTATTTCTGGAAAAGAAATTAATAAAGTGGCATGCTTAGTTGAAATACATATAACCACATGCAAGTACTAAAATGCCACTGTATAAATACAAATTGTAAAAGAAAACATGCTTTTTAAATTAGAGCAAGTATAAAGAGTCTGTGAAATAAATGTCACCCTCTAGAGTTGTTCAGTGCACAAGCTGCACAACTTTACATGGGCCTTCAGTAGAGGTTTCCATTTTACGTGAGGTTTTGTAAACTGGGAGATGATTTTTCCAGTAATGTGGCAATAGTACAATCTGCCTTTCTTCCCTGATTCTGTGTGCACTGGTCCTATTTACAAAGTAATATAAAAATTAAAAGGCTTGGCCAGACGCGGTGGCTCATGCCTGTAATCCCAGCACTTTGGGAGGCCGAGCCGGGTGGATCACGAGGTCAGGAGTTTGAGACCAGCCTGAGCAACATGGTGAGACCCCGTCTCTACTAAAAATACAAAAACTAGCCGGGCGTGGTGGTGGGCACCTGTAATCCCAGCTACTCAGGAGGCTGAGACATGGGACTCGCTTAAACCCAGGAGGCAGAGGTTGCAGTGAACTGAGATCGTGCCACTGCACTCCAGCCTGGGTGACAAAGTGAGACTCTGTCTCAAAAAAAAAAAAAAAAATTAAAATCCTTTGTCTTGAATGGATTATGGGATCAGAGTTTTGTCAGGACTCCTAATTACCATATGCTTTTCTATTCTAGCATCTTCCATTTCTGTCCATACAGTCATTGCAAGTGATCTATTTATATTATAGTAGGCAATTATAGAGATTTCCACATATTTGTAGCTATCCCATCCATTTCTGTAGCCAAATATTCTGAAGCTTCAAGGAGATCTTTGTCTTATCTCCAACCCAGTCCCATTTTTGCCCTTTGAATTGCTTCTGTCTGCTGTAATTTTAGCTTTCTTTTGTCAGTAAAGCTTATCTCCTTATTATCTGAGGTCTTTACAAAAGTCCATGGAATGTTTACCTGGGCCTTTAGGCTCATGTTCCTGGTCATATAAAGAGCAGCACCTTTCTCTAAAAGAACCTCTTCTCAGCCTAAACAATCTCTAACATCTTGCCACTATTTGCATTTTCCAGGGTCCACACTTGTGATTCTCAATGGAGAGTGAAAACGCAGATTCATAATGAAAACCAGCCCCCGTCGGCCACTGATTCTCAAAAGACGGAGGCTGCCCCTTCCTGTTCAAAATGCCCCAAGTGAAACATCAGAGGAGGAACCTAAGAGATCCCCTGCCCAACAGGAGTCTAATCAAGCAGAGGCCTCCAAGGAAGTGGCAGAGTCCAACTCTTGCAAGTTTCCAGCTGGGATCAAGATTATTAACCACCCCACCATGCCCAACACCCAAGTAGTGGCCATCCCCAACAATGCTAATATTCACAGCATCATCACAGCACTGACTGCCAAGGGAAAAGAGAGTGGCAGTAGTGGGCCCAACAAATTCATCCTCATCAGCTGTGGGGGAGCCCCAACTCAGCCTCCAGGACTCCAGCCTCAAACCCAAACCAGCTATGATGCCAAAAGGACAGAAGTGACCCTGGAGACCTTGGGACCAAAACCTGCAGCTAGGGATGTGAATCTTCCTAGACCACCTGGAGCCCTTTGCGAGCAGAAACGGGAGACCTGTGGTATGTGGTCTTCCAGGGAAAGGGGTGAGGGAGCCCAGCCTTTCCTCTGTAGTGGCAAGGTCTGCAGTCAGTCTTGATGCTTGCAACAGTCAGGCTTCTGGCCGAGCACAGTGGCTCATCCCTGTAATCCCAGCACTTTGGGAGGCTGAGGCGGGCGGATCACTTGAGGTCAGCAGTTTGGACTAGCCTGGCCAACATGGTGAAACCCGTCTCTACTAAAAATATAAAAAAACTAGCCGAGCGTGGTGGCACACGCCTGTAGTCCCAGCTACTCTGGAGGCTGAGGCAGGAGAATCGCCTCACTATGTTGCCCAGGCCAGGAGGAGGAGGCTGCAGTGAGCCGAGATCGCACCACTGCACTCAAGCCTGGGCGACAGAGCAAGACTCTGTCTCAAAAAAACCGAAACAATCAGGCATCTAGCCTCCATCCTGAAAGCTTGACCCAGCTCCTTTGGGTGCTGTTGAAAGGGTTACAATTATAATTTAGAATTTCTGTTACTTTCTTTATGTTAGAAAAGGATTATTTCTGTTTATCCTTTCCATTGACCCAAAAGAAAGTAAAAATCATCTTCCTTTCTTAAAAAAAATCTTGGCTAGGCATGGTGGCTCACGCCTATAATCCCAGCACTTTGGGAGGCCAAGGCAGGTGGATCACCTGAGGTCGGGAGTTTGAGACCAGCCTGGTCAACATGGTGAAACCCCCATCTCTACTAAAAATAAAAAAAATTAGCTGGGCATGGTGGCAGGCCCCTGTAATCCCAGCCACTTGGGAGGCTGAAGCAGGAGAATTGCTTGAACCCAGGAGTTGGAGGTTGCAGAGAGGTTGCTGTGAGCCAAGATTGCACCACTGCACTCCAGCCTGGCCAACAGAGTGAGACTCTGTCTCAAAAAAAAAAAAAAAAAGAAAAAGAAACACAACAACAACAAAAAAATTTCTATTTAAAAAAAAGTTTTTATTCTTTTTTTTATTAAGAAGGGGTCTTGGCCAGGTGCGGTGGCTCATGCCTGTAATCCCAGCACTTTGGAAGGCTGAGGCGGGCAGATCATGAGGTCAGGAGATCGAGACCATCCTGGCCAACATGGTGAAACCCCGTCTCTACCAAAAACGCAAAAATTAGCTGGGCGTGGTGGCAGACGCCTGTAGTCCCAGCTACTCTGGAGCCTGAGGCAGGAGAATCGATGAACCTGGGAGGTGGAGGTTGCAGTGAGCTGAGATTATGCCACTGCACTCCAGCCTGGCCACAGAGGGAGACTCTGTCTCAAAAAATAAAAATAAAAATGAAAAAAAGAAGGGGTCTCAAAAATAAATAAATGAAGAAGGGGTCTCACTATGTTGCCCAGGCTGGTCTCGGACTCCTGAGCTCAAGGGATCCAACCATATGGGCCTCCCCAGGTGCTGGGATTACAGGCATGAACGACAGCGCCTGACTTCATTTTCCTTCTTTTTTTTTTTTTTTTTTGAGATGGAGTCTTGCTCTGTTGCCCAAGCTGTAGTGCAGTGGTGCAATCTCAACTCACTGCAATCTCCACCTTCTGGGTTCAAGTGATTCTCCTGCCTCAGCCTCCTGAGTAGCTGGAATTACAGGCACCCGCCACCACACCTGGCTAATTTTGGTATTTTTTAGTAGAGATAGGGTTTCGCCATGTTAGCCAGGTTGGTCTTGAACTCCTGACCTCAGGTGATCCGCCCACCTCGGCCTCCCAAAGTGCTGGGATTACAGGTGTGAGCCACTGCGCCTGGCCTCATTTTCCTTCTTGATAAAGGAGAAAACTGAAGCAAGAGGAGGAAAATGACTTTTTCTTTAGAGATGCGGTCTCGCACTGTCACCCAGGCTAGAGTGCAGTGGCACAATCACGGCTCACTCTAGCCTCGAAAGCCTGGACTCAAGCCATTCTCCCACATCAGCCTCCCAAGTAGCTGGGACTACAGGCATGCACCATCATTCCCAGTTAATTTTTTTTTCTTTTTGCAGAGATGGGGTCCCACTATATTGCCCAGGCTGAAAAGTGACTTTTTTGGTGTGCATATCTCAATAATTCTTTTGTAAGGCTGCCTTGATTGATCTCTAAGGCTCAGTGTGGCTCAGCTTGAAATGCAATTTGAACTATGCTCCTAAATTTTTCCTGAAATGCATAACGGGCCAGAGTAACTTAGAGCCACGATAGGTTCAGCATGTGTTCTCCGTCCCTAAAGGTAGAGGTCTTGGACAAGTGATCCCTAGCCACCAATTCTTTCTTTTTTATTTTTTATTTTTCTGAGACAGAGTCTCACTCAGGCTGGAGTATAGTGGCGCAATGTTGGCTCACTGCAGCCTTCGCCTCCCGGGTTCGAGCGATTCTCCTGTCTCAGCCTCCTGAGTAGCTGGGACTACAGGCGTGTGCCACCACACCCAGCTGGTTTTGTATTTTTAGTAGAGACGAGGCTTCACCATGTTGGCCAGGCTGGTCTTGAACTCCTGACCTCAGGAGATCCACCCGCCTCGCCCTCCCAAAGTGCTGGGATTACAGGTGTGAGCCACTGCACCCGGCCTGCTAGCCACCAATTCTGATGGACACACTGGGCATCTGATGAGGCAGCTGAGTGGGGTTTGGATTATTTTCCCTCTAGCAGATGGTGAGGCAGCAGGCTGCACTATCAACAATAGCCTATCCAACATCCAGTGGCTTCGAAAGATGAGTTCTGATGGACTGGGCTCCTGCAGCATCAAGCAAGAGATGGAGGAAAAGGAGAATTGTCACCTGGAGCGGAGACAGGTTAAGGTGAATTGTTCCGTCCCTCACTAAAGAAATCAGATCCAGTGCAGGGAATTCCTAGGTAGGGAAATGGATCAAGTGGCCTGATGGACCAGAATTTCCAAGTTCTGGTATTAGCTCTCCACTTCATGCTATTCTGTGTAACTTTTGAGCTACTTTTCTGCCTGGGATCTTTTCTCCCCCATCTGTGAAATTTCCTTGAGGGCAGATTCCCTTGGTCACTGTATTCCAGCCAGCACTGGGTTTAGTATTTTGTCCTTAGTAGGTATTCAGGAAGTGATGAAGAGGTCTTCATTTTGGGAATCCACTTGAACTTTAAAGATGCCTCCCAACAGTATGAACAGTATGAATAGAATAGAATATAACAAGGTAATTTTATTAGAAGATATAATATCAATAGCAGATAAAGTCAGTTATATATATACGTATATATACATTTTTTTTTTTTTAAGACAGCGTCTTGCTCTGTTGCCCAGGCTGGAGCACAATGGTGCAGTCATGGCTCTCTGCAGCCTCGACCTCCAGGGCTCAACTGATCCTCCTACCTCAGTCTTCCAAGTAGCTGGGACTCGCCAGCTTGGTGCACGCCACCATGCCCAGCTAATTTTTGTATTTTTTGTAGAGATGGGGTTTCGCTATGTTGCCCAGGCTGATTTCAAATTCCTGGGCTCCAGTGATCCTCCTGCCTCAGCCTCCCAAAGTGCTGGGATTACAGGCATGAACCACCAGCCTGGCCTAGATATGAATTTTAAATACTTCCCTAGCAATCAAAATTGATCTAACCCAATTGTGTAGTCTGGGATTTTTTTTCCCACAGTTACCAGTATAACACATTTAGATTCTATTGTGTATATGTGTAAATCATTCATTCAACCTTTATTTTCTTTTTTTTCCTCAACTTTTATTTTAGGTTCGGGGGTACATGTGCAGGTGTGTTACATGGGTATATTGTGTGTCGCTGGGGTTTAGTGTACAAATGATTTTGTCACCCAGGTAGTGAGCATAGTACCTGCTAGGTAGTTTTTCTGTCTCCCCCTCCTCCCACTCTCCACCCTCAAGAAGGCCCTGGTGTCTACTGTTCCCTTCTTTGTATCCATGTGTGCTCAATGTTTAGCGCCTGCTTTTTTTTTTTTGAGACGTAGTCTTGCTCTGTCTCCTAGGCTGGAGTGCAGTGGTGCGATCTCAGCTCACTGCTACCTCCACCTCCCAGGTCAAGTGATTCTCCTGCCTCAGCCTCCTGAGTAGCTGGGATTACAGGTGCCCACTGCCACACCTGGCTAATTTTTGTATTTTTAGTAGAGATGGGGTTTCACTATGTTGGCCAGGCTGGTCTTGAACTCCTGACCTCGTGATCCACCTGCCTTGGCCTTCCAAAGTGCTGGGATTACAGGCGTCAGCCACTGCGCCCGGCCTCTTTTTTTTTCTTTTTGAGACGGATTCTCTCTTTGTTGCCAGGCTGGAGTGCAGTGGCACAATCTCTGCTCACTGAAACCTCTCCGTCCCAGGTTCAAGTGATTCTCCTGCCTCAGCCTCCTGAGTAGCTGGGACTACAGGCGCCTGCCGCCACGCCTGGCTAATTTTTTTATTTTTAGTAGAGATAGGGTTTCACCATGGTGGCCAGGATGGTCTCAATCTCTTGACCTCGTCATCCACCCGCCTCAGCCTCCCAAAGTGTTGGGATTACAGGTGTGAGCCACTGCGCCCGGCCTCTTTTTTTTTTTTCTTTTTGAGACGGATTCTCGCTTTGTTGCCAGGCTGGAGTGCAGTGGCACAATCTCTGCTCACTGAAACCTCTGCGTCCCAGGTTCAAGTGATTCTCCTGCCTTAGCCTCCCGAGTAGCTGGGACTATAGGCGCCCGCCACCATGCCCGGCTAATTTTTTTATTTTTAGTAGAGATGGGGTTTCACCATGGTGGCCAGGATGGCCTTAATCTCTTGACCTCGTCATCCACCCGCCTCAGCCTCCCAAAGTGTTGGGATTACAGATGTGAGCCACTGTACCCAGCCTAGTTCCTACTTATAAGTGAGAACATGCAGTATTTGGTTTTCTGTTCCTGCATTAAATCGCTTAGGATCATAGCCTCCAGCTCAACAATCTTTAAAAGTGAAAATTTGGCCAGGCGCAATAACTCATGCTTGTAATCACAGCACTTTGGGAGGCCAAGGTGGGTGGATCACCTGAGGTCGGGAGTTCCAGACCAGCCTGACCCCGTCTCTACTAACAATACAAAATTAGCTGGGTGCAGCAGTACATGCCTGTAATCCCAGCTACTTGGGAGGCTGAGGCAGGAGAATCACTTGAACCCAGGAGGCAGAGCTTGCGGTGAGCCAAGATCGTGCCATTACACTCCAACCTGGGCAACAAAAGTGAAACTCTGTCTCAAAAAAAAAAAAAAAAGTGAAAATTTACATGCATGTGTACGTAAGTAAATATTAATTGTGCTATATACATAAAATTTGTGTACTTTAGAAAGTAATATCTCAATTTTTAAAAATGTGAATGAAACCGGGCATAGCGGCTGACAACTGTAATCCCAGCACTTTGGGAGGCCAAGGTGGGCAGATTGCTTGAGCCCATAAGTTCTAGGCCAGCCTGGGCAACATAGCAAAATCCTGGTCTCTACTACCAAAAATACCAAAAAAAAAAAAAAAAAAAAATCGCCAGGCGCAATGGCTCATGCCTGTAATCCCGTCACTCTGGGAGGCCAAGGTGGGTGGATCACCTGAGGTCAGGAGTTCGAGACTAGCCTGGCCAATATGGTAAACCCCATCTCTACTAAAAATACAAAAAAAGTAGTTGGGCGTGGTGGCAGGCACCTGTAATCCCAGCTACTTGGGAGGCTGCAGCAGGAGAATCGCTTGAACCCAGGAGGCAGAGGTTGCAGTGAGCCGAGATCGCACCATTGTACTCCAGCCTGGGCAACAAGAGTGAAACTCCATCTCAGAAAAAAAAAAAAATTAGCTGAGAGTGGTGGTGTATGCCTGTAGTCCCAGCTACTTGGAGGCTGAGACAGGAGGATCACCTGAGCCTGGGAAGGTCAAGGCTGCAGTGAGCTGTGATCCAGCCACTGCACTCTATCCTGGGTGACACAGTGAGACCCTGTCTCAAAAAAAGAAAAAAAATTGTGAATGATCAGCTCTTTGCCTAAAACTTAGCTAACTGTGTGCTTTACAGACATTGTCTGACTCATAGTCTTGGGAATGTTTCCCTCATATGAACATTGAAATGAGATGCATTTATTCACAGCACATCAGGAATAGAAATGGGACTAAGACCTAGGTTTCTTGACCCAAAAGTCTGAAAAATGGGCGTGGTTTTAGTGTAACATCAATGCTTTGAGAATCAAAGTACATACTCAAACTTTCCTGAGAAATTTCAACTGGAAGGGACTGGATTTTCTCCAAATTCAACAAAATGATGGATGACAAAACCAGTTTCTTATTGGCTAGGGTCTAGGCTAGATCATCTCCAAGATTCTTCCCAACTCTAAAATTTTATTCTATGAGATAGTGGTCTCAGATGAGTTTGTTTCTAGACCGTCCTATGGGATAAAGGTTTCTCTAGATGTTCTTCAAGGGCTTGGGTTGGGGGTAGTTCTCATGAACTCTTTCATGTCATTCCCTGTGTCATAACCCTCAGGTTGAGGAGCCTTCGAGACCATCAGCGTCCTGGCAGAACTCTGTGTCTGAGCGGCCACCCTACTCTTACATGGCCATGATACAGTTTGCCATCAACAGCACTGAGAGGAAGCGCATGACTCTGAAAGACATCTATACGTGGATTGAGGACCACTTTCCCTACTTTAAGCACATTGCCAAGCCAGGCTGGAAGGTAATATGTCCCATAGCAACCAAAATCAAGGTCAGTCCAGCCTGACGGTCTGTCTCCAGTGCTGTACTGCAACTTGTATCTGGGACAGCAATTAAGTGCAAAGGATACTAGAATGATAAACAAATGTATCTTTTAGATTGTGACTCAATCTTACTGAATCCAGGCAAAATCATTAAGAAGAGCTCTTTAACTACTTCATGTGTTACTACCTAAAGTCCATGGAGGGTCTTCAATGTAGCACTCAAGCCCACTTTTCTGCTACACTCAACAGCCGTCCTAGATGCCAGCAGCTAGAGTGGCTAAGTAGTTTTATGAAAATGTCTTGATTAAAAAAAAAACAATGCTGTCTGTGAGCCTCATGACCCAAGATGTCATCTCCTGTAGCGTCACATAGCATTTCTAGTGGGCAGGGGTTTTCCTTTCACTTCATTCATGGAAAGACCGAGATGCCTGGGAGTCAACATAGCTCATGCAGTTGGTCGGTGTCAGAGCCACAAATGAGGTCTTCTGACGAGTGCTCAATTCCAAGTCAAGTGTGCTTTGTTTTCCTCATGGTAGAACTCTTTCTTTTTTTTTTTTTTGAGACAGAGTCTCGCTCTGTCGCCCAGGCTGGAATGCAATGGCAGATCTCAGGTCACTGCAACCTCCTCCGCCTCCAAGGTTCAGGTGATTCTCCGGCCTCAGCCTCCCGAGTAGCTGGGACTACAGGCATGCGCCACCACGCCTGGCTAATTTTTTTGTATTTTTAGTAGAGACGGGGTTTCACCATGTTGGTCAGACTGGTCTCGAACTCCTAACCTCAAATGACCCGCCCGTCTCGACCTCCCAAAGTGCTGGGATTACAGGCATGAGCCACCACACCTGGCCCCTCATGGTAGAACTATTTTTTTTTTTATTTTTTGAGATGGAGTCTCGCTCTGTCACCCAGGCTGGAGTGCAGTGGCGCGATCTCGGCTCACGGCAAGCTCCGCCTCCTGGGTTCACGCCATTCTCCTGCCTCAGCCTCCCGAGTAGCTGGGACTACAGGCGCCCGCCACTATACCTGGCTAATTCATGGTAGAACTTTTAATTTTACTCCCTTCCATCAGCTTACTTTCCTAGTTTTTTGTTTGTTTGTTTTTTGAGACAGGGTCTCACTCTGTTGCCTGGGCTGGAGTGCAGCCTCAGCCCCCTGGGCTCAAGCTCTTCCCTCCTCAACATCCCAAGTAGCTGGAATAACAGGTGCACCACCACAGTCCGCTAATTTTTTTTTTTTTTTTTTTGTAGAGACAGTTGCCCAGGCTGGTTACTATGTGGCCCAGGCTGGTCTGAACTCCTAGTCTCAAGCACTCCTCCTGCCTTAGCCTCTCAGTGCACTGTGATTACAGGCGTGAGCCACCACACCCAGCCTTAATTTCCTAGTTTCTTGTTTGTTTGTTTGAGATGGGGCCTCACTCTGTCACCCAGGCTGGAGTGCAGTGACATGATCTCGGCTAACTTCAACCTCTGCCTCCCAGGTTCAAGTGATTCCCCTGCCTCAGCCTCCCGAGTAGCTGGGACTAAAGGCATGCGCCACCATGCCTGGCTAATTTTTATATTTTTGAGAGAGACAGGGTTTCGCCACGTTTGCTAGGCTGGTCTCAAACTCCTGGCCTCAAGTGATCCACTCGCCTCGGCCTCCCACAGTGCTGGCATTATAGGCGTGAGCCACCACGCCTGGCCTAATTCCCTAGTTTCTTAATTTCTCTGAGCCACCTTTCTTGCTATTGATCACTACCTCACAGCCTTACTCTGCTTTTCTAGCCCCTGACAGCTATCTAGGTCTTTTCTTTATCACAATCTAAGGTTGGCATCAGTCTTTATTCCCATAGAATAGATGGGTTTATGGCTGAGGGTGACGGCTCTGCGGTGTGGAGTGTCAGGAGAGTTGCCGAGAGGCAGGGCTGCAAAGACACCAGACGAAGCCTGTGCTGAGCACAGTGGGAGGGGCCTGAGGCTGGTTTCCCCATGTGTTTGAAGGGTGATGTTTCTGAATCTAAAGTAGCTGATAACCAGTTGTCTTGCTCTTCTTCCAGAACTCCATCCGCCACAACCTTTCCCTGCACGACATGTTTGTCCGGGAGACGTCTGCCAATGGCAAGGTCTCCTTCTGGACCATTCACCCCAGTGCCAACCGCTACTTGACATTGGACCAGGTGTTTAAGGTGAATGCCCTGCTTTCCTCTAAATAGGGCCTAAGTTGGAGGTTGTCATAGCCATCTCAAAAGGAAACAAGTTCTGCTAGTGATGCTTTCATTTGATTAGGGGAGAGTTAGAAGCCAGCCACCCAATTAGTGACTTGCACAAAACCCAGTGAATTAAGTACACTTGACAAATACCAAACGACACATTTTTGTGCCAGACCAGAGCAAGGAGAAGGCTGTTCTGACCCAACAGAAAGGGCTCCCCAGGGCAGTGTTTTCCTAACTTCCCTGTGAATGGGAATTGCCTGGGACATTGTTAAAACACAGCTTCCCAGACCCCTCTCTTGGGGCTCTTGATTTAGTGCTTCTGGGATGGGCCCAGGAATTTGTATTTTTAGCAAGCATCTCAGGTGATTCTTACAAGAAATTCTGGGAATGCTTGCTCTAAAAAAAGCCCTTCCTGCTGGGTGTGGTGGCTCACGTCTGTAATCCCAGCACTTTGGGAGGCTGAGGCAGGTGGATCACCTGAGGTCGGGAGTTGGAGACCAGCCTGACCAACATGGAGAAACTCCATCTCTACTAAAAATACAAAAATTAGCTGGGTGTGGTGGCGCATGCCTGTAATCCCAGCTACTTGGGAGGCTGAGGCAGGAGAATCCCTTGAACCCAGGAGGCGGCGGTTGTGGAGAGCTGAAATCGCACCATTGCACTCCAGCCTGGGCAATAAGAGTGAAAGTCTGTCTCAAAAAAAAAAAAAAAAAAAAAAGCCTGCCTTAGGCTGGAGACCAGAAGCTGAGCTACCAGAACGTCTTTTCAGAAAGAAGTTATTTTGGTTTTTCAGAGTGCCCATAAGGCTGCTGGTAGCTGTAACCATTCTCCTGGGAGGGGCAGTTGTCTGGGGTGTCTTTTGTCATCAGTCAGGAATAGGTGTTTTTCCCAATCCGGTCAAATTGACCACGTTGGTGGTAACTTCATCTCATTTCTCTCCCACAATGCCTGGCCGCCACCAGCCACTGGACCCAGGGTCTCCACAATTGCCCGAGCACTTGGAATCAGTAAGGTTCTTTCCCTCTGGCTCGGGGCTTGGCCTTGTTTTCCTTTCACTGCTCAGCATGGCTTTAGTGGACAGAGACAAGATGTGATGTGGGGAAGGGTGCCTATGGCCATGTTTTGTCTAGGTGCCAGCCCTAGACACAGAACACCCTGAGGCTCAGGCACACACCCACTTCCCTCCCCTCCCATCGGCATCACAAGGGCACACTGAGCAGAGCGGGGCACAGCAGGGGAGCGTGCTGCAGCAGCCACAAGCGCATGGCACCAGCCTCAGGGGCGGCAGTTCGTTCGCTCACTTTTGTGCCTAGCTTTTCTTTGCCACGCATATAGCTACCTGCTCTGGCATCCCCCAGGGGTGTTGAGGACACGTGGGTGAAGCGGTAGTGCCACTCTGCCATCATGTGTCTGTAGGCCACCCACCTGCCCACTCATCACAGTTTTGGAGACTGCTCGCCTACGTCCATCCCCTCAGGTTGGCCTCCTCTCTCTGGGCTGTCATTAACTCAAGCACACACCACCAGAGCAGCTGGTGGGGTTTTGCCATCCCCTCTTTACCTTATTGTGTTAACATAGGTTTCTTTCTCTCCCCATCTGCCACAAGCAGCAGCAGAAACGACCGAATCCAGAGCTCCGCCGGAACATGACCATCAAAACCGAACTCCCCCTGGGCGCACGTTAGTATGGGAGAGTGGGCCTCAGGCCTGGTCCTTGTTCTGGGGCCATATCTTTAGGGAACCAGACTCTGGGATTCTGTTCCCACCTCAAAGGGATCTGAGCCCAGAGAAGGAGAGCAAAGCTCCTGGGGCTGAGAAGGGGTGTACTCCAGTCCCCCTGCTCCTGATCTCTCGTGTTTCCTCCTAGGGCGGAAGATGAAGCCACTGCTACCACGGGTCAGCTCATACCTGGTGCCTATCCAGTTCCCGGTGAACCAGTCACTGGTGTTGCAGCCCTCGGTGAAGGTGCCATTGCCCCTGGCGGCTTCCCTCATGAGCTCAGAGCTTGCCCGCCATAGCAAGCGAGTCCGCATCGCCCCCAAGGTGGGTGTCCTATTTTCCTCTGAAGAGAGATTCTGGCCAATTAAGAATGTTGAACCTTCAGCTTGCAAAGCACTCTGATAAGTGTTCCTTGAGAGCTTATAAATCTAGTTGGGTAGAAAAGGCATAAAAACATAGGGAAGTGTAATAGCATTAGAAGAGCTAAAAAGGTATTTGGATTACAATGTAAGTGGTGTCAGAAGGCCCATAAATACCTGATGAGCTTGTAAGAATTCAGACAAAAGTGATTGTGATAGATGGGCTAGGATGATTAAGGAAGATACAAAAGGGAGGCAGGCCTTAGAAAGAGATGGATTTGGCCGGGCGCGGTGGCTCACACCTGTAATCCCAGCACTTTGGGAGGCCAAGGCAGGTGGATCATGAGGTCAGGAGTTCGAGACCAGCCTGGCCAACGTGGCGAAACCCCGTCTCTACTAAAAAATACAAAAATTAGCTGGGCTTGGTGGCACATGCCTGTAATCCCAGCTACTTGGGAGGCTGAGGCTGGAGAATCCCATGAGCCCAGGAAGGGAAGTTGCAGTGAGCCGAGATCATTGCACTCCAGCCTGGGTGACAGAGCGAGACTCTGTCTCAAAAAAAAAAGAAAAGAAAGAAGTGGATTTGAGGCTAGACGCTGTGGGTCTCACTTGTAATCCCGACACTCTGGGAGGCCGAGGCAGGGGTATTGCTTACAGCCAAGAGTTCGAGACCAGCCTGGGCAACATAGCAAGACCCCAGTCTCTGCTAAAAATGCAAAAAAAAAAAATTAGCCACGGTGGTAGTACATGCCTGTGGTACCAGCTACTCAGGAGGCTGAGACAGAAGGATCACTTGAGTCCAGGAGGTTGAGGCTGCAGTGAGCCCTGTTTGCACCACTGCACTCCAGCCTGGGCAACAGTGAGGCCCTGTCCCAAAAAAGAAAAAAAAAAGTAGATTTGGGTAAGCAAACAGGTGTGGAGAGAGCATGCTAATGGGCAGTGCCATGGAGGCAGGAAATGCAGTTTGTACCTGGCAGTAGTAGAGTGACTGGGTCAGACTAGCTCAGGGTTTCTCAAGTACTATTCACGTTTACAGCTGGAGAATTCTTTGTTGGGCGTGGGAGGGACTGTCCTTGCATTGAAGGGTGTTTAGCAGCATCCCTTGTTTTCCCCACTAGACGCCAGTGGCACCCACCACAGGTGTGGCAATTAAAATGCTTCCAGACATTGCCAAATGTCCCCTGGCAGGGAGGGAATCACCCCTGCTTGAGTATCACTGGTCTAGCTTGAGGGGAAGGTGAGAAGGGTAAATTCAGAGCCAACTTGGATCAGCCATCAGATCTGCACTTAACACTGTTACAGGGTTCTGTAAGTAAGGGCTGACATGCAACCAAAGCGAAAAGCTTCCCCCATCCCCTTCAGAGAGATGAAAATAGCATAGAGTCTGGAGTTTAGAGCGACTTGGGTTTGCTTTTTTTTTAATATATAAAATCTTTTAGGCCATGCACAGTGGTTCACACCTATAATCCTAGCATTTTGGGAGGCCAAGGCAGGAGGATCACTTGAGGCCAGGAGTTCAAGACCAGCCTGGGCAGCAAAGTAAGACCCTGTCTGTAACGAAAAAAAAAAAATTTTTTTTTAATTAGCCAGAAATTTTCATGTATACCTGTTGTCCCAGCCACTTGGGAGGCTGAGGCAGAAGGATTACTTGAGCTCCAGAGCTGGAGGCTGCAATGAGCTATAATCGTGCCACTGCATTCTAGCTTAGGCAACAAAATGAGACCCTGTCTCTAAAAAACATTTTCTTTAATTATAAATAAAATATATTACACACAAAATTATACCAAACATACATAATTTAGCGTAAATTCATTAATGTGGCTGTAGCATGTACACTGTTTTGGTTTTCATGCAGTGGCTTTCTTCTCCCCTTTCCTTTTTGGCTCCCCTCTCCACCCTACCATCACCCACATCACCCCTACTCCCAAGATAACTGGTTGATAATTTATGATGCTTTCTTGCATATTTTATCAATGCTCTTAGTTATAATATACATGTATAGCGATAGCCATTTTATATGTACACATACAACACATAGAACATTGATAATGTAATCGTGTTGTACATACTTCTCTACATGTCTCTTTTTTTTTTTTCTGAGACGGAGTCTCACTCTTGTCGCCCAGGCTGGAGTGCAATGGCATGATCTTGGCTCACTGCAACCTCCGCCTCCTGGGTTCAAGCGATTCTCCTGCCTCGGCCTCCTGAGTAGCTGCGATTACAGGCGCACGTCACCACGCCCAGCTAATTTTTGTATTTTTAGTAGAGACGGGGTTTCACCATGTTGGTCAGGCTGGTCTCGAACTCCTGACCTCATGATCCGCCTGCCTTGGCCTCCCAAAGTGTTGAGATTACAGGAATGACCCACCAGGCCCAGCCTCTACATGTCTCTAACTCAACAATACCTCATGGAATTTCTTCCAAGTCACTTGGCATAGTCGTAACTCATTACTTTTTAGTGTCCACGTAATACTCCATGATGTGGCTACACCACAGATTTTTCAGCCATTCCACTTTTATGGACAGATTCTGTGTCTCAAATGTTGCCCAATGAACGCCACGGCAATAAGTATGTTTGCAAGCATCTCTCTTACTAGTGCTTTCATTTCTCTAGGATAGAGTCCCAGATGTGAGATTGTTGGCTGAGAAGGTATTTTAAATTCTACTAAATATTGCTAAATTGCTTTCCAAAAAAGCTATGATAAGTCATGTTTAAACCAGCAATATATGATAAGATCTATATCTTTGCCAGCAATTGGTATTATTAGTCTGTTTAATATTTGCCAATCTAATATGTATAGGTTATATCTTCTTGTTTAATTTTTTTTAATGTTTTATTTATTTATTTTTAAATTTTTTATTTCCATAGGTTTTTGGGGAACAGGTGGTGTTTGGTTACATGAGTAAGTTCTTTAGTGGCGATCTGTGAGATTTTGGTACACCCATCACCAGCTTGTTTAATTTTATCTTTCTTTGTTTATCAGTAAGTCTGAGCACCTTGTCATTATGTTTGGTGACTTGGAATTGTCCTCTATGAATTGCTTATTTATGAACATTGCCCATTTTTATAGAGGTTTTGTTATCAATTTGTGAGAGCTCTTTTTTTTTTTTTGAGACGGAGTCTTGCTCTGTCACCCAGGCTGGAGTGCAGTGGCGTGATCTCAGCTCACTGCAGACTCCGCCTCCTGGGTTCAAGCGATTCTCCTGCCTCAGCCTCCCAAGTAGCTGGGATTACAGGCGCCCACCACCGTGCCCAGCTAATTTTTGTATTTTTTAGTAGAGACAGGGTTTCACCATCTTGGCCAGGCTGGTCTCGAACTCCTGACCTCATGATCCACCCACCTCGGCCTCCCAAAGTGCTGGGATTACAGGCATGAGCCACCACGCCCGGCCTGTGAGAGTTGTTTTGTTTTGTTTGTTTTTTTTTTGAGATGGAGTCTTGCTATGTCACCCAGGCTGAAGTACAGTGGTGTGATCTTGGCAACCTCCGCCTCCCGGGTTCAAGCAATTCTTGTGCCTCAGCCTCCCGAGTAGCTGGGATTACAGGTGCATGCCACCACGCCCGGCTAATTTTGTATTTTTAGTAGAGACAAGGTTTCGCCATGTTGGTCAGGCTGGTCTCGAACTTCTGACCTCAGGTGATCTGCCTGCCTTGGCCTCCCAAAGTGCTGGATTACAGGTGTGAGCCACCGTACCCAGCCCCCTGTGAGAGCTCTTTGTTGTTAAAATAATCTTCTTTCTTTTATGCTGAAGATATTTTTCTACTTCTATTGTTTATCTCTTTTCTTTCCTTTCTTTTCTTTTCTGAGACAGGATCTTGCTATGTTGCCTAGTCTGGAGTGCAGTGGTGTAATGAAGGCTCACTGCATCCTTGACCTCCCAGGCTCAAGTGATCTTCCCACCTCAGCCTCCCACCTGTAGCTGGAACTACAGGTGCATGCCACCACACCCAGCTAATTAAAAAAAATTTTTTTGTAGAGATGGGATCTCACTATGTTGCTCAGGCTGGTCTCAAACTGGCCTCAGTGTCTTGCAGTGCTGGGATTACAGGCATTGTTTGTTTGTTGTTTCTTAACTTTGTTTATGGTATCTCTTGCCACAGTAAAATTTTAAAGTTTTATGTAGTCAAATGTCTCTCTTCTCTTTTACAGTTTCTGGGTTTCCAGTCTTGGTTAAGAAGGTCACCCGCACCCTCAGATTGTATATGTAGTCTCCTAGATTCTCTTTCAGGATTTGTATGATTTTAAGGTTTTCATTTTTTTTTTAAAGCCAGTCAAATTTAGCAGTTGGGGGTTGTGTACCAACTTTAGTGACAATAATGTCACTACCCGCTACCATCAGAGCAGCCTAAGGTTCTTATTTTCATGCATTAAATCTTTGTATACAGTGTAAGATAAGCATGCAATTTTATTTTCTCTCGGATGAATGCTATTATAATTATGCCACTACATACTACATATCCTCATCTTTTACCCCCGAAATTGAACTACCAACTTCAACATACATTGTATTCTCATATTTAACAGATTTTAAGACTTCAAAACGACACAAAGAGGATCAGAACCCGTATGTGATTTTTTTGTGCGTCCTGTCTGGTGACCATTGGTTCACCTTGTCTCTGTTTCCCTTTCAGGTGCTGCTAGCTGAGGAGGGGATAGCTCCTCTTTCTTCTGCAGGACCAGGGAAAGAGGAGAAACTCCTGTTTGGAGAAGGGCTTTCTCCTTTGCTTCCAGTTCAGACTATCAAGGAGGAAGAAATCCAGCCTGGGGAGGAAATGCCACACTTAGCGAGACCCATCAAAGTGGAGAGCCCTCCCTTGGAAGAGTGGCCCTCCCCGGCCCCATCTTTCAAAGAGGAATCATCTCACTCCTGGGAGGATTCGTCCCAATCTCCCACCCCAAGACCCAAGAAGTCCTACAGTGGGCTTAGGTCCCCAACCCGGTGTGTCTCGGAAATGCTTGTGATTCAACACAGGGAGAGGAGGGAGAGGAGCCGGTCTCGGAGGAAACAGCATCTACTGCCTCCCTGTGTGGATGAGCAGGAGCTGCTCTTCTCAGAGGGGCCCAGTACTTCCCGCTGGGCCGCAGAGCTCCCGTTCCCAGCAGACTCCTCTGAGCCTGCCTCCCAGCTCAGCTACTCCCAGGAAGTGGGAGGACCTTTTAAGACACCCATTAAGGAAACGCTGCCCATCTCCTCCACCCCGAGCAAATCTGTCCTCCCCAGAACCCCTGAATCCTGGAGGCTCACGCCCCCAGCCAAAGTAGGGGTGCTGGATTTCAGCCCAGTACAAACCCCCCAGGGTGCCTCTGGCCCCTTGCCTGACCCCCTGGGGCTGATGGATCTCAGCACCACTCCCTTGCAAAGTGCTCCCCACCTTGAATCACCGCAAAAGCTCCTCAGTTCAGAACCCTTAGACCTCATCTCCGTCCCCTTTGGCAACTCCTCTCCCTCAGATACAGACGTCCCCAAGCCAGGCTCCCCGGAGCCACAGGTTTCTGGCCTTGCAGCCAATCGTTCTCTGACAGAAGGCCTGGTCCTGGACACAATGAATGATAGCCTCAGCAAGATCCTGCTGGACATCAGCTTTCCTGGCCTGGAGGAGGACCCACTGGGCCCTGACAACATCAACTGGTCCCAGTTTATTCCTGAGCTACAGTAGAGCCCTGCCCTTGCCCTTGTGCTCAAGCTGTCCACCATCCCAGGCACTCCTGTGACTGGGCATTCCAAGGCTCAGCGCACCCCAAGCCTCTGAGTGAGGACAGCAGGCAGGGACTGTTCTGCTCCTCTTAGCTCCCTGCTGCCTGATTATGCAAAAGTAGCAGTCACACCCTAGCCACTGCTGGGACCTTGTGTTCCCCAAGGGTATCTGATTCCTCTGCTGTCCCTGCCAGGAGCTGAAGGGTGGGAACAAAAAGGCAATGGTGAAAAGGGATTAGGAACTCCCCAGCCTGTTTCCATTCTCTGCCCAGCAGTCTCTTACCTTCCCTGATCTTTGCAGGGTGGCCCGTGTAAATAGTATAAATTCTCCAAATTATCCTCTAATTATAAATGTAAGCTTATTTCCTTAGATCATTATCCAGAGACTGCCAGAAGGTGGGTAGGATGACCTGGGGTTTCAATTGACTTCTGTTCCTTGCTTTTAGTTTTTGAGAGAAGGGAAGACCTGCAGTGCACTGTTTCTTCCAGGCTGAGGTACCTGGATCTTGGGTTCTTCACTGCAGGGACCCAGACAAGTGGATCTGCTTGCCAGAGTCCTTTTTGCCCCTCCCTGCCACCTCCCTGTGTTTCCAAGTCAGCTTTCCTGCAAGAAGAAATCCTGGTTAAAAAAGTCTTTTGTATTGGGTCAGGAGTTGAATTTGGGGTGGGAGGATGGATGCAACTGAAGCAGAGTGTGGGTGCCCAGATGTGCGCTATTAGATGTTTCTCTGATAATGTCCCCAATCATACCAGGGAGACTGGCATTGACGAGAACTCAGGTGGAGGCCTGAGAAGGCCGAAAGGGCCCCTGACCTGCCTGGCTTCCTTAGCTTGCCCCTCAGCTTTGCAAAGAGCCACCCTAGGCCCCAGCTGACCGCATGGGTGTGAGCCAGCTTGAGAACACTAACTACTCAATAAAAGCGAAGGTGGACATGCTGGGCTCTGTGGTTTATTGGCGTCTGATTCCTAAGGCACCAGGAGAGGTTGGAAAAGAAAGAGGGTGTTGATGGAGACGATGGTGATAGGGAAGAGGCAAGGCCTGAAGTTCACCCAAAGCAGCAGTTGGAGCACTTGCACAGGCACACACTTGACAACACAAATTGCCAGTTTTCCCAGTGCTAGTCTTGCACGGCTCATCTCTTTTCCCTGGCGTCTCCCACCTTGTTCCTTGGGACCTTTGGACCTGCTGGTTAACTTAGGCCTTTTGAGGGTTCCTTAATAAGACAAGCTCACGAGGGGGTAGGGCCCCCTGAACATTAGGGCAGGAAGGGCCCAGTTACAGGTGCTTCATTCCCACTGCCATCCCCACCCTGAGGCCTGGGAGCCAGCCTGCCCTGCTTTTCTTCTGCCCGGCAGCAGCTCCTGTTACCGTTTTTTGCAGTCAGAACTTGAAGAAAGTGCTATCCCCTGCCTGTCTAACCTGAAAAGCAGCCAGGGGCCCAAGGGACACAAGAGGCTCCAGGGACAGGTGAGGGCCTCTTCTCTGCATCACCACTCAAGCAGCATCACCATAGCAACCCCAGGAGTAAACAATGGTGCCAGAAAGGGCTTCCCCACAAAGCCGCCCCTCCTGGCTCTGAGGCCCAGAAGAATGGCCAGTAACCGGCAAAGATCACTCAGAGGGCCCAGTCACCCATCTCATATGGAAGAACCTTTCCTGCAGGTAGGGGATGGCCCATCTCTGCTGCCTACCTTTTTGTACCCCACTGGGCTACAGGCTGTCCCTTATAGTGGGCCAGGCTTTCTTCTGGGCAGCAGACTGCCTGGTCCATACATTTTCTGCTGTCTTCCCCTTTTCATCCTATGACACTAGGAACCCAGAGCTCAGAACAGAGAGGAGATGCCTGGCTAGTGCCACATCTCCCAGCCCCACCCACTGGGGTGATCTTGTAGAAATGACTTAGGGGCCCAAGCTCAAGAAACAGGTGGGTTTTTGCAATCAGAAAAGTCCTGGGGGCCAGGCACAGTGGCTCACGCCTGCGATCCCAGCACTTTGGGAGGTCGGGGGGAACGGTTCACCTGAGGTTAGGAGTTTGAGACCAGCTTGGCCAACATGATGAAACCGTCTCTACTAAAAATACAAAATTAGCCAGGCATGGTGGCACGCGCCTATAATCCCAGCTACTCGGGAGGCTGAGGCAGGAGAACACTTGAACCCGGGATGTGGAGGTTGCAGTGAGCCGAGACTGCACCATTGCACCTCCAGCCTGGGTAACAAGAGTGAAACTCCATCTAAAAAAAGAAAACGTCCCTGGGGATGGATAGGAGGGAGAAGCATTTTAAAAGAGGCACATTTTTGTTGCAGTCAGGCACTGTGCTAAGTAAGGCCATTTCATTTCAGCCAGCATGGTATGCCAAGCAAGAGCACAGACAGAGGGCTTAAGTCCCAGCTGTCACTCAGGCACCAGCACCCTGTGAGTCACCTACCCTTACTGTGTCTTGCTTTCTGCATCTTTGAGATGGGGACGATAGCAATACTTGCTCATAGAGTTGTGGGGGTTCAATCAGATGCTTGTAAGTATTTAGCACAGCGTCTATATGTACTTGCTGCTGTTTATTTCATGGGGGGCAGGGTGCAGAAAGGGGAAGGAGCTGCCATTCTAGATGCTTTCTATACTAGCGTTTTAATGAGGAGTGGGAGGAAAGCGTCAGTGACGGACAAATGAGTATTGAGAGGAGTCTGGGATGGGAAAACCCCTGGCCCTATTTTCTGGAGGACTTTCCTGGTATGCCGCCAAGACCAGGAGCAAGTGAAGGTGGGCTGCCCCCCTTGGCATGCTAGGGAGCATTTCCCTTCATGATTTCCTGAGGCCTGATGTGCCCTCTAAGGAGCATCAGTTCCTGGGTGGGAATGTGGGGATGCCAGAACGGAGGAAGGAGGTGAAGGTAAAGAGTGAAAGCTGAGCACAGAGGGTGGGAAGTCAAAGCCAAAATATGGTCAATGGCAAGAGATCAAAAGATGAGTGACTGTGAAGATGATATGCAGCAGCCATAACTTCCGCCGGGAAGGAGAGGGATGGAGATGCGGCCCTGCCAGGACTTCTGTGTCCTCATGAGAATCCTGGGCTGGCAGAGGTCGTGCCTGGGAAGGAGAGCAGAGTGCCTCACCCACCTTTCTGCACCCCTGTCTGCACAACCTTCCCCAGGCTCCCTTTTGTCTCTCCCTAGATGGTCCAGGCCAGCGAGTCCCTCCCACCCTCCCAAACGTGGGCTCAGCGTGAGTTCTTCCTCCCCAGTGAGTCCTGGGAGTTCCCTGGCTTCACCCGGCAAGCCTACCACCAGCTGGCTCTGAAGCTGCCGCCCTGCACAGATATGAAGTCCAAGGTGCGTCAGCGGCTCATCCACCCTTGGAAGGGTGGTGCCCAGCACACCTGGGGCTTTCACACGTGGCTCGATGTGTGCCGTCTGCCTGCCACCTTCCCCACCCGGCCTGACAGGCCCTACGATAGCAATGTCTGGCACTGGCTGACCGACTCCAACGCCCACAGATGCCCCCCCACGGACCACCCCATCCCCCCTCCCTCCTGGATGGGGCAAAACAGCTTGCTGACCTTCATCCACTGTTATCCCACATTTGTGGACATGAAAAGGAAGAAGCAGGTGATTTTCAGGACAGTGAAGGAGTTGAAGGAGGTGGAGAAGCTCAAGTTGAGGAGTGAGGCAAGAGCACCCCCACTTGATGCCCAGGGCAATATCCAGCCGCCAGTGAGCTTCAAGAAGTAAGACGGTGCCTCCTCAGGGAGCCCACCCAGCCTGCCCTGCCCAGGTGACCCGTCCCTCTCTCGGGTTCCTGTTTCTAACCGGGACTCTGTCCTTCCCCGCTCTGGCCATCTGAAAACCAAACTCTTTTCTGAGTGTAGCTGGAAGGACGAGGTGGAGACAAGGGAAGAACAGCGAGTGGAGGCACGGAATTTCACTAAAATCTGGGGGACAGCTATGCAGGTGACACCGGCTAGGCACTGGGGACACAGAGAAGTGTGACTCAGTGCCTGCCCTCAGGAGCTTTGCAAAGATAGCTGTCAAAAAAAGGCTACACATGCAAAGGGCCCAGAGTGTGAGACAGGGGGTGTTGTAAGGAAGTCAGTTATTAATGTAAAGAACTGGAGTGAAAGCTGTAGCCCAAAGGCCTGGAGTACAGTTCCAACCCCATCATCACCACGGTGAGGCGCCCAGCTTCTCCAGCCTCAGCTCCCTCACCGATGAAGGGGGGAGCCTCAGGTACCGACCTCACTGTGGGAGGATAAATTGAGCTAGTGAATATGTGGAAGAACTGAACAAAAGTTAGATGTTATGGCAGGGCATGGTGGCTCATGCCTGTAATCCCAGAACTTTAGGAGGCCGAGGCGGCCGGATCACCTGAGGTCAGGAGTTCCAGACCAGCCTGACCAACATGGAGAAACCCCATCTCTACTAAAAATACAAAATTAGCCAGGTGTGGTGATGGGTGCCTGCAATCCCAGCTACTCAGGAGACTGAGGCAGGAGAATCACTTGAACCTGGGAGGCGGAGGTTGCAGTGAGCCAAGATGGCGCCATTGCACTCCAGCCTGGGCGACAAGAGAGAAACTCCATCTCTAAATAAATTAATTAATTAAATAAAAGTTAGATGTCGTTACAGAAATTCAGGAGAGAAGGGGTGCAGTGACCTGGAGTGTCCCCGCCACAGGAAGGCCTCATGGGGAAGTCAGGGTTCAGGCTGGAAGGGTGGAAAGCCAGCAGACAGCTAAAAGCAGTGGCTGAGCCCCTCCAGGCAGGGCTGAGAAGTCGGAGCGGAGTCAGGAACGTTGAGAGGAGCCGCTGTGAACCCCGCAGCTCCCCCTCCCGGCCACCCTGGGAACTCACGGATGCTTCCCAACTGTGTCCAGCCCAGGCACTACGCATGCAAGAGTAACAAGAAAGGGGGAAGGCAATAAAAAGGAATGTCTCAAATTCCAATCCCAAGGGCAGGACCAAAGCACTGGGGAGTTGGAGTGGCTGTGAAGATTTTTAATCTGAAAAAACAAACAAACAAACAAAAAACAACAGGCCGGGCCTGGTGGCTCACGCCTGTAATCCCAGCACTTTGGGAGGCCAAGGCGGGCAGATCGCCTGAGGTCAGGAGTTCGAGACCAGCCTGGCCAACATGGTGAAACCCCGTCTCTACCAAAAATACAAAAATTAGCTGGGCGTGGTGGCAGGCGCCTGTAATCCCAGCTACTCAGGAGGCTGAAGCAGGGGAATCACTTGAACCCGGGAGGTGGAGGTTGCAGTGAGCCAACACGCCACTGCACTCCAGCCTGGGTGCCAAGAGTGAGACTTTGTTTCAAAAAAAAAAAAAAACCACCAAAGGTTGGTGACTTTGAGAGATCAGTCTCCTTTGTGCGGACCCAGGCTTCTCCCTGCCTCCCTGCTACCCTTGCCCTGAAGATTGCCAGTTGCTGATAGCTGCTGACCCTGGCAAAGGGGAGAAAGACTTAGAGCACTCCAGAGAGACTCACAGCGGCATGACAGTGCCAGGTGGTGTTCTGCCAAACACTTCTCTGTATTATTTAATCCCCCAGGACCTTCTGAGTAGAAACTATCATTAACCCCGTTTTTTTTTTGTTTGTTTCTTTTTTTTTGAGGCAGAGTCTTCCTCTGTCGCCCAGGCTAGAGTGCAGTGGTGTGATCTTGGCTCACTGCAACCTCCGTCTCCTGGGTTCAAACCATTCTCCCTGTCTCAGCTTCCCGAGTAGCTGGGATTACAGGCTCCCGTCACCATGCCTGGCTAATTTTTGTACTTTTTAGTAGAGACGGGGTTTCTCCATGTTGGCCAGGCTAGTCTTGAACTCCCGACCTCAGGCCCAACTCAGCCTCCCAAAGTGCTGGGATTATAGTCGCGAGCCACCGTGCCCGGCCTCATTAACCCCATTTTACAGGTGGGCTATCTGAGCTGGACAGGTCAAGTATCTCGCCTAGCCGAGTATGATGGTTCATGCCTGTAATCCCAACACTTTGGGAGGCCGAAGTGGGAGGATCGCTTGAGGCCAGTTCAAGACCAGCCTGGGGCACCATATGAGACCCTGTTTCCCCAAAAATATCAAAAAATTAGCCAGGCATGGTGGCACATGCCCATAATCCCAGCTACATGGGAGGCTGAAGTGGGAGGACTGTCTGAGCCCAGGAGGTCGAGGCTGCAGTTAGCCATCACTGTGCCACTGCACTCCAGGCTGGGCAACATGGTGAGACCCTAGCTCAAAAGAAAAAGAAAACAGTTCCCACAGCAGGTGGTTAAGGTGGTTAGAGGGTCAAATGGCACAGGGCCTAGCATACATACAGAAGGGGCTCAATAGATTGTATCATTATTAGTATGGTATCTCCATGACAGTAGGATCCTTGTCTCACATGTTTACTGCTGTAGGCCCAGGCCCTGGAACCAGGAATGAAGGAATGTGTCTCAGACAAGTCTCAGACAAGGAATTAGGTCCCCAGAGAAGGCAGGACACATAACAGGAAGTCATGTGCCACAAAACCTTTTGGTCAATGACAGACCACATATACCACAGCGGTCCCATAAGATTATAATGGAGCTAAAAAAAAAACTCCTGCCTGATGATGTTGAAGTTGTCTTAACATTTTAGCACAATTACCTCATTTTAAAAATAAATTTAGTGGACCGGGAATGGTGGCTCACGCCTGTAATCCCAGCACTTTGGAAGGTCGAGGCGGGCAGATCACTTGAGGTAAGGAGTTCAAGACCAGCCTGGCCAACATGGTGAAACCCTCTCTCTACTACAAATACAAAAATTAGTCAGGCGTGGTGGCACATGCCTGTAATCCCAGCTACTGGGGAGGCTGAGGCAGGAGAATCACTTGAACCCGGGAGGTGGAAGTTGTAGTGAGCTGAGATCACGCCACTGCATTCCATCCTGGGTGACACATCAAGACTACATCTTGGGAAAAAATTAAAATAAAAAAATAAATAAAATAAAATAAAACAAATTTAGCGGCCGGGCGTGGTGGCTCACGCCTGTAATCCCAACACTCTGGGAGGCCAAGGCAGGTGGATCACCTGAGGTCAGGAGTTCAAGGCCAGCTTGGCCACCATGGCGAAACCCTGTCTCCACTAAAAATACAAAAACTAGCCAGGCATGGTGGCGGGGCCCTGTAATCCCAGCTACTCGGGAGGCTGAGGCAGGAGAATCGCCTGAACGCAGGAGGTGGAGATTGCAGTGAGCCAAGATCACGGCCACTGTGCTTGAGCATCAGGGACAGAGTAAGACTCCATCTCAAAATAAATAAATAAATTTAGTGTCACCAAATCATGTAGTGTTTATGAAGTCCACAGTAGTGTACAGTAATGTCCTAGGCCTTCACATTCACTCACTCACTCTCCACTCACTCACTCACCCAGAGCAACTTCCAGTCTTGCAAACTGCATTCACGGTAAGTGCCCTATACATCTTTAAATCTTTAGTTTTTTTTTTTTCAGATGGAGTTTCGCTCTTGTCGCCCAGGCTGGAGTGCAATGGTATGATCTCAGCACTCACTGCTCACTGCCTCCTGGGTTCAAGCGATTCTCCTGCCTCAGCCTCCCAAGTAGCTGGGGTTACAGGCACGTGCCACCACGCCCGGCTAAGCGAGACTCTGTCTCAAAAAAAAAAAAGACTCTGGGCCTGGCGTGTTGGCTCATGCTTGTAATCTCAGCACTTTGGGAGGCCAAGGCGGGCGAATCACTTGAGGTCAAGAGTTCGAGACCAGCCTGGCCAACATGGTGAAACCCCATCTCTACTAAAAATATAAAAAATTAGCCAGGAGTGGTGGTGCACCTGTAATCCCAGCTACTTGGGAGGCTGAGGCAGGAGAATCACTTGAGCCTGGGAGATGGAGGTTGCAGTGAGCCAAGATCATGCCACTGCACTCCGGCCTGGGCAACAGAGTGAGACTCTGTCTCAAAAAAACAGAACAAAACAAAACAAAACAAAAACAAAGACTCTGGATCAGTCAGTGAGCACATTGAAGCATTGAAGCTGTAGGGACCCAGAGGACTTCAGACATAGAATGAGATGTAAGCATGATCTTGTTGGGGAAATACAACATTTACATGTAAACCTGGCAGCCCATTATCATGACCTGGGGCCCCATTTTTTTTTTTTTTTTTTTTTTTTTTTGAGACAGAGTCTTGCTCTTGCCCAGGCTGGAGTGCGGTGGCATGATCTGGGCTCACTGCTTGCAACCTCCTCCTCCCGGGTTCAAGTGATTCTCCTGCCCCAGCCTCCCGAGTAGCTGGGACTACAGGTGCCTGCCACCATGTCTGGCTAATTTTCGTATTTTTAGTAGAGACGGAGTTTCATCATGTTGGCCAGGCTGGTCTCGAACTCTTGACCTTGTGATCCACCCGCCTCGGCCTCCCAAAGTGCTGGGATTACAGGTGTGAGCCACTGGGTCCGGCCTAGGGGCTTTTTTCAAATGCTGAGGTTTGAGCCTCCCTCTGGAGATTCTAACTAACTGACCTTGAGGGCAGCGTGGGTGGGTTGTGTTTAAAAGCTCCCAGGGTGATTGTAATGTGCAGCCAGGCTGAGAGCCCCTGCATAAACCAACAACAGCAAACAGGGGACTATCTGCCGAACCAGGGACAAAGTGTGCTGAGTCATAGAAAACTGGCCACTATTCAGCTGTGTTAAAAGAAACAAAAGTCTGTTTCCTACTGTTCAACCCAATACCGCAGGCTTACTGAGAAGAGGCAGTTATCCAGTTGAGTTGAGTTCTGTGATCTTCCCACTGTCACTGCATTAGTGGAAAAGGTGAGACTTGAAGGACAGTTAGAATCTGGATTGGGATCTGGATCATAATATTATATGCAGTATGTCAAAAGGATGGAAGGCTTACTAGCTGCACGACATTATTTCACCAGCCTAACACCAATACACACATATTAAGGTGCAGGCCATTTGGCATAGGTCAATATCCGATTAGGCGGAGAGACAGAAGGGATTCCCTGCCGCCTGATGGCTAACTAGCTTGTGGACAGCGGCATCACCCTTCCTCTTCCCCGTCTCTCCACTGTCCCTGGATCTCTTCTTTGATCTCTCTGTTCTCTCCATACCCTTCTCCCAACAGATACCGGCACATATCTGCTGGTGGGAGGTTTGAACCCCAGGGCCTCCAGCTCATGCCCAACCCGCTTCCCAATAATTTCGCCAGGAGCTGGCCCTGCCCGAACCCTCTGCCTCACTACCAGGAGAAGGTGCTAAAGCTGGCCTTGCTGCCCAGCGCGCCCCTGAGCCAGGACCTCATAAGGGATTTCCAAACCCTGATAAAGGACGGAACTGCCTTACCCCTCCACCATCTCTCCAAGGCACAAGCAAGCAAATCCCCAGCAAGGAAGAGGAAGAGAAGACCTGGACACTTCTAGAAGGGCTTCCAGAGGGGACGATCGTGATACCCAGAGCCCCAGGCTCCAGTGTTCTCAATCAATGCTCCTTCAGCAAGAGGCCCTGGGGTAGCAAAAGGACTCTGGCTTCTGCAGAACAGCCTCTCCACCATCCTCCCAGCCTCAAGCCACCTCTGTACCCCAGGCTATTGGAGATTCAACTGAAATTCTAAATTGTTATATTTCTTCCTTGGAGGACTCTCATCGAAGGTGGGAGGACTGCGGCCAGGAGGCTGGGTAGGGCAGGGAGAACAGGGAGGGGCTCCAGTTCCTAAGGAGAGGAGAAGTGGGAAAGAAGGAGTGTGTTTGTGTGTGTGTCTGTGTGCGTGTGTGTGTCTGTTGGGGTGGGGGAAGAGGCACTGTAAGAAACATGGATAAGAAACAGCTATCTCCACTCTCATAACCCACTGGGAATGAGGCTGGGATTGGTCAGGGTATAGAAAGCCTCTTAGGCAAAAATAACCACAATGCCACCCCCTCCCTGGACCATTTGATGTCTGGACAAAGACCAGACACAGCTGTGCTTGGTTGCAGGGCCCCATGCAGGGTTTGGAGGAGGAGAGGTCAGGTCAGGGCTGGTGCTGGAGAACGGGAGAGTCAGGCCCCAGGAAGGCTAACCAGGTCTCAGCAGAGGAACAAGAGTAGAACAAAGCAGAACTTCAAGGTAACAGAGCGGCCTCTCCACACCCTGTTGGGGATACCTGTGGGGGAAGGGTGTGGAGGACTTATGCCAAAAGAGCAGTCAGCCCAGAGGCCTTGGGCCTCACCTTTTTCTATCAGGGAGTCAAAGACCAGGGGTAAAGTAGAGGCAGGCAAAGCAACAGTTAGAATGGTGTTGGCCCTGGCTGGGGTGGAGATGGTTGGGGAGGGCGATGGGAAGGTGGCTGGAGGGGAAGAAGCTGAAATGGTGGGGGCCCTACCTCACCTCCTCCCACCCCCATCACATCCCCACATTGATGGTCGCACCTGCTGGGCTTCTCTTGGCCTCCTGCCCACGGCCTTCTTTGTCTCCATTTCTCTCAAGCCCTGCAGGCACCTGGGAATCAAGACATCACAGGGCTTTCATGCTGCTTTAACCACTAAGCAGCAACGTGACCTTTGGAAAAGTCGCTATTCCCTCTGGCTTTCAGATTCCTCACCTGCACAATGGGGACCATTAGTTTATAAATAAATGGAATAAATACAAGAATATAGGTGAAGGACCTGCAAAGTGTATAGCACACTGGCGGCCCTCCAGAAATGAAGCTGTCAATCAGTGTTCATAGAATAAAAATAATAAGCAGACAGAATATTATGTAGCCATAAAAAGAAACTGAGTATTGATAGATGCTACAGTGTGGATGAAACTTGAAAACATCATGCTGAGTGAAAGAAGCCAGACACAAAAGGCCACACACATATTGTATGATTTCACCTACGTGAGGTACCTAGAATAGGCAAACGTATAGAGACAGAAAGTTGAATAGAAGATATCAGGGGCTTGGAGGAAGGGCATGGGGAGTCAGTGATTTTTTTGGGGGGCTTTTTTTTTTTTTGGACAGTCTTACTCTGTCACCCAGGTTGGAGTGCAGTGGCGTGATCTTGGCTCACTGCAATCTCCACTTCTTGGATTCAAGCAATTCTCCTGCCTCAGCCTCCCGAGTAGCTGGGACTACAGGCGTGCGCCACCATGCCCGGCTAATTTTTTGTATTTTTAGTAGAGACGGGGTTTCACCGTGTTAGCCAGGATGGTCTTGATCTCCTGACCTTGTGATCCGCCCACCTCGGCCTCCCAAAGTGCTGGAATTACTGGGATTACAGGCGTGAGCCACCGCGCCTGGCCGGGAGTTACTGTTTAATGGGTACAGGGTTTCTGTTGGGGATGATGATGACAAAGTTCTGAAAACAGACAGTGGTGATGACAGCACAACATTGGGAATGGACCACCTCATGCCGCTGATTTGTGTACTTATGAATGATTAAAAGGTAAACGTTATGATATGTATATTTTACACATTAAAAATTTTTTTAAAAGAATACATGTTACAACATGGATAAACCTTGAAAACATTATGCTAAATGAAAAAAGCCAGACACAAAAAGCCACATATTGTATGACTGCATTTACATGAAATGTCTAGAACCTGCAAAGCCACAGAGCTAGAAGGTGAATGGATGCTTCCCAGATGCTGAAGGAGGGGAGAACTGAAAATATTTTTGAACTAGATAGGGGTAGCAGTTGCACAACATTGTCAATATACGAAAAGCCACTGAAGTGTATGTACACTTTAAAATGGTAAATTTTGTGTTATGTGAATTTCATCTAAATTAAAAATAATGTAATACATCGAACTCTTGTAGAGTGTTTCTCAGTTTCCTTCTAACGCCATGTCTGTAATTGTCTTACATGGTCCTTCTCTTTGCTCCTCTCTCCATGGTGTATGTGAGCGTATGTGCGACGGGGTGTGTGAGGGCAGAATTGAGGGGTGAAGGAGCGTTACCTGAGTGCTCCACGGGAGTGCCAGGGCTCTGGGAATTTACCCAATCTCCTCACTCTGGACTGGGAATGAGGGTGGAAAGGAGGGTTCCCTTTACATAGGATCCAAAAATGTCAGAGCTGGGCAGGCCATTAGAAAACATGCCTAACAACCTCAGACTTCAGATGGGCAAAGTGAAGCCCATCGAGAAGTCACTTGCTCCGGACCACAAAGCCAGGCAGCCTCCTGGCGAGAGGACGGGAGGGGTGTGCTGGAGCGGGGACTGCAAGGCCTGGGCTACCATCTGCTTCTCGGGCTACTTGCCACCTCACAGCGAGAGGCCCTGGGCATGGTTAGAGGGTGGGCAAGAGTTAGGGAGTGGGAGGAAGAAAGCCACTGGGATTCTTGAAAACAAGCTGCCTACTCTCTGGCCTTAAGCTAGGGGCGGGCAGAAAGGAAGCTGCACTCACACAGGCTCCTGCCCCGGCAGACCCTGCCCACCCAGAAGCTCCCAGCCTCTAGTCAGGACTTCACCCCGCCCCACCACCTTCCAGCCCTGCTCTCCGGAACAGCCTCTGCTCTGCAGCAGTATCCAGGCTCTCTTGTTTATCGGCCAGAGACACAGAAGTAAGGCTTCTGGCGCCCCCTAGCTCCAGCAGGCCATGGGGGTCTGCGGGGCAGCAATGGCAAGCACGCGACCTTCCGGGCCTGGGGACCCTAACTAGGCAACCCCCAGCCAGGCAGGTGCAGTGGTGTGCACCTGTAGTCCCAGCTACTTGGGAGGCTGAGGCAGGAGGATCGCTTGAGCCCAGGAGTTTCAGACCAGCCTGGGGAATACAGTGAGACCCTAACTCAACAAAAAAGAAAAAGAAAAAGAAAATCACCCCAGCTCAGCCTACATACACTTGGCTGGTAAGCATGAGCAACCTCCTTACTCCATCCCCACACACGAATGAACCTAGAGGTCCTGAAAGCCTTTGGTGGGGTGGGGTGGGGGGAATCTCTGTATCTGTGTCTGCCTAAAGATCCACTCTTTCACCACAGCTGGAGTGCAGCTCTGAGAGGGAGGCAGGGGTGAAGGTATGGACACCCCTTTCCCCCACATACTTCACTCCCCAGGACACCCTGTGCCCTGCTGAATGCCACCAGCTTCACGGACAATAGTTAATCCCAGCAAAGGAAGTCTTCCCAGCCATTTCCGGGCCAAAAACTCCCCTCCCTCCACCTCCCCCTTTCCAAGCCTGATCTTGGTGTCATGACCTGAGCTGCTGACGCAAGTTCCTGAGCTGCTGGGAGCTTGAGGAATGGCTGGGGCCAGGGAGTCGGGAAGCTGTGGGGACTGGGAACCCCTGGGGGACCATACAGGGCCACCCACGTTGCCAGTCATGCCCTGCCAGGGTTGTCTCATCTAATTACCATGCCTCAAAAAGCCCCATAGCTGCTCCTTGAGATGACAAACTCGAGCCAAGATCCCCGCTGCAGACAGCCCCCAACTCACTTTCCAGCTTCCCTGCGACCCTCCAGCCTTCATTCCAACTCATCGCTGCCTCACTTGCTGGGAGCCCCTTGTCTTCATGCCTCTTTTCCATCACTGAGCCCTGTCCTTAGCTGTGCTGCCACCGAGCTGCACACATTTGCTCTTTTCATTACACATGTAAATAGTGGCTGCTGCCCACCTGCCATTACAGGTAGCGGTTCCTGTGGCTCTTCCCATAGCTGCTCCACTTACATTAGTCCCAAGCCAGTTCATTCCCTGCCAGTCCCAGGGCAGAGCCTCACGAATGCCTCCACGCCTGTAAAGAATGTTGCTGCATCTTGCCGTTGTCCAAATTCCAAGACAGGAATTTCGGTGTGTGGCTTCCCTTAGAGCACCCTTATGTTTACTGGGTGTTTATTGAACACTGACACTAGGTATCATGACATGGTTCCCAAACAATAGTCAGTGACTTCTTTAGTCTTAGTATCACTAGGAAGGGGAGGTTGTGTCCAAGAGTGCCAAGTGCAGGCCCACAGCTTAGGCAAGGAGGAGGGAAAAAATACAGGGGAATGGAAGCGGGAAATAAAAAAGATAAACAAAGAGGGAGGGATAGGAGTGCTGAAGGTAGGTCCTATATGATTTCCATCTTGGAGATACTAAACTGAGGCATACAATTTACTATTATTTAATTTATTATAATTATTATTTTGAGACAGGGTCTTGCTCTGCTGTCCAGGCTGGAGTGCAGTGGTGTCATATTGGCTCACTGCAACCTCTGCCTCCTTGGTTCCGGTGATTCTCCTGTCTCAGCTTCCCAAGTAGCTGGGATTACAAGCGCACACCACCATGCTCAGCTAATTTTTGTATTTTTAGTAGAGACGGGGTTTCGTCACATTGGACAGGCTGGTGTCGAACTCCTGACCTCATGTGATCCGCCCACCTCAGCCTCCCAAAGTGCTGCGATTACAGGCATCAGCCACCATGCCCAGTCTTATTTTATTTTTTTTGAGACAGGGTCTCACTCTCACCCAGGCTGGAGTGTAGCTGTGTGATCTCAGCTCATTGCAACCTCTACCTCCCAGGCTCAAGCAATCCTCCCACTTCAGCCTCCTGAGTAGCTGGGACCACAGGCGTGTGCCACCATGCCTGGCTATTTTTTTTTGTATTTTTAGTAGAGATGGGGTTTCGCCATGCTTGCCCAGGCTGAACTCCTGGGCTCAAGAGGTCCTCCCTCTTTGACCTCCCAAAGTCCTGGGATTACAGGCGTGAGCCACCATGCCTGGCCCAATTTACTACTTTTTGCTATTCTGTCTCATTCAA
The DNA here is from genome assembly GCF_029281585.2 of Gorilla gorilla gorilla. Lineage (NCBI taxonomy): Eukaryota > Metazoa > Chordata > Mammalia > Primates > Hominidae > Gorilla > Gorilla gorilla. Next base: position 18,480,929 of record NC_073234.2, on the reverse strand, counting down.
ACTTCGCACCAACTCTACAGATTATGTGTTATTTCATTTTTACAGATGAAGAAACAAACGCCAAAAGATTAAGCACTTCACCCCAGGTCACCCAGCTAGTACAGGGACAGAGTTGGAACTTTTTTTTTTTTTTTTGAGATGGAGTCTCGCTCTCTCACCCAGGCTGGAGTGCAGTGGCACGATCTCAGCTCACTGCAACCTCCACCTCCCGGGTTCAAGTGATTCTTCTGCCTCAGCTTCCTGAGTAGCTGGGACTATGGGCGCACGCCACCATGCCCACCTAATTTTTGTATTTTTAGTAGAGACTGGGTTTCCCTATGTTGGCCAGGTTGGTCTCGAACTCCTGACCTCAGGTGATCCACCCACCTCGGCCTCCTTAAGTGCTGAGATTACAGGCATGAGCCACCATGCTCGGCCATGAGTTGGAACTCTTGATCAGGCCCCTCTGAGTTCACCATGCCATGCTCAGGCTGCTTTCATCAACAGAGCCAAAGCACTTGACCTCTTCGTGCCTTGGTTTTGCCATCCATGAAACAGGAAAATAATCCTAGTGTCAGAAATATAAAATGTTGTCCTTGCCTGGTAGCCTTTGGAAGATCCACCTCTTTGGGATGGCAGTAGGGAGGTGTGCTCTCCTGGCAGCACGGGCTGCCTGCGGCCCTTGCTGGACAGGAGAATTCTGGAAAACAACTTCATTCCTGTCTTCAGCAGATCTGACAGGCCCAGAGGAGAAAGCCGGAAATAGAAACTGGCTGCCCTTAACCCTCCACGGGTTCAAGAGAGCTGTTTGTCTAGCTCTGAATAACCCATTCTATAAAGAATATTCCGGGAATTTCCTTATGTGGCAGGGCACTGGACTGGGTGATTTCACTGGGCCAGAGGAGCTCTCCTCTCCATCCCCACCAGCAGAGACAAGAATTGGCACTATTCAGCCTTGAGGAAAGAATGTTGAAAAGATGGAAAGATCTCTGAAGGCATGAATGGCTATGACAAAGAAGGTGGGATACAGTTCATCTCTATCTCTGCTAGGCTTGGATAAGAGGGCATGAACTTTGAATATAGCCACCAGGACTTAGATTAAAAAAGAACTTTCTGAGAGAATTGAGATTCTATCAGGAAAGAGGAAAGGAGCTGTAGAATCTATTTAGGTCAGGGCTCTCCAACAGAAACATAATGGAGCAACATCTATAATTAAAATTTTTTGTTTGTTTGTTTTGAGACAGGGTCTCACTCTGTAACCCAGGCTGGAGTGCAATGGCATGATCTTGGCTCGCTGTAGCCTCTACCTCCTGCGCTCAAGCAATCCTCCTGCCTCAGCCTCCCGAGTAGCTGGAACTACAGGCGCATGTCACTATGCCTGGCTGAATTTTTTTTTGTAGCGACGAGATCTCACTATGTTGCCCACACTGGTCTTAAACTCCTGGCCTCAGGTGATCCTCTTGCCTTCCAAAGTGCTGGGATTACAGGCTTGAGCCACCACACCCGGCCTAAAACATTTCTTACTTTTTTAAAAAAAAAAAGGAAACAAGGCTGGGCGTGGTGGCTCATGCCTGTAATCCCAGCACTTTGGGAGGCCGAGGCGGGCGGATTACGAGGTCAGGAGATCAAGACCATCCTGGCTAATATGGTGAAACTCTGTCTCTACTAAAAATACAAAAAAATAGCTGGGCGTGGTGGCACATGCCTGTAGTCCCAGCTACTTGGGAGGCTGAGGCAGGAGAATCCCTTGAACCCAGGAGGCAGACGTTGCAGTGAGCCGAGATCGTGCCACCGCACTCCAGCCTGGGCGACAGAGCAAGACTCCATCTCAAAAAAAAAAAAAAAAAAAGAAACAAGTGAAATTAATTTTTATTATTACATTGTTATTATTATTATATTATTGTTTTTATGTATTTTATTTAACCCAATAGATCAAAAATATTATCAATATGGGGCCAGGCACAGTGGTTCACGCCTGTAATCCCAGCACTTTGGGAGGCTGAAGGGGGTGGATCACGAGATCAGGAGATCAAGACCATCCTGGCCAACAAGGTGAAACCACATCACTACTAAAAATACAAAAATTAGCCAGGCGTGGTGGCGGGCGCCTGTAGTCCCAGCTACTCAGGAGGCTGAGGCAGGAGAATCGCTTGAACCCAGGAGGCGGAGGTTGCAGTGAGCCTAGATCATGCCACTGCACTCCAGCCTGGGTGACACGGTGAGACTCTGTCTCAAAGAAAAAAAAAAAAATCAATATAAAGTAATGCAATCAATTAGAAAATAATTCATGAGATGTTTCACACAGGTTTTTGTATTGTTTTCAAAATCCAGTGTGTGGTTTATACTTGCAGCATATCTCAGTTCAGATTGGCCACATCTCAAGGGCTCAATAACCATATATGTCTAGTAGTTACTGTATCAGACAGCATGAGTTTAGGATCACCAATAACTGTCTGACACCCAGTGGTAAATGCAAGGTGTGGTCTGGTTTTATCTAAAGACAGAAAGTGTTTTAGGAGGCCTTTGTGCCTGAGGGCTTATCAAGCTGGAAGGCCAAGGGAACCTTCCTTTTTAAGCCCTTCTCTGCCCCTTCATCATTGCTAGAAATACAAAAAAACCAGAGCCCTCTGGCGAGTCTGAGAATGCACTCAGTGGTACTCCGTGATCTCCGTTCTGCAGAGGGAACCCAGGCTCTGGCAGCCTAACAGATTCAGTGGGATGGGCACTGTGCCAGGGTGATTGAGCAGCGGGATCCAGGACAAGGGCTTGCTCGTGGTATAGACAAGTTAACCCTATTCTCTCCATAGCAAAAGACGATGTTCTGTACTGCAGCCAGTCTGTTGTCTTGCAGATGTGAGTGACTGGCCATAGGAGGAGACGGGCCTGACAGAGGGGATGGAGAAAGGCCAGTCCACCCCCTTGCCCCAGGCGGGTTTGGGGACATAAGAAGGACAATCCCAGATTACCCTGTCTTACCTGCACTCTTCCCTGTGTCTGTGGCACTCCTCCAGGTGTCTGCATGGCCCTCTCCATAGTGACCTATTTTAAATGTCATCACTTCTAAAAGAGCCACTCTGCCCAGCTCAACTCCACCACTTTCTCTTCTTACTCTGCTTTTTTTTCTTTTTTCTACAAAAAAAAAATTATATTTGGATTTTATTTAGAATTTTATTTATTTATTTTGAGACGGAGTCTTGCTCTGTCACCCAGGCTGGAGGGCAGTGGCGTGATCTCAGCTCACTGAAAGCTCCGCCTCCCGGGTTCACGTCATTCTCCTGCCTCAGCCTCCCGAGTAGCTGGGACTACAGGCGCCTGCCACCATGCCCGGCTAATTTTTTGTATTTTTAGTAGAGATGGGGTTTCACCGTGTTAGCCAGGATGGTCTCAATCTCCTGACCTCGTGATCCGCCTGCCTCGGCCTCCCAAAGTGCTGGGATTACAGGCATGATATTTAGAATTATATTGAGTTTATGGACAAATTGGGGAAGAAATTAAATCCTTTTTTTTTTTTTTTGAGACAGAGTCTCGCTCTGTCTCCCAGGCTGGAGTGCAGTGACGTGATCTCAGCTCACTTCAACTTGATCCACCTCCCGGTTTCAAGTGTTTGTCATGCCTCAATCTCCCGAGTAGCTGGGACTACAGGCATGAGCCACCACAGCCAGCTAATTTTTTTTTGTATTTTTAGTAGAGACGGGGTTTCACCATGTTGGCCAGGCTGGTCTTGAACTGCTGGCTTCAGGTGATCCACCCACCTCGGCCTCCCAAAGTGCTGGAATTATAGGCGTGAGCCACCGCGCCCGGCCATCTTTATGATATTGAACCTTCCTACTCATGAACCTGGTAGATCTTGCCTTTTTTTTTTTTTTTGGTTAGATTCAGGGGGCACATGTGCAGGTTTGTTAGAAGGGCACAGTGCATGGTGCTCAGGTCTGGGCTTCTATTGATCCTGTCGCTCAGAGAGTGAATACAGTACCCAACAGGAAGTTCTCCAGCCCTAGCTCCTCTCTCCTTCCTCGCTTTTGGAGTCCCCAGTGTCTATCGCTCCCATCTTTGTGTCCATTTGTACTCATTGTTTAGCTCCCGCTTACAAGTGAAAACATGCAATATTTGGTTTCCTGTTTCTGTATTAATTTGCTTAGGATAATATCCTCCAACTGCATCCATGTTGCTGCAGAGGACATGATTTTGTTATTTTTTATGGCTCCATACTATTCCATGGTGTATTTTCTTCAGCACTTACCACCACCTGAGGTTATAAATTTAGTTGTTCATTATCTACCTTCTCCATTAGAATGTGAACTCCATGAGGGCAGGGACCTCATCTGGCTCTCCACTGTACACCCAGGGCCTAGCTCAGCGTCCAGTACATAGTAGGTGCTCAATAACTACTTTTTTCTGAATGAAAAAAACTTCATTCATAGAAGAACCAATGCAGTGAAGGAGCCATACTTCTCACTTTCATTTTTTCTCTCAGCATTTCTGAATTTAGATCCATTCACTTCGGAGAATAAGAGACATTTTCCAAGTGTCTTGGACGAGAATACGCTCATTCTTCTACTCCTAACGGTTCAGAATTGCTTAATCTTCCTGAATAGTTGGACGAAGTTTCTTCCCCCTCTGTCTCATTATTAGAGACCAATGGAGTTATTCCTTGTTGATTACTTGGGTTTTTTTTGAGCCGGAGTTTCACCCTGTCACCCAGGCTGGAGTGCAGTGGCATGATCTCGGCTCACTGTAACCTCTGCCTTTCAGGTTCAAGCGATTCCCCCACTTCAGCATCTGAGTAGCTGGGATTACAGGCATGTGCCACTATGCCTGCCTAATTTTTGTATTTTTAGTAGAGACAGCGTTTCACTACATTGGTTAGGCTGGTCTCGAACTCCTGACCTCAAGTGATCCACCTGCTTCAGCCTCCCAAAGTGCTGGGATTACAGGCATGAGCCACTGTGCCCAGCTAAATTGTTTTTTTTTTTTAATTCTCTGTTAGGTAAAAAAGTTATGAGGGGAGGAGACTGAGCTGTCATGGGCAAGGCTGGGTCGCTCGCCTAGCCTCACAACACTCCCCACATTCTTCACTATCACAGCAAAGGGGTGTCTACAGTCCTGCAGAAAGGCCTCAGAGCTTTATATTGCTAGAACAATATATCCCACTCTTCTGGCAATCTGGGGGAAGGGCAGAGACTATGCCTTGTATTTACAAAGGAAGAAACCAAGAAACACAAAAAGGCAAGAGAGATTCTCCTTACTGCGGAGTCTGCCCCAAGATGGCAGTGAGACAGTACTTGCTTGGGTTACAGAACACAGGGGCCAACTCTCTTCCTACTCCATAGCTACATTCCAGAGAATGGCATTTTCGGAGCACAAGTGGTTTCCAGGGCCAGGCAACAAAGGACTTATCAGACTAACTGGAAAAGAGAAGCTGATGTCCCCAAACCCACTCCAAACTCCAAACTCCAAAGTCTACATTCTATGCCCCAGGCACGTTTACTCTTCCCTGGGGTGCAGTGTACAGACCTGAGCTCACTTGAGAGCCTGGGACAGCCCATCCATGTTGGCAGGCTGGCTCCCTAGAGCCATCTCATCCTTGTGAGTTGATAATTTAGCACAACTCCCCCAAAGGATGCATTAGTAAAGGACTCTTGAAGATGCTGAAGAATTTTGAAACCAAAGGAATGAATTGCTAAGAATAAAGTAAGTTGGAGGAGATGCTTTTCAGCTTGGGGCCTGCCCAGCATCACGCTGTGTGTCACTCAATAATCTATCAATTATAGATTATAGTTAATCCTGTTGAAATGACTACAGGAACCCAGCAAAACATGCCAGAGGATCCTCTTTGACCTCTATCCCAAGCAAACATATGGTGGTAATGGATGTCAAGACATGGGAGGGAGCTGGAAAGTTCCACTAAAGCTAAGTCTAAATGAAGCTGGGCTCTGGGTGGGGCAAATCTTGAGAAATGGCATCCTACTGCAGTTTGGTTTTCTTTCCGTGTTTATCATCTCTATCAATATTCTCCTTTAGGCACAGCGTAAATTGAACAGAACTTGAGAGAGAGAACACAAGGACTGGACCGCCTGCTCTGCTATATCATAACTGAATCTTGGGCATATTTTCTAAGAATTTTTTTCCTTTAAAGACAGTGTCGCCGGGCGCGGTGGCTCACGCCTGTAATCCCAGCACTTTGGGAGGCCGAGGCGAGCGGATCACGAGGTCAGGAGATCGAGACCATCCTGGCTAACACAGTGAAACCCCGTCTCTACTAAAAAATACAAAAAATTAGCCGGGCGTGGTGGCGGGCGCCTGTAGTCCCAGCTACGCGGGAGGCTGAGGCAGGAGAATGGCGTGAACCCGGGAGGCGGAGCTTGCAGTGAGCCGAGATCGCGCCACTGCACTCCAGCCTGGGCGACAGAGTGAGACTCCGTCTCAAAAAAAAAAAAAAAAAAAAAAAGACAGTGTCTCGCTCTGTCACCCAGGTTGGAGTTCAGTGGTGCCATCATAGCTCACTGCAGCCTCGAATTTCTGGACTCAAGTGATCCTCCCACCTCAGCCTCCTGAGTAGTTGAGAATATAGGTACATGCCACCACCCCTGGCTAATTTTTAATTTTGTTTTGTTTTTGTTTTTTGGTGTTTTTTTTTTGAGACGGAGTTTCACTCTTGTTGCCCAGGCTTGAGTGCAATGGCACAATCTTGTCTCACTGCAACCACCTCCTCCTGGCTTCAAGCGATTCTCCTGCCTCAGCCTCCCAAGTAGTTGGGATTACAGGCGTGTGCCACCATGCCCAGCTAATTTTTTTTTTGAGACGGAGTCTCTCTCTGTCGCCTAGGCTGGAGTGCAGTGGCGTGATCTCGGCTCACTGCAAGCTCCACCTCCTGGGTTCACGCCATTCTCCTGCCTCAGCCTCCTGAGTAGCTGGGACTACAGGCGCCTGCCACCGCGCCCGGCTAATTTTTTTGTATTTTTAGTAGAGACAGGGTTTCACTGTGTTAGCCAGGATGGTCTCGGTCTCCTGACCTCGTGATCCGCCTGCCTCGGCCTCCCAAAGTGCTGGGATTACAGGCGTGAGCCACCGCGCCCAGCCATGCCCAGCTAATTTTTTGCATTTTTAGTAGAGACAGCGTTTCACTATGTTGGCCAGGCTGGTCTCGAACTCCTGATCTCAGGTGATCCACCCGCCTCAGCCTCCCAAAGTGCTGGGATTACAGACGTGAACCACCGTGCTGGGTCCTAAGACTTAATGTACTAGTTTCCTGGGGATGCCATAACAAAGTATGTATCACAAGCTTGAGTGGCTAAAACAATAGAAATTTGTCATCTTACAGTTCTGGAAGCTGAAAGTACAACAGGAAGGTGTCGGCAGGGTTGGTTCCTTCTGAGAGCTGTAAGGCAGGGTCTGTTCCACGCCTCTCCCCTGGCTTCTGGTGGTCCTCTTAGGTGTTCCTTGGCTTGCAGATGCATTGTCCCGACCTCAGCCTTCATGTGGCGTTCTCCCCATGTGCGTTTCTCTCTGCGTCCCACTTCCTCCTTTTAATAAGAGCGCAGTCATATGGGAGTAGGCTCATCCTAATGACCTCATCTTAACTTCACCATATCTGTAAAGGCGCTATCTCCAAATGAGGTCGCCTTCTGAGGTACTAGGGGTTAGGGGTACATTTGGGGGGTGAAGGAAACAATTCAACCCATAACACTTTCTTTCCCTCTAAATGGGGATTAGAATACAGTATTTCTTCATATAATTGCAGTGGTTGTGAAAGTGTCTCAAAGAGGCTTGGTTCCTAGAAGCTCAGTAGACATCTGGTTTGTCTGAAAGTACATGTGCCTTGGAGCTGTCTGAGTCAGACTGCACCCTTAGGGAGCAGGGCTCAGGTGGGGTAACCACCCTGTGAGCGTCCAACACAGGTAAACAGGTGGTTGGCCAATGCGTTTCCCTGATGGTGAAGAGGAAAGGCTGGAGAGAAAAATCTGCTGATAAGCCAGGGCTAGAAAAAGTCTGATACCAAGTGCTGGAGAGGATGTGGAACCTCAGGAGCCCCTGTGTGCAGCTGTCTGAGTGTGCACTGGTAAAAACACTCTGGCAATATGCCAAAAAGGCAAAGCTGTATATGGGATGCCCCAGCAATTCCACTCCTAGGTGTAGGTGTATACTCTAGAGAAATGCCTACATAGGTGCCCCAGGAGATGTGTGCAAAAATATTCATAGCAGCATTGTTTGTTAGGCCTAAAAATGAAAAATAACCTACATTTCCTCAATGTCATGCATGCATCTAGTGGAATACTATGTTACACAGCAGGTGAAGTCAATTAACTAGAGCCAGGCATACCGTATGGATGAATCTCACTAACAAAAACTATTCAGCAAAAAAGAGCAGATTGCAGAAGAATAAATACAGTGAGTAGGACAAAACCAATGACATATTGCTTAGAATGCATATGTAAGTATTTGCATAAAGAATATAAAGAAGTCTGGGCCTGATAAACACCAATTTCAGCAGGCGGAAGTGGAAGTGCACAGGGAGCTTCAACAGCTTATTTTTTAAACTGGTGATGAGTGAAGAGTACTGGTTATCTTATTCTTTATAACTTCTGTATATTTGAAATGCAACATTTTTTAAAGAGCCAGGACTTGAGGAGAGTCATATAAAGGAGACTGAGATGCCAGGGACAATTTCTACTCGTGGGAAGATTCAGAGTTGTTCCTTTCATTCCCTGGAACCCAGAATCCAGAGTCAATTAGTTAAAGACTCTGACATCTGCTAGGCGGGAGGCAAGAGACCTAACAAGGTAAGGCTAGGGGGATGAGAGGAGGGAAGGATGCTCTCATGCTGCCCCTCTTTGATCTGAACCCAGTTACTGGCCTGCATGCCAGCCCTGGGCTGCAGAGAATGCCAGGAGAAAACAGCTGGGCAGTCCTGGGAAGCCTGGGAGGGATGCAGAGGAGGGCGGGGGCCACACACGCTGGGAGGTGCACTAAGGCTGCTGCCCCCATACAGTGACAAGCGCTTCCTCGCAAACCACCTGGCACGGGCACCCTGACAGTTTACAGCACTGTCTCTCACTATCCTTCTCTCTCTCTCTCTCTCTCACACACACACACACACACACACACACACACACACACACACACACACACGCCCCATCCACCGCCCGCTCTGACCAGGACCCCAGCATTGGGGACGCAGCCAAGTCAGCCAGCTGTGGGCCCTGCCAACCCTCCCTCTCTTCTAGGACTGGGTTTTTCCAGCCGGAGTCTCACTCCCTCTACAGCAATCTCGGGAAATTGGAGACTGACGCGGCTGCTCCTGCATGTTATTTATTTTTCCTCTTTCCCTCCTGTGGAGACCCTCCTATTGGAAAGAGAGCTGCAGCACGGGACGGAGACAGGCAGGAAGAAGCAGAGAGGACTCGGTGACGCCCCCACCGAGCAGCCCCTGGCCCACTCCTCCAGCAGGGGCCATGAGCACCAAGCAGGAAGCCAGGAGAGATGAGGCAGAAGCCAGGACGAGAGGGCAGGAGGCACAGCTTCAAGACCAAGCCCACCTGAGCCAGCAGCGCCGGCTCAAACAGGCCACCCAGTTCCTGCACAAGGACTCGGCCGACCTGCTCCCGCTGGACAGCCTCAAGAGGCTCGGCACCTCCAAGGACTTGGTGAGGCATCACCCCTCCCCCGCAAGCGTCCCCTGGCCTTTTCCTTCCACTTCCCAGATCCTGAGCAGGAGGCAGGACCAGAAAGTGCAGACCCTCAGCTTTCAGGTCCCGCTCCCTTGCTGAGATGGGGAGAGGTCATCCTGCCAACTCAAGGCTCTTCACCGGGGATGTTCCCATGGTTTGGTGGCTCTGAGGGTTCCTATTCTCATTGCACGGCTTCCCTTTTTCCTGTAATGGCCCCAAACTTGAGGGTGGTGAGGAGCTAGGCTGTTTAGAAGTGGGGGCTTACAGGAACAAAGGAACCCTCTAGAGTGGTCACTTACAACCAGGAGGGCCTGGAAGACTGGCCAGTTCAGGGTTGTGACTTCCTGCTTCCCCCGAACCACAGGTTCCCCCCACCAGGTCTGTCTATCCACTTGTCCTTTCTCCTCAGAATCAAAACATCGGGGGTCTCCATCCTTCCCAGGGCATCAGGGTTTTGTGTGGCTCTTGCCGGGGGCCCCTGGCCGCCTCGAGTGCTGCTCCCCCCACTCCTGAGTGGAATGGACCTTCCAGGCTCCTCTCCTCCCATCCCATGTCTGCAGCAGCTTTGGCCTCAGAGGAATGGGGCAGGGGAGTAACAGTGAGGATGTGAGTGGGCGGGGGACAACTGCAGATTCAGGCATTCCCCTCTGAGAGGCAGTGCTGACAAGCGGGGCTGCGCAGCCACTTCGCTTGGGATCAGATCCTGGCTCTGCCATTTACTAACTTGTGCAATTGACCTTACGTCTCTGTGCCTCAGCTTCTTCATCTGTTAAATGAGAATCAAATCAATCATAGGATTGTTGGGAGAGTTGTTAGAGCTAATATATTTAAAGCACTTAGAACAGTGCCTAATAGCAGGCACTATCTAAATGCTATTATTATTATTCCCCCAGCTATTACTCCATTTAGTCTGAGAAATATTCCTGGCCTCTGACCCGTGGAAGAGAGGAAATCCTTTATAGAAAGGCTTGGGAGCACTCGGTTCCCTGTCCCCTCTCCTAGTCTGAGAAGAGGTACTCAACCAGGCCTGTACTGACAGGTTGGAAGCATGTCTGCAGGCCTGTGCTCCACCAACTGCTTCTCCCCGGGAACCTGAAGGCCAGTGCAGCACCTCGCCTTTCCCTACTTAGCTCCACCTTTCCAGACTCCTCTCGGCCTGGGTTGCCCCCACCAGGACCACAGCCCAGAGGTCTGGCAATTCCCTAGCTCCCAACGAGAAAAGGGACTGCACTGAGACTTAATTCAGGGAACTGCCAGGGGCTTATTCCTACTTGCAGTGGCAACAAGCATAGCTGAAACACAGGGATGGAGCAGGGAAGCGGGTTCTTCGGCTCTCAATGGCTAGAACCTACTGGGGACCATCCTACATGTGTTTGGCCCCAGGAGAAGGTGCTCTACTGACATTGCCATCCCGGAGTGGCAGGTCCCGCCTTCTGATGAGAAAGTCCCGGGCTTTTCACCTCTCCCCTCTGCCTAGGATATCCCCAATTGATCTCTAGCAGTTACCTCCTATGGCTTTGGGAGCAAAGGCACAACAGGCAGGGAAGACCCCATCGTCTCCCTCCCTGGGATGGCTGAGGAGCAAACTGCACAACAGTGGGAGGGGCCTGCCTGAAGCCTGTGTTCATCGTGGGAAGGTGGAAGATGGGAAGTGCAGAGCCAGTCTCTCCAGCCAGTCCCAGAGCTCGCTGAACTTTTCCCAGCACTGGGTCTCCTGCTAGCAACCTTGCTGCCAGGAGCAACCCCAAGGGCCTCATTCATCTAAGGGTAGAAAAACAATCCCAGGCTCCCAAGGAGAGAGGGCAGGTGGAGAGATGCATAGAGCCTGGGGGAAGAGTCAGTCTGCAGCAAGCATTTATTGAGTGCCTACTAGATGCTGAGCCCTGCCCTGGGATATAAAAATGAGTGAGGTAGACTCAAGCGCTCTCCAGGCTAATGGGGGAGTAAAATCCATACATAACATTTGTGAGAAGCATGGCAAAGGGAGCTAAGACAAGGGACCCCAGCCTGGCGTGTATGGAGAGAGGAGCATGAAGAACTCAGAGAGGGTATCCTGGAGAGGGTACATCCTGCATTATAGGATGTACACAGAATCTCAAACAAAGATACAACCTCTCTCTCAAATAAAGTGTGTTAAGCCAGTCATCCAGTCTAGCCTTGAGAAGAGTGAGGAAGAGGAGTTTCAGGAAGAGAGGAGAGAGGAGAGAGGAGTGAAGACATGGAGGCAAAAAACAGCCTGGTATGAGCGGTGCTTCTGGGGCCCATAAACAGAGTGGCAGGGAAGGAGGCATGGCCCGGTCATGTGGACTGTGGATCACCTTCAAAAGCTTGAGCTCTATCATGCAAGCAATGCGGGGTAGGGTGGGGGGTCTTTGATGCATTTTAAATAAGAGAATACATGGTTAGTTTCATGTTTTACTTTGGTGCTTCTCAAACTTTAACCTGCACATGAATCACCTGGGGATCTTGTCACAATGAAACATCTGATTCGGTAGGTATGAGAGTGCATTTTTAAGAGGCTTCGAAATGATGTTAAAGTTGCTGATCTGAGGACCACATTTTGGAGGAGCAAGGTTTTTAGCTTCCAGGCTGAAGCTCCAAGCAGATGTATTTGAAAGGTAACAGGTCTGGAGACAGGTTATGAACTTAAGAAGGTGTTCCAAGGATCCGAGAGAGCTGTGGGGAGTCTGGAACACAGGCAGTAACAGAAAGGAAGGATGGAGGCCAGGTGCTGTGGCATATGCTTTTGGTCCCAGCTGCTCAGGAGGCTGAGGCTAGAGAATGCCTTGAGCCAAGGAATTAAGAGTCCAGTCTGGGCAGCATAGCAAGATCCCATCTTGAAAGAAAAGAAAAAGAAAAGAAAGAAGAGAGAGAAGGAAAGGAGGGACAGATTGATTCTACACAGGAGGCAAAACTTACAGAATTTGGGAAGTGACTGGATGGAATGGGAGTGGTTGTAGATGAGGGACAGGTCAAAGATGACTCCCAGCATCCTAGTTCTTAAGAGTTTTTTTTGTTTGTTTGGTTTTGTTTTTTTGAGACAGAGTCTTGCTCTGTCAACCAGACTGGAGTGCAGTGGTGTGATCTTGGCTCACTGCAACCTCTGCCTTCTAGGTTCAGGTGACCATCACACTTCAGCCTCCCGAGTAGCTGGGACTACAGGCACATGCCAATACATCTAGCTAATTTTTGTATTTTTAGTAGAAATAGGGTTTCACCATGTTGGCCAGGCTGGTCTCGAACTCCTGACCTCAAGTGATCCACCCACCTCAGCCTCCCAAAGTGCTGGGATTACAGATGTGAGCCACCACGCCTGGCCTAGTTCTTGAGTTTCTTACTGTTTTTCATCATACCACCAACTCTGGGATCTGAAGCCCATTGAAGGATGAGGTCAGAGGGGAAGAAAAAAAAAACCCTCCTAGTTAAAAAAAAATGTAAGTTTGAGACAAAACTTCCCCCAAGCATACTAATTCCTGAAATGTTCCTTCGGCTACTAAGTCAGTTTAACGGAGAATGGACCATTCTCCTCTTCCCATTTCTTCACTGCTGAGCAATCTATGGGTGTCCAAGGAAAACGGCATGATTTGATACTGGGGCTTACTCTGCTCTCATTATCTGGGACCCTAGGGTAAACTCCTAGGGTAAGGCTCAGGTCTTGGGAGGGTTGGGGGAGCATCCTGGGGTACCTAAGTGGGGTAACTGAGCAGCCTGGATGCCTGGGTTTGGAACTGCCTACCTTCATTGTTTTGTGATGGAGCCAGCAGCCGCGCAGTGTGATCCAAAGACGCCTCGTGGAGGGAAACCCGAACTGGCTTCAGGGGGAGCCTCCCCGGATGCAGGCCCTGATTCATGGCCAGGAGAGCAGGAGGAAGACCAGCAAGACAGAGATTCCAGCTCTTCTGGTCAACTGCAAGGTGAGAGGCCTCCCAGGGACACACTTTCATTAACAACCCTGCCTGCACTCACTTCACCTGCTCTCCTTTCTGCTCTGCCCTGATGGGAGAGGGAGGGAGGGAGAAAGGGCACCTCTCTCCCTAGCCTGGACCTAACCAGGATCCTCTACCTCCTTCCTCCCTGCCCCAACCCATGTCTCCTCGGTGCAACTCCATCTGTCACCACCATTACTCTGCCCCAATTCCTTGGTCAAAATACAATACTTAAATTAAGTAAGTACTCCTCAGTGTGCTCTACACAGACAAATGGTGTGTGTGCATGGATAACGTAATTCTGGAAAAAACTCATGTGTTCTAAGGCATTGGCCCTGTAATCTCTGGAACCACTTAACCACTCAGTCACTATTGAACGTTCGCAATAAATTCCCACTGGTCCTCGGCCACTGTCTTTGCTCTGTGCTTCTTCTATGTGGATTGCTCTTCTTGCTCTCCAATCATTCTGGGTCCGCATTCTGCAAGCAAAAGCCCAGCTCAGATGTTACCTCCTCCTTGAAACCTTTTCTGATTTCCCCAGTAGGAAACAGCCTTTCCTCCCTCCCAACCTCTAAGGCAGGTTACTCACGTCCTTTTTTTAAAAAAAATTTCTTTTTTTGAGACAGAGTCTCGCTCTGTCACCCAGGCTGGAGTGCAGTGGCATGATCTGGTGTCGTCACTGCAGCCTCTGCCTCCTGGGTTCAAGCGATTCTCCTGCCTCAGCCTCCTAAGTAGCTGGGACTATAGGCCCACACTACCACACTTGGCTAATTTTGTATTTTTAGTAGAGACAGGGTTTCACCAGGTTGGCCAGGCTGGTCTCAAATTCCTGGTGCTGGGATTACAGGCGTGAGCCACTGCGCCGAGCACTTTTTTTTTTTTTTGAGACGGAGTTTCGCTCTTGTTGCCCAGGCTGGAGTGCAATGGTGTGATCTTGGCTCACCGCAACCTCTGCCTCCTAGATTCAAGCAATTCTTCTGCCTCAGCCTCCCGAGTAGCTGGGATTACAGGCAAATGCCACCACGCCTGGCTAATTTTGTATTTTCAGTAGAGATGGGGTTTCTCCAGGTTGGTCAGGCTGGTCTCAAACTCCTGACCTCAGGTGATCCATCCACCTCGGCCTCCAAAGTGCTGGGATTACAGGCGTGAGCCACCGCACCCCTCGACTTTTCCGGTCCTTTTGTTTATTTTTTAGAGACAGATTCTTACTCTGTCACCCAGGCTGGAGTGTAGTGGCACGATCAGAGCTCACTGCAGCCTCAACCTCCTGGACTCAAGCAATCCTCCCACCTCAGTCTTCTGAGTAGCTAAAATTACAAGTGTGCGCCACCACAGCTGGCTAATTCTTTTTTTGTATTTTTATACTACCACGTTGGTCAGGCTGGTCCTGAACTCCTGGCCTCAAGCGATCCTTCCACCTTGGCCTCCCAAAGTGCTTGGATTATAGATAGGTGTGAGCCACAGGGCCAGGGCATTCACATCCTTTTATAGACCATAAAACTTTCTGCCATATAGTAGAGTTATATTATACTTCCTTTAGACTCCTAAAGAATAGCATTCATTGATGTACCTTCCGGTAACATATCTTATAGTAGATACTCAATGAATGTTTGGAATGAGAAAACGACGTGTGTGTATATCCAAGTGTATATCAAAATGTCTGTCTATGTCCCAAAGTAGGTGAAGTTGTCTTCCTTTGTTTCCAATAGCGAACTTCTTGGTTACCCATATATGAGTTTCCTAACAGGGATTCCAGTCTTCTCATCCTTCCTCTATTCCTAACCTGGAGTTTTCGAACCAGGAGGGCATCAAACTCCCAAGGATTCCTCTAAACAAACAGATCACCGTTTCTCCATTTCTGGCAGATCTTCCCCAAACTTATGAACCCATCACATATAACCACTTTTTTTTTTTTTTTCCATTTTATTTTTTGTAGAGACAGAGTCTTGCTATGTTGCCTAGGCTGGTCTTGAACTCCTGGCTTCAAGTGATCCTCTTGCCTCCAAAGTGCTAGAACTACAAGCATGAGCCACCGCACCTGGTCCACTTCCTTTTTTTGACTTATTTATCTGGGAGTTCTGCCCCTACTGTATGAGTCTCATAAAAACCAGTTTTTTTGTTTGTTTTGAGACAGAGTTTTGCTCTTGTTGCCCAGGCTGGAGTGTAATGGCACGATCTTGGCTCACCACAACCTCCGCCTCCCGGGTTCAAGCGATTCTCCTGCCTCAGCCTCCCGAGCAGCTGGGATTACAGGCATGCGCCACCACACCCAGCTAATTTTGTATTTTTAGTAGAGACAGGGTTTCTACTAAACCCTGGTCAGGCTGGTCTTGAACTCCCGACCTCAGGTGATCCACCCGCCTCGGCCTTCCAAAGTGCTGGGATTACAGGCGTGAGCCACCGCGCCTGGCCCCGATAAAAGCCAGTTTTAAAGACAGTTCATTTTCTCCACTCATTTCTAGGAGGGAATCATCAATGGGCTGGGAAACTGAAGGATCCAATTCCAACCCATTCTCCTAGGGACTCACTGATTCACCACGATTCCTCTTTCTTAGTGCCAGGACCAGCTGCTTAGAGTGGCCGTTGACACAGGCACCCAATACAATCGGATCTCTGCTGGATGTCTCAGCCGCCTGGGGTAAGAATGTGGCCCAAACAAGCAAGTGGGGGACAGGGTTTCTTTTTGGGGTGATGAAAATATTCTCAAATTAGATAGTGACGACAGTTGCATATTTTATCTCAATAAAGCTGTTATTTAACAAAAGAGTGGCTAGAAGACTCTGGCAGAGAAGGCAAGGATTTAGACCCCACGTGAGGTCAGGGGTTGGAGGTGAACCCATAGTAGAGAGGGACACCTGCTGATTAATGGGGTGGAACCCTCTAGGGTCTGTGGTAGCCATAACCCTTGCTTCCCAACCACAGGTTAGAGAAAAGGGTCCTAAAAGCCTCAGCTGGGGACCTGGCCCCTGGGCCCCCAACCCAGGTGGAGCAGTTGGAGCTACAGCTGGGGCAGGAGACTGTGGTGTGCTCGGCACAGGTGGTGGGTAAGTCCCCCCTTCTGCAACAGCCCTGGTGCTCACCTCACCTTTCTCTTCGGGGTGGGGCAAAGGCCAAGACTTTCAGTCCCTGCAGCACGAGGAGTTCCCAGAGATGTTCTGACTATCCCCCATCTCTGTGCCAGTGTCCTCGGATCTGGGGATGGGGTGGGCAGAGAAGGAGCAACGGCTAAGAGGAGGGCAGCAGTGGCCACTGGGAACCCTTAGCCTCTTCTGTTTTCAAATTGTTCCTATAGATGCTGAGAGTCCTGAATTCTGCCTGGGCCTGCAGACTCTGCTTTCTCTCAAGGTAAGGCACCCACTCAGGGCCTGATCCAAAGCACTGGGAAAAAGTAGTAGAAGGCACAGGTGTGGAACCTGGACCAGGTTCTGATGAGAGTGACTTAGAGATGGGCAACTGTCCCTTTGCTTCCTTAGAGGTTCCTTACTTACCACCAAGTGAAAAATCAAGAGAACTGGGTCACCCCCTTCAACAGGAGTCTAGGGAAATGGGGATGGGGGAAGAGCAAAAGGCAGGTGGAAGCTGTGGGAAGTGGGAGGGGGAAATAAAGGAGCGGCCGGGAGGCAGGTGGCGGGCTGAGGTGACCTGGCATGACTGCTCTACACCCCACAGTGCTGCATCGACCTGGAGCACGGAGTGCTGCGGCTGAAAGCCCCGTTCTCAGAGTTACCCTTCCTGCCTTTGTACCAAGAGCCTGGCCAGTGACTGCTGTCTCAGTCAGTCCCCAGAGGGAAAGACCTTGCCTTAGAAGAAGAGGCGTGTGGGGAACGGGGGCTCTTGAAGCCAGGTAGCTGGGGACTACGGTGTCTGCCCTTCCAATCACCTCCCCGACCCCTGCTGTCCCATTTTCCCCAGCTGGCCGCATTCCTCTCTGCTTCTCAGCAGCTGTCCTACTCCCCAGGACGAGTTTTCACTAGAGGGCCCACGATGCCAGGATTCTGATTCGTCTTCCTCCCAAGAAAAGCAAAGCCAAATCAGGACCACAGACAGGAACCTAAGCACAATGGGGTGCCTGCTTGGGCTGGGTCGAAGGCTCTGCTGACTGCTGTCCTTGTCCATCACCCAATACCACCCCAAACACAACTCAACTTCCCATACCACCATGTCTCTCACCACACCTTCTGGGGCTCATTGTCTCCCACAACTAGACCGCCATGCCTCACCAACCTATGTCCCTGGACCTCCTGGTGTCTGCCTCTCGGAGTCTGTGCACATCTGCTCACAGTTGAGTGGGGAAAGAAACAGCCAAAATTCAATACAACAAAGAGCGGGAGTTAGTATAGGAATGTCCATCTCATAAGGCTGAGAGCTGTTTTTTCCTGTGGCTGCAAACGTCTGAAGCCAGTTATTGTGTGATTACCCTGTGCAAAACCTTGGACATACTTCTGCTATTAATGCTATAGGTATTTATCCGTTTCCACTGGCTTTTTGTACCCACCGAGCCCCTGAGCCTTGTGTGTGTGTGTGTGGAAGAGCCTTGTAGAGAACTGCTCCTGTGAGGCAGACAGGACAGTGAAGTTGTCACCACTCAGACTTCACCTACTCAGCATTCTTTCTGATTTCTAGAACTATCCACCTCATTAGGCCTTCTTCCTATCCCCATCTCTGGTCTCTTGAGCTTAAGCTTGCGTTGTCCTGGAATCAGTGGCTTTCTAACCCCCTGCCAGCCTTTGCCAAAGCAAAAAGACAGAGGCTTTTTTTTTTTTTTTAAAGTTTGGGGTCTGTCAGGAGACAGAGGCTTTTTTGAATTCACTGTGAAGAGAAGAACCCGAACCTTAAGACGCCAGACCCCTGAGAGTCTTTCTGGCTGGTTTGAGTCTCTCAAATCACGGATTAGGAGTAAAGAAAGAGGCCGGGCGCAATGACTCATGCCTGTAATCCCAGCACTTTGGGAGGCTGAGGTGGGCGGATCACTTGAGGTCAGGAGTTTGAGATCAGCCTGGGTAATATGGCAAAACCCCATCTCTACTAAAAAATACAAAAATTAGCCAGGTATGGTGGTGAATACCTGTAATCCCAGCTACTTGGAAGGCTGAGGCACAAGAGTTGCTTGAACCTGGGAGATGGGGGTTGTAGTGAGCCAAGTTCGTGCCATTGGACTCCAGCCTGGGTGAAGGAGTGAGACCCTGTCTCCAAAAACAAACAAAAAAGGAGCAGAGAAAGACAGTGGTACAGCTAACCTGAACAAGGGAACTGGGACCGTTGGGCTGAAACAGTCTTGAGCCTGGGGTTGACTGGGTTAGAGAAGAACCGGGATGCAAGGAGCTGCCTGTGACACTTGGCCTGCCCTTTCTCAGCTGCCTCCCCTGCCCTCAGAAGGAAAGGAGAGGGCTCACTTATCACGTGTGCCATAGCACCTGGTCTCAAAATCCTAAAAGCTTTCCTCACCTTCACTGCCTTGCTCCACAAGGTCCGCTTTCCTGGGTCTTGTGCTGTGCCTTTCCTTGTCTGCCTCCTGCTGCTTCTGTAACTGCAGACCCCAGGCCCAATGGCAAGCCCTCGGCTCAGCTGCTTCTCCATTGGAATAAACTCTTGTTTCTCTATGTCGATGTTCTTCTCTGGTCTTCCTCCCTGCCTATCAAGAGCTGAATGATAACTGCCCATTGTCCCTTACAGAAAGGAAATGTAAATGTGGGCCCTTGCCCAGGCTGACCCATCTGACTAGGGTCAGTATAATTGAGAGGAATTTGAAAGCAATGGCTTTCAGACTCCTCTGACCACAGCTTACCACAGCAGGAATATATTTTACACGGCACTCAGTACACACATGCACATATGACTAACAAAACGATACCTACCTACACTGAGAGCAATGTACTCTGCTATTTTCTATTTTACTTTATTCTATTCTCCCTATTTAAAAATGCTGGCCATAATCCACCAAAGGACTGCAACCACAGTTTGAAAAACACCGATTTACAGCATAGAGAATCAAGAACAGACGGCACATAAATGACCCAAGATATAATTCTGATTGTGGTCTGGATCATAAACCTGCATCACATTTTAAATGTCTATTGTCTTGGAGACAATAAGCTGTTTTATGGGGGAATGGGTGGGTGGAAAAATGGGAGCAGGGCTTCTGAAGCTGACTAATACCTGAAGAATACGGCAACGTGAGAAAGCACTGACCCGGCTGCTTTGGTAAATGGAAGAAAATCATCTCAGGGTTGCTACCAACATGGGTAAGACCAGACTGTAGAAAGATCCCTCAAAACAAAACAGTTTGCCGTTCCTTTAACAATTACTAACGTCAAGAACTTGGAATTGTGCCACGGAAGACAGAGCTTAAGATGGGGTGGAGCCCTTACCTCCACTGCTCCCCTGGGCCTAAAGCCTGGTTTCCTTATGGGTGTTGGGGCCACACAAACAAGTCTCTGTTTTCAACACAGTGACAGTGGGGAGTGGGTCATGTCCCAGATGATTTGGAACAAGGCCAGGGTCCTATGACCCTGCTGGCGTGATGGGTGAGGTCCATAAGGAAATGGGCAGAGGGTCAACTTGTCTCTTCTTTCACCGAAAAGACTGCGAGGTCTATAGTTCACGGTCACCCTAGGGCTGCTGCCATCTTTCAGGCCCAGAGTCAAATCCTGCATTTCTGTAATGCATATTCCCTATCCTGCCAATACCACAGATACCTTTAGGGGGTAGGGTGGGGGTTCAGAAGAATCCTTCACCAGCTATGAGGCAAGTACAGCTAGGTGGGATCCTGGAGGCTTGAGGGAGCACACTGTGGTGGCTGGTCTGGATGGTAGAGCGTTTGGTGAAGCAGGGCACGAGTCACAGGGAGGTCGTCAGGATCTGAGAGCCAAGAAGGGGTGGGTAAGAGGCTGTGGGTCTCCTGGGCACCCGGGCCACTGGCTTTTCTGGGACTCACCCACGCCCAGCTCCTGCAGCAGGCTGTGGTACTCTGGCTTGGTCTCCAGCAGTTTCACCAGATTGGTAGACTCCATCCGCTCCAGCTGCACCTCCCAGTACACATAGATCTTCTGGTTGAAAGTGACATATACGAGGCAGGGGCTGTTGCGGCCCTCTTTGCAGGCGTACAGGCCTGGAAGATGTTGGCAGGGAGACAAAGGTCAGGAAGTTTCAGTGCCGACGGTGGGGGGCAGAGAGCAAGACACAGACCTCCGAGTCAGCACTTTCCATCCTCCCACTGATGTCAGGAAAAAAATTAAAGGCTCTCTATTTCTTCTCTGTTGGGAACTCAGTAAAACAAGTAAGATGGGAAAAGACCTGGCTCACTTCAGATGTAGAAAAACCATAGTAACAAAACCCGGGCAGAATAGCATCCAAAAAGGTGCTATTTGTTGCTTTTCCCATCTTAGTGATATCCCTGGAGTGATGAGGGACAGCCTTGCACGCCCAAGGGCGAGACTAGCAAAACACGATCAGAAAGTAAAGCTTCTCTTAGGTGCCAATCCCTCCTTCCAAATGCATCCCCCAGTCACCCAGAGAGTGAGTGCTGCCTCCCAAGGCCCCTGATTTGGAACTAATGAAAATGCTCTAGGAGAACTTTCTTCACAGAGACCTGGCATGCTGAGGTGGAAAAGAACTTCCTGATGTCTTCACACATCCCAGACAGATGACAGAAACTCATTCCATTCTTTAAAATATTCGGGGTGGAGATGTTACTGTCTTTTATTTCTTCTTATTTAAAATTGTCAAGATGGCAATGTAGTGACCACCCCTCACCCCCAAACAAAAGAGCTGAAGAACTCACTGGTGAATGAAGACTTACATCAGGGGATACGTCAGAAAGGGAAGTGAGGGGCAAACACTTCCCTGGCATGCCTGACACGCCTATCTAACTTAAGTGTGGTTAGAAAGGGGCCATGGGGGCGGGGGTCACCTGCACAGAAGGCACGGATATTTTCATCCACTTGGAAGCGGACGACGGTGCGGTTGTGATCAATGATATATGTCTGTCCATCCCAGGCGCATGCAACTACCTCCTCATGCCCGTTGCCCTGAAAAAGGACAGAGACAAGGAACATAAAGGAGCTGTGGACTGGATTCTGGATGACAAACAGCGAGCTGGGGAGGAATTTCACCCATGGGTTCGGCAGTAAACGGAACTGTCAAATGAGCCACCTCACATAATGCTCACAGCCACCCTAGGAAGTAGGCAATTCTATACTGAGGAAACCTCAGCTCATAGAAATAGAGTCACTCACCCAAGGCCACTCAGCTAGGAGGCAGCAGAATCAGGTTTCAAACCCAGGTCTGCCTCTTCTCCTAAACCAACAAGCATGCCTGATGGCAATATAAAGTATAGCCCCTACCTGCTGATTCAGGGGCCACAGTGATATTAAATAGAGATTCATATATGGACAAGAAAAACCTACAAAATATGCCTCTGGAGTTGGGATGAATAACACACTTCCAGGCTCTTACAGTAACTTTTCTTTGGGGCTACTACTTCTGCTGAAGTTATGGAAATGACAGACTTCTAACAGCACAGTATAGCATTAAATATGGTAGAGTAAGAGGAAACAAACTCGCTTCAGATGGATTTAGACCTATCTAAAGAGACTTAAGGCCAGGCACAGTGGCTCATGCCTGTAATTCCAACACTTTGGGAGGCTAAGACGAGAGGACTGCTTGAGGCCAGGAGTTTGAAACCATATATAGTGAGATCTCATCTTTACAAAAAGTTTAGGAAAGTTAGCCCAGTGTGGTGGCACACGCCTGTAGTCCCAGCTTCTCAGGAGGCTGAGGTGACAGAATGGCTTCAGTCTAGCAGAAAAGGTTGCAGCGAACCAAGATCATGCCACTGCACTCCAGCCTAGGTGGTAGGAGGAGACCCTGTCTCAAAAAAAAAAAAAAAAAGGAAAAAAAAAAAAGAGACAGAGACTAAAGATAAAGGTTGGGAGTTCCCTGGGATGTGAGAATAGCCTGATTATTCCAAATCTCATCTCTCCATGTGGAAAACGCAGGAGTGCTCTGCTCTGCCAGGTTTTCCACTCACGGTGACATCCAATTTCTCCAGGGCAAAAAGCTGGTGATCCACCTGCACTGACCACAGCAGCTTGTCTGCTTCTTCCATTTCTTCCATGAGCTTCAGTGTCCCTGCCGGGGGAGAGGCAGGCTGAGCGTGGGTGGGATAGGCCCCGAGCAGACCCTACAGGCATACAGCCCCCACACCCCATCCTAGCATTGCTCACCATCCAGGGTGCACAGGGCAAAGAGGCCAGAGCCACTACTCTCAGTGCCGTGGCCTGTGAGGACCAGAAGAAGAAAATGTAAAGGGCAGGGCAAAGTCAGAGCCTACGGGGAGAGGGGTGTTCTGCAGCAGCAGGGGAAGGACAGGGCTCGAAATGAGGGGAAAGCTATGGATCTCCACTCCTCCAGAACTGACGGCTACCCCTCGTCTCCCTCCCTCACACTCACCACACTTTCACCTTGTTTGATGTTGCCAATTAGGTGAGTGGAGACATTCTTGTTGTGGATACGGCCAGATGTCTGGTGCAGCACCACGTCTCGGGCAGCTGGGGTCTCCCTGTGCACAGCAGGGTGGAAGGATCAAGCGGGAGACCAAGTGAGCTGAGTTCTCCAGCCCTCTGTAACCCCTATCCCTGCAAGAGCTTCTGGGATTTGAATCAGCTTAGAAACCTACCACTGACCCTATCTGGCCCATGTGGCAAACAGAAAAGACAGGGATGGGGCTGCCAGGTTGGAATCTCAGGACCTCTTTCAGGTGCTACAAAGTTAGAGCCCAGGATTCCCTTGGTCTTAAAGTAATCTTCCCCAGTGGGGCAAAGGTGCTTGGGCTGGGACCTAGATGAGGCAGCTCTGCCAACTGCAGACCCATTTTACTACCATGTGGCATCTGGGAGCCCATCCTGCTTCCATGTACCCCCACACCATCCACTGGCCTGTACCCCCTTACCTACTGCCATCCATGGGCCCTTCAGAGGCAGGAGGGGACCCAGTGTCCTTTTTCCAGGTACACAGTAGAATTGCATAAGCACAGCCTGGCTGAGACACCATCAGTTCAGGAAGACCCAGTGGCCCCAGAGTCACTGAGAGGCTGTCCACCTGCACCAGGGAACGGGATTAAAGGGAGACGGAGAGAGAAGGAAGCAGGTCCCTGCAGAGAACGGCAGGGGGCGGTGGGTGTGGGGGTGGCGGGGGCGGGGGTGGGGCAGCAGTCCTGGGAACAGCCCTCTGGGCTTCAAGGGTAGCAGCAGGAGGAAGGATTTCGAGTTTCCAGGGCTCCTGCCTGGCACCGTCCTCTCCACACAGACCACATGCTTTTCCCTGTGCATGTCCCAGCTGGGGTCTAGGTCCTGATGCGGCCCACTCCACACCTACCTTCACACTCCTCATTCTTAGCCCAACATGCCCTTCTCTTTGCCTGTTACTAGCAATTTCCCCTAAGCCCCTGATTTGAAATGGTCTTTGGATCTCTCTTGACAAGGTGACTTTTCACTTCTCCCCACCCTGGCCCCGTCCCATGACTGCTCTCCCACTGCCTCCTCCAGGAGACCTTCCTCCCAGCTCCCTGGGGCCTTGTTCCCCAGAGTCAGCTTCTTACCTGACCCTCCAGCATCCATTTCTTGAGGGACACCAGCTGCCCTGTCAGATGTTCAGGACCCTCACCTAGCTCCTCCCAGCGGAAAGCTCGCACCACACGGTCTGTGTAGCCCACCACCAGCTCACGACACCCATCTCCATCTGTGGGCATGAAAGACAAGATGGGCTCTGGAGTCCCACGAGCAGCCCCCGCTCCTCTGCTAAAAGTGGCACCTTCCAGCCAGTGCGGCTTCACACCCGATCTGCGGTGCTACTCACTTCACCCTCAGTCTGCCCCTGCCCCTGCCTGCGTTTGCGGCATCTTGCCCGTCCATTTCGTCCATCTGTTCCGCAGCTCCTATCCGCTCTCTGCCTTCATATTATTTCTCAAACATGCAACTCAAAGTGTCCCAATTCATCCCACGTATCTCCCGCCACCTACAAGCCCCCTATCTGGATGGTTCCCTTGCTTGCCACTTTTTTTTTTTTTCACCAAATGTTACCTTCTCAGTGAGGATTTCCCTAACAACTCCATTTAAAATTGCTACCTCTACCTCGACACTCTAGCTCTTTCTGTGAATTATTTTCTCCATTGCACTTACTATTTTTTTTTTTTTTTTTTTGAGACAGAGTCTTTGTCACCCAGGCTAGAGTGCAGTGGCACAATCTTGGCTCACTGCAACCTCCACCTTCCAGGCTCAAGCAATTCTCCTGCCTCGGCCTCTAGAGTAGCTGGGATTACAGGCATATGCCACCATGCTCAGCTCATTTTTTTTTTTTTTTTTGAGACGGAGTCTCGCTCTGTCGCCTAGGCTGGAGTGCAGTGGCGCGATCTCGGCTTACTGCAAGCTCTGCCTCCTGGGTTCATGCCATTCTCCTGCCTCAGCCTCCCGAGGAGCTGGGACTACAGATGCCCACCACCACGCCCGGCTAATTTTTTTTTTTGTATTTTTAGTAGAGACGGGGTTTCACTGTGTTAGCCATGATGGTCTCGGTCTCCTGACCTTGTGGTCTGCCCTCCTCAGCCTCCTAAAGTGCTGGGATTACAGGCGTGAGCCACCGTGCCCAGCCCAATTTTTGTATCTTTACTGGAGACGGGGTTTCACCATGTTGGTCAGGCTGGTCTCAAACACCTGAGCTTAAGGGATCCGCCTGCCTTAGCCTCTCAAAGTGCTCTCGAAGTGCTGGGATTACAGGCGTGAACCACCGTGGTCGGCTGCACTTATTTTCTTTTTTTTGGAGACGGAGTCTGTTGCCTAGGCTAGAGTGCAGTGGCATGATCCTGGGTCACTGCAACATCCGTCTCCTGGGTTCAAGCGATTCTCCTGCCTCAGTCTCCTGAGTAGCTGGGATAACAGGCGCCTGCCACCATGCCTGGCTACTTTTTGTATTTTTAGTAGGGACAGAGTTTCACCATGTTGGCCAGGCTGGTCTCAAACTCCTGAACTCAAGGGATCTGCCTGCCTTGGCCTCCCAAAGTCCTGGGATTATAGGGGTGAGCCATCGCGTCCGGCCATGTACTTACTACCTTCTAATATACTACTTAATTATCTTACAAAATGTATAGTGTTTCTTTTCTTTTCCTTTTTTAAATAGAGACAGGGTCCCACGCTAGAGTGGAGTGCAGTGGTGAGATCATAGCTCACTACAGCCTGGAACTCCTGGCCTCAAGTGATCCTCCCATCTCAGCCTCCCAAAGCGTTGGTATCACAGGCGAGAGGCAGCACACCTAGCCTATATTGTTTCTTTTCTGTCTCTTCATAATAAGGCCCAGGAGGGCAGCAATTTTTGTCTATTTATTCACTACGGCAATTCCAGTGCCTTGAGTGATGCCTGGCTTATCATGGGAGCTCAGCACATAACAAATGCATAAATGAATACGGATTCTCCCTCTCACCCCAATCCCTTGGGATCTGCTCTAGTATCCACTGACTCCTACTCTCCTGGCTGCCTGCAAAGGTAGGCATGCCCACCGATGTCGCTGATCAGCATGACCTTGGTGTTGGCGGGGATGTGCTGCTTGAAGACTGGACGCTGCTCCTCTCCAATTAGTGTCTCGTGGTGCCCAGAAGCATCCAACACCTTGGCAGGTGTCAGGTCAAACAAATGAAACCAGCCTTCAGCACTCACTGCCACCAACAGGTTCTAGGACAAACAGAGGTATAGTAGAGATGGACTGGGGAGGGAGTTTTGGAAACAAGCCTGATAATCAGATCACAGACGTCAGAACTGAAGCCTTTAACCTTCAGCTGATTTCCACTGTGAGCTAAGAACCAAGGAAGGTCCCCTATAGTTCTTACCTTTCCTTTATTACACACGTCTCCAACCCCAACGCAAGTCAGCTGTAAGAGAGAAAGGGAGGCTCAGGGAGACGCTAAGGGAGACCAGTACTCCCTGATCTCTGTGAAGCAGGAGGAGCGGGCAGGTTTTCGAATCACCATCGCTCACTGAAGACTTGCGCCATATGAACCACGGTGATGGTCTTTATTAACGGCGTTACTGTGCTGTAGGTTTGGTTTACCCAGACAGCAACATGAAGACCTGAGGTGGTTAAGACAACCTGGACTTAAAATAAAATAGAAACTCTGTATTTAATAGAGCTAGGCTATCACATTTCTAGACTTACTCAAATTATTGCCCCCATTTTTGACTATACTTTAAGATTAGACAACCTTAGGCAACTTCCATAAAGTGTCAAGGAGTACTCCACGACACAAAAACACCCCAGCCCACGCACGCGTGTGTGAGGACAGATGGGAGCACTAGCTGGGGGCTGCCCTCCCTGAATCAAATTGGCTGCAAGTCAGTGGCTGGGCCCAGTAGCTAGGGAGTCAGGACACATGGGTGAGCACCTGTGTGGGGCTCACCCTAGGCGGTCCCTGGACAGAAGGGATCCCTTCCCCCCTCCAGGCCCAGGGAAGTGAATACTGACCATTCCCTGGCAGGAACAGGTGAGCCATGGCCGACTGTCATCATTTTTATACACAGACACCTTCCCGCTGGTGTCTCCCACCACCAGTTCATTTAACTTCAAATGGAGAGAGAAGAAAGCATTAGGATGGGACTCTGCTGAACCTCTTCAAGCTCTTCTCTACTTAGCCTAGCCAAGGGTAATCACAAGACCTCAACTTGTATCTTCATCTACTTTATTAAAAGTCTGGCCAGGTGCAATAACTCACACTTATAATCCCACTACTTTGGGCGGTGGAGGTGGGTGGATCACTTGAGGCCAAGAGTTAGAGACCAGCCTGGGCAACATGGCAAGATCCCATTTCTACAAAAAAATTTAAAAATTTGCCAGATGAGGCCAGGTGCAGTGGCTCATGCCTATAATCCCAGCACTTTGGGAGGTGGAGGCGGGTGGATTGGTTGAGCTCAGGAATTCGAGACCAGCCTAGCCAACATGGTGAAACCTTGTCTCTACAAAAAATATAAAAATTACCCAGGCATGGTGGTGTATGCCTGTGGTCCCAACTACTCGGGAGGCCGAGGCAGGAGAATTGATTGAGCCTGGGAGGTAGAGGTTGCAGTGAGTGAGCAAGACTGCACCACTGTACTCTAGCCTGGGTGACAGAGTGAGACCCTGTCTCTCAAAAAAAAAAAAAGAAAAAAAAAAAGGCCAGGCGCGGTGGCTCATGCCTGTAATCCCAGCACTTTGGAAGGCCAAGGTGGGCGGATCACGAGGTCAGGAGATTGAGACCATCCTAGCTAACACAGTGAAACCCTGTTTCTATTAAAACTACAAAAAATTAGCCGGGCGTGGTGGCGGGCACCTGTGGTCCCAGCTACTCGGGAGGCTGAGGCAGGAGAACGGTGTGAACCCTGGAGGCAGAGGTTGCAGTGAGCCGAGATTGTGTCACTGCACTCCAGCCTGGACAATAAGAGTGAAACTCCGTCTCAAAAAAAAAAAAAAAAAAAAAAAATCTTTACTTTTTAATTGTTATAATTGTTATGGGACTTTCTGGTGAGAATATCAGATCACAGAAGCATAAAACTGGTTTTTTTTAAATCAAACCTTCTATTACTTGATGTTTCTTATTTCTTTTCTTTCTGTTTTTTTGTTGTTTGTTTGAGACAGGGTCTCACTCTGTTGCCCAAGCTGGAGTACCGTAGTGTGATCATGGCTCACTGCAGCCTCAACTTCCTAGGCTCAAGTAATCCTCTCGCCTCAGCCTCCTGAGTAGCCGGGACTACAAGCATACACCACCACGCCTGGCTAATTTTTTCTATTTTTTTGTAAAGACGGAGTCTCCCTGTGTTGCCCAGGCTGGTCTCGAACTCCTAGGCTCAAATGATCCTTCCATCTCAGCCTCCCAAAGTGCTGAGATTACAGGCGTGAGCCATCATACCCGGCCAGTGCCTACATTGTTCTAAGTGTTGAGAATATAGCAGTGGAAAAAACAGATTAAAACATTCCTATCCCTATGGAGCTTATAGTAACGGAGCTTACAACTCAGGTGAAAAAAAATGGTAGTATATCTAACATTGTAGAAGTGAGTGTGTAATAGTGTAATTCTTTTAGATAAGTACAAGCTCAAAAAAGCTGGTGCTATAAACCTATAAAAAAAGGGAATGCTTTTAAACAAAGAAGGCAATCAGATAAAATGGAAAATAATGTATATCTGAAGGTGCTTTGTTAATTTACTGTTTAAAAGTGTGGCCTGGTGAGGTTGCTTACACCTGTAATTCCAGCACTTTGGGACACTGAGGCCAGTGTACTGCTTGAAGCCAGAGGTTTGAGAACAGCCTGGTTAACACAGTGAGACCTCATCTCTACAAAACTTTAAAAAAATTAGCCAGACATGGTGGCAGGCACCTGTAGTCCCAGCTACGCAGGAGGTTGGGGCAGTAGGATCATTTGAGCCCAGGAGTTCAAGGCTGCAGTGAGCTACGATTGCACCACTGCACTCCAGCCTGGGCAACAGAGTGAGACCCTGTCTCTATAAAAAACAAAAAAATTTTAAAAATTCCTCCTCTAATTTTCTCATAAAATTGGACTGCTTGGCAGTTCATGAAGAAACACGAAAGCCCAGAAAACATAATACAAATTTATGAGAATAACTCTTTCCTCCCCAGAGAGGGTAGAGCCAAAAAAGGCCTCATAAAATACCTTCTGCATCACAGCACTAGGGGGCGGTGGGAAATAAGTACAGGACAGTTAAGGAACTGTGAAGCAGGGAGGCCGAGTAGGAAGATAGGGCAGAGGGTAGAAGCGGGCAATACAGTGCTTTGCATTAGAACTATGAAATAGATAATAAATGAAAAGATAAAGTCTGCAAAAAAAAGAGCATCAGACACTATTCCCTTTAATGCTCCACCGGAGAATCCTCTACATATTTTAGTCAATGCATCTCATTACATTTTATTATCCGGTGACTATTACACAACTTGATTATGAACTATCTGAGGACTGGAACTCTCTCGTTCATTTTTGAATTCCTAGAATGTAGCAGAGTCCTTGGTGCATAATGAGCAGTTCAGTAAAGATTTGCTGAAAAACAGAATAAAATACTAACACCACCACCACCACCACCACTAACACTTAAGTGAGCACTAAACTGTGTGCCAGGCATTGTTTTACCTGCTTGACCTGTGGTAATTTATTTAAAAAACGAGAAGGGCTGGGCACGATGGCTCAGGCCTGTAGTCCCAGCACTTTGGGCCAACATGGTGAAACCCCACCTCTACTAAAAACACAAAAATTAGTCGGGCGTGGTGGCGGGCGCCTGTAATCCCAGCTCCTTGGGAGGCTGAGGTAGGAGAATCCCTCGAGCCCGGGAGGCGGAGGTTGCGGTGAGCCGAAATCAAGCCACTGCACTCCAGCCTGGGTGACAGACGGAGACTGTCTCAAAAAACAAACAAACAAAACCTCCCAAGGAACAAAACCAACCACGAACACTGAAGCTATCAATAAAGTTTTTCTCTGTAGCGCTCCAAACTAGCCACAGCGCGCATGCTCACGCTCACGTGGCACGATCGGGCGGCCTCTTCCACTTCCCTTGCCCCGTCCCTGCACAGATCCAGGCTGTCTCTTGCGGTGCGCATGCACCTACCGTATCGTTATCAACGTCTCCGAGGCAGATTGCGTGCGGGAAGAGGCTCCCGCTGAACTCCAGCGCCACGCGCTGCACGTAGCTAACTGACCTCATGGCACCTCCAAGAGCAGAGGGAGCGGAGAGGCCCAGTAAATATTCCCTGAACCCCCGTCGCGACAGCCGCCAGAGCGGAAGGCCACCTAAGGCAGAAAGTTACGTCACTGCCTGAACCTCCAATCTCTGCCTCTTCCTCCTTTAACCTTACAGAGGAGGCGGGTCTTCCGGGCTTGGAGGCGGGCTTCCCAACTCTGATGTGAGTGACAGGCCCACGGGCCACTTCTTTTCTCCACAGGGCTGCAGCCCGTGGGTAAACCAACCCTGACGGGGCCGATCTGTTCCCTTGGCAACAGGGCTCCCAAGGGCTTGACCTAATAACCTTGACCTTTTTCCTTTGTTTCCCTGGCAATGAAGATTCCTAGCCATCAGACCATTCCTGAGAATCTTACTAATCTTCGTAATAACTGATAATTGCATGGTTTTGAAAAGTGTTTTTGAAAAACTAGCTACCCATTAGGAGTGAAAACCATGTAGTGAGTTGCAATCAGCATATAACAAATTAAATACAATAGTAATATACCAAGTGACTCCCAGGTAGTAAGGTAAGTACAGTTTTTGTGAAACTCTTGTTTCAATTGTATATACTTATATGTGTATACTGGCTTATAATGTAAAAAAAATTTTTTTTTTCAGTGTATGTGTTTTCTGGTCAGTAGTTTAAAAGCCACCTGCTGCAAAGCACATTTCAGATATTTCACATAATTAGTTCAGCCACTATGCGAGTTTTTTTTTTTTTTTTTTTTTTGGCTGAGGAAAACAGGTTCAGCAAGATTAAGTAAAATGGCAGAAGGAAGGATTGTGGGGCGGGGTGCGTGCTCAAACCAGAATTGTTTGATCCCAAACCCTAGGGCCTCTCCATCATTTACTATGATAGTTCGTAGGAGAGTCTTCAAGCTGGAAGTGAAGGTTGCCTGGATTCCGGATCTGCTCTGTCTTGTGGCTCCCCAGCACAAAGCTCTTGCATCTCAACCTCAGTAGCCTTACTCTTGTAGCACAGATGGGACTGTCACTCTCATGGCTGGCTTCTTGGGATACTTTCTTTCCATGTTGAATCCAGTTCTGCCTTTCTTTGGGGTGCCTTATCGATCAGGGCAATATTTATGAAATCATACAGGTGTTCAATACATTTTTAGATTTAGGTCTAAAAACCCAGGCTGACTCGCACTTGGTGTTTCAAAAAAAAAAAAAAAATGATTCTACCTTATCTGGGATTTTGGACCAGGGGCTGTTCCTTTTTATCTTTTTTTTTTTTTTTTTTTTGAGACGGAGTCTCGCTCTGTTGCCAGGCTGTAGTGCGGTGGCGCGATCTCGGCTCACTGCAACCTCTGCCTCCCAGGTTCAAGCAATTCTCCTGCCTCAGCCTTCCGAGTAGCTGAGACTACAGGCGAGCGCCACCACGCCCAGCTAACATTTTTTTTTTTTTTTTTTTTGAGACAGAGTCTCGCTCTGTCACCCAGGCTGGAGTGCAGTGGTGCGATCTCGGCTCGCTGCAAGCTCCGCCTCCCGGGCTCAAGCCATTCTCCTGCTTCAGCCTCCGGAGTAGCTGGGACTACAAGCGCTCGCTACCACTCCCGGATAATTTTTTGTATTTTTAGTAGAGACGGCGTTTCACCGTGTTAGCCAGGATGGTCTCGATCTCCTGACCTCGTGATCCACCCGCCTTGGCCTTCCAAAGTGCTGGGATTACAGGCATGAGCCACCGGCGCCCGGCCGCCCAGCTAATTTTTGTACTTTTAGTAGAGACGGGGTTTCACCATGTTGGTCAGAATGGTCTTGATCTCTTGACCTCTTGATCTGCCCGCCTCAGCCTCCCGAAGTGCTGGAATTACAGGCGTGAGCCACTGCGCCCGGCCCCTTTTTTTCTTTTTCTTTCTTTTTTTTCTTTGAGAGTCTTGCTCTGTCACCCAGGCTGGAGTGCAGTGGTGCGATCTGGGCTCATTGCAACCTCCGCCTCCCAGGCTCGAGATCTTGTGTCTCAGCCTCCCAGGTAGGTGGGATTACAAGCGTGAGCCACCATGCCCGGCTTGTCCCTACTTTCTATGTCTGTACATAGTGGGAGGAGGCTGGAGGGCAAGACCTTTTCTTGGGGGAAGGGGGTGGCAGATTTTTTCCTAGATGTCCCAGTGGATCTGACAGCCAGGTAAGAAAGAACAGCAGGTCAGAACAGTAAACTGGAGGAAGTCTGGACAAATACTGGAGACTGCAGATATATTCTGAGGCTGAACTGTGTTACAAGTTCATATTTCTGGTTGTGTACTGTGGGATGGCCAGGTCCATTAAAAGGCACTGGGTCCCACAGGTATTCCTGGTGCTTTGAATACATTTTCTCATTTACAGAGCAGTTGCATGCTCCCTCACCCCGTGTTCTACCCCATCTCTATTCTCTCATCCTCGTTCAAATCCTAAGCTTCATATTAGGCCTTTAAGGGGTGGGAAAACCAAAACCAGTATCAAAATGTTCACCTCTAGGTTGGCTGTGGAGGCTCATGCCTGTAATTCCAGCACTTTTGGAGACTGAGGCAGGCAGATCACTTGAGCTCAGGAGTTCAAGACCAGCCTGGACAACATGGCAAAACCATGACTCCACCAAAAATGCAAAAATTAGCTGGGCATAGTGGTGCATGCCTATGGTCCCAGCTACTCAGGAGGCTGAGGCGGGAAGATCTCCTTAGCCCAAGAGGCAGAGGTTGCAGTGAGCCAAGGTGGTGCCACTGCACTCCAGGCTGGGTGAAAGTGAGACTCTATCTCCAAAAAAAAAAAAAAAAAAGTTTACCTCTGAAGTGGTTTTTTCTTTCTTTTTTTTTTTTTTTTTTTTCCCTGAGGCAGTCTCCCTCTGTCACCCAGGCTGGA
The DNA here is from genome assembly GCF_029281585.2 of Gorilla gorilla gorilla. Taxonomy (NCBI): domain Eukaryota; kingdom Metazoa; phylum Chordata; class Mammalia; order Primates; family Hominidae; genus Gorilla; species Gorilla gorilla. Next base: position 18,447,779 of record NC_073234.2, on the reverse strand, counting down.
GTGCAATGACACGATCTCGGCTCACTGCAACCTCCGCCTCCCGGGTTCAAGCAATTCTCCTGCCTTAGCCTCCTGAGTAGCTGGGACTACAGGAGACTGCCACCACGCCCAGCCAATTGTTTTTGTATTTTTAGTAGAGATGGGGTTTCACCATATTGGCCAGGCTGGTCTTGAACTCCTGACCTTGTGATCCGCCTGCCTCGGCCTCCCAAAGTGCTGGGATTATAGGCACGAGCCACCGCGCCCGCCCTCTGAAGTGGTTTTAAAAGAAATATATTACTAAATAACTCAGAACAAGAGATGAGATCACCCAGCTTCTTTCATCAGGTGCCTTGGCCTGACCCAGTTATCTAAGATCAGACCCCAACCCAGGATTCCCCAGTGCCTTAGTTTTATCTTCCTCATCATTTGGGTTTCTTGGTCTGGATCTTTCTGTGACACGGGGTGTCTGTTTTTAATTGTAGAATATGTTTGCCATGAAGGTCATGTAATTATGATCACAACTTCTTTTTTACTTTTTTTTTTTTTTTGAGACGGAGTCTTGCTCTGTCGCCCAGGCTGGAGTGCAGTGGCACGATCTTGGCTCACTGCAAGCTCCGCCTCCCAGGTTCACGCCATTCTCCTGCCTCAGCCTCCCGAGTAGCTGGGACGACAGGCACCCACCACCACACCCGGCTAATTTTTTGTATTTTTAGTAGAGAAGGGGTTTCACTGTGTTAGCCAGGATGGTCTCAATCTACTGACCTCATGAACCGCCCACCTCGGCCTCCCAAAGTGCTGGGATTACAGGCGTCAGCCACTGCGTCCGGCCTTCTTTTTCACTTTTTTGAGAGTTTCACTCTTCCTGCCCAGGCTGGAGTGCAATGGTGCAATCTTGGCTCACCGCAACCTCCGCCTCCTGGGTTCAAGCGATTCTCCTGCCTCAGCCTCCCGAGTAGCTGGGATTACAGGTGTCCACGACCATGCCCAGATAATTTTTTTTGTAGTAGAGACAGGGTTTCACCACGTTGGCCAGGCTGGTCTTGAACTCTTGACCTCAGGTGATCAAAGTGCTCGGCCTCCCAAAGTGCTGGGATTACAGGCCACCATGCCTAGACGTATGATCACAACTTCTATACCACGCTTTTTGGCTTTTGTCAAGAGAGCCAAATAAAGTTAGGCAGGAAAGATAGGTCTCCAAGAAATAGGGCACAAGTGAAGTCCTTTCATGCCTGTGCCTCTCCCCACCTTGCATCAGTTACTTTAAGTCCAGAGAGTGTTTTGTATGACTAGGCATTGTAAAGCCATATGGACAGATCCCTGGCTCCACAAAGAGCACTCCTGGTCTTGGCCCCTTTCTAGTTGGAAGGTTGCTAGGTCTCTTTGGGCGCCATCTAAACTCCATCTTGTCTAAGCCAAGCACTCTTTCTGCTGGTTTTTGTCTTGCTCCCCAAAACTGTCTAATTAGGGTATCTTCCTGGTTAGGTGACATGGATACAGTTGTATGGGTGGCATATTCTTTACAAACAATAGAAATCTCCATAGGAGGGGATGGGGGGATTAAGTGGGGAGCGTTTCTTTTTTAAATGGAGTCTTGCTCTGTCGCCCAGGCTGAAGTGCAGTGCCGCAATCTTGGCTCACTGCAAGCTCCACCTCCCAGGTTCACACCATTCTCCTGCCTCAGCCTCCCCAGTAACTGGGACTACAGGCTCCCACCACCACACCCAGCTAATTTTTTATGTGTGTGTGTATTTTTAGTAGAGACGGGGTTTCACCGTGTTAGCCAGGATGGTCTTGATCTCCTGACCTCGTGATCCGCCTGCCTTGGCCTCCCAAAGTGATGGGATTACAGGCGTGAGCCACTGCATCCAGCCAGTGGGAAGCATTTCTAGGAAGATTCTTTGTCTACTTCATCCTCCAACAGTAGACAGAATGGTTTCTGTTTGCCCAGGGTGCCCAGGTAAGAAACAGGGTCTCCAAGTATCTTTCAAAACATGAGGCCCAGAGCCTCACCACCTTGGGGGCAGGGTCCAGGGCTTCTTAATGGGCTCGGTTTGGCTTGTATCACCATGTCCCCCTCCCCTCTCTCATTCATGGTACACCTTAGCATATTCAAGTGTCGGAAAAGTTAGGTTTTTTGTCCTAGAAACTGGCAGAGCAGTGTGGGGCAGCTCTGCACTGAGAGAAATGCTGTCATTCAGAGCTCTACTAAGTCTCACTGCCTTCCTCCAGTTTGCCCCTGTTAAAATGCACCACCAACTCTGGGACGCTTTAATCCTAGAACTAACTCATCAGGGTTGTCTGCTCAAGACTACTGATGGATGAGAAGTTCACTGTCACTGTGTCACTTAAACATTAGGAGATAGGGTTAAAACACAAAGAATGAGGAAGACGTTTTGGAACTAGATAACACTGTCAAGACTAACTGGCCACCAAACTGTTGAATTTAAAATGGTTAACTTTGTTTCACCTAAAAAAATACAAATCAGTTTATGTCTGATGCACTTCTAAAACAGGAGACTGAAGATCCAATGGAATATAGAATATACATGCTGATCCTCTCTTCTAGCCACAGCACCCTCGACATTCACAAAGGCATTGCTTTTTCTTGATCATCCCTGAGACCATTCACTCTTACTTTGCCTCTCAAATTGGTATAGCATGGCAGGGCACGATGGCTCACGCCTATAATCCCAGCACTTTAGGAGGCTTAGGCAGGCAGATCTCCTGAGGTCAGGAGTTTGAGACCAGCCTGGCCAACATGGTGAAACCCCATCTCTATTAAAAGTACAAAAATTAGCTGGGCATGGTAGTAGGCACTTGTAATCCCAGCTACTCAGGAGGCTGAGGCAGGAGGATTATTGCTTGAACCTGGGAGACGCATGTGGCGGTGAGCTGAGATTGCGCCATTGCACTCCAGCCTGGGCAACAAGAGCTACACTCTGTCCAAAAAAAAAAAAAAAGCTGGGCATGGTGCCATGTGCCTGTAGTCCCTCCCAGCTACTCCGGAGGCTGAGTTGGGAGGATCTCTTGAGCCCAGGAGGTCGAGGCTGCAGTGAGCTGTAATTGCATCACTGCACTGAGCCTGGGCAAAATAGTGGGACCCTGTCTTAAACAAACAAACAAAAAAAAGAAAAAAAAAAATAGGCTGGGCGCAATGGCTCACGCCTGTAATTCCAGCACTTTGGAAGGCCAAGGCAGGTGGATCACCTGAGGTCAGGAGTTCGAGACCAGCCTGATCAATATGGCGAAACCCTGTCTCTACTAAAAATACAAAAATTAGCCAGGCGTGGTGGCGTGCGCCTGTGGTCCCAGCCACTTGGAAGGCTGAGAGAGAATTGCTTGAACCTGGGACGTGGAGGTTCCAGTGAGCCAAGATTGCGCCACTGCACTCCAGCCTGGGGAACACAGCAAGACTCCATCTCCAAAAAAAAAAAAAAAAATTAAATTAAAAAAAATTGGTATAGTGTTATTTAGCACAGGATAAATTAATGTTTTTATTATTCGTAGGTTTTCTAACTGGGGATAGTTAATGCATCCACATTATCTGAGGTTGGCAAACAGCTGGGGAACTGTAGCCATAAGGCAGCAATAATGAATTCCAGAAAGAGAACATATTTTCCTTACTTACAATGTCCAGACTCTTACATTGGTTGTATTCAGCACTGCCCTTAGTGCATTGTCATTTCAACTTGTTATAAGGTTCTGAGGTGTTTTGCATTTGGAAAGGGAAAATTAGTCACTGAGACGTAACAGGAATAAGGTTTGAGGAGTTCTGCTTTCTAACTTTTTTTCCAGTAATGACATTTTCTAAAAAGATACTACACTTTACTAGTCCTGCATAAAGTGCCTTTCACATATTTTTTCTCCAGTGGAAATGGAATACAGTCCTCCATTCACCCTCAGGGTGGCGAAGCTGGTATAGAGTGAGGGCAAGTGTTAAGTGCACTTTGCCAAGCCTTGCAGGGTTTTGTGGGCCATGATAAGGATTCTTTAGCCTAAATGGGATGGGTAATCATTGAAAGTGATTTAAGTACTCAGAAGGACATGATTGGGATGCAGTACAAAGTGAACTGCAGGAGAGGCAGGAGGGAATCCCAGATAGGAGCCTTTTGCAGGAGAGCAGGCTGGAGTGCATGGTGATGGGAGGGAGCGGTACTAGTATGGAGGGAGTAGAAATACTTGGGAGATAAAATTCATGGAACTCGATGTTAGAACCAGCACTAGGGCAAGATAAACCCTATTTTAAATTTTTCTAGAGACCACTTGCAAAGCTTGTTAAAAGCTCAAAGTACTGCTTGCTACTAGCTTTTCTTTCTTCAGGCACATTTCTCTGCATATAGAAAGATTTAAGTGTTGGTAGGCAGGGACAACTGACTGGGAAATGAACTTGTAGCACTGACCCAGGGCAGACTTGAGTATGTGGCAGGATTATTTTTAGGCTGAAAGACTTGTAGGCATTTTAACAAAACATCCTCACTAGACAGTTTTAATGTTACATAAACTTAAGACTTATCTCTAGATGTTCCACGGTTAAATGCAGTTTTACATTCTTGGAATCCTACAGGATGCAGAGCTGGAAGAAACCTCAGGAATGCTTTCGATTTTGCAGATGAGGACAGAAGCCCAGGACTTGCCAAAGGAACCTCATGGGAGAGTCTGGATTAGCTCAGAGACCTCACCTTTCCATTTAACTTCTGAGTCTTGGTTTTCTTATCTGTAAATAGGGTTATTAAAGTTATACCTTCTTTGTAGGATGGTTGCAAGGATTCAGTTTCACTCATGTGATGCTGTCAGTACAGTGCTAGGCTTACTCCATAAATGCTTGAGTTAGTGATTATTGTTGGCTGCAGGCGTAAGAATCTACTACTTTTGAAATACCAAGAGGACCCAGACACAAACCACAAACACAGGGCTGTGATGTGAGGTAAGCCCAGTAAGAAAGCAGTTACACTGGGACTTTTTTAAAAAAGAGATGGTCTCACTCTCTTGCCCAGGCTGGCGTGCAGTGGCACAGTCACGGTTCTCTGCATCCTTGGTGTCTTGGGCTCAAGGGATACTCACACTGGGAGACTTGTACACCCCAATTTTAATCCTGGCTCCAGCATCAGCTGTGTTGTATGACTTGGTGAAAATTTTCACACAGAAATACATCTTCCACCATTATACATTTCTTCTGGAAGGAACTATACAGGCATGTGGCTAAGCAGACAACCACATCGCTGTTGGCAAAGGACTGGAGAGCTCACAGTAGGAGAGAGGGATGAGGGCAGACACGGGCTCTGGCCTGGAGCCAGGATTATCTGGAGGCAGCTCAGCATGACTGGCTTGTGCTGCCTGGCTTCTCCCAGGGCCCCATCATGCCATAGGAGTTAAGGGTCAAAGCATAGTTAGAAAAAAAGCACAAGCCTTTTCCTGTTAAGGCTGAGAAGGAAGCTGGACGTGAACACTCTGCTTTACTCTTAACCTTAATCATGTAAGTTATCTGACAGGAGGAGGTCAGTGACACCAGGAGTTTTACCTTGTTAACAAACCAAAATGCAGATACCTCTGCCAGATCAGAGGTAGGCAGAAGACCAATTCCAACTTCAAAATGAACATGCATGGTGTCCCAGTTTTCTAGATCTTTATACTTTCGTCTTCCTAAGTGTCAGGGAAGAAAACCAGAGGCACTAAAAACTGCCAGGTTGCTGGAGGGAGGGAGTGCTGGGAACCTTGGGCGAAGCCATAGACCCAAATCCCAGCGGCAGCCTGTGCAGTGCTCAGGAAGCCATGCATGGTGGGGCTGCTTCCTGCCCAACTATGGCATCTACATGAGATGCTGCACTTATTTAAGCTCAACTGGGACTAAGTGGGTGACCCCTTGACTGTGCCACTACCCATTATGTACCCACCCATACCCACCCCTCCAAGGCTGAACAGAAAGGGCTGTCTGACACCCAGGTTTTATTGTTTCCACTTTATTGCTCAAGCACGGAACTTGAGGCAAGCCTGGACCTTCAGCAACGTGCAGAGAAGAGGCTGAGGGGATTTTGGGACACAACCTGGCCGAGAGGGGAAACTGACAGGGGAAATACCAGAACAGGGAACAGGGGGTGGTCACCATGACACCAGAAGACATCATCAGCCACACCGTCGGGGGTGAGGAAGGGAACAGAGAGAAGAAATGGCATAGCAGTGGTTTTTCCCATGTCCCTAGCACCCACATGGAGGCCACGTTTGGAAATGGACTGGGAGAGGGAAAGGATGAGGAAAACGGCTGCCCAGGAGTCTCCCTCTCCACCCTGGGTTCTTATCAGACCCCATCCTTACCACTTGCCTCTTCTACCCTTAGAAAATGGACCTAACAGAGGGAGCAAAATAAATTAACATTCTGATGAATATATGTGGATGGACATATGTTCATGTGCAATGGAGGAAGGGAAGAGGGGGTGACACCAGCTAAAATGATTCCCCACCTCAATCCCCCAGCCTACACCTTTCCCCCTTCCCCTAAAGCCACCATCCAACCAGATAGAAAAATAAAGGTCTAATTCACTCAAAATTCTTCAGTTTTTACAAAACTAACAGGGTGGAGTGGGGAGACTGGGGGGCAGGCAGCCGCAGGAGTAGGGCTGGTGGAGAGGGGCTATGCTTCTGTCTCCACCTGAGACTGGCTCCCTGCCGTGTTGCTCTTCTGCTCCTCCTTCATCTCTGTGTCAGTGGGATGGTCTCCTGAGGAAGCCTCTGCCTTGGCCTGCAAGGAAGACGAACAGCAAATGGGCTGACTTCCCAAGTGAAAAAACACACACTTAATTTCTAGCAGAATTATATAGATACACCCATTCTCCTACATCTGTCCTAAAGCTACACCTGTATAGGCCAAGCCTGGTGGCTTACGCCTGTAATCCCAGCACTTTGGGAGGCTGAGGTGGTCAGATTGCTTGAGCCCAGAAGTTTGAGATCAGCCTGGGCAACATGGTGAAACCTCATCTCAACAAAAATTACAAAAATTAGCTGGGCGTGGTGGCATGCACCTGTAGTCCCAGCTACTCGGGAGGCTGAGACAAGAGGATCACTTGAGCCCTGGAGGCAGAGGTTACAGTGAACTGAGACTGTGCCACTGCACTCCAGCCTGGGCGGCAGGGCAAGAGACACTGTCTCAAACAAAACAAAACAGAACACTTGTATATGTACAAATTATGAACTCACAAGGTTATTCACTGCAATGCTGTTCTAAGCAGCACTGTCCCGTATGGTAGCCACTACTGTAAGTGGCTAGTTCAAACTCGTGTTTTTAGTGCAAAATATACATTGGATTTTGAAGATGGTTTGAAAAATACACAAATGCAACTAAAATTTAATTCCATTTGTTTTTCACCTTTTTAACATGGTTACCAGAAAATTTTGAATTACATGTGGTTGATACTATATTTCTACTGGACAGTGCTGGTTTAGAACACTGTTTAAGACTGGCTGGGTGTGGTGGCTCACACCTGTAATCCCACCACTTTGGGAGGCAGGGGTGGGCAGATCACTAAAGTCAGGAGTTTGAGAGCCTGGTCAACATGATGGAAACTTCGTCTGTACTAAAAATACAAAAATTAGCCGGGTGTGGTGGCGGGCGCCTGTAATCCTAGCTACTTGGGAGGCTGAGGCAGGAGAATCGCTTGAACCCAGGAGGTGGAGTTTGCAGTGAGCCAAGATCATGCCATTGCACTCCAGCCTGGGCAACAAGAACGAAACTCTGTCTCAGAAAAAAAAAAAAAAAAAAAAAAAACCACTGGAAGACTAAAAAGGGACTGATTGACTAAGATAAGCCATATCCATACAATGGAATACTATGTAAGCCTAAGAAACAATGTAAAAGTTCTTTAAATACTGACGTAAAATAAGCCTCCAGCTACTATTACGTGAAAAAAGCATAGTATGTGCCAAATCATAGGTGGAGCACGTTGCCTCGTGTTAGGGGAAAGGGAGGAAGCAACAGGAACGTCTGCCTGTGCCTTGATGCAATACACTGGACCATCCAAGACCCTGAAGGGGCAGCTGCTTCTGGTGGGGGAGGCAGACTTGACTGTATACTTTGGTACAGTTTGAATTTAACTAAGTGTATTATTTATTTAATCACACACAAAAAGCTTTTCTTTTTTTGAGATGGGGTCTCATTTTGTCACTCAGGCTGGGGTGCAGTGGTGCCATCCTAAGTCACTGAGGTCTCTACCTACTGGGTTCAAGTGATCCTCCCACTTTGGCCCTGCAAAGTGCTGGGATTGCAGGTGTGAGCCACCGCGCCTGGCCCACAAGAAAACATAAATCGGGAATTACACTCAGGGCAACCAACCCAACTTCTGGGGCTTGTGGGTAGGTTTCCAGCACTGATCACAGAACACTGGCCCCAACAGCAGGAACACGTGCTCCTTAATGCTCCAGGGAAAAGGCAACTTCTGGTTTCCGGGATTGGCACAGACAACCAAAGGCACAAAGAGCCCACAGTAGCCAGGTTAAGTGGAGGGCTGCTATTCCAACTGTTCCCCACCCCAATCCTCACCTTGTTCTCCTCCTCAGCCAGCCTCTCAAACATATTGGCATAGAGCTTCTTCTCCCGGGCAAGCTGTCTTCGGATCCGCTGCTGGCACACAGCCAGCTGGGTCTTGGCGGCTTTGTTGTTGGGGTAGAGCTGCAGGACCTTCTGGAAATCAGCCCGTGCCAGTTCAAAGTCATTCACGGCCAGGTGGGCCTCTCCCCGGCGGAAGAGGCCCTTCTCGTTGTTGCTGTCCAGTTCTAGGGCCTAAAGAATGCAGAGAGGAAGCCACATTGTGGGAGCTCAGGGCTTGTAGCTCATCTGGCCTAGACCGGGTTCCAAAGGTACCCCTCAGGAGGATGAGGAGGAATGCAAATGGCTGGCTCCAACCCAGGAAGAACAAGGCCTGGGGCATTAAATGGAACAATCCAGGGTCTAGGAAGGAACCTCATTTAATCCAACAGGCAGAGAGGGAAGACAGCAGGTCTTTGGATGAAATAAAGACTTCAGACATTAACATTCACTTTAGAATAAAGCAAGTAGGTAAGCGGAGAGGCTAAGAACCAAGGTGGAAGAGAACTCTTTATGTGATTCTTCCCATTCCGTGTCCTCCTACTTCTTGCCAACTGCTTCCCACCAAAGCTAAGGTTCTTGCTATGAATACTTGCATCCGTGCCTTTGGTCTGTAACCTCAGAGCTCCCACTGATCCACCCTGCTATCCCTGCCCTAGTCACCAAGGGGAAGTTTCAGACACGCTGGCAGCTCACCCAACTCTGCCTGTGAATGCTGCTTCCATGACCTCTGAGGGGGCCTCACCTTGTTACAGCTTTCAATGGCAGCAGAGAAGGCCTGTAGTTTCAGATGACACATGGCCAGGTTGAGGTGAGAGGCCAGTCGAAGGGCCTGTGCTTTCTGTGCTTCCTCATTGGAAAAACTAGACTCATATTCCAGCCAAGACACGATCTTCTTATACTGTAGTAAAGCTTGCTTGTATTTACCTTCCTGGAATGGGAGAGAGGCTCAGGCACCTGGCACAGTTTCAGTGGTACTAGGCTCTTATACCCTGCAGACATCAGTGACACATGGCCACAAGAGGTTCCTGCTCCCACCCTTCCCACTGGCAAGGCCAGCAAGCTCACATATATGAAGTGAAGATGGCAGGTGCCAACCTGTCCACTTCTTGGCAGAAAATGATCTCAGTCACCAAGGGAAGGGTAGGCTCAGAGCAACTCTTCCTGGGAGTGTCCTTAGGACAGTGACTGTTGGCTCACCTTGAAGTACACAGTGCCCCGCTCTTTCACTATGGTGCTCTGTTCCAGCTTCTCTTCTGAATTCATCTCCCAAGACTCCTTGGCCTGCCACACCCCAGGAGAGAAACAAAGTTGTCAGCTACCCCAGAGTCACGTACAGGGTGGAACTTGACTTTAGATGGGAAGACCCTGAGCAAACTTACCTTTTCAAAACTCTTGAGGTGTAATTCATATTTCAGCTCAGCATTTGGTGGGATTTGGAACTTTTCCTTCCCAACACTGCCAAAAGCATAGCTGGAGGGGTGAAAAACACTATGTGTCATCTTGGCAACACTTAACCTGCTCCAGGCTGAAAAGGCGTCCTGTCCATTTCCAGGAAAGTACCTTCCCATCCCTTGAGACTTGGTTCAAATGTTTGGCAAATCTTCCCTGGCCTCTTCACACTGTCAGATGGTCCCTCAGCATCCTTCATACCCTTCTAATAACTTATAGCCAGGCAGCAGTGTGATTACTAATTTAAATAGCACCTCACTAAACAATGAGCTAGAATTAGAAGGCAGAAACAATGTTCTATTAGTCTCTGAACCCCTAGGAATTTTCAGCAGTGCCTGGCATGTAGTAGCTGTTTCAGTAATGACTGAATGAATTAATGGGAGAGGAAAATCTTGATGGCAGAGGAGAGAATCTGTAGCAACTATGACTGAAAAGACTGGGCTTAGATCCAAGGAGATGTAGACAATTGGGCCATACTTCTAAGTACACTGAGGATATCATAATGGTGTATGTTTGGCGTGGCCAGAGTTAAAAAGGATACAAACAGCTGGTTCTACAATTCATTTTATATCTTTGATCTTGGTTTGCCTGCCTGCCTACTCTACGAAGTGCCCACCCCTCACCTGGGCTTGAGGTACACAATGGAATGTTCTCCTTTCTCCATGCGCTGAATGGCCCTCTCCAGACCATAAGGCAGATCCAGGTTCTCCCCCTCGCCAATCTCAAAGCGGAGCTCCCGCTGGTCAAAGAGCTGGTCCTTGTAGTACCCTTCCAGTGCGACTGGCATGAAAGAGAGGCAGTGTACCAGAGTTGTAAGAGGGCAGGTGACTGAGGAAGGATGCCATCAGCCTCCCTGCATCACCCCCATCATCCCAAGATTCTCCTGTGTTCTCAAATCTGGAGTGATATGAAGAGGTCCAACCCCTCATTTTATGGACAAGAAGATAGGCTCGGAGAAGGGAAGTGACTTGCCCAAAGCCACAAAAGGCCTAAATATCAGAATGAGAATTGAAAGCCCAGACTGTACTGTCTCACCCTCCACGATAGCGCCCTCATTGGGCTTAGCATAGCCTTCACCGCGAGTCTGTATTCTGCGAATGATTCCGCCATCTTCCTCTTCCGTCAGATCTTCTCCCTTAAACTCAAACAACTCCACCTGTGGGACAAGATGTGACACAATTCCTTCCCATGCTAACTCATGGGCAGTGAAACACAATCTTTCTCATCCGAGAGAGTCCCTACTTACTGCCAGGCCGGATCTGACCACAAGGGCAGTCACAAGGAGTTGGGTAGAGTGGCACTTTTTTTCAGTTCTTGGGAGCTGCCCTAATCTCAACTTTGGTAGAGGTGGGCAGACTACATAGATTTCAGTTAAGCTGAGGAGAGCAATCTATTTGCTACCTGCTCTACTAACACGGACGTATCAGGACGCGTCCCAGATAATCCTAATTCACATTACCTGATAAGCCCAACCTGGTAGGTATTAGAAATGATTACCCAACATCTCTCAGCAGTTTCTCAGTATTCAAGGGCCCACGGATTGGCTCAACCATTTTCAGATTGAACAATGTCAAGTTCTATCTCCTCAGTGAAGCCTTTTCTCAGCCCTTGACCCACAGGGGAGCTACTGCTCCCTCTTCTGGTCTCCAGAGCACCAATATTCTGTACTGCCATTTATAACGGGACATAGTTTCTGACATCCCGACTCCTTTCAGTATTCTTCTGGGTACCGCTCTGGAGATAAAGATGCCTTAACCCCGACCATGCTTTGAGTCTGGAGAGGGGCTTGTGCCTGCCTCTTCCCACCCGAAGCTTCTATTACTTCCATTACTAGCAGCAGCAGAGCCCTCTGCATTTCTCCTCCCATAAGGCCAGACCCTCAGCCTTGGCTACATTGTCTCCAAGAAGCAGGAAGGGCTGGAGGGCAGCCAGGCATTGGGCTGAGATAAGGCCTGGCTCTTAGCCTGGATCTCAGTGACCAAACACTCACCTCAAATACAAGCGTGGCATTGGGGGGAATCTTTGGTGGACTGCCTGCTGAACCGTAGGCATATTCTGGTTTGCAGGTGATGTGGCACACCTCCCCCACCTTCATGGTGGCTATGGCAATGTCCCAAGCCTTGATGACCTCCCCTGCAGGTACAGAAGCAAACAGGACCGCCTTAGCAGGGTTCTGATTCTGGGCTCAAACAGTGCTCCTGAAGAGTTACTGCACCACACTCATGGGGAAGCCGGACATCCTTTAGAAATGGGACCAGAAGGTGAGGTACCTGGTTGTATTAAGTGCTACCAGGTCTAAGAACTGTAAAAGATCACGTGACCCTGAACAAAAGAGTTTAAGATGCAAGACAGTCCACCTTTGAAGGGGGAGTAAGGTGTTGGGAGGTGATGAGGAGAAGGGGAGACAGAGATCAATATAGTTACAGAACGGTAGAAAAAAAAAAAAGAGTGACCGAAAGAGTTAACAGACTGTGATAAACCATTCCTCCCTGAGCTTGCTCCTGAGAAAATGGTTTCTGCTTGTGACAGCTTGTGTCCACCTCGAACCTATCCTACCAGCCCACTGACCACGCCTACCTTTTCCCAGGTCAAAGGAGAATTTGTCCTTGCGATCCAGACTGGAGTCAAACTTTGTGCCATCTAATAGCCAGCCAGTGTAGTGGACAAAGACTCGGTCCCCAATCATGGGCATCTCTGTACCTGTGCCCTCTCTCTTGATGACCTGGGAGGAAGGGGGAGAAAGTGAGTACCCCAGGGTTTGGGGCAGAAAGGGGCACCAGCACTGCCTGCAAGCCTCCAGAGGGAACATAAAGGGACTTCTCTGTGTTCATCCTCCTCTGCCTACTTGTCCCTCCAGATTCAGTTACTAGCAGCTTGGCTTAGGAGTCAACTAACCTTCTTGTCTTTCTTGAGGTGCACCAAGACTTGGTTTGAAAAAGGAGACAAAAGGCTGAGAGATCTGAGTTCAAGTTTCCGCTGTATGGTAAGTTTTTAAAATTCTCCACACTTTATTTGTAAAGCAGTGATGATAATCCCTATCTCCTACAGTTGTTGGAAGATTAGACCAGTAAAAGGTTGAATAATAGATTATTATTATAATCGGCAAAGGGGGAAGTATTTATGCCACACTTCCTCCTTCTTCCTTCATGCCAGTGGTCATCAGACTAAGGTCTGGTTTGGAGACAGGAGAACGAGAGGAGTATGAGTGAAGAGAACAGAAACAGTTCAAAACAGGTAAGGAAGAAACCAAGTTATAGGTGAACCCGGAGGCTCTCCATGGGACCTTAAACTCTGACTTGGGAGCTGAGTATTCCTCTGGTAGTAAGTCCAGGGCTGGAGTATTTCCCAGAAACGTAAAGGCTTCTTTAGCGCCACCTGGTAGGTGTGTGGTTACCCTCCAAGGGAAAGCTTCCACGAAGAATAGACAGGGGCTTTGAGGAGTAGAAAGGTAAAAGGGAAGGAATGATGGATCAAAGGGGAAATGAGCCTTCCTGGAATAACAATCTCGTAGAAAACAGCAGGACGCTGGAGCGAGAAGGGGAAGTCACATGCCATAGGAGAGCCGCTGGAGCAGACGCTTGAGGTCCCCAATAATCTGGTGCAAAGACAGATGCACTTCTGGACCAGGTAAAGGCCCCCTGAGGTGGGTGCCGCACACGCGGAGCTCAGCGGTGGGAAGCCAGGATGAGGAGGAGCAGCGGATGGGGAGAAGGCATAAGACGCAGGCTGGGAATTCACCATCTCTGATTCTCCCTGGAACCTGCTCCGACCCAAGGCAGGTTGTCCTGGCCCAGGTCAAGATGCCCTCCCCGCAGCTCCCCAGGCTATTTGTAGTCGAGCGGTCACTCGGCGGCAGGCTCCACAGCACAGCGCCTCCTCCCCGCCCCACACCCCGCAGCCCTGGCTCCGGGAGGCGGCGGAGGGGGGAGGAGACTACAGCTCCCGGCATGCCCCGCGCCCGGCCTCTCCGGGGCCGAGGGAGGGGGCGCCGCGCGGCGAGTGGGGACCTCGCTGGGTCCCGGCGTCGACAGGGGACCCCGGGAGGGCGCCGGAACCCTGTCGCGCCTGCGTCGCACAAAGGCCGAAGGGCCAGGAAAGCACTGTGGGGAGTCGCTCCCCGTCCTGGCCCGTGTTCCACCGCCCGGGTGGGCGAGCCCTGGCACCGCCACCAACGAGGCGGCCCGCGGCTGGCAGCTCCGCTGGGGCCGCGGGGTCGGGGGCGGCGTGGCGTGGGAGGCCCGGCCTGGCCCCGGGCTGCGGCTCGGGTGCCCGCGGCGGTCGCCTCGCCCTGCCCCTCTCCGCCGCCCCGCGCGCGCCGGGGTGGGCACTGCAATCCCGACCCCCTGCCCGGGCCCGGGCGCTGCCGGCTGGGGAGCCTGGGGCCTCGGCCCGCGCACCTAGGCCGCCCCCCTGCCGAGCGCATGGCCGGCCTCGGTGCCTTAAACGACGCAGCCCGGTCCGGGACGGCGATGCCACCGGCCCCCGGAGGGACGGCCGCGAGGCTGCAAAGGCGGCCGCCTCGACCCGTGCCCGGCCGCGGGCTCCGGGCGCGGCGGAAGGGCGGCCCGCGGGGCCCCGGGTTCCGACGCCTCCGCAGGCCCCGCCGCCCCTCACCTTCAGCACGCCTTCGTCCTGTTTGGGGCTGATGTCCACTCCCTCCATGGGCAGCGGCGCCGACTGCGCCCCGCTCTCGGTCGCTTTCATCTCCTCGGCTGTCATCTCCGCGCGGCGCGCCGTTTATCGGGAGCTGGTGCCGGCGCGAGCGCACTCTGGGCCGCGGGCGGGGGCGCTACCTGCGGGGCGTGCGGGAGGCCGGGCGCGGCGGCACTGACTGCGGACCGCGAGGTGGCTTGAGCACCTCTGCACGCGGCGCGAGAGCTGGGGTAGGTGGGTCAGAAGCGGCTCGGGGAGCGATTGGTCCCGCCCCGCTGCGAGGGAGGGGCTGGGAGGAGCGGGAGCGCGGACAGAGGGGGCGGGGTGCAGAACTTTCTAGAGACGGCGGGACTGAGCCGGTTCGGGCTCAGTGCTGCGGGCGCTTCGGAATTTTTTTTTTTTTTTTTTTCTGGTTCTTGCCTCCTTCTGGCTGCCTGCCCCCTCCTCCTTCTCCTGGGACCCTCGGACTCGGGATCTCCCCGGCGGCCTCCCCTGGCCCTTCCTCCCTCCCTCCCATCCCCGCCCGCTTCCCTGTCTAACCGGATTCTTCCAGATTCTTCTCGATCGATCTCCCGACATCACTCCACCAGTCCGCTGCGCCTGCGGCGGGGTGTGGGGAGCGCAGGCTGCGGGATGGTAGTGGCGGCGCCCCCTCCCCGGGACCGGCCGTCACCACGGGCGGCGTGGCCTCTCTGCTATGACCCGCGTAGACCCTTCCCTACCTGGGGGAAAGAGGGCAAGGGCGTGCGCGGGGAGCGGGGAGTGAGTGGACAGCGCTGCCCCGCTGCAGAGAGCCGGGGAAAGCGACCTCGATTTCCCCAGATCCGAGAAGCCCCGGCCGGGCAGCGATGCCTCGCTCAGCGCCTGCAGATGCTGCGAGCAGCGGGGTTGGCAAGGCATGGCCCGCCCAGCTCGGAACTCAGACGGGGCACACACTCAGGGGACCCTTCCCGGCGGTAATAAAACTGCCGTTTCCGCGAATGCTTACAAAGATGGGTTCCCCTCACGAAAAAAGTCACTCGGTTTTCCTAAAGGCCCACAGAAGGAGTATTTTCCTCTCAATGTTTGCTTCCCGAGTGTTTTTCGACAGGCTGTGGAGCGCGCAGGTGCCGGTGTCAGCTAAGCCATGATCGTGGGACCTAGAGAGCCATCTAGAGAGGGGCCTGGTTTTGCTCAGCACCTAACCCCAGTTTAGCATAGTGCCTGGTGAGTGATGTCCCAATAGTTACTGGCTGCATGAATTTTCCTTTTTTTAATTTCTTTTTCCAAGTCTTGGCTGATTTTTTTTTCTTTTTTTTTTTTTTGAGACAGGGTCTTGCTCTGTCGCCCAGGCTGCAGTGCGGTGGTGCGATCTTGGCTCTCTGTAGCCGGGACTACAGGCGTCCGCCACCACGCCGACTAATTTTTGTATTTTTAGTAGAGACGGGGTTTCGCCATATTGCCCAGGCTGGTCTCGAACATCTGGTCTCAAATGATCCGCCCGCCTCGGCCTCCCAAAGTGCTCGGATTACAGGCGTGAGCCACTGCGCCCAGCCTGAATTTTTATTCCAATAATAACTGTATTTTTGGACTTCCCGTTACGTGCCCGGCACTATGCGATTGGACGCCATTAGTCTCATCAAACTAAATTGAAAGCTTTTTAGAGATGAACTTTCAGCGTCATAATGTGATGATTTATTGTAGTCCCTGCCGAGGGAACTTGAAAGGGATGCTGAAGAAAAAGCCCTTCGCTTCAGCAATTTACAGCCCAAATGAGTTGAGCCATAATGAAGACGTCTCTTTAGGTGGCTGGAGACAACTTCAGAGGATACGGGGCGCTGCCTCTGTAGGGGTTAAATCCACTACTTTTATGCAGAAGTAACAGTGCCAGGGGTCACCCAAACTCCGGGAGACCAGGATGGTGGGTGCTGGCTTCCGGGGTGGCAGTTTACCGCAAACTGTCCTTGGCTTGCACCTACTGATTCTCCACGTGTGGCGGTTTCTTTTCTGCGTCTTTTTCTTCATCGGAAGCGGACAGTGTGGGACCCCCCCCTTTAATTCTGTTCGGCACGTACATAGTGCAGCCCTTCAGATTGCCTGCCATTATTACATTAACACATAGCCTAATACCCTAGTGGAATGAGCATGTGCTTTGGAGTAAGGGACGTTGGGCGGCCCATGTGTTATGTTAGATGTTTAAATTGGGGCAGGTTAGTTAATCTTCATGTCTCGATTTCTTGTCTGTAAAATAGAGTTAGTAACATTTGTAAAAGAGGGTGATTTAATGGTTAAAAAAGCGGGAATCTGTGTACGGTATCTAGCTCAGTGCTCGCCTCCAACTCCGCAGTTGGTAAATAACGGTCGTTTTAGTGTGATCTGATAGGCGCTGCAGTGGAGATGGGGACAAAGGGCTAAGAAAACAGAGGTCTGTGAGACAGGGAAGGGCATGAGGGCAAGGTTCCCGGTGAGAAGCTCTGTCCCCACACAGTGAAGGAGGAAACTAGGGGACCACAGGCAGAAACTAGGAGAAACCACAGGAGGAAACTAGGGGTCTTGAATCCTGGAGCAGGAACTTACTGTTTCTCTTAGAATATTTCCTGGTCGTTTATGTGATATTTTTCTGATCATAAAAAGTACATGTACTATAGAAAGTGTGCACGTGTTTTAGTCTCTTACCTCTATCTCCTCACTCTTTCCCCAGGCCATTTAAGTTAGTATTCTCATTAAAGATGTGGAACTGGTACCACTCGAAATTCTTCCAAAATGTCCCTTTTTTTTTTTTGCGGGAGGAAGTCAGCACACTTTTTCTCATCCACCTTATCTGTAGGTGACTCCTGCTGGGATCAGAAACTCTGTTCTCGTCCCGCTGAGCCTCTTAGAGCTGACCTGGCTCAGATCCCAAACTCTGGACCCATCATTTACACATGGAGACCCCTTGTTTCTACAGTTCATATTTTGACCTTCCTAGGCTGCCAATGCACTGAACATCCAAACAATTGTATGATATTTGGATCGTTCAAAAGACTGAAATGCATATAGGTGAGTGTGTTCATGTATGCATACATGTTATGCAGCATACCAGTACAACGAAAGCTGGAAATCTGTCACCCAGCCCAAGTTAGAATGTTCCCAGTATAATTTGTCAAAAATGTAATGCAAAAAAAAAAAAAAAAAAGCCTTTAAAGACCTTTACATATTTTCTTGTTAACTTTGCTGTCTGTTGATTGAGAAAATAGAAACTCTACTGACCAAAAAAGGTATTACATATTTCTTTTTTTTTTTTTTTTTTGAGACGGAGTCTCGCTCTGTTGCCCGGGCCGGACTGCAGTGGCGCGATCTCTGCTCACTGCAAGCTCTGCCTCCCGGGTTCATGCCATTCTCCTGCCTCAGCCTCCCAAGTAGCTGGGACTACAGTTGCCCACCACCATGCTCGGCTACATTTTTGTATTTTTAGTAGAGACGGGGTTTCACCGTGTTAGCCAAGATGGTCTCCATCTCCTGACCTCGTGATCCACCTGCCTCGGCCTCCCAAAGTGCTGGGATTACAGGCGTGAGCCACCGTGCCCGGCCTCTACATACTTCTTAAAACATTTATTTATGTTAGTGATTTTGGTCCCATTTTCATACAATTTAAAAATAGTAGGCCCCTATGTGAGGCCTGTGCATAGTGAAGACCTGCGTGAAGGTTAAGCTCATGGGCTCTGGATTGGATTCTCCTGGATTCCAATTCCAGCACAAGCTCTTTACCTGGATTCAAATCTCAGCTTCATCACTGAACTCACCGTGTGAGTCCTGGAGGAAGGTTTCCTTGTCCCTAAAATGGCTGTCATGATAATGCCTTTCTCTCAGGGGTTTTCTCTGAAGATTAAATGGGTTATTTATTTTTTGGAGACAGGGTCACACATTGTTGCCCAGGCTGGAGTGCAGTGGTGCATCACAGCTCACTGCAGACTCCGCCTCCCAGGCTGAAGCAAATCCTTCCACCTCAGCCTCTGGAGTAGCTGGGACTACACAGGCACAGACCACCATGCCTGGCTAACTTAAAAAAATTTTTTTTGTAGAGATGGGATCTCCCTGTATTGCCCAGGCTGGTCTTGAACTCCTGAGCTCAAGTGATCCTCCCTCCTTGGTCTCCCAAAGTGCTGGGATTATAGGTGTGAGCCACTGAGACTGTCAATGGGATATTACGTGTGAAGTACCTGAACTTGTATATGGTACACAGGGCGTAGGTGAGTGGTAGTGTGTGTGCCACATTTCAGCCTGTTGATTGCTGGAATATGCAGTCGTGTTTTTTGTTTGTTTGAGACAGGCTCTCGAGCTCTGTCACCCAGGCTGGAGTGCAGTGGCGTGAACATGGCTCACTGCAGCCTCAATCTCTCGAGCTCAAGCAATCCTCCTACCTCAGTCCCCCAAGTAGCTGGGACTACGGGTACATGCCACCACACCCAGTAATTTTATTTTTTGTAGAGAGGGGGTCTCACTATGTTGCCCAGGCTGGTTTCGAACTCCTGAGCTCAGGCGATCTGCCCGCCTCAGCCTCCCAAAGTATTGGGGTTACAGACATGAGCCACAGGACCCGGGCCTTGGAATATGCAGTTGAAGATGTGGAAGTCTCCAGCCCTGAAGTTGAAAGCCACTGGTCTAGATAAGGCTTTGCTCCATTAGTTCCAGAGGAGTGCTTCTCTTCTAATGTTAAATTACATCTGTGCTTTATGCTCCTGGACACTTGACTATGAACTTGACTATCTCATGTAACTCACAGTAGCTTCACCTGCTGATATTTTGTCATTCCAACATGACTGAAAGCCCCTTAAAGGTAGACTTGGTGTCAACACTTCCATGAATCCCACTATTAGCTGATCTCCTTGAGAGGAGGTAATGGGATATTTGGTGGTTGTCCTGCTGAAACAAAGCTTGTTTCCTTTTATAAAATCTAATTTCTTCCTTCTGATAAATACGCATATTTCTGTTTTGCTCTTGGGGAGATAGGAAGTAGCAAATCTTCATCCTACTGTATCTGTGGATGCACTGAAATTTGGCTTTGGCCTGGATCTTCAGAGGGTCAAATAGCCAAAGGTTGATTTCAGCATTATTTCTGTCTTCCTTGAACTTGTGTGTGATCAAGGATCATGTGGCCGGGTGCGGTGGCTCATGCCTGTAATCTCAGCACCTTGGGAGGCCGAGGCAGGAGGATTGCTAGAGGCCAGGAACTCAAGACCATCCTGGGCAACATAGTGAGACCCTGTCTCTACCAAAAACTAAACACAAAATTTTACATATGAAAAAGCATCATGTATGTGTCTAGGTTATTATCATATCTAATTAGCATAACTAGGACATGGATTGCCACTTGGAAAAAATAGTCTGAACTTCCATCATCCTCAGTTGAAAGTAAACGTATATTTAAGATCATAAATGTGCACTGCAGTGATCACAAGAGCAATCCAGCAGCTGTCATTATTGAGAAATTAAGACGTTGTTCCTTCACTATAACATCAAACTTCTATGATCAGTCTGCTAACTTTTTAAAAAGGTATGAATTGTAATAGGAACAATAATTTATTTGAGAGTTCATATTTATTCTTGTATCCTGGAAGTTCATTCTTTGTTGGTAATAGTTTTTGTTTAGTCAGATATTGACTTTAATATGTATCCCTTTAGCATTTAGCCAAAATGTGTATTCACAGTATCTCTGAGTCTCACTCTTCACATAGGCTTACAGATGAGATGTTACGTAGCCCTTCTCTCTACAAGTAGCCTCCTCTGGGGGAGTTATTTTGGTTTTCCGTTGGGTTTACCTCCTCAGGTTTAATTTCCTCATGGGGAGAAAGGTTGCTGGAAGCCCTGGCCAGGGATGGGGATTCTCACATAGATTCCTGGATAGACCAATCTGTCCCTCGTTAGACTCATACGCCCTTGGAGAAGAGGGGTATCTTTTTTTTAGGGGGGCCGTTGTTTGCCAGGGGCTTCATTGATTAATTATGTGGTACCCCAACCATCCTCTCTTTCCTTTCCTTCAGGGGAAAATGATGGAGAACGTCCCACAGCCCCTGTCCTCAGGGCTTGCCCCCCCCAAATTTATACTTCCTGTAGATGGCCAGCCGGTGGAAAGATGTTTATTGAGCACCTACTAGGTTCCTAGGTCTGTACCAGAGGCTGTGGAGTGCAGAGTCTGTGACATAATCTACCTTCCCTTAAGGAGCTTGCCTATAAAGAGAAGTAGAGCAGAACCCAGGACTAGCCAGTGTGGCACAGTTTCAAAGTGCAGAATGGCAGCATCTGGGAAAAGTATTCTGGGAAGTCCTCACAAAGAGCCAGAACTTGAGAAAGAGCTTGAAATATGGAAAATCATATTTACTTACTTTTAAAAGGACAAAACATATATATTAAATGTATAGCTTGATACATTTTTCCATATGTATGTGTCCACAAAACTGTCACCCAGATGAAGATGTAGAAAATGTCAGCACCCTTAAGGCTCCTGGATGTTCCCTCCCAGTCAATCGTCATCTCCAATAGTAACCACTCTTCTGACCTTTGTCATAATAGATTAGTTGTATCTGTTTTGCACATCATTCAAGAGGGGTCGTACAGTATAGACTCTTTTATGACTGTCTTTCTTCCTTCCACATTATGTTTGTGAAATTCATCCATCTCATGGCAGACAGGAGTAGCTCATTACCTGTCACTGCTTTGTAATCTTCCATGGTGTGAACACCCCACAGTCTCCATTCCATTGTTGATGACATTGGGGCTTCCAGTTTTTGGCTATGATGAATGAAGCTTCTGTGAATATTTTTGTACATGACTCTTGATGAACATACGTGCTTATTTCAGTTTGGTAGATACCTAAGAAGTGGAATTGCTGGGTTTGGGTGTTCCTTATATTTGGTTTTGGTAGATACTGACAATTGCCTGCAGTTGTGGTTCAGGTTACACTCCCACCGAATGTGTACAAGAGCACCAGTTTGTCCACACTCTTGCCAACACATGGTATTGTCAGTTGTTTTCATTCTAGTGTACCTGGGGGATGTAGAGCTAGATACATAATACATAATCTGTATTTTCTCGATAGCTAATTAAGTTGAACAGTTTTCATATACTTATTGGCCATCTGGATAGCCTCTTTTGTGAAAGACTTGTCTAAATCTTTGGTCCATTTTAAAGGATTTTGTTGGCCGGGCATGGTGGCTCACACCTGTAATCCCAGCACTTTGGGAGGCCGAGGCAGGTGGATCACCTGAGGTCAGGAGTTCAAGGCCAGCCTGGCCAACATGGCGAAACCCCATCTCTACTAAAAATACACAAAATTAGCTGGGCATGGTGGCGGGCACCTGTAATCCCAGCTACTTGGGAGGCTGAGGCAGGAGAATTGCTTGAACCTGGGAGGTGGAGGTTGCAGTGAGCCGAGATCACGCCACTGCACTCCAGCCTGGATGACAGAGCGAGACTCTGTCTCAAAAAAAAAAAAAAAATTAAAGAAAAAAGAATTTTGTTGTCTGGTTATTAATCTGTGAGATTTCTTGATATATTATAGATAAAATTTGCTTTGACACACACACACACACACACACACATATATATATAGTAATGATCTTCTAGTCTGTGGCATGTCTTTTCACTTGCAAAATGTTTTTTTTTAATTTAACTTGTCCAGAGTTAATTGAAGCTTTTCTTAATTCTCAAAAAGCTGGTAAAGAAAAAGATGGTAGTAAAAGAAAATCTGTCTCTCACAGTGAATCTGATGTCAGCAAATCACAGAAGAAAAGAGATGCTGCTGACAAACCAAGAGGATTTGCCACAGGTCTTGATCCTGAAAGAGTAATTGGTGCCAGAGATGGCAGCGGAAAATGGATGTTTCTCATGAGGTGGAAAGATTCAGGTGAGGCAGTCTTCATGCTGGCAAAAGAAGCAAGTATGCAGTTTTCTCAGTTGTAACTGCTTTTTTTTTTGGAGACGGTCTTGCTCTGTCGTCCAGGCTGGAGTGCAGTGGTATGATCTTGGCTCATTGCAACCTCCACCTCCTGGGTTCAAATGATTCTCCTGCCTCAGCCTCCCGAGTAGCTGGGATTACAGGTGCTCGCCACCAAGCCCAGCTAATTTTTGTGTTTTTGGTAGAGATGGGGTTTCACCATGTTGGGTTGGCTGGTTTCAAACTCCTGGCCTCAAGCGATCAGCCCGCCTCAGCCTCCCACGGTGTTGGGATTACAGGCGTGAGCCACTATGCCTGGCCAGTAATTGCTTTTTGTGAAGAGAGACTAACTTGGCATTTTTGTCCAGAAGATGAAACTCAATAATTGTTCACATTAAAAAATATATATATGTGTGTGTGTGTATGTATGTATATGTGTGTATATATATGTATATATGTATATATATGTGTATATATGTGTATATATGTATATATGTATATATATGTATATATGTATATATGTATATATATGTATATATGTATATATATAACATTTGGGTTTTGCTTTTTGATTTACTAATGTGACAAAATAACTACATTCTAATGAAAATCAAGTTTGATATGTTTGTTTTGAAAGTAGTGTTGGAAGAGTTGTTGGGGTTTTTTTTTCATCAGTAATACTGGTTACTTTGAACAAATAAATGAAAGATTTCTGTAGTTACTTCCTTTATTAGAAAAGAACATTTGATACCATGGTATATTATTTCTTCTGCATTAAAGAACAGCTTTTCTATATGTTGGGGGAAATTTTCAGTCATTACTCCATCAAAACTTGTGGGTTTTTTTTGTTTTTTTGTTTTTTTTTTTTGAGACAGAGTTTCGCTTTTGTTGCCCAGGCTGAAGTGCAATGGCGTGATCTCGGCTCATTGCAACCTCTGCCTCCTGGGTTCAAGCAATTCTCTTGCCTCAGCCTCCCAAGTAGCTGGGGTTACAGGCATGTGCCACCATGCCCAGCTAATTTTTGTATTTTTAGTAGAGATGAGGTTTCCCCATGTTGGTCAGGCTGGTCTTGAACTCCTGACCTCAGGTGATCCGCCCACCTCGGCCTCCCAAAGTGTTGGGATTACAGGCATGAGCCCCTGCACCTGGCCAAACTTGTTTTCTTATAAGCCTGAGGACCATTCTAGATTTTTATTTATTTATTTATTTTGTGTGTGTATACATAAAATGCACATGTAAATGTTTTCTTAAAAAAACATTCACCGAAACAAAAGCCACAGGCAAACCCATGTTTTTGAGATGCCATTATTCTAAGCAAGCTATGAGATGATCACTTCAAGTTAAAGTGAAAAGCTTCCTGAAGCCATACATTTCGAGGGAAATAAGTAATTCTACTTAGTAGGACAATTTAAATCGGCTAATTTTAAAGCATCTATATCTATAAATGAAGTGGTTTGTTTGCAAAATTCCTAAATGGAAAAATTTTATCACTGCCATCACTGGAGGTTTCCCATCCAGATGAGGAAACAAGACACATCCCGGTGTGTTTTAATTAGCTAAACAAAACTGAGTTAAGTGAACATGTGACAATTTCTCCAGTGGGCCATTCCTTAAAAACATTTTGAAATCTCTGTTGCTATATTGACTAAAGGTCATGATTCATGGGATATGTAAGACTTGGCTCATAGAAACCTAGTGAGATGGTTAGAGGTGTTGGCAGTCTAGGACCTGCTGCCATAAATGTGTGAACAACCTTTGGTAATCTCAACTATTGACCTGTATGTTTCTTCTTTACCCCAATGTAGAGATTCAGTCAGGCTGGTGGGAAAATTATTAGGGATTGTTATAGAGATAGACAGAAATCTTCTTGGAAGGCCGAGAAGTTTGCATAATTTTGGTAATAGATCTGGCTAAAGGCAGCCTGGTCCCTTTACCTTTAGTTAAATAGATTAAAGTAGTAACAAAAGAATGTGGGGAAGTTATCTAGCTAGCTTGTTTACTCATATGGTCTTAAGATTAACCTTTGATGTACGGTGGGTGCTTAAGTGCTTTCTACCTGGGAAGTCCACAATGTCAATTACCCTCTAGTGGTGTTGACTCAAGTCTTTTGTCAATTAATCTTTACCAATAAATGCAAGTCTCACTAGCTGGTCAGGGCCGAGTCGCAACTGTTTACAGGACTCTGCTGGAATCTGTAAGCGGCTCGGAGACACTCAGCTGGACTGGCAAAGCAGAATATCTGAGTGTCAGTGTACTTCATTCATCTGTCACTGGGTCAGCGGTCTGCAAAGGACAGACCACCTGCAGCTGGTGTCCCCGTGTGAGGAGTGCTACCACACCCTGACTCATTCCTTACATGTAGACTCAGTATTTTCTTTACTGGTTCAGCAAAAGCCAGGAAAAACAACTCTGTAGCAAGCAGAATGTTATTCGACTATATATTGTTTAATTTATTGTAAATACTGGTGAACAGTGGTCAATAAATAGTTTTATATTCCTTCAAAAAGAAAGAAAGAGCTTGCAGGGTGTGCATAGGTTGTCTGCAAACGCTGTGCCATTCTGTATCAGGGGCTTGAGCACCTGTGATGTTAGTATCTTCAAGGGAGGGTCCTGGAGCCAGTCCCTCACGTATACTGCAGACTGACTGTATTTGGATTTTGACAGAAGGCTGAGAAACCCAGAATGTCAGAGACAACCTCCCAGCAGTAGAAAGCCGAGTTAATATCAGGAGAAGCCAGTGGTTAAATTCACAAGAGCAAAACAAATTTTACAACAATGGTGGAAAAAACTCAGTGATCGCTCACTGAAGTGAATTAAAGGTGCAGTGATAGTTACAACATGGCAACCGCGCATATTGACAAGCGAGATCTCATCCAAGAGTATAGGGTTTGATGGGGGGAGCGAGAGCCTCTCTGAGGATGCATCCTCCTTTGAAAGCACTGACCTCGCCCCTGCGCCCACGAACGTGGGAAAAGTGTGGGAGATGGCAGAGTCTCAGCAACCCCTCAATCCAGTTTGTCTCTTAGACAGCATCCATATCGCCCATCCTCCATCAGCTCCTTTTCCAGCTTCCCGATCCTGCAGTTGTTTTTGTACAGCGGAGAGGGAAGTGTCTGTGCTTAGGACAATGCTTCACATTGCCAGGAGAGGGCAGCAGATCACGCTCCCATTCCCCGCGCTGCCTTGGCGCTGTCCGGGATTCCGGTCAATTTTCAAGGGCTGTTGAGTGCTCATGGGAGCCAGGCTCTGTGCCAGGCACTGGGAGCGCAAAGCCAACTGAGATACGGGGCCCTACTTTGCAGGAGGCTGTGGTCTAAGAGGACGAGGCAGCCATGGAAACATACAGGACCAGCGGGGCGAGGCGCTGGGGCAGAAGGCTCTTCAGGGGACTGTGGGGTCCCCAGGAGGGGTATCAGAAAACACTCAGCAGAGGCCAGGCGCGGTGGCTCACGCCTCTAATCCCAGCACTTTGGGAGGCCGAGGCCGGCGGATCACTTGAGGTAGGGAGTTCGAGATCAGTTTGGCCAACATGGTGAAACCCCGTCGCTACTAAAAATACAGAGATTAGCTGGGTGTGGTGGCTGGTGCCTACAGGCTGCTCGGGAGGCTGAGGCACGAGAATCACTTGAATCCTGGAGGCGGAGGTTGCAGTGAGCTGAGATCGCGCCACTGCACTCCAGCCTGAGTGACAGAGCTAGACTCTGTCTGAAAACAATCAATCAAACAAACAATACCCCACACAGCCAGCAGGAAGAGGTGCTTGAGCTGAGTCTTGGAAGCGGGTAGGTTTTCCCGGTTCCTAGGCCAGGCAGGGCACCCCAGGCAGGGGAGTCGGGGCTGAGTGTGATGCTACAGGGTGCGCTCAGGTTTGAACACAGAGCACTGGGGGCAGGAGGAGGATCTCAGAAAGGGGGAGGATCACGGAGGGCTGTCCTCCTAGGACATGCTAAGACCTGAGATCTCCTGGGCTCAGGCCATCCTCCTGCCTCAGCCTATGGAATAGCTGGGACTACAGGCGTGTGTCACCATGCCTAACAAATTTCTCAATTATTTGGAAAGATGGGGTCTCCCTATGTTGCCAAGGCTGTTCTCAAACTACTGGACTCAAGTGACCCTCCTGCCTCAGCCTCCCAAAGTGCTGAGATTGATGATGTGAACCACCACACTGGTCCAGTTCAATGATTTTTAGTATATTTGGTATATTTACAGAATTGTGCAACCATCACCAAAATCTACTTTTGGAACATTCTGTCATCCCAGAAAGAAACTTGTGCCCATCCGAGTTACTTTTCATTCTCATCCCCAGCCCTAGGCAACAAGGTATCTACTTTCTGTCTCTATATTAGGCTGTTCTGGATATTTCATATAAACTGAATCAGGCAATGTGAGTTCTTTTGCATCTGGCTTCTTTCATGAAGCATTGCATTGTTGAGGTTGATCAATGTAGTAGCATGCACCAGAACTTCCTTTTGATTGCTGAACAGTATTCCGTTGTATGTTCCATGTTTTAATCCCTTTGCCCGTTGATGGGCATTTGGGTTGTCTTGACCTTTTGGTTCTTGTGAATGGTGCTGCCATGAACATTCACATACAAGCCTTTGTGTGGACACACATTTTCATCTTCCCTGGGTACATACTTAGAAGTGAAGTTGCTGGGTTTAAGGCAATTCTATTTTTAACATTTTGAGAAACTGTCATACTATCTTCCAAAAAAGTGGCTGCACCATTTTATTTATTTATTTATTTATTTATTTAGAGACGGAGTTTCACTCTTGTTGCCCAGGCTGGAGTGCAATAGTGCAATCTCGGCTCAGTGCACCTCCGCCTCCCAGATTCAAGTGATTCTCCTGCCTCAGCCTCCCAAGTGGCTGGGATTACAGGCATGTGCCACTGCACCCGGCTAATTTTGTATTTTTTATGGTGAAAAGATATACATATATTTAGAATTAGCCAGCTGGACTCAGTTTAGATGATCCCAATTTTATTGGCAACATCCAAAGCATCATAATCAGGAGCCGGCTGAACATACGCCTTCTTCTCTCCATCAGGCCGAATCAGGGTGTTGACTTGGACCACGTCAATGTTATAGAGCTTCTTCACAGCCTGTTTGATTTGGTGCTTGTTGGCTTTAACGTCCTTAATGAACACAAGCATGTTGTTGTCTTCTGTCTTCTTCATGGCCGGCTCAGTGGTCAGCAGAAACTTAATGACAGCATAGTGGTCAAGCTCATTTCTCCTGGGGGTGCTCTTCCAAGGATATTTGGGTTGCCTCTGGAGTCGCAGTGTCTTGGGCCACTGGAAGGTTGGTGACATGTAGATCTGTTTTTTGTGGCCGTGGACACCTTTCAACACTGCCTTCTTGGCCTTCAAAGCCTTGGCTTTGGCTTTAGGAGTGGCAGGAGCTTCCTTCTTTGCTTTCAGTGCCATCTTGTGAAAAAGTAATTTTGTATTTTTAGTAGAGACAGGGTTTCACCATGTTGGTCAGGCTGGTCTCAAACTCCTGACCCAGGCTGGTCTCGAACTCTTGATCCACCCACCTCAGTCTCCCAAAGTGCTGGGATTACAGGTGTGAGCCACCATGCCCTGCCCTGCTGTCTTGTTTTGGGAGGTTCCTCCTTTCACATCATCCCCTCTCTTCCTTTACATTCTGAAAATTCGTACTCACCAGGCCCTCTTCTTTGAACCTCCTCCTAACTCCTGCAGAGTTAATTATGCCCTCCTCTGTATTATTTCAGAGCATTGTATGCACCTATAATATTGCATGCATTGTCCTATAAGTATTTGTCATTTTTACTCACTCTGAGTTCAGCATTTATACTAGATTTATCTTAAATGCTCTTATAAATGTCAGCATATAGAAAATATTTGTTAAAAAATATTTGTTGTGCTCACTAGAATTAGGATTTATCTATAAGCCTCCTTGCTTTTACTAGATCAGTTTCTAATTTGTCAGTTTAAATGCATTTTTAAGAGAACATTCTTAAAAATAACATTTTAAAAGTGACAAAGTAACATGTTTATTTCAGAATATATTAAATATTTCAGAATATATTAAAAAACCCTTAGAAGAAAAGAAAAATTATATCTAAATCTACCATCTGGATATGTTACCATTTTGATGTATGCCCTTTCAGTTTTATCTGTGCATTCATATGTTTTTGTCTATGTACACATACATATGTGTATAGATATGTGTATATATGTGGTTTACACATACATAACTGTATAATCTGGATATACCTAACTCCATTATCCATATCATTGGATATGTCTAAAACAATGTTATCTATGCTCTTTATAACCTGTCTTAATTTTTTTATATTTAATTAATATGGATACATACTAGTTGTACATATTTATGGGGTACCTGTGCTATTTTGATGCAAGCATACAATGTGTAATAATCAAATTAGAGTAATTGGGATATCCATCACCTGACACATTCATCAATTCTTTGGGTTAGGAACATTCCAATTTCACTCCGTCAGTTATTTTGAAATATATAATATTGTTAACTACAGCCACCCTATCATGCTACCAAACACTAGATCGCAATCATTCTATCTAACTGTATTTTCCTACCCATTGTCCATCTCCCTAACCTGTCTTTTGTAGCTTAGGCCAACTCCAGCCTGACACCTGATGCTGTAAGTTTTCACTGGAACTCAGCCAGGCTGCTCATTTGCGTATAGTTTGCATATTATCCAGGGCTGCCTCTGTGTGGCAAGGCAGAGTTGAGCAATTGCTACAGAGACCCCATGTATGGCTCACAAAGCCTCAGTTATTTCCTCTTGGATCCTGTACCGAGAAAGTTTGCTGAGCCCTGAGTCAATCATCCCACATTGACTGGGTAGCTCCCTATACAGGGCTAGCGAGAGAGGGAAGTGCAAGTCACTCTGCTTGTCTTGGAGCTGCTTTCCATCTATGGGGAGGGGAACCCTCACAACTGTTCTTGGGCGTGGTACGTGCTGCCATGAGAGATGTGGTACACACAGAGGGCTGCATTACCAGCTATTGGAGCCCAGAGGAGAAGGGATTAGTTCTGCCTGGAGGGGTTTCAGGAAGGCTTCTCAGAAGAGGCCAGGTTTGAATTGCACCTTGAAGAATGAGGCAGACATAACAGACCATTACATAACGAGCCAGGAGATTGAATCAGTAATAAAAGGTCTCCTATCACAGAAAAGCCCAGGATCTGATGGCTTCACTGCTGAATTCTACCAAACATTTCAAGAAGAACTAATAACAATCCTGCTCCAACTTTTCCCAAAATCTGGGAGAAAATTATGAGGCCAAAACCAGAGGAGGACGCTACAAGAACATTACAGGCCAAGATCCATGATGAACATAGATGCAAAAATCCTCAATCTAATACTAGCAAATCGAATTCAATAGCACATTAAAAAGATCATTCACCATGATCAAGTGGGAGTTATCTCGGGGATACAAGCGTGGTTGAGTGTACACAAGTCTATAAATAGGACATGCTACATTCATAGAATGGAGGACTAAAACCATAGGATCATCTCTGTGGATGCAAAGAAAGCATTTGAGAAAATTCAACATTCTATCATAATGAAAACTCTCAACAAATTTGATATAGAAAGACTGTACCACAATGCAATAAGGCTATATATGGCAAGCCCAAAGCTAACATCATACAGAATGGGATAAAGTTGTAAGCTTTTCCTCTAAGATATGTGTACCCCCAGGTGCACTGCAGCACTATTCACAATAGCTGAGAAATGGAATCAGCCTAAGCCTACATCAGCAGATGAATGGATAAAGGAAATGGGGCATATATATAACAATGGAATATGATTTAGCCTTTAAAAAGAAGGAAATCCTGGCCGAATGCAGTAACTCACACCTGTAGTCCCAGCACTTTGGGAGGCTGAGGCAGGTGGATCACCTGAGGTTGGGAATTCGAGACCAGCCTGACCAACATGGAGAAACCCCATCTCTACTAAAATTACAAAATTAGCCAGGCATGGTGGCGCACGCCTGTAATCCCAGCTACTCGGGAGATTGAGGCAGGAGAATCGCTTGAACCTGGGGAGGAGGAGGTTGTGGTGAGCTGAGATTGCAAGATTGCACTTCAGCCTGGGCAACAAGAGCAAAACTCCGTCTCAAAAAAAAAAAAAAAAAAAGGACATTTGTGACATGAATGAATACGAAGGGCATTCATAACATTAAGCAAATAAGCCAGAAACCACACAGAAAAGCAAAACCACACAGTGTCACTTACATGTGGAAGCTGAAAAAGTTGAACTCATAGGAACAGAGAGTAGAATGGTGGTTATCAAGGGCTGGGGGTGCAGGTTGGGGAGATGCTTGTCAGAGTTAGGCAGGAGGAAGAAGTTCCAGAGATCTGCTGTATAACATGGTGATTAGAGTTAACAACACCACATTGCAGACAGGAAAATTGTGAAGAGAGTAGGTTTGAAGTGTTCTCACCACAAAAAATGGTAAGTGTGTGAGGCCATGCATGTTACATAACTCGTGCTCATATTTGAAAAACACTACATTGTGCACCATAAATATCCAAATTATATCCAAAATATATCCAATTTTTCTTTTTTCTTTTTTCTTTTTTTTTTTTTTTTGAGACAGAGTTTCACTCTGTCTGCCAGGCTGGAGGGCAGTGGTGCAATCTCAGCTCACAAACAAAAACCAATTAGAGGGAACAGCATGAGCATGGAGAACCTTTTCACTGCAGGGCCAGCTGGTGGGGCCACCTTTTGGGTAGACGAGAAGGTACTGACTCCGTGGAGTGAAATCAAGGGGCAGAGAAAAGCCCTCCGTATGCCCTGGAAATGCTCCCATGGCCGGACCATCCTCCCATTTCATGGATGCTTGCTGTCGCGTGTTCCTGCAGAGCCTGCGATGACTGCTGCCTGGGGACTGCGATGCAGTCAAGTTTTATAAAACGCATGGAAGCACTGAAGAGCCAGGTTGCGTGAACTTTGGGAAAATGGTTTGTCCGGTGATTCTTGGACCCCTTTGGAGACTCAGGGCCCTTTGAGAAGCTGGTGAAAGACACATTTGCACAGGATTTTGCACACAATTCCGGAGAGTCTCAGGCCCTGTGAAACTCGTCCCTAATCCCCAGGTGCAGAACTCCTCTTTATGCTGCTGCAGTTTATGCCTTAGTGAGAAAGAATGACTAAGAACAAGGTTTAGCTGGGGTGATGGGGAGTGCAGATTTCTGCGGGGAATAGGGATGTGAGAAGGGGCTCTGAGGAAAGAAGAGGCGCAGAGAAAGAGAGCAGTGTGACCCAGGAGACCTCCGTGTGACCTTGACACACTGGCTCAAGGCCTAGGCTGGTCAGAATGCACGTGTCCTGAGTGGCCCTGCCCCCTTTGTCAAAGGCCATTGTGCGTGGGGAGAAGTTTCTGGGGCATCTCCGTAGGACATGCCCTGTGTGTTGGATGGACAAGCAAGCTACGTTTCTCAGCAGTCACTGCAAAAGACGATGGGGAGACAAATCATGGAGCAGTCATGAATCCTGGCGCAACTTGGCCATTTCCTGGAGGGTGACCCTGAGACCCAGGGCACTCGCTAAGAACTCTCACCCCCTTAACTCAGTGATGAGCCGTCTTTCCTGCGCGCAGGTCTTTGCGCGGTGCTCTTACACCTCTGTCCTCACAGCAGCCCTGGAAGGAGCATGCACAGGAGACAGTGTGGCCAGGCTTCCTGTGCAGACCACTGGCGTTCAAGTGGTATTTACTGGGGGTGAGGCCTGGAGCCGATCCCTCGCCTTTCCGGAGCCTCCTCCTTCTCATCTGTAAAATGGTAACAGCGCGCCTGCCTCCCAAGGGTGGGACGAGGCTCAGTCAGGAGGATGGCCATGAAAGCACAGTGTGGAGCTGCATCCGTTTTCTCTTGATGTGTCACAAATTACCAAAATATGTACTCTTCATGATTGTAGGACTGAATTCCCTGTTTTCCAGCTGGATGTCAGCCAGGGGCAACTCTCACCTCAGGGAGGCCACCCATGTTCCTTGCCCTGAGGCACCCTCCAGCTTCGGAGCCAGCAATGCTTCCTCATTGGATCCCTCTTGCCCTTGAGTCTCTCTGCCTTCCCTTCCTCTGACCTCTAGGCCCAGATATAGAGCAGCTCATGTGGTTATGTCAAGCCCACAGGGATCATCCCCCTATATAAATGTCAACTGCAAAATCCCTTCCCATCAACACTGAGATTACTGCGTGACTGAGTAACTGACAGAAGATGTGTGTATACCAGGGCCCTGGAATTTTGGGGGCCATCTCAGAATTCTGCCTCTGTTAGGCCGATGTTATAGGATTTTTATTTGCATTTTAAAATCATATTCCATTGTTAAATATATGCCACAATTTCTTTATCCATTTGTCTGTTGATGGATGCTTAGATTGACTCCTGTTTCTTTCAGGTCACCCAACACTTGCAGTGTTGGATTCCCTTAAGGTTTTCTTGGAGTAGTGAGGTTCTTTGAAAATAAGTGCAGCATCTTGGGTGAGGGGTCCAGTCCTGGTTGTGTTGAGCGACAGGAGAGCTGCACCCTGGTCCTGCCTTGAAGGCTCGAGAGGGCCATGTGAAATCATAAGGGCTTGGACCAACCTGGAAGACATGAGGAAGGAGTACTTCCCTTGAGGCTGTGGAAAGGGCTGGGACGACCTGTCCTGACTCTGTCCTTGTGCACACAGTGCATTTGCCAGCTGGCCGAGACTCTGGCTCTCAGTGGCTGTGGAGGTGTCAACTTGGAGTCCCAGCTGGGGAATATCACAGGGGTGCTGTTCCAGCTGGTGGGTGCGGCAGGCCGGAGGCATCCTGTCCTTGCCCTCTCTCTTCTTTGGTGGTGATGACTTCCCCAGACCAGGTCACCATCTCCAGACGGTACAGGGGTCTTTGACATGGTGACCTTTGCTGCACACATTGCAGGCTTCTCTGAAACAGGCAAATGCCTGGATTCTGGGCACAGAGTGGGACGTTTTCCATGAGGTAACTTGGATACATCCTGTGTGCTTTCTGGGGTGACAAGCCTCTGTGGCTCCCCCTGGACTCTAGGGAAAAGGCAGGAGGTTCAAGGCCCTCCTTCAGCCCGTGGGAGGTGCCAGGTCTTCTGTGTTGTGGAGTAGGCAGAGGACAATTAAACATTTTACAAAAGGATGATGCCTTCCTTATATTTAATTGGCTGGCCTCTGTCTTGTTCCCTCTGGGGCTGGGAGTGGATTCCTGGGCTCCACTTTTCTGCTCTCCTTACAGCCTGGTGCCATGCACTGCATGGCTTCATGCCTCAGTTTCCTCCTCCACATGTAGGATCCCTGGTTTCCATCCTCCTGGGCCTGATGGCCTTGGTCTCCCTACAGATAAGTGGCAAATACTACTTGGATTGTTACTCCATGCTGAACCACAGCTTAGCTCTGAGGGCTTTCAACATACTAAGTTCATATGTTTTCCTAGCCGTGTGTGTGTATGTGTGCATATGTGTGTGCACATGCATGCATGTGTGTGTGCCCACATGTGAACTCAGGACCCCTTTAGTCTCTCCCTGGGCCGGAGTTGGGGCCTAGGTTCCTATGGGAAGGTGGGGGTTCCATCCTCCAAGACAAGATTCAAAGTAATTAATGAGAACTTTGCCTGAAATTGAGTGAATCAGAAAGGGCATAGCCGTGGCCCCACCCCACCCCTATTGTTCCCACTGCTTCACCTGGGGCTGACTCCCCTTTCTCCTGGCATGATCCCCATTTCAGAAAGGTGCTCATGACAGGACAGCACTGATGGGCACTGTGCGCTGCCTGTGGGCAGATATGTGGGGCAGGAGGGGCACCTGGCACATGCTCGGCACGTGGCAAATGCTGGGTGGACCTGGTTCTCTTTCTTTTTCTTTCTTCCAAGTCATGGTCAGTGGTTTGCTGTGAGCATGATTTAAGCCTGGGTATTACCTGCCGTTTAAACATACCCCTGACTGCCCTGTATTCACACCCTTCTGATAGCCAAGTTATATGGCAGGGATCAGCTGGTGATTTTGCTGGAAAACATCGTCAAACCCGAGAAGCCTGCCAAGGCAGTGACAGCCCTGCAAGTCTTCAGGGATGTGTCCTGTAGAGGGAGTGGGAATGGGGCACGGTCCTGGGCTTCTAGGACTTGATCGTTCCTGGGAAATCTCCTTTCTCTGGAGACAGTCTGGTATAGTAGTTAGAAGCACGATTTTAAATGCAGTCATCTCAGTGGGTTGGGATCTTGGCTGTGCTTCTCACTAGCTATGTGGCCTAGGGCAAATGACTTTTAGTCTGTGCCTCTATTTTCTCATTTGAAAAACAGAGGTAAAAATAATTGTTACCTTTAGGGATTTTGAGTGAGGGTGGAGTGAATAAATGTGAGGTGCTGAGAACGGGGCCTGCTCTGCAGCTGGTTTTACAGTGGTTTATCTGTGATTACCGCCTGGAAGAGCAGGCTTCACCTCCAATCAGGTATGGATGTTAAGCTTTCGCTGTGCACTAAGCACTGTGACAGGCACGGAGAATACACATACAGAAGACAGCCCCTGCCCTTAGCCAGCTCACTGTAGGGTAGGGAGGGTGAGGCTGTCCACATGGCGACAGTGCGGGACAACATGCCCTGGGCTGCTTAGATGGGAGCGGCGATGCCGACAGGAAGGCAAGCAGGGGGAGGTCAGGGAAGCCGGGGTGGGCTTTACAGAGGGGATGGGCCAAAAGCAGAGAGGAGCCTGTGACCATGGATCAGGACAAGGAGGCCACAGGGGAGAGGAGCAGCAGCCGAGGTTGGAAAGGTTGAGATGGACAGAGGAGAGGACAGCTTGGCTGGAGAGGCGGATTTGTGTGGGCAGTCATGGAGACCAGTGAGGGTTGGGGCTCAAATACCCTCCTGTGGAAAGTACCGGCCAGGCTGGTGGGTTTCAGTGTGGTTGGAGGCGCAGGGATGGCTGAGATGCCTGTGGAGACTCCACCTGGCCTTTGACGGCCAGGACTGTACCTGGTATTCCTCCCGCCCAGCTGTCATCTGATGTCTCCCCAAGCAGCAGAGGCGGGGAGGAGGCTGACCTCCAGCTGCACGCCTGTGTTTTCTCTAGTGCCCCAGAGGGAGACCTTGAAGAAGGAGGTGATGAGTTCAGTGGTTCTGCTGATACAGAAAGATCTGTGACCTGTGAGCCTAGAGGCCATGTGTTTGTGCTGGGAGGGCAATTGCTTTCTTGAGACCCTGGTGTCATGTAAATGGAGAGGAGAGGGAGATAGGGAATGAGTAGGAAGGCACCCTCACGAAGCCAATTCAGGCTCAGACCCCTGTCCTTCAGTTCCATTTGGGTTCTTTAAAACCAGAGAAGAGTTTGAGAAGTGGAGAGGTGGTGCCTAAATGCCCCCTTCTGAGCCTGTTCTGTGGGCGGCATTGTTGTGTCCTCAGGAGAGACACGGAGCTCCAAATGACACTGACTCAGGCCCCAAGAACCCACACGTTGCTTGGGAGGAGAAAGCCTTGGGCTTCATGGCTGGAGTGGGACCTGAGAAGCTGTGTTTTTCACAAGCTCTGCAGTCAGGGGTGCAGGCAGCAGAGACTCCCAGCTCTGGATGGTGTAGGACAGTGCTTTGGGATAGCTGCAGCAGGGCATGCTGGTTTTGAGTGTTATATAGAGAACAATGCATCAGCCTGAAAAACAAGGGCCCAATTTCCAGAA
Organism: Gorilla gorilla gorilla; assembly: GCF_029281585.2. NCBI lineage: Eukaryota > Metazoa > Chordata > Mammalia > Primates > Hominidae > Gorilla > Gorilla gorilla. The sequence goes on along the minus strand of NC_073234.2, from coordinate 18,411,558 downwards.
GGGTCACAGGAGGCTGGGCTCTTGAGGGCTGGGCCCTCAGGACTTGCCAGATTGCTTCCTGGCTTTCCCTACAAAGGCCAAAACACGAGACCTTTCCTTTACTTGGATTCCCCTCCACCCACACTCCTGCCAATTTCAGTATCTGCGGGCATATGAAGTATGGGAAGTAAGTGCTTGGAGTTCTCCAGGAGGATGATGGGGCTGGAGTGGATCGGAACTTCAGAGCAGAGGACAGAAGTGGGCAGGTCCAGTCACAGGTGGTCTGTCACAGCCACAGCACCCACTGAAGAGTCACAGTGGACTTGGAGTCAGGAGGCCTGAGGTCCTTGAAGACCTCCCTGAGCTGTTCTGGTCCACTGTGTGCTCACCTGGAACAAGAGGCCATCCTGCAGCCCCTTCCTGTCATGCATGTGATGGTCTGTGACCCAAAGGTACACATGCCCCTGCTGAGCTTCATCAAGACGCTGGGGCAGCACAGCTACTTGACTCTGCCCCAGGGGAACATCATCATCCACCACCTTGTTAGGCTCAGCCAGCCAGAGCCCTCAGTGAGCAGGACCTGGTGCAAGTGAGGGGACCGAGGGTGGAGTGAGCCAGGGGCAGGGGACAGAGAAGGGAAGGGGTGGGAGCAGAGACACAGAATAGGGGCCTGGCTGGCCTGACAGGGAGGTGCTTTGGCATCCACACCCCTGATCAGTGGGCCAGGGGAGGCCTCTACCTGGGAGATTCAGTTGGCATTGGTTCCAGGTCTTGATCCTTTCTTTTGTTTCTCCAGAATGAAGAAGATACCCAGCAGATGTGTGCCAAGATTCTACAAATGGTACATACAGGTAGGGCCAAAGAGGCCTCTCCATTTCCTCCTCCCCTGGCTCCCAAGATCACTATTCTGCCCCCTTAGACTGCCTTCTTCCTCCCTCCTCTCCATCTAGCCCCTTGTAGTGTCTCTTCCTCCCCTTCTGATCTCCATCTGTTTCTGCTCAAAGGTCTGGGTCTTCTCTGAGACGTGACTCAGTGGAGCGAAAGACGGGCATTGAAGGTAACTCTTGAGACCTGAGTTTGAGTCCCTCGGCCAGTTTCTAGCTGTGGACCCTTGAGTCCCTTGGTCAGTTTCTAGCTGTGGACCCTTGAGTCCCTTGGCCAGTTTCTAGCTGTGGACCCTTGAGTCCCTTGGCCAGTTTCTAGCTGTGGACCCTTGAGTCTCTAGGTCAGTTTCTAGCTGTGGACCCTTGAGTCCCTCAGCCAGTTTCTAGCTGTGGACCCTTGAGTCCCTCGGCCAGTTTCTAGCTGTGGACCCTTGAGTCTCTAGGTCAGTTTCTAGCTGTGGACACTTGAGTCTCTAGGTCAGTTTCTAGCTGTGGACCCTTGAGTCCCTCGGCCAGTTTCTAGTTATGGACCCTTGAGTCCCTCGGCCAGTTTCTAGCTGTGGACCCTTGAGTCCCTCGGTCAGTTTCTAGCTGTGGACCCTTGAGTCCCTCGGCCAGTTTCTAGCTGTGGACCCTTGAGTCCCTCGGCCAGTTTCTAGCTGTGGACCCTTGAGTCCCTCGGCCAGTTTCTAGCTGTGGACCCTTGAGTCCCTCGGCCAGTTTCTAGCTGTGGACCCTTGAGTCCCTCGGCCAGTTTCTAGCTGTGGACCCTTGAGTCCCTCGGCCAGTTTCTAGCTGTGGACCCTTGAGTCCCTCGGCCAGTTTCTAGCTGTGGACCCTTGAGTCCCTAGGTCAGTTTCTAGCTGTGGACCCTTGAGTCCCTCGGTCAGTTTCTAGCTGCTAGCTGTGGACACTTGAGTCCCTCGGCCAGTTTCTAGCTGTGGACCCTCGAGTCCCTCGGCCAGTTTCTAGCTGTGGACCCTTGAGTCTCTAGGTCAGTTTCTAGCTGTGGACCCTTGAGTCCCTCGGCCAGTTTCTAGCTGTGGACCCCTGAGTACATTGCTCTCTGGGCTGCACTTGCCCCTTCTGTAGGAGGACTGTGAATTCCTCTCCTCCTGGAGGCACAGCTGCTCTCCCTCCAAGCAAGCCCTGTCTCCTGACCTTTAACATTTCCTCTTCTCTGGAATGTTCCCCAGTGAAGGCGATAACAAGTCGCACAATTTCAAATTTTAAGAAGCCCCTCTGTTTAAGCACGTCCTTCCTAGTGTGATTTTCTTTTATTTATTTATTTTATTATACTTTAAGTTCTAGGGTACATGTGCAGAACGTGCAGGTTTGTTACATAGGTATACATGTGCCATGTTGGTTTGCTGCACCCATCAACTCGTCATCTACATTAGGTATTTCTCCTAATGCTATCCCTCCCCTAGGCCCCCACTCCCCGACAGGCCCTGGTGTGTGATGTTCTCCTCCCTGTGTCCATGTGTTCTCATTGTTCAACTCCCACTTACGAGTGAGAACATGTAGTGTTTGGTTTTCTGTTCTTGTGTTAGTTTGCTGAGAATGATGGTTTCCAGCTTCATCCATGTCCCTGCAAAGGGCATGAACTCATCCTTTTTTATGGCTGCATAGTATTCCATGGTGTATACGTGCCACATTTTCTTTATCCAGTCTATAGTGATTTTCATAAGGACCTTGGTTACCTTTTAGCAATAAGGGGTAAGAGAGGAGAGAGCGAGAGAGGGAGAGTCAGAGATGGAGTCAGAAACACTGTGAGCACATGGGAAGAGCGGGCTGTGCATCCAGGCCTCTACTGCCCCTCCAGGAAAGGGATCCAAGGTTGTGGGGTTGGAGAACTCATGACGGGGACTGATTTGGGCTTGGAGTTGAGGTCCTGGCATGTCGCCTGCCAGGTGTCCCTGCCAGTACTGATAAACCTTCTATGCCAACCAAGCCACATCTCGGCCTTCGTGGTCCTCAGCAAGGCAGCCAGGAAGGTGGCTTTGCAGGCCCACTCCCTGGGGCCACACCCTTACCTCAGCAACTTCCATGGCAGGCGTGAGTACAAGGCTGGGTGGTCTATGGGGAGGGGCAGCCAGGAAGGCTCCAGCTGCTGCAGGCATGGAGGGCAGTGGGGGCAGGCTGAGGCCCTGCACGGGTGTGAGATGGGGAGAGGGTACAGCTCTGCGGTGCGGATGAGGCCACAGATTGAGCCAGGGCCAGGATGAGAAGGGGAAGGTCAAAGGTCGGGGAGCAGCCTGAGGCAATTAGCCCCTGGTACTGGAGAAAGGGAGCCTCCTTTGGAAGGGAGCCACCGTAGAACCAGTTCCTTGTCACCCTTAGTCCTCTTTTCACAACACTGGCATCCAGGTGGAAAAGCACTCTTGTTAATTACAAACTCATGGCTGCACCGACAGTCCTGCTCCTTTGTCCTCTTTTTGCCCCACTCTGAGCCTGGCTCTGTACTTGTCCCATCCCTGACCTCTAAACCCAGTGGGGCTAGAGAAGGGGTGAGGGTGTCTGTACAGCACTTCCTCAGTGGTGTGGTCACTGTTGTTAAAGCTGAAGATGCAGTGGTGGTCTTTTTTTTTTTTTTATAGCCACTTTATTTGTAGTAGCCCAAACTGGAAGTAAACCAAATGTCTATCAAGAGGTGAACAGGTGAAATGTTCCGTTATATCTGTGCAACATAGTGAACAATATAAGGAAATGAGCAACATACTGAGAAATATAAATAAATGAATTAATTATACATAGCAACATTGATGAATCTCAAAATAATGATGCTCTGTAGAAAAATAAGACAAAAAAGAGTACATGTTTCATAATTAGATTTCTATAAAATTCTGGAAATGACAATCATTTAAAATCATATAAAATTCTGGAAATGACAAAATTCTAAAGCTTACCCTATAGTGCATAATGAAAGACTGAATATTGTTTTCATAACTTTATGAACATGGCAAGAATGCACTCCCCTATCACTTCTATTCTGAAGGTCCCAGGCATTAGAATAAAGCAAGAAAAAGGAATAAAAGCGTAATAATTTGGAATGGAAAAAATAAATATTTCTCTACCTGCAGGTAACTTGAGTGTTTACATAGATAATACTAATGAATATACAAAATCTATTGATTTAGCATTTGTAATATAGAAGTTAATGATTAAAAATTTATTTTTATATATATATAAGCACGAGGTGATTGGAACATGCAGTGGTGGTCTCTAGGCTGAGTGAAGATGTCACAAGGCCTCGGCATGGACACTGATGCTCATTTCCTCTTTGCCTGTACTCCTGCTCTGAAGAACTGATGGGGGATGCCAGTGGGGGCTGGAGGTGGGCTCCCGGGAGCTCACCCTTACTGTGTCTTCTTCTGTTGCCCTCTCTTTAACTCATCCTCCAAGGTCATCTCCCCACAAAGACTACTGACCCACCTTGTGGATAGTGGTGCTGAGATGGACATGGTGTCATCCATCCAATCAGTTCACAGTAGCCCAGGGCCATTCCATTCCAGGCCTGATGCCAGATATGGAGTGAGGAGGGAGGGCCGAGGGTCACGGGGGTCCTGGGAAGAGGCGCCTCAGGCCAACGGGCTTGGAGGGGGGGCCCTGGGCACATAGTGGTAGGACTGGAACAGGGGGAGGCAGAGGACATAGGGAGGGCCCGGCTGTCTTCTCTGTGTGGCCTTGTTGTGAGCTTCTCTCTGTTGACCTGGGACAAGTCCCCCTGCCTTTCTGGACCTCCTTTTCTCAGCAAGCATGTTTTGAGTTTCTTAATTTTCCCAGTGCTGTGACAGACATAAAGAACACGTGGATAGATAGGATGTGCACCTGGCTTCGAGGGGTTCACAGTGCTAGTGGAGAGACAGGATATACACCTGGCTTCGAGGGGTTCACAGTGCTAGTGAGGGAGACAAACCTGGGAGTAACCTCACCACCCACAGTTAAAGGTGACAGAGGTACTAACAAGTGCAATGGGATCTTAGCAGAACAATGGATAACTTGGCCTCCAGGAGTCACGGAGGGCGTCACAGAGGAGGTGGCATCTGAGGGCATTTTGGGGAACTTGTTCAGCAGGTGGGAAAGAATGGGAGGGCTCAGCTTCAGCTCTACCATTCCATGGGTTTGTTCTAATTTTCTTCTTTGCCTTCATTCTTCTCTGCCTCCCATTTGCTTCTCTGGCTGTTCAGTTGTTCTCCCTGAAGCCCTACAGAGAAAAGGCATTTGGAAAAAACACCCTAAAGCTGTTATATGCTCCGCATCCCATCGCCTCCCTGCACCCCGTCATCAAGTCAAATGTGGGCCAGCTGTGGATGTGGGAGGTTCCCAAGATGTTGCAGATCCTGGAGGGTGAGGGCTTGTTTGAAAGGGAGGAGAAGTGGGGCTGGGCTGTGGGGCTGACTGTGGAAGGGATGGAGTTCCAAGCTGAGGGATGAATCTTCCTCTGGGTGAGGAGGGGAGCAGCCTCCCTGTCCCTCTGGAATGTCATCTGGGTGGATCTGCTCATGTGGGCCACACTCCATGCTGGGCAGACATGCAGTCCAGAGTCCTGTGGCTCCCGTCTCTTCTTGTGGGTGGAGGACCCCGGAAGAGTGTGGGCTTTGAACCAGACGCACCCGTGTCTGGCCCCTGCCTATCCCTTGGCCTCTGGCATCCCTCTCTATAATATGAAGTCCCCTCTCCTCAGTGGCATTCCTGGGCTCTGCTCTCTGGTCACACCTCTGTCTCATCCCAGATCTTAGGAAGTTCCTGTCGCTCTCTGAGCTGGATAGTAGAACAAAGCTGCTTCTCACCTGCTACTGGAGCATGCTCTGCCTGCCCCCGTCAGAGGTGATGCAGAAGGAGGAGTCCAGATCCACAGAGGGACAGGCCAGTGTGGTAATGAGCTCTTTGAAGGCTGTCAACTGTTGTTGTTTTTGAGAGGGTGGGAGGCTGTAGGCTTGGAAGTTTTATGTAAGGCCCTCTTGTCATCTCTAAGAAAAACAAAAAGGAAGGCCTCATCAGAGGAAGGGGCTGCTAGGTGAGGCAGCCTCTCCTCCACCCAGGAGATTAACATTCTTCCACGGGGCACTCATTGATGATCACTGTCCCCCTGGAATATTCTGGCCCAAAGGTGGACACTGACTCCCTCCCTTTATTTATTTCATTGTTATTATTATTATTATTATTATTATTTTTGAGATGGAGTCTTGCTCTGTTGCCCAGGCTGGAGTGCAGTGGCGCCATCTCGGCTCACTGCAACCTCCGCCTCCTGGGTTCAAGTGATTCTCCTGCCTCAGCCTCCTGAGTAGCTGGGATTACAGGCATGTGCCACCACACCCAGCTAATTTTTTGTATTTTTAGTAGAGATGGGGTTTCACCATGTTGGCCAGGATAGTCTGGATCTCCTGACCTCGTGATCCTCCCACCTTGGCCTCCCAAAGTGCTGGGATTACAGGTGTGAGCCACCGTGCCCGGCTGACTCGCTCCCTTTATAGCTGTCATACAGCTGAATCCAGGCTGGAAGGTACAGACATGACTTTCCTCAAGGCCCATGGGTGAGCCACTGCAGGGAACCCAGGGGTAGGAGAATGAGTCCCTTTCCTGCAGGGCCACCAGGATTTCCTGGAGGGAGGGCAGGGGGTTCGTGTCTTCATCTGCATTCTTCTGTTTTCCTCCTAGGAACTCTTTCCTGCTCTCTGAGTATTCCTTTATCTTGACTGGTTGTTCCATTTTATTGATGCTATAGTTGCTTGGATTTCTTTGAGGATATTAAGAAGAATTTTTTGAAACAAGGGAGGGCAGGGTTCGTGTCTTCATCTGCATTCTTCTGTTTTCCTCCTAGGAACTCTTTCCTGCTCTCTGAGTATTCCTTTATCTTGACTGGTTCCATTTTATTGATGCTATAGTTGCTTGGATTTCTTTGAGGATATTAAGAAGAATTTTTTGAAACAAGGGAGGGCAGGGTTCGTGTCTTCATCTGCATTCTTCTGTTTTCCTCCTAGGAACTCTTTCCTGCTCTCTGAGTATTCCTTTATCTTGACTGGTTGTTCTCATTTTATTGATGCCATAGCTGCTTGGATTTCTTTGAGGATATTAAGAAGAATTTTTTGAAACAGAATGTTCTACTATTTATGAAACAGTTTGGTTTCTTCAGGGACTGTTGGCTTCGTGTGGTTCTGGTGGTGGTGGGTGGGCATTTGACAGGGCTTCCTCGTATTTGGGGCAGGCTGGGAATCCCGGCTGCCCAGCAAGATTGGCTTTAGTCTGGAGTTGGGTTTCTTTTGAGGACTTCGTTCTGCAGAGTGTGGCCTTTCCTTTTCTTTCACGCTTCTTGCCATTTTTCGGGCCCACAAGTATCTTGTAGGAGACCTTCCAGGCATATCGCCTACTTTCTTGATAAGGTTTTGGTTTAAAGGCAAATACTCACTTTTTCTGGGCAGGTCCACATTATTCATGAAAGGGCAAGCGGGAGAAATGCCCTGTCCTGGAGTTTGTGATTGCCCTGCAGATGGCCAGGCCAGCCTTCTTTCTTCCCTGGTGCCAGCGAGCTCCTAGTCATTGCTACTGACCCAAGCAGCACGCACCAGGAGCAGAGCCCCAGAATGAGCACAGCCTAGGGTGTGGGGAACGCAGGGCTGGGGAATCTGTCAGGGAAGTCTCAACCCAGTAGGATGAGCTATATCCCAAGCAGACATTTGTGCTTTTGTGCAAAAAACAGAGGACTCCATTCAAGTTCACAGCAGGAAGGCAGCACTTGGAAATGTACGGGACAAGTTGCAGGGCAGAATTTAGCAGGGAAGCCTTCCTGGGGGAGAGAAAGAGCCCAGCAGAGTTTAGGAGGAGGAAGGGGCAGTATTGGGGCAATACTCTGAGTCCCTCTTTCCTCCTCAGTCACTGTTCAGGAAGTCCCCACGGTCTCTCTGCAGGCTCGTGGGAGCTCCCAGAACTGAGACACACTGATCCAGGCCTGCTTGGAGGTCAGTGGGATAAGGCCCTTGAAAGTCGGTGTATTGGGTTCCTAGGGTTCTCATAATAACACGCCATAGCTGGCTGGCTTTAAACATCAGGTGTTTATTGTCTCAGCTGTGAAGACTAGAAGTTCAAAGTCAAGGTGTTGTCAGGGTGAGTCCTACTGGAGGTTCTGAGGCAGATCAGCTCCATGGCTCTCTCCTGGCTTCTGCTGGTTCCTGGCACCCTCTGTTCTGGGCCTTATAGACACATCACTCAAAGCTCTGCCTCCCTTTGCACAGGGCACATTCTCGTGTGTGTGTGTCTGTGATGTGTGTGATGTGTGTGTGTGTTCTCTTCTTAATAAGGACAGCAGTTATTGTACTAGGTAGGGCCCACTCTAATCCACTGTGAGCTCCCCTTACCTTGATCTCATCTGCAAAGACCCTCTTTCCAAACAAGGTCACCTTCTGGGTTTTAGGTCGACATGAATTTTGTCAACCCTGTAGAGCTGAGAACAGAGCAGTCAAGGGCAGGAAAAGAGATCAACCTGAGGATGAAGCTTGGGCACAGAACTTTGAGAGAAGTGTGATCAGGGTTAGGGTCTGAGCAATGTTGGTCTGCTCCCTTGGAGGAGAATTTTCCCTTCTTCCTTCTGCTCTTTAGCTAGGGCTGTGGCCACCTCCTCTCTGCCCCCTCCAAGGAATTAAAGGTTAGAAGCATGGGCTCTGCACTTCCCTACCCTGCAGGTCCAGAGCCTGGTTCTCCTGTTAGCTGTGTGGCCTTGGGGACTTATGCCACTTCTCCCTACTCCAATTTCTCTGGGAAAATGGGAGAACAGTAGTACCTGGTTTATGCAGTTGTTCTGCAACTGAGTGAGACAATGTTTATAAAGTACTTGGCTCAAAGGGTTGAAGTTCAGGTTCAGGCAGTTTGCCTATGTTTAAATTGGCTTGGCTGTGTTTTTAGAGATTTGGCTCACTTTATGCTAAGGTCAATGTGATATTCCGGCCTTCTCTTGATTACCCTGTTCCCCACTTACCACATGAAGCTTCAGTTTTCTTTGCAGTTCTTTTGTTGTCAGAATTGAGATCACTCAGGGGTACAGACAGAGTATTTTGTTCAGAAGTTACTGAGGTAATGATTTTCTGTGTGGTTACAGCATGAAATTGATATAATTTAGATTTTAAAATTTGTGTTAAATTTTAGAATTCTGTTCTCCTTTCTTAATAGAAGATATTGGTGATGTAAAGATTTACATAATTAAAAAGTTACAACTACAGTTGTATTCAGAGTAGTTTTGCTCCTATCTGGATCCTCTTAACCTGTTCCTCAGTCACCCCTAGGGAGAACCATACTCATTGGCTTCTGATTTGTCCTTGCCATTTTTACTGTGGAAAGAAGCAAATGTGTGTTTCTGGTACATTCTGATTTCCCTTTTTTTCTCACACAGTAGGTAGTGCAGTCTCTCCAAGTGCTCTGAATCTTGCTTTTATCACTTATGCACACCAGGTGGCAAATATATTCCTTATTTTTTATTGTTGCATACATTGTGTGGATGGACTCTAGTTTATTTGATCAGTCCCCTATGGATGGGCATTGGGCTGACTCTAATTAATCATCTTGTTGCTGCTATCTGCTAGTTCTCTTCTTAACTTTTTTTTGGATATAATTGTGGATTCACAGTTAGTTGCAAAAGTAGTAGAGAGAAAACCAGGGCATTGGCATCGGTTGGCTGTTGTTAAGACTATGGACCTTGTTAGACTATGGACCTTATGCAGCTTTCAGTGTCTGTATGCACTGTGTGTGTATTCTACGCAAGGTGATCTCATGTGTAGTATCTTGTAACCATCTCCACCCCTGCCATTGCCATAGAACTGTCTCATCACCGAGTGGAACTCACCTCCCTTGTGATTCTCCTTTTGAGCCACATCCCCACACATTGCCTCTGTGTCCCTGGCAGCCACAAATCCCTTCTCTGTTCTTCATGTCTAATTTTGTCATATGGAGGATGTTATGTACATGGAACCGTGTAATGTGTAACCTTCTGTAAGTCTGGCCTTTTTCACCAAGCTTCCTGCTCTTATGATCCTCCACGCCGTTGCCTGTATCAGTAGTTTATTTATTTTTACTCCTGGGTGGTAGTCTCTTGTATGGATATCCTAGAGTTTGTTGACTCCTTCACCATTGAAAGGTATTTGGGTGGTTTCCACTGTGAGGAATAAAGTTCTTAGGAACATGCATGTACAGGTTTTTGTGAACCTGAATTTTCATTCTTTGGGGTAAATGCCAAAGAGTACGATTGCTGAGTCACATGGGAAGTACATGTTTGTTTGTTTTGTTTTTTTTTTTTGAGACGGAGTCTTGCTCTGTCACCCAGGCTGGAGTGCAGTGGCGCGATCTCGGCTCACTGCAAGCTCCGCCTCCCGGGTTCACGCCATTCTCCTGCCTCAGCCTCTCCGAGTAGCTGGGACTACAGGCGCCCGCCACCATGCCTGGCTAATTTTTTGTATTTTTAGTAGAGATGGGGTTTCCCTGTGGTCTCGATCTCCTGACCTCGTGATCTGCCCGCCTCGGCCTCCCAAAGTGCTGGGATTACAAGCGTGAGCCACCGCGCCCGGCCCATGTTTGTTTTTTTAAGAAACTGCCAAATTCTTCTCTAAAGTGGCCGTACCATTTTTCAGTCACACCAGTGATGTATGAGGTGTTCAGTTTTCTTGCATTCCTGCTAGCACCTGGTGGTTTTTTTTTTTCTTATATCTTATCCAGTCTAACAGGCATAGTGATAGCTCATTGTGGTTTTATTTTGCATTTCTCTAATGGCCAGTGGTGCTGACCATATTTACATGTGCACATTTTCTGTTCAGCTACTGTGTTTGGTGAAATGTCTGTCCATGTCTTTTGTCTAATTTCTCATGGGATTTTTTTTAAACGTGTTGAGTTTTGAGAGTTCTTCCTAGATTCCAGATACAAGTCCTTTGTCAGATATGTGGTTGTGGTTATTTTCAATCGGTCTGTAGTGTGTCTTTTCGTCCTCTTAATAAGACCCTTCACAGAGCAAAAGGCCTACATTTTCATGAAGTCCACTTTATCAGTTTTTATTTCTATGAATTGTTATTTTGGTGTCATCTCTAAGAACTAGGTGTTAACTATTTCCATGTTTTTCCTTACTCACTAGAGTCTTCTTTCTACATTAGGGGAAAAGGAGGTGCCTCTGCTACTCTTCCTACCCAAAGCACTGGACCCCCAGAAGCTGCATGCTGTGCTGGCCTGGCTGCCGCTCTCCCCATACTCCCCAAGCGGGGGGGCCTGGTACCCCCTCCCACCACCTCCAGCTACACTTTCCTTTCTTAAAAAACCTAAAAGGCTAGTCCTTCTTCACTCTAAAGTTCTTTCAGGAATGCTTCTGAAACAGCGTGTCTCAAACTTTGGTGAATTCCGCCCAGAGTCATAAAGACGTTTCACAAGGAGACCCCCTAGATACCTCGGCGAATTCCACCCAGAGTCATAAAGACGTTTCACAAGGAGACCCCCTAGATACATACATCTTTGGCAAGTTAGCAAGTGTCTTACCTTTGTGGCATTTGATGTACACTGATAGTTTTTATTACGCTATGCTGTGCTGTACTATTCTTTTCAGAGCCAGTCATAGCTGACCAAATGGATGTCACCACCTTCTAATGGATCTAGATTTGGAGCTAAAATCCTCCAAAAATTCCAGCAAGGACAGAAAAGTCTCAGGCCTAGATTTGCCACCAGTGCCCTCTTCTGGGCAGCTTTATTATAAGTAATGTCATGAAACACTTGTCAATATATGTATGTGTGCACTGAGTCTCACCAGAAAATATACTTAACGTCTGTTGGTTATAGCCTAAAAAGTTTAAGAAACTATGTTTAGAAATTTTCCTTGTCAGGAAAGGCCAAACTAAAAAGGGCATTGTGTGCGTGTGTGTGTTTGTGTGTGTGTGTGTGTGTGTGCATGTGTGCGTTGGGGGCTCCCGTTCCTCTAAGATGATGACAGAGGCTGTGCAGGTGTTTTCTATGTGATCTCCTCTCCTCCCGCAAATTATTCCCAGAGGAGGGATCTCAGGGAACTGTCTCTGCCTCCCCAGACATGTTCCCACATTTGGGTCAGCCTGGGCAGAGGGCAGAAGAGCTCACATCTCTGTGTGGAGAGCAGGCTGGGCTCACTGCAGGCCTCCCTGTCATCATTCATCTTCACTTCACAGGTCTCATCCTGAGACGTCTCCTCCTGACCCACCATGGCTGCCTGGCTCTCCCGGGAGTGGCACCTACAATGTTCAAGATAGAGAAAAACATCAAGACCTGCCAGCCAGCCCTTCTCCCCTTCCCTCAGCAAGTAAAGCATCACACACGCACATATATGTACACACAGAAACACATGCACACACAAGCACAGACGCACACACACAGGTGCACACGCGCGTGAACATGCATGCAGTTGCTGTGGGCTCATACTCTTGTGAGAGCCATTGAAGCCGTGGAGCCATTGAAGTGTTGAGATCGGGGTGAGGGTTCCGTGTGAGAGGGCATTTGGTATAGATCCAAGGAGATCTGAGTCCTGACCCTAATTCACTTACCGTCTGGTCCAAGTCACTTAGCCCAACACATGCCTCAGTTTCCCTTTCTATGAAATTGGAGTGACATATGCCCTGCCTGACTCAGAGGCTTGTTGTGAGTCACAAATAAAGCAACAGATGAGACGGTGCTCTGAGGGTTGAAAGAGCCAGCTTTGACGGAGAGTCCCGAGTCCATAAAGGGCAGAGTGGGCCCATGAAGAGGCTTCTCCCCACCAACCCACAGCTGTGACAGCTGGGCCTTTGGCATTTGTTTGGCTGTAGCTGAGGTGTCCCTGGCATCCTACTTTGATGATGCCCTTGATTATGAATCTGGATCCCTGGAGTAAAGACCCAGAGAGGAAGCCTTACCTAGAGGGGTTTGCTCTCCTGAGCAGAGGGCACTGAGCCTGAGTCCCTGCTAAGCCTGAATCCCTCCTGAGCTCCAGACCCTCCCACACCAGGGCATGGATTCCCTGCTGGGACAGGGTCTTCTGCTCACCGGGTTGTGTCTTCTTTAGCTCTGCACCATGAACTCTTCCTTTTCCTGTCTGAGCTCAGCTCAGTGCCTCCCTCCATCTTTATCCTCAGATCCCAGAGGGCATCAACATTGGGAGAAATCCCAGTTCATCCTTTCGGAGCTGAGCACTAGTCAGTGCCCTGGCTCTGAGCATCTCAGGCAGGGTAGGGGCAGTTTTGTCTCAGGGAGGCCTACAGATCACTACCGGCCCCACAGTGGGAAGGAAAGATGAGAGGTGGGAGCTCCAGAAGGATTGGGAGGGGAGGGAGGTGGAGTGGGCTTTGGCGAGGCACGTGGGGAGGGGCTGGAGACGCAGAGCAGCAGCAGGCAGGCAGCAGCACTTCTGGGGGCCACAGGGCACAGGACATGCTGGTCCATCCTTAGCACAAGCAATACTGGCACTAGAGCTGCCCTTAGCCTTTAGCTGCGACACAGAGGACAAGGCCTGGGAGCTGGAACGCGGGCTATGTTTCTCTTTACCAAGCTGAAGCTTGGCTCCTTGTGTTGTTTGTACCATCTGCAGTGGGCAGAGGGAACCGACATTTCATGAGTGCTGACTGTGTGCTGGGCACTGTGCCGGGTGCTTTGCGTGTATTTTGCTCTGTGGAGAGATGCATCTGTGGGGACAAGGAAATCCCCTGGGGTCTCCTTCCCCAGCTCCTCTAAACATCCCTCTCCCCTTATGTCACAGAGGACAAAGCTTCACATGAAAATGCCCTTAGAGGGCGGGGACTTAATTCACCCTGAGATGCTAAAGACAGACATGGAGCCCTCCTTAAGCAGAGCCTTCATGAGGCCAGAGGGGAGAAGGGGGTGTGGGGACCCAGTACGTCCTCAAATTTGGCTAATTAAACCTGGAATTGATTGAGACATGTCTCAGTCACTCTTCTTAACAAGGTCAACCGAGGCACAAGCACCAAAGTCCACCTTTCGTGCCCACTTTTAAATAACAAAGGAAATTACAAAATATTTTGCGCTGAATGAAAATGAAAACAAAATTTGTGAGCTCCAGCAAAAGCAGTGCTTGGTAGGAACTTTACAGCTTTAAGTGCTTAAATTAATAAAGAAGAAAAGTCTAAAATTAATACTCTAAGTTTCCACCTTAGAAACCTAGTTTAGTTTCCATTTGCAGCTGTAACAAATTACCACAAACACAGTGACCCAAAACTACACAGATTAGTATCTTACAGTTTCAGAAGCCAAGAGTCTAAACTGGGCTTCATCTGGCTGAAATAGAGGCATTGACAGCACTGTGCTCCTTCTGCAGGCTCCAGGGGAGAATCTGTTTCCGTCCTTTCCCAGCATCCTCTGGCTGCCAGCATTCCTTGGCTTCTGGCTTACAGCAGCAATCACATCACTCCGCCCTCTGCTTCTCTGGTCACATCCCATCTCTGGCTTGTTTTTTTTTTTTTTTTTTTTAATTTTTTACTTCCATAGGTTTTGGGGGAACAGGTGGTATTTGGTTACATGAGTAAGGTCTTTAGTGGCGATTTGTGAGATTTTGATGCATCCATCACCCAAGCAGTATACACTGAACTCAATTTGTAGTCTTTTCTCCATCATCCCCTCCCACCCTTTCCCCCTGAGCCCCTAAAGTCCATTTTATCCTTCTTATGCCTCTGCATCCTCTTAACTTAGCTCCCACTTATGAGCGAGAACATACGATGTTTGGTTTTCCATTCCTGAGTTACTTCACTTAGAATAATAGTATCCAGTCCCATCCAGTTGCTGTGGATGCCATTAATTCATTCCTGTTTATGGCTGAGTAGTATTCCATCATACATATACCACAGTTTTTTTAATCCACTCATTGATTGATGGGCATTTGGACTGGCTCCACATTTTTGCAATTGCGAATTGCACTGCTATAAACATGCATGTGCAAGTATCTTTTTCATATGATGACTTATTTTCCTCTGGGTATATATCCCTTAGTGGGATTGATGGATCAAATGACAGTTCTACTTTTAGTTCTTTAAGGAATTTCCTCGCTGCTTTCCATCATGGTCGTACTAGTTTACATTCCCACCAGCAGTTAGAAATTTTTCCTTTTCACTGCATCCATGCCAACATCTATTACTTTTGGATTTTTTGATAATGGCCATTCTTATAGGAGTAAGGTGGTATCACACTGTGGTTTTGATTTGCATTTCCCTGATCGTTAGTGATGTTACTCATGTTCTCATGTTTGTTGGCCATTTGTATATCTTCTTTTGAGAATTGTCTATTCATGTCCTTAGCTCACTTTTTGATGGGATTGTTTGCTTTTTTCTTGCTAATTTGTTTGAGTTCCTTGTAGATTCTGGATATTAGTCTTTTGTTGGATGTATAGATTGTGAAGATTTTCTCCCACTCTGGGTTGTCTTTTTACTCTGCTGATTGTTCCTTTCGCCATGCAAAAGTTTTTTAGTTTAAGTAAGTCCCACCTATTTCTCTTTGTTTTTGTTGCATTTGCTTTTGGGATCTTGGTCATGAAATCTGTGCCTAAGCCAATGTCTAGAAGGGTTTTTCCAGTGTTATCTTCTAAAATTTTTATTTTTTCAGGTCTTAGATTTAAGTCCTTGATCCATCTTGAGTGGATTTTTGTGTAAGATGAGAGATGAGGATCCAGTTTTATTCTCCTACATGTGGCTTGCCAATTATCCCAGCACCATTTGTTGAATAGGGCCCTGCCTCCCTCTTACAAAGACTTGTGATTACTTTGGATCCACCCATATAATCCAGGATGAACTTCCCATCTCCAGACCCTTACTTTAATAACATTTTTAAAGTCCCTTTTGTCATGTACAGTAACACATTTATAGGTTCAGGGGACAAATATATGGGCATCCTTGGGAGGTCATTCTGCCTACCAGAGATGCAAATACCAAAATGGATAGACAAAGAAATAGAATACCTGAATAGTCCTGTACCTATTAAAAAACCTGAACGTGTAGTTTAAAAATCTTCCCACAAAGAGACCTCTGAGCAGACATGGCTTCGTTCTGTCAAACACTTAAGAAAGAAATGAACCTTAACTCTTCACATTGAACACAAAAGTTAACATGGAATGGATCATAGACCTAAACTTGAAAGCAAAAACTGTAAAACCTCCAGCAAAACAAACAAACAAACAAACAAACAAGAGAGCATGCTTATAACCCTGAATAGGCAAAGAATTTTTGCTAGGACACAAAAAGCATGAAGCATAGAATAAAAATCAGTATATTTTCCATCAAAATAAAAATCTTTGCTCTTCAACAGATATTAAGACAATGAAAAGGAAAACCACAGGCTGGAAGAAAATATTTGCCATACATACATCTGACAAAGACTGCTTTCCAGAATGTAGTAAGAAGTCTTATGATATAGTTTAAATATTTGGCCCCGCCCAAATTTCATGTTGCATTGTAATCCCCAGTGTTGGAGGTGGGGCCTGATAGGGTGTTTGAGTCTTGGGGGCGGTTCCCTCGTGGCTTGGTGCTGTCTTCAGGATGGTGATGAGTTCCTGTGAGATCTGGTTGTTGAAATGTGTGTAGCACCTCCCCACTCACTGTCTCTTGCTCCTGCCTTTGCCATTTGATGTGCCAACTCCCGCTTTGCCTTCCACCATGAGTAAAAGTTCTGTGAGGCCTTTTCAGAAGGTAAGCAGATGCTGGCACCATGCTTCCTGTACAGGTTGCAGAACCTTGCCAACTAAACCCCTTTTGTTTATAAATTGCCCAATCTCAAGTATTTCTTTATAGCAATGCAAGAATGTCCTAACACATCTTACAACTCAAAAATAAGAAGGCAGACAATTCAATAGAAACAGTGGGCAAAGGAGATACACAAATAAACAATAAAACACATGTGAAGATACTCAATGGTGTTAGTCACCAGGAAAACACTTATTAAAACCATATTCATATGCAACTACTTGCCCACTCAAATGGATTAAATAAAAAAGGGATGAAAATACCAAATGTTAGCAAGGATGTGAAATACCTGAACCAGTCATATGTTGCTGGCAAGAATTAAAAATAGTACCATCGGCCGGGCACAGTGGCTCACTCCTGAAATTCCAGCACTTTGGGAGCCAGGTGGATAACCTGAGGTCAGGAGTTCAAGACGAGCCTGGCCAGCACGATGAAATCCCATCTCTACTAAAAATACAAAAATTAGCTGGGCTTGGTGGCAGGCTTCTGTAATCCCTGCCACTTGGAAGGCTGCGGCAGGAGAATCGCTTGAATCCGGGAGATGGAGGTTGCAGTGAGCTGAGATCACGCCACTGCATTCCAGCTTGGGTGACAGAGCAAGACCCTGTCTCAAAAAAAAAAAAAAAAAAGTGCCATGTACCATCACTTTGGAAAACAGTTTGGCAGTGTCTTATTCAGTTAAATACATATTTTTATGTAATGCAGCAATTTCAGTTCTATAATTTTAGTCTTGATAAAACAGATGAAATATGTCCACACAAAGACTTGTCCATTAATAATCACAGCCAAGGCCGGGCGCGGTGGCTCACACCTGTAATCCCAGCACTTTGGGAGTCCAAGGCAGGTGGATCACTTGAGGTCAGGAGTTCGAGACCAGCCTGGCCAACTTGGCGAAACCCCATCTCTACTCAAAATACAAAAATTACCCAGGTGTGGTGGCGCATGCCTGTAATCCCAGCTATTCAGGAGGCTGAGGCAAGAGAACCACTTGAACCCGGGATGTGGAGGTTGCAGTGAGCCGAGATCGCACCACTACAGTACATCCAGCGTGACAGAGCAAGACTTTGGCTCAAAAAAAAAAATCACAGCCACTTCATTAAAAATAACCAGAACTTGGAAACAACCAAAATGTTCATCAACAGGTGAATACATAAGTGAGGGTATATCTATTGTGAATACGACTCAAAAATAAAAGGAACAAACAAGAGATTCCCATAACAGAATGACTAAGCCTCAAAAGCACTATGCTGAGCAAAAAAGAAAGACATGAAATAGTGCATGCTGTATGATTTCCATTTATGTGAAATTCCATAAGAGGCACAAATAACATATATTGACGGAAAGCAGATCAGTGGTTAACTGGAGCTGAGGAGGGGAGGATTGACTGCAATGGGCCATGAGGTTACTTTTTGCAATAATGGAAATTTTGATTGTAGTGGTGACTACGGAGATGTATATATTTGTCAAAATTCATTGAACTGTGCAATCAAGATGAGTGCATATTACTGTATATAAATTGTAAGTCAATAAAGTTGATTTTTAAAAAATAACAGCAAGAAGTTAAAAAATGAAAGTTCTTGGTCCTCATTCTTAGTGATTCCAATACAGCAGGACTGATACAGGGCCCAGAAATTTGCATTTTCAACAAGCCCCATGGATAATGATGCTGCAGGCTGTTTCACTTATAGTATTTGTCTCTATCAGCACACAATCCTGGGCAACAAACCAAATAGGCAAGCAAAAAAAGTTCAGAAGAAAAGAGTTTGAGGTTTTGTGTGTCCTAGTTCCACCCCCCAACCTCCATTCTTTAGATGGAATGCTGGTCGCTACCAAAGCATCCTCCAGGGTGCTGTTTCCCCCAGCCATGGGCTCAGCTGTGGATAAGCTTCCTTCATTCATTCTTTACAAAAGGAATTTTGCTAAGAAGGTACGTGGGATAGAAGCAAAATAAAAAACACATCAGAACTGCAGAGAAGCCATTGTATTTTCATAGCACGAATAACTTCCTATAAGGTCATGCAAGTCTGGCACTAGAAGGGGTTGGGTGGCCCAGCTCATTGGGCACATGGCACCCACAAATATGCCTACCCTGGAAGAGCAGGAGGTCAACAGGAGCCTGATGGGCCACCTGTGTAAAGAATGCAACAGCATAACAACAAATATGCTAACACCCACATCCCAGCCTTCTTCCTACCCTGCTCCTATAAAAGGGAAGAGAGGGTAATTTCCCTGCCAAATTAGATTAAACCATACTGCTCTGTTTCTGTTTGTTAGTCTTTTCCTGCTATCTGCCGTATCTTCCCCATCTGTGGCCCACTGTTGTCTCTACCTGTTGAAACCCTTCTCATTCTTCATGGTCCAGCTTGAATAACACCTCCATCAAACCTTATCAGATCATCATAGTCAAATGAAGCCTCTCCCTCCCTTAAGCTCTGTGGCACTTGGCTTGAAGAGCCCTTACAGAGATCTTGACTTGTATTTTACTGATTCATGTGCATGACATATCTACTCTACTATACTGGAATCAATTTGGTTACAGAAACAATAATTTCTTATCTATGCCTGGTGGAGATCCTAGTACATTACTTTGCACATATGCATCTGGCAGGTACTTTGCATAAAATTATTATAGAAATGAATGATTTGGTTGATGCTGATTAGTATCTCTGAGCTTTTGCTCATACTGCCCTTCCTTTCTGGAAAACTTTTCTCACTTCAGGAGTCACTTCCTCCTGTAGTTCATAAATGTTTGTCAAATAGAATGATTTATTCAGAAGTTTCTGGAAGAATTAGCCCTTGCTACAGAGGGCCTGGTTTATTTAGTTTGTGTTCCTAGTAGAAACAGCCAAAACTGTCCTGAGGTCTCACTCCTGGAGAAAACCCAGCATGAACAGTCTTCCCACCCCAAGTTTCATCATGGCTGAAGGAAGGAGCAGGACCAGATGCTCTTTAAGGTCGCTTAGAGCTCCAGGATCCTTTTGTTCCAGGGAATTCCCTGGAACAATAGATTGCTGCGAGCAAGAGGCGAGTGTGGGCTCTCCTCAGCAGGTCTCTAGATGGATTCCAGCCCCTGGAAGGCCTGGGCCTGGGAAAAGAATTTGCGCCCCTTCAGGGACCCACGCCTTCCTCTTCTCCAGCTCATTTCTCTCTTTCTTTGCCCCCACCTTCCCCTTTTCTTCTTCCTCTCTGCCAGCTTCTCCCCTTCTCTTCCTTTTTTTTCTGCTTCTCTTCTCCTACCGGTCCCACCGCACCTTCCCTGTATCACCTCTTCCCCTTCGCCTACTTTCCCGTCTTGCCAGTCAGATTCACCGTCCTTCTCGGGTCGCCTGCGTTATCCTGCTTCCCTCCCACGCCTCGACACAGGCTCCCTCTCGCTGGCCTCCTCCCTCTCCTCTCTGCCCAGCGGGAGACAGAGCCTCCTCTGGACGCCAAGAGACAGGAAGGGGTGCTCTGGGCCGCGGCCTCTCCCCGCGGTGAGTGTGTGACAATCGGGGTGGCGGTGACGCGGCGCTGGCGGCGGGAGGGAGGCTGGGCCCGTGGGAGAGGACCGCTGGGCTGCTGGGTTCCCACGCCCTCGCGCTCCCAGGCGCCAGCCCAGGGGCAGGCAGGGCGCAGGCGGCGGTGGGTGGCATCGAGAGCCTGCTGGAGAACCCGGTGCGCGCGCCGTGCTGTACCTCAAGGGCTCTGGGCCACCCATCGTGCAGAACCAACAGAGCCTCGTCCACATCCAGCGCCAGCGCATCGACGAGCAGGAGCGGCGGCTGGATGAGCTGAGCGCTGAGAACCGCAGCCTGTGGGAGCACCAGCGGCTGCTGCTGCAAGCCCACCCTTGTGCCCGCCATCGTCGTTCCCGGTACTGGCCTTCTGGGCCACTGCTCTCACCATTGCCACTGGGGGCCAGGAACCTCTCCAGGACCAGGGACAGCGCTCACCCGCCGCGCCACACCCCGCGCCCGAGCAGACGCCGCTTAAGCACCACGGACAGCTCCTGGCGCGGCCCCAGCCTCCTGGCTGCCGGGCTCATACAGCCCAAGCGCCCCACCAGCTCCCGGGACACTTGGGGCCGCTACTTACAAGTAGAAGGAGGGTTCACCGAGTTGCTGCGCTGCTCCCGGAGCCTTTCTTCAGTACAAATGCCCCGCGCCCTCGGCAAGGGCGTCCTGAGCAGGAGACCTGAGTGAGCGGGGAGGAGCAGATGGGCACTGCTGTGGTGGGAGCAAGGGAAGAAAGTGGGTGTGAGAAGGAAACGGGGAAATAGAATGCGCAGGAGTCTAAAGGACCGGGGTGATGTGGCGTGAAGGGGTGAGAAGACGCTTGGGGACAAAAGCGTGACAGGAGATTTGGGGATGACGAAGGAACGATATCTGTGCTTGAGAAAGTTTTGGAGAATGTTGGAGCAAAAAAGGAGTAACCAGACCATCGGTAGGGGCAAAGGAGGAAATAAATGGGTTTTAAGCGACTGGGGACGTTGAGAACTGGCGGATTTAAAGGGGACTAGACTGGCAGGAAGTTTGAGTGAAGATTAAACTGAAGAAAAGAGAACCACTGAAATATTTTTTTAAGTTAGGAAAAATTTGGAAGGAAGTTTGGGTAGTAAAAGTATTTGAATGGAGAGTGAGATATGAAAATATGGAGACTGGGAAAAAGGCATGTGAAGGGCTTTAACAAGGCTGGGGCCCAGGAAGAATAGTACTCGGGTACAGGGTAATTCAGGAGGCAGAGGACATAGCTGAAAAGCAGGAGTGATGTGGGAAAGCAGGGGAGCTGGAGGCAGAGGAAGAGAAAGTGTAGCTCTTTACCTGTTGCAGTGGGCGTCACAGCCAGGAGTGGCTCTTTAGGGGAAGCTTTCTCTGCTCTGACCGGAGGGGGCACCTTTCTTCTGAATTTCTGCAGAGCTGAAGCCATGCAAGGAAGCATCCCATCAGACTAATGGAGGACTCAGGTATAGCTTGAGGACTTGGTCTGGTTATAGCTTTTTCCTTCAACTCAGGAAGGATTTCCATGCAAGGTCATTGGCCATATCATGGAAAGGGAATGATGATACAGGGGACAGTTGGCCGATGGAGTTGGTATTTGGATGTCCTGACTGTTTAAATCTTCCTGTTAAGGCCAGCAGCTGCAAACCTGATTTCCTCTTGGTTATTTGCTGATCACTGAAATCTCATCTTGGGTCCTGAGAAAAATGTTAACTTCCCAGGACCTAGGGCCTAAAGCTCTTTCTTCATTCATGAGGTCTGTGAACTAGGCATATGGGAAGAAGACATGAAAGGGGCTGGCATGCGCTCTCCTCTGTACTGGAAGGCTGTGGCTATGTCAGCTTTATTTCTCTGGTTAGACAGGTCATGGGGAACAAAAGGGAAGAACAGCTGGAGGAAATCACACCTGGTCAGCACCTGGCCTTGACAATGGTTATGCTAAAGGGGATTGGGAAGGGGAAAGTAGAGCTGGGAATCTCATCTTCATATAGTTTCATGTGTGCTTTAAGTCTGGGGGATACTTGTGAAGATTTCCTGTATTCCATAAAAGCTAATTTTCTTCTTGCATCTGCTGTAGACTTAGAGAAGTTGGGTTAGGGCGTGTTAGCTCACAGGGTAGGTTGACCAGAAGCATGGAATCGAAGAGGTGATGATCTAACATGATCTGGCTTGGCAGACCTACAACATTCTATTCAGGTCCCCAAAAGACGCTGTTTTCTACCCCAACTTCCTCAATGGCCCATTTGCGCTTCCCTCAGTCTCACATTTTTGTTTTGTTTTGGTTGTTGTTTTGTTTACTTGTCTGGCAAAAGCAGAAAAACAATTTTCCCTCAATGCTCAAGTCTCATCAAAAAGGAACATTTGGAGGTGCGCAGTGGCTCACACCTATAATCCCAGCAGTTTGGGAGGTTGAGGCAGGCAGATCATCTGAGATCAGGAGTTCAAGACCAGCCTGACCAGCATGGTGAAAACCTGTCTCTAATAAAAATTAAAAAAAATTATTTGCAGGCAAAATGGCTGAGTAAGAAGAGCTCTGGTCTGCAGCTCCCAATGAGATCAACATAGAAGGCAGGTGATTTCTGCATTTCCAACTGAAGTACCCAGCTTATCTCATTGGGACTGGTTAGACAGTGGGTGCTGCCAACGGAGGGTGAGCAGAAGCAGGGTGAGGCATCAATCACCTCACCTGGGAAGCTCAAGAGGCCGGAGAACTCCCTGCCCTAGCCAAGGGAAGCCGTGGGGGACTGTGTCTTCAGAAATGGTGTACTCCGGCTCAGATACTATGCCTTTCCCACAGTCTTCACAACCCGCAGACCAGGAGATTCCCTCGGGTGCCTACACCACCAGTACCCTGGGTTTCAAGCACAAAACTGGGTGACCATTTGGGCAGACACCGAGTTAGCTGCAGGAGTGTTTTTTCCTACCCCAGTGGCTCCTGGAACGCAAGCAAGACAGAACCGTTCACTTCCCTGGAAAGGGGGCTGAAGCCAGGGAGCCAAGTGGTCTAGCTTAGCAGATCCCACCCCCATGGAGCCCAGCAAGCTAAGATCCACTGGCTTGAAATTCTCGTTGCTAGCACAGCAGTCTGAAGTCGACCTGGGATGCTTGAGCTTGGTGGGGGAGGGGTATCTGCCATTACTGAGGCTTGAGTAGGCAGTTTTCACCTCACAGGGCTTCCAGGAAGTTCGAATTGGGTGGAATTCACTGCAGTGTGGCAAAGCCACTGTAGCCGGACTGCCTCTCTAGATTCCTCCTCTCTGGGCAGGGCATCTTTGAAAGAAAGGCAGCAGCCCCAGTCAGGGGCTTATAGATAAAACTCCCATCTCCCTGGGACAGAGCACCTTGGGGGAGGAGTGGCTGTAGGCACAGCTTCAGCAGACTTAAATGTTCCTGCCTGCTGGCTCGGCAAAGAGCAGCGGATCTCCAAGCACAGCTCTAGAGTTCTACACAGTGTAAACAAAGCTTCCGGGAAGTTCGAACTGGGTGGAATCCACTGCAGCGCGGCGGAGGCAAGGAAACTAAGAACGCTGAAAAAAGGTTAGAGGATACCCCTCCCCCACCAAGCTCAAGCATCCCAGGTTGACTTCAGACTGCTGTTCTGGCAGTGAGAATTTCAAGCCAGTGGACCTTAGCTTGCTGGGCTCCATGTGGGTGGGATCTGCTAAGCTAGACCACTTGGCTCCCTGGCTTCAGCCCGCTTTCCAGGGAAGTGAACCGTTCTGTCTCGCTTGCGTTCTGGGTGCCACTTGGGTATGAAAAAAAACTCCTGCAGCTAACTCGATGTCTCTCCAAACAGCTGCCCAGTTTTGTGCTTGAAACCCTGGGCCCTGGTGGCGTAGGCACCCGAGGGAATCTCCTGCTCTGTGGGTTGCAAAGATGGTGGGAAGGGCACAGTATCTGGGCTGGAGTGCACTGTTCCTCAAGACACAGTCCCTCACGGCTTCCCTTGGCTAGGGGAGGTAGTTCCCTGACCCCTTGAGCTTCCTGGATGAGGTGATGCCCCACCCTCCTTTGGCTGGCTGTCCGTGGGCTGCACTCACTGTCTAACCAGTCCCAATGAGATGAGCCAAGTACCTCAGTTGGAAATGCAGATATCACCAGCCTTCTGCCTTGATGTCGCTGGGAGCTGCAAACCGGAGCTGTTGCTATTCTGCCATCTTGCCAGCCACCAGGAGCTGGTTTTTTGAAAAGATTAACAAAATAGATAGATCACTAGCCAGACTAATAAAGAAGAAAAGAAAGAAGAATAAAAAAGACACAATAAAAAATGATAAAGGGGATATCACCACTGATCCCACAGAAATACAAACTACCATCATATATTACTATAAAAATCTCTATGCAAATAAACTAGAAAATCTAGAAGAAATGGATAAATTCCTGGATGCATACGCCCTCCCAAGACTAAACCAGGAAGAAGTCTAATTCCTTCTGAAATTCTGAATATGAAGTTCTGAAATCGAGGCAGTAATTAATAGCCTAATAATCAAAAAAAGCCCAGGACCACAAGGATTCACAGCTGAATTCTACCAGAGGTACAAAGAGGAGCTGGTACCATTCCTTCTGAAACTATTCCAAACAATAGAAAAAGAGGGAATCCTCCCTAACTCATTTTATGAGGCCAGCATCATCCTGATACCAAAACCGGGCAGAGACACAACAAAAAAAAAATTTCAGGCCAATATCCCTGATGAACATCGATGCAAAAATCCTCAATAAAATACTGGCAAACCGAATCCAGCAGGACATCAAAAAGCTTATCCACCAGGATCAAGTTGGCTTCATCCCTGGGATGCAAGGCTGGTTCAACATATGCAAATCAATAAATGTAATCCATCACATAGAGAGAACCATGACAAAAGCCACATGATTATCTCAATAGATGCAGAAAAGGCCTTTGATAAAATTCAACATCCCTTCATGCTAAAAACTCTAAATAAACTAGGTATCGATGGAATGTATCTCAAAATAATGAAGAGCTATTTATGACAAACCCACAGCCAATATCATACTGAATGGGCAAAAACTGGAAGCATTCCCTCTGAAAACTGGCACAAGACAAGGATGCCCTCTCTCACCACTCCTTTTCAAGATAGTATTGGAAGTTCTGGCCAGGGCAATCAGGCAAGAGAAAGAAATAAAGGGTATTCAGATGGGAGGAAAGGAAGTCAAATTGTCTCTGTTTGCAGATGACATGATTCTATATTTAGAAACCCCCATCATCTCAGCCCAAAAACTTCTTAAGCTGATAAGCAACTTCAGCAAAATCTCTGCATACAAAATCAGGGTACAAAAATCAAGCATTCCTATACACCAATAATAGACAAACAGAGAGCCAAATCATGAGTGAATTCCCATTCACAATTGCTACAAAGAGAATAAAATATCTAGGAATACAACTTACAAGGGATGTGAAGGACCTCTTCAAGGAGAACTACAAACCACTGCTCAAGGAAATAAGAGAGGACACAAACAAATGGGAAAACATTCCATGGTCATGGATAGGAAGAATCAATATCGTGAAAATGGCCATACTGCCCAAAGTAATTTATAGACAATGCTATCCCCATCAAGCTACCATTGACTTTCTTCACAGAATTAGAAAAAACTACTTCAAATTTCATATGGAACCAAAAAAGAGCCCATATAGCCAAGACAATCCTAAGCAAAAAGAACAAAGCTAGAGGCATCACGCTACCTGACTTCAAATTATACTACAAGTCTACAGTAACCAAAACAGCATGGTACTGGTACCAAAACAGATATATAGACCAGTGGAACAGAACAGAGGCCTCAGAAATAACATCACACATTTACAACCATCTGATCTTTGAGAAACCTGACAAAAACAAGAAATGGGGAAAGGATTCACTGTTTAATAAATGATGTTGGGAAAACTGGCTAGCCCTATGCCGAAAACAGAAACTGGATCCCTTCCTTACACTTTATACAAAAATTAACTCAAGATTGATTAAAGACTTAAACTTAATACCTAAAACTATAAAAACCATAGAAGAAAACCTAGGCAATACCATTAAGGACATAGGCATGGGCAAAGACTTCATGACTAAAACACTAAAAGCAATGGCAACAAAAGCCAAAATTGACCAATGGGATCTAATTAAACTAAAGAGCTTCTGCACAGCAAAAGAAACTATCATCAGAGTGAATAAGAAACCTACAGAATGGGAGAAAATTTTTGCAATCTATCCATCTGACAAAGGGCTAATATCCAGAATCTACAAAGAACTTAAACAAATTTACAAGAAAAAAACAAACAACCCCATCAAAAAGTGGGTGAAGAATATGAATAGACAGTTCTCAAAAGAAGACATTTATGTGGCCAACAAACATATGAAAAAAAGCTCATCATCACGGGCCATTAGATAAATGGAAATCAAAACCGCAATGAGATACCATCTCACTCCAGTTAGAGTGGTGATCATTAAAAAGTCAGGAAACAACAGATGCTGGAGAGGATGTGGAGAAATACGAACAATTTTACACTGTTGGTGGGAGTGTAAATTCGTTCAACCGTTGTGGAAAACAGTGTGGCGATTCCTCAAGGATCTAGAACCAGAAATACCATTTGACCCAGTAATCCCGTTACTGAGTATATACCCAAAGGGTTATAAATCATTCTACTTTAAAGACACATGCACACGTATGTTTATTGCAGCACTATTCACAATAGCAAAGACTTGGAACCAACCCAAATGCCCATGCGTGATAGACTGGATAAAGACAATGTGGCACATGTACACTTTAGAATACTATGCAGCCATAAAAAAGGATGAGTTAATGTCTTTTGCAGGGACATGGATGAGGCTGGAAGCCATCATTTTCAGCAAACTAACACAGGAACAAAAAAACCAGATACCGCATGTTCTCACTCACAAGCGGGAGTTGAACAATGAGAACACATGGACACGGGGAGGGGAACATCACACACTGGGCCAGTCTGGGGGTGGGGGAGCTAAAGAAGGGATACCATTATGAGAAATACCTAATGTAGATGACAGGTTAATGGGTGCAGCAAACCACCATGGCATGTGTATACCTTTGTAACAAACCTGCACGTTCTGCACATGTATTCCAGAACTTAAAGTATAATAATAAAAAAAAAAATTAGCCAGGCATGGTGGAGCATGCCTGTAGTCCCAGCTACTCGGGAGGTTGAGATGGGAGAATCATTCAAACCCTGGAGGCAGAGGTTGTAGTGAGTGAGATCACACCACGGCACTCCAGCCTGGGCGTCAGAGTGAGATCTGTTAAAAAAAAAAAGAAAAAAGAAAAAAAAGAAAGAAAAGAAAAAGAACATTCTTCAAAGATGCTAAGTGGTCTTTTCCTTAAATAGGGAGAAAGAAATTTTCCTTCTTTGGGGTAAATGCCAAAGAGTACAATTGCTGAGTCACATGGCAAGTGTATGTTTGGTTTTATAAGAAACTGCCAAAATATTTTCCACAGTGGCTGTGGGAAGGGAAGGGAAGGGAAGGGAAGGGAAGGGAAGGGAAGGGAAGGGAAGGGAAGCAAAGGGAAGGAAGGGAAGGGAAGGAAGGGAAGGTCTAGTCACACCAATGGTGCATGAGCTGTCCAGTTTCTTAGCATTCTTGCTAGCATTTGTTTTTTTTTGTTTTTTGGTTTTTTTTTAAATGTTATCCATTCTAACAGGCATAGCAATAGCTCATGTGGCTTGAATTTCCATTCCCCTAAGGGCTAATGGTGCTGATCATATTTATATGTGTGCATGTGCTGTTCACAACCTTTCTTTGGTGAAATGTCTATTCATGTCTTTTGCCCATTTTCTCATGGGATTGTTTTTTTTTTTTTTTTTTTTTGAGACGGAGTCTCGCTCTGTCACCCAGGCTGGAGTGCAGTGCTGTGATCTTGGCTCACTGCAACGTCTGCCTCCCTGGTTCAAGTGATTCTCCTGCCTCAGCTTCCTGAGTAGCTGGGACTACAGGGGTGTGCCACCACGTCTGGCTAATTTTTTGTATTTTTAGTAGAGATGGGGTTTCACCATGTTAGCCAGGATGGTCTAGATCTCCTGACCTCATGATCCTCCCACCTTGGCCTCCCAAAGTGCTGGGATTACAGGCATGAGCCACCGCGCCCGGCCGAGATTGTTTTTTTTTTTTTAAATGTGTTGAGTTTTGAGAGTTCTTCATGGATTCTAGATATAAGTCTTTTGTCTGCTATATGGCTTGCAGATGTTTTCACCCAGTCTGTAGCATGTCTTTTCATCCTCTTGATAGGATCCTGCACAGATCAAGAGTCCCACATTTTGATGAAGTCCATGTTATAAGTTTTTCCACATATGAATTGTTATTTTGGTGTCATGTCTAAGAACTAGATGTTGAACATTTCTCCTATGTTTTCTTCTAAAAGTTTTATAGCCTTGCATGTTACATTTAAATCTGTGACCTTTTGGAACTAATTTTGATATTAGGAGGAATTTCAAGTTGAGGTTCAAATTTTGCACATAAAAATTCCATTATTCCCATAGCATTTGTTGAAAAAATGCCCTTTCTCTATTGAGTTGCTTTTGCACCTTTGTCAGAAATCACTTGGCCATATTTGTGTAGATTCATTTCTGTACTCTGTATTCTGTTCCATTGGTCTCTGCGTCCATTCCTTCAATAACCCACACGATTGTGATTACTCTTGCGTTAAAGTAGGACTTAAAATACTGTAGCACAGTATTTTCATCTAAACGAAACTAAATTCATCTTTTTACCTTCACTTTTGCATATAAATTTAAAAATCAGTTTGTCTATATAGACAAAATATCCTATGCTAGGATTTTGATGGATTTGTATTTAAGTTACAGATCAATTTGGGGAGAATTGAAATTTTTACTATGTTGAATCTTCCCATCCATGAATATATCTCTTCATTTATTTAGACCTTCTTTGATTTTGTTTATAGCACTTTTTAAGTTTTCAGAGTAGAGAATCTTGTATACCTAAGAATTTCATTTTTCAGAAGTATTATAAATGTAATTTTTGCAACATTTAAAATTTCCAGTTATTTATTGCTAGCATGTAAGTATTGAATTTAGTATTGCATGTGTTGACCTTGTATTATTTCTGGGTTTTCGTCTCCCCCAAGAAAGTCAATTTTCTACACAAGGAAGTCACTCTGGTTCTCCCTCCATGTTTGTCTACGCAGTGTCCACCCTTCCAGGAGTAGGAAAGTCCCTTGTCTAGAGCTCAACCCCAGCCCTTGTGCCTTAACGGTGTGTGTCCTGGGGGGGTGGTTCAAGCATCCCCCGTCAATGTAGAGATGTGGCAGAAACGCGTTCACCTGTTATATTGGTATCTGGCTCCAGAAAGAAACGTTTCATTGCTTTGACATAAAAATAAATTGATGAATGAAGTTAAACCCAGAAGAGGCTTCGCAAAGAGGTCGTGTAAGCATCTGCCCATGGGACTCCCTTCCACGCACCGTCTTTCTCACTAGGTGTTGGGGAGGACAGGGAGCTGGGGCTGGGGAGGGCAGTGGGAAGAGGGAGCTTTGCTTAGGGACAGGGAAAGGTGCCCCATTCCTGACAGTTGTAGGACTCTTCTTTCCCTCCTGTCTTCCCCCTCAGCCTCCTCAAATCGTAGCCTCTGGAGAACCTGGACTCTGGTGGCTGAGGGCCTCCCTGGGAGTGAGGTTTGGGCTTCCCCGCCTGCCTTTGCACAGCAGCCTGTGTGAGGTGGCACCTGGACAGCCTGAGGGGAGGGACATCAGCAGAGGGGGGACAGGGCGGCAGACACCCCCACACCCCGCCAGGTAGGCTGACATGGCTGGAACAACACCCCCAGATGGAACGAGTCCTCTTCTCACCTTCCCAAATAGATCCTTGAGATGTCAGCGGCTCCACCACACTGGTCACTGTGGGTGGGTGAGCTGAACACGTCCCTCCATGAACTGGGAAGAGACACAGAGGGAGTCAAAATATGCCCTTTTCTTGCCTCCATTCTCCTCCCAGTCCTCTCTGTGCTGACATTTGCCTCAGAGGCAGATCTTGTTTAAAAAACAAAATTGGCCCAGGCTCCATCAGCAAGTAGTTTCCTCCCTTGGGGTTTAAAGAGGTCTTCTGGAAATCAGCAGGCCCCTTTTGTGGCCTCTTTGCTGAATTGTTTCTAAATATATTTTAATTATTCTAGGCCTCTAGGGACAGAGATGCCGTCATCCTCCTTTGCCACGTTTTCTATGATGGTTTGATGAGGTTAAAAACCCCGATGACCAGGGTTCCACTCTATCCTTCTCCTAAACATTTGTTCTATTTCTTTGCCTTTAGGAGTGGTGGGTGTGTATTGTCAGGCCTATTGTAAAGGATGGTGTAAAGTAACCATCCAAAAGTTGGTTACTTTACACGACCCTTTGGATGACTTCTGTACATAGCACTCTTGCTATGAGTAATTCCTTTGTAGAAATAGGCTCTATGGAGAATTGTCTCCTTGGACCCTTCATGTAGCTCACGACTTTTATTATGGAAATAAATGAATAAAAGGCTGCAATTGTGGACAGACACAAATATGCTTGGACATGGCTATCTCTGATCTTGTGTGGCTCAAAATAACTTCCAGAGTCTTCATTTTCAGAGTGTTCTCACCCAAAAAGGTACCAACTTGGGCATGGAAAGGCCTGTTTCTCCTGGACTCCTGGACGTGCCAGCCATCGAGACAGGGAAGACCCACTGATGTCTTCAGGATTTGTCCATCACCCTGGGGACTGTCTGGCCTGCTGGCAGGTGACAGTGGCCTGTCCTAAAGTGTGAGCTACCTGATGATGAACCAGATGCAAGGGCAGGACTGTCTTCTGAGAGATGTCTCCCCCTCGGTCCTTCTGTCGCTTCAGACATTCCAGGTGGAAGGAGGCCCTTCGACCTGCAAAGCCAGCCAGAGAGCCAGGATTAGGGCAGGAAAACAGGATGCTGGCCTGTGACAGTTCACACTCTGGTGGGGTGCCAGGAGCAGTAACTATGGCCCGAGACGCTCCTCCTTTCCCCTCCCCTCGTCTGAGACGTATTCTGGTGTCCAGGGCTCATCCCTGCACACCCTGCCTTTGGAATGTTGTCTCCTTGCTTTGGAAATGCCCCACTGTGTGGGGCTGATTTGAGGCAGGCCACAATGATTTCCCAATCGTCCCTGACCAGTTTTCTCTAGGGAGTAACCGCCGACCACATCCAGAGAGCGAGCGGTGCATTTACCTAGTGAGGCAGAGCGGAGGAAACCCCTCTTCGGAGATTGCCGGATGTCCCTCTTGTCCTCCTCTGGGAGCGTCAGTTACCGATTTTCGTCATCCTGGTAGGAGAGCCTGGAACAGAGAGCTCATGGGGCTTGTTCCTGGAGGCTGAGAAGTGGCCACCCACAGGGACAGCTGCACCCCCGGAAAGCACTTTGCTCTGATCCTTAGTGAAGGGATGCATACTTTGTGCTTACGTGCAGGTTTGGGGAATTGCCACCCCAAGAAGTTCTGGCCTGCCCCTGGCGTCTTCCAGGCCTGCTCAGTGGGAATTGCCAGCTCCTCACCCGCAGCCTGTCTCATAAGCCTGACTTGGGGCAGTGAAGGCACACTGGGGTCAAAGGTGTTGAGAAAACGGAAAGAATCCTAGGCCCATGAAGTTCTTTTGGGGAATGGCCTTGGCTCCCGTGTTTGCATGAGCTGATGCTGTTTTCCTCAGTGACCCTCAACTTTCGCCCAAACTTGTCCCCGCCCCCCGATTTCTCCCGCCCTGCCACCCCCTCATCAGCAAGAGCACATAAGCAGCTGCCTACAACAACTCTACGGTCACTCAGTAGGTGAACAGCAGGGCTGTGAGGGACCTCATGGGGCATCTAGTCTATGGCTTCCAGGCCTTTGATGGAAACTCGATGAGAAGTAGATTTGACAGCTTCTCATCACGCACAGACACACCTGATGGAATGAAGCCTCATGCCCTGTGCTTACCCTCGGTGCATGCATTGCACCCTGGTGAGTCCTAGTCCATTTTAGTCTGTTCTATTTTTATTAAAATTTTGATTCACAATCTCTGCTGGGTCAGCCTGCAGTTCGAGAAGCACAGCTGCATTCCAGCCTCATTCCCAGATGAGACCACTGACTTGCTGGTCCCTGGTGCCACCCCACACCTCTGAGGGTGACTCCATGCCTGCTCATGGCACAGCACAGAGACTTGGATAATTTATAGATGTGCAGGAAGGCTGGTAGAGTGCAGACCGCAGTATTTATACCTTCAAGACTTGCTCTTACTCTCAGCTAGCTAAGGCCTCCCTATTATATTTTCTTCTTATGCAAATCACCCCGGCTCTTGCAGATCCAGCTAGTATTTGACCCTGTGCATGGTACCTACTAAGGTCACCCTGCCCTCAACCTTCTCTGAATGTCTGTACCCTTCGGGGTTCCACCACTCTAGGGCAATTAATGAGAAACTCTCTGTGTTATCTTCCTCTCCTGAGACCCTCTTAGTTTATTAGTTTGTGCGATCTCCTTAAGGCATGATTTAGCAGGTGCCTCGGTGCACCAAGCACTCTAGAAAACCAACATAGGTTAAACTATATGCTTTTCCTGATTTCTAGGGAAGGTGGTCCGGTATTAATTTGTATTCCCTAAAAATCAATTTAGAGACTGTTATCTCATAAGGAGCTTTGGGTATTTCCCTTTTTTATATTGACCGTGTTTCACTGAGTCAGAAAAGTAGAAGGCCTGTCACCCCCACCGCCCCATTTTGCTGATGGGGACACGAAGGCACAGGGCAGTTGAGTGATTTGTCAAGCGCCGCTGTTTGGGACTCTTTCCATGCTTTTCCTTACTCGCTCGATTCTTCTTTCTATGCTGGGGAAAAAGAGGTGCTTCTGCTACTTTTCCCATCCAGTTCCTGAGCAGAAAGCACTGGACCCCAGGAAGCCGCATGCTGTGCTGGCCTGGCTGCTGCTCTCCCCACACTCCTCACGGTGGGGGGGCCTTGTGCCCCCTCCCACCACCTCCAGCCACACCTTTCCTGTCTTCAAAAGCCTGCAAGGCTAATCCTTCCTCACTCTGACATCTTTTCAAGAAAGCTTCTAAACACTGTGTCTCAAACTGCTGTGAATGCCACCCACAGTCATAAGACGTTTCACAAGGTGACCCCCAGATACACACATCTATTGGCAATGAAACAAGTGTTTCCCAACACAGTGCTTACCTTTGTGACATTTGATGCATTCTGATAGTTTCTGTTGTGCTGTGCTGCACTATGCTATTCTTTTAAGCGTTAGTCATAACCGACCAAATGGATGTCACCACCTTCTAATGGATCTAGATCCGCAGCTAAAATCCTCCAAAAATTCCAGCAAGGACAAAAATCTCAGGCCTGGCTTTGCCACCAGTGCCCTCTTCTGGGCAGCTTTATTATAAGTAGTGTCTGGAAACATTTGTGTAATTGTCAATATATGTATGTGTACACTGAATCTCACCAGAAAATATTTTTATGACTGTTGGTTACAGCCTAAAACGTTTAAGAAACAATGTTTAGGAATTTTTCTGGTCAGGAAAGCCCAAACTAAAAAGAGCATTGTGTGTGTGTGTGTGTGTGCGTGTGTGTGTGTGCGTGTGTGTATGTGCGTGTGTGTGTGTGTGTGTGTGTGTGATGGGGGCTCCCGCTCCCCTAAGGAGATAACAGAAGCTGTGCAGATGTTTTCTCTGTGATCTCCTCTCCAGCAAATTATGCCCAGAGGAGGGATCTCAGGGACCTGCCCCTGCCTCCTCACATCTGTTCCCACACCAGGGCTTGGCTGGGAGAGGGCAGCTCACATCTCTGTGGAGAGCAGGCTGGGCTCACTGCAGGACTCCTATGTTGTGGGTTCATCTTCACTTCATAGGTTTTGTCCTGGGACCCCCCCCCCCCCCTCCTGACATGCCATGGCTGTCTGGCTTTCCTGGAAGTGACACCTACAATATCCAAGAGGGAGAAAAACATCAGGAACTGCCAACACTTTTCCTCTTTCCTCAGTAAGCAATGCATTAAACGTGCACACATGTGACATGCACACACACACGTGCACATCTACACACATGCGAACAGGTACACACCTGCACACACGCATACACACGTGCACACATGCACACGTGTGCACACATGCATACACACGTGCACATCTGTACACACGTGCACATCTGCACACATGCACACACGTGGACATCTACACACATGCACACACAGTACACATGTGCGCACACACCTGCACACCTGCACACACACACATATGTGCACATCTGCACACATACATACACACATGCACACACACGTACATATCTGCACACATGCATACATACGTGCACACATGCACACTCACATACACATCTGCACACGTGCATACACGTGTGCACATCTGCACACACATGCGGACATGCATGCAATTACTGTGGCCTTGTACTCCTGTGGTGGCTGATGAAGCCATGGATCCATGGAAGTGTTAAGATTAGGGTGAGGCCTCCATGTGGCAGGTTGTCTGGTGTGGATCCAAGGAGATCTGAGTCCTGACCTCAATTCACTTATGCCTTTGTCCAAGTCACTTAGCGCACCCCTTGCCTTAGTTTCCCTTTATATGAAATTGAAGTGACATTTGTCCTGCCTGACCCAGAGGCCTATAGTGAGTCACAAATGAGGCAACAGACGAGACAGTGCTTTCAGACTGGGAAGAGACAGCTTTGACAGTGGGTCCTGGGCTGTGCCATAAAGGTCAGGGTGGGCCTGTGAGGAGGCTGCTGTCCCACCCCCAGCTGCAATAGCAGGGTCTTTGGGCATTTGTTTGGCACAGCTGAGATGTCCCTGGCATCCTATTTTGATGGTGCCCTTGATTCTGACACCAGCTCCCTAGAGTAAAGGCACAGGCAGGAAGCTACCTAGAGGGGTTTGCAACCCTCCCACACCAGGACGTGCCTTTCCCTGCTGGGATAGGATCTTCTGCTCACAGGGTTGTGTCTTCTTTAGCTCTGGGCCACAAGATCTTCCTTTTCCCATCTGTGCTCAGCTCAGTGCCTCCCTCTGTCTTGCTTCTGACCCACTTTATCCTCAGACCCCTGAGGGCATCAGGGAAAGATCCTGGTCCATCCTCTCAGAGCTGAGAGCTGGATCAGTGCCCCTGGCTTTGAGCCTCTCAGGCAGGGTATGGGCAGTTCTTTCTCAGGTAGGCCTACAGATCGCCACCTGCCCCACAGTGGAAGGAAAGATGAGAGGTGGGAGCTCCAGGAGGATTGGGAGGGGAGGGAGGTGGAGTGGGCTTTGGTGAGGCACGGAGGGAGGAGCTGGAGACGCAGAGTGGCAGCAGGCAGGCAGCAGCACTTTTGGGGCCACCGGGCACAGGACGTGCTGGCCCATCCTCAGCACAAGCAATGCTAGGGCCTCAGCTGCTTTAGCCTTGAGCTGTGACGCAGAGGACAAGGCCCGGGAGCTGGAACACGGGCTATGTTTCTCTTTACCAAGCTGAAGCTTGGCTCCTTGTGTTGTTTGTACCATCTGCAGTGGGCAGAGGGAACCGACATTTCATGAGCGCTGACTGTGTGCTGGGCACTGTGCCGGGTGCTTTGCGTGTATTTTGCTCTGTGGAGAGATGTATCTGTGGGGACAAGGAAATCCCCTGGGGTCTCCTTCCCCAGCTCCTCTAAACATCCCTCTCCCCTTATGTCACAGAGGACAAAGCTTCACATGAAAATGCCCTTAGAGGGCGGGGACTTAATTCACCCTGAGATGCTAAAGACAGACATGGAGCCCTCCTTAAGCAGAAGCTTCATGAGGCCAGAGGGGAGAAGGGGTGTGGAGACCGAGCCAGGACCTCTCTGGAATGAGAGTCTCCTGACCTACTTTCAGGCAAGGCAAGTCAGAGAATTCCTTTCTGACCACGCTCAGGGGAGAAAGGAGAAGTGGGTCAGAGAGTGACCTTCTTGCTCCTGCCGTTTTCTCCATTTGCTTCCATAGAAAATACTCAGGAGGCCAAGGGGCCATATGTTGGGGTAATGGGTTCTGGGCCCTGACACTGTCCTCCTACCTCTCTGACCATTTCCTCTCTCTTCCTTTGTGGACTTCTCTCGCAGATGTCCATCTCTGTCCATCACGGGGACTCCGCCAGGGAGGGTGGGAGGAGGAAGCCAGGGATCTGGGGTGATCTGAGGGCAGCCTGAGAGGATTGAATGAGAGGGAGGGGGCAGGAGTGAGGGCCAGCTGTATTGATTACATTGATTCATATGAAATTGCTGATATTTGATCATTTTTACCTCTAAAAATCATAATTTCATCTGGTTCAAACTAAAACGTCAAAGCTTGCTTCAGTAAGGCTCATGTCCTACTGGACTTGTAGCCAGACGGTTGGGAGTGCAGGGTGCTTACAGGAAGGTGACTGGAAACCCTGCGGCAGGGCTCCTCTGTGCACTTTGTAGCATCGCGGTTACAGAAGAGAGGTGCAGGGGACTCATGGGGAATCCTATATAGCCACAAAGTCATGCTTTTCCAGCTGAAAAGTGTATAGCTGACTGAAAACACCTGTCACTATTTCAGGAGGACAAAGAAGTACAGCAAATCTCTGCATCTCCAAGACTGGGAAGCCATCTCTGGGGTGATCTTCCAGAGCAGGCCCTGTAGTTCCATCGTTGTGTGGATCTGCACAGCAGGCTGTAATGCAGAGCCATTGCTGGAGCTTTAGAAATAGAGTTGTCAAATGGGTGGTTCTTCAAAGATATGCCCACAGAGTTCTCTGCAAAAACAAAAGGCTTGCTATAAGGAAGACTCCACTGCAGGGCAGCGGATGAGCAGCTTACCACCTGTGGATCTTAGTCAAGTCAATCTCTCTGAGCCTGTTTCCTCATCTATAAACGGGGATGATAATGCCTACCTCTTAAGACTGTGCATAGCTTGCTTGGGCTGTCATACTGAATATCACAGACTGGGTAGCTTAAATAACAGAAATGCATTTTCTCCCAGTTCTGGAGGCTGGAAGTCTGAGATTCAGATGCTGTCAGGGTTGTTTTCTGGGGAGGGCTCTCTTCCTGGCTTGCAGATGGCTGCCTTCTTGCTGTGTCCTCACGTGGCCTCTTCTCTATGTACATGCAGAGAAAGACATCTGTAACATCTGTTCCTTTTCCTGTAAGGACACTAGTCCTGTCAGATTAAGGTCTCATGCTTACAACCTCATTTAACCTTTATACCTCCCTATAGCCCCTATCTTCAAGTAGTCATATTAAGGGTCAGGGTTTCCATATGTTAATTTTAGGGGGACACAAATCGATTCATTATAGACTGTTTTGAGGCTCATAGGACATAGATTATGCTCCGAAAATGGTAACTCTTTGGATGTGCGTCATCCAGGAGGCCTAACAGGTTGCAGGGAATGAGGCTGATGAAGAAAAATCTGACCAAAGACCAAGATATCCCCAGGTCCTTGGAAGAGAACTGAACATGAGCACCAGATCCCACTCGACAGTGTCAATATTTCACTGCACCTCGATTTATGCTTGAATCCACTGTTTAATAACTACCTGTGGCTTTCTTTCCTTAGTGCCAACTTCTCTCTCACTTCCTGGATTCAGTCACCCCCCCAACTGTGCCTTGTCTCCTTCCCTGCTAGTCAATGAGCTCAGGCCTCTGTCCTTGATGGCTTGGCTGTGAACAGTAGCTTCCTGCCTTAACTTTTGTCTTTATCCACTCAAATCCACTCACACCACAGACAGGCTGATCATGTACAATGTAGACTAGACCCTGTCACTTCCTTATTTGAAATGTTTCAGTGACTTCTATGATTTTAAGATAAACCCAAGCTTGTTAACAGGTTCACAGGGCCGACACCACCCACTCTAACCCCCATGTCCCTTGGCCTGGGTGCTTGCCACTCACCCACAAGTTTCCCCCTCAGACTCAGATGCTTCTGGGTCTGTGCCTCTTTCTCTGCCCACTCCTGTTTGCTCCCACACCCTTGCCCTGGACTGACTTTTCAGATCCCAGATTCCAAGTCACACCACCCTCTGGGGCCTTTTCTTGGAGTTGGGTCAGGCTTCATGTGTCCATGGGGCACCTGTTCCTCCTGTCCTGACAGTTACCTCACCGCACTGATTCTCTGTCCGCTTTAGGCTCTGAGCTCCAGGAGACGGTTGGCTGTGCCTACAGTTTTGTTTATCGTGGTCCCTGGCACAGCGTCTGGTCCAGAACAGATGCTCAAGTACTGGCTGAATAAATTTTCCTTTATGAATCATTTTTAATATTTCTGCTCCTATGTTCACAGAAGGCTTATTCGCAATAGCCCAAAAGCAGAGACCACTCAAGCATTCCCTGATGAATGAATATATAAACAGTGTGGTCTACTCATACAATGGAATATTGTCTACCTTTGAAAGGGGATGGAATTCTGACACATGCTATGACATGGATGAACCTTGAGGGCATCACGTGAAGTGAAATAAGCCAGACACAAAAGAACAAATATTGTATGAATTCACTTCTCCTTCTCCTTCTTCTTCTCCTTTTTTGAGACAGAGTCTTGCTCTGTTGCGCAGGCTGGAGTGCAGTGGCGCGATCTCAGCTCACTGCAACCTCCGCCTCCCAGGTTCAAGCAATTCTTCTGCCTCAGCCTCCCGAGTGGTGACAGTTGCCCAACAATGTGAATGTGCTTAATGCCACTGCTTCGTGTTGCCCAAAATGGGTAATATGGTAAATTCTGTGTTACGTATATTTTACCACAATAAAAATAACTGTACTAAAACACTGTTTATGCAATTCCAAGTGACAAAAATAAAACCCCCAGGTAATATTGTAGAGAGACAGAAATGGATCAGGGTCCCCTGCTGGGGGCTGTGGTCAAGATTCCAGAGCCCATGGTGGGCAGGTCGCATAAAGGTCCCCGCCATGGCTGGTCTTAATGCCACTAGATGGCCTCAGGTTACTCTTCCACCTGCTCCAGACCCAGTTGCTCATTTTTGTGTTCATGTCAACTGAGATATTTAAAAAGAACACCCAGGGCTTCATGAAACTGTTCTTAGAGTCTACTCACCAGGCTGCCTGCTAAGCAGGAGTGCCTTGAAATAGGCTTTGCTGCAGCTCCAGAAAGGAAACGTCCTTAAAGGCCCAGCAGCAGACTGGTTCCAAAGATGACCACACCCGCAGCTCCCATCTGGCAGGATTTTTGCAAGAAGATCTTATCTCTCCTCCTATCAAGGGGGAGCGTCTGTCAGCATCCCTTTCCCTTCCCCTTCCCCTGAGTCTGAGACTGCAGAAGTGAGGTTGTGTGGCTTCTGAGGTCGTGCCATGACAGAGATCGTGTCTCTGGGGACACCAGTTGCCACACAATGAAGAAACTCAAGATAAGAGATTGAGTTAGGAAGTGTCCACTCTCACCACTCCTATTTAACATAGTACTGAAAGTCCCAGCCAGAGCAATCAGGCAAGGGGTGGGGGTGGGGGGACGTGTATGGACCAGGCAGGCATCGTGTGAGTGATCCTCAGCTTAGCCCAGCTGCTGGCCACTGGGACTTCATTCAAGAACACCCAGGCTGATGCTATGTGGGACAGAGTAGGCCAGCCAGATGCAGCCCCACCTGCTGGCCCATGAATCATTAGGAATAATCCATCATCGCAGAAGTGCCTTGATAGGATTTCCTGCAACTTCAGGAAGGAAACGTCCTTAAAGTCCCCAGTGGCAGACTGTTTCCAAAGATGACCATACCCGAAGCTCCCACCTGGTAGGAGTTTTGCAAGGAGACCTTATCTCTCCTGCCATCAAGGGGTATGGGAATAGAGAACCAAAACCATGTTTTCTACCAAATGGAACACACAGAGCGTAGAATTGTATTGCAGAGCACTCTGGCACGCCCCCTCCAGCTTGTATTCCCTGTGATGCTATTAAACAAGAAACAAAAAACAACAACAACAAAAAAAGGATATCAGCCTGCAGCTCCTCATCCCATGCTTCACCTGTTTCGTCTCTCTGTGCATGTGTCTGGTGTGTGTCGGTAGGCACGCACAGTTGGCCATGCTGTTTGTCAAGCATGTAACATCTGTGGTTTTTCCCTTTTGACTTTATATCATTCATTTACACACTTGGCAAACATTTATTGAGAGCTTCTCTATGCCCATCACTGGGGATTTAGAATTAAATGGCTACATACTGTTTTTTCACACTTTGGGCTATAATTTATATCATCATTGCCTTGAAATTGCTTTTTGAGTTAAATACAAACTGAACCAGGTGTGTCTCTCCTTGTCTCTCTAGAACTTTTAGCTCCAAAAACTTTATGGTCGCTTATACTATGATCTGTGGTATCAAACTATAGAGTAACCATTAAAACTATGGGGAAAGGAAAAGAAATGTACCATGAACCCAGTGTAATAGAATTAGTCTAACTACACATGTAGCTCTGCTATTTCAGGCAAGATAAAAACAAAGCACAACAGTGAATTGGTCATTCCCATTGCTTAATTACAGCAGCACATCACCTGCCTGAAGAAGAGGGCGGTCAGACCTCACCAGGTGGGAGCAGTTGAGGGTGAATCTGAGGTGAGGAGCTGAAGGCAGCATGGAAGCTGGTGTCCGCTCTGCCAAGGGCTTGGCTGTGAAGAGGACAGAGAGAGAGGGTATGTTGTGGTGGGGATGGGTGGTCAGATGGGAGACACTCTTTGGCTGCAGATGGGAAGACTGTAGAGAGGTAGAAATTGAGAATTTAGAGGGAGGGCGCTGACAAATGGTGCAGGGTCTCTGAGGAGGCCTGGGGCTGAGACCTGGAACGCCCCCGGGACGGGCCTTCAAAGAGACGAGTTGCAGTATTTCCGCCTTGTGACAAGGGGGAAGAAAAAGGAGGTTTGTGGGTTTGGAAGGGTAGAAAACAGGCGCTTCCTGGCCGGCAGTTTCTGTTTTTTCAGTTTAAAGTATGAGAGGAGATGAGAGTGTGGGAGAGGGGGGTTGGAGGTTTGAAAGAAATGGAAAAAGTGCTGATACCCTTGTGGGACCTGCTGATGATCTATTCCAGGTCAGACTGCCGCACATCTGAATCTAGGGGCAGATGGAAGAAAAAAACTAGGTCCCAACAAGAGCATCCCCAGGGCCTTTGCCCAGTCTTCAGAGCAGGCCCCTGATCCCATAAACACCTGCCTTCTAAACTCTTGGAGATTAGGCCTTCAGGCTCTCCTGCACCTGCTTTTCTGAGCGTGGTGATTCGTGGAGACTTAGAGACAGGCAGGAGGCTCAGCTCATGGGGCCGCTTGGAAGATTCTGCAGGGTGGAGCAGTTGGTGGGAGGGGAGAGGTTGTCCTTTGAGTAGGAGACCTAAGGAGGAGAGGGAACAAGAGCCAGCCCATTCTGGAGGCTGCCCCCTTGATTCCGCCTGTGATCTGCTTGAATGTGATCTGATCCTTGGGAGTAAATTTAAAATATGCTGAGTCTTAGGTAGCTTTTAAAGAGACTCTTCAGCACCAGCTGAGATCGTTATTCAATGAAAACCAAAAGCGCTATTGAAGAAAACACAACCAGCAAATAAGATGTTGGCAAGGATGTGGAGAAATTTGAACCCTTGTGCATTGCTGGGAGGAATGTAAAATGGTGCAGCTGCTGTAGAAAATGGTGTGGTGCGGCCGGGCGCAGTGGTTCATGCCTGTAATTCCAGCACTTTGGGAGGCCAAGGTGGGCAGATCACCTGAGGTCAGGAGTTCAAGACCAGCCTGGCCAACATGGCGAAACCCTGTCTCTACTAAAAATACAAAAAGTAGCTGGGGGTGGTGGTGTGCGACTGTAATCCCAGCTACTTGGGAGGCTGAGGCAGGAGAATTGCTTGAACCTGGGAGGCGGAGGTTGCAGTGAGTGAGATCTCACCACTGCGCTCCAGCCTGGCAGCAGAGCGAGACTCTGCCTTAAAAAAAAAAAAAAATGGTGTGATGATTCCTCAAAAGATGAAACACAGGTTTACTATATTATCCAGCAATTCTCTCTCTGGTTATTTACCCAAAATAAGCAAAAGCAAGGACTTCGACAGATATTTGTACACTTATGTCCATAGAAGGTTTTATTTACAATAGCCAAAAGGTAGAAACAACCCAAATGTTCAGTGATTGATGGATGGATAAATAGAATGTGATATATACTTATTGTGGAATATTACTCAGCTTTTAAGGGGAAGAAACTTCTGATGCATGCTACAACCTGAATGAACCTTGAAGATACGCTAAGAGAAATAAATTAGTCATAATAAGATAAATATTCTATGATTTCACTTATATGATGTACCTAGAGTAGTCAAATTCAAATGAAATTCTTCTGAATTTGACTATAGAAGGTAGAATAGTGGTTAACAGGGCCAGAAAGTAGAGACACAACATACCAAAATCTGTGGGATGCAACTAAAGCAATGATAAGAGGAAAGTTTATAGCATGAAACACCTACATCAAGAAGTTAGAAAAATGTCAGATTAACAATTTAATATTGCACCTAGAGAAACAAGAACAAACTGAACCCAAATCTAGCAGAATAAAAGAAATAACCAAAATCAGAGCATACCTGGATGAAATTGAGACCCAAAAATCCATACAAAGACTCACTACAAGCAAAAGCTTGTTCTTTGAAGAAATCAACAAGATTGATAGACCATTAGCTGGATTAACAAAGATAAAGAGAGAAGTTCCAAATAAGCACAATCAGAAATGACAAAGGCGATATTACAACTAATCCCACAGAAATACAAAAAATCCTCAGAGAGTATTATGAACACCTCTATTTTCTGTACACAAAGTAGAAAATTTAGAGGAAGTGGAAAAATTCCTGGAAATACATAACCTTCCAAAACTTCATTAGGAAGCAATCAAAACTCTTCACAAACCAATGCCAAGTTCTGAAATTGAGTCAGTAATAAAAAACTTACCAAACAGAAAAGCCTCTGACCTGATGGATTCATGGCTGAATTTTAGCAGACATACAAGAAGAGTTGATACCAATCCTGTTGAAACTACTCCAAAAAATTGAGGAGAAGAGACCCCTTCCTAACTCATTCTATGAAGCCAGCATGATCCTGATACCCAAATCTGGCAAAGATCACAACAAAAAAAGAAAACTACATGCCAATATTTCTGATGAACATAGGCACAAAAATCCTCAACAAAATACTAGCAAATCAAATCCAGCAGCACATCAAAAGGTTAATTCACCATGATCAAGTGGCCTTTGTTCCTGGGAGGTAAGGCTGTTTCAACATATGCAAATCAATAAATGTAATTCACTACATAAACAATTAAAAACAAAAACCGTATGATCATCTCAATACACACGGGAAAAGCAGCAGGTAAAATCCGACATACTTTCATAATAAAAACCCTCAACAAACTAGGCATTGAAGGAACATACCTCAAAATAATAACAGCCGTCTATGACAAACGCACAACCAACATTATACTAAATGAACAAAAGCTGGAAGCATTCCCCCTAAAAACTAAAATAAGACAAGGATGTCCACTCTCACCACTCCTATTCAACATAGAACTGAAAGTCCCAGCCAGAGCAATCAGGCAAGTGAAAGAAGTAAAAGGCATCCTAATAAGAAAAGAAGATGTGAAATTATCTCTCTTCACTGATTATATGATTCTATACCTAGAAAACCCTAAAGACACCACCAAAAGGCTCCCAGAGCTGATAAACAACTTCAGTAAAATTTCAGGGTACAAAATCAATGTACAAAAGTCAGTAGCATTTCTTTTTTCTTCTTCTTTTTTTTTTTTTAGATGGACTCTCGCTCTCTCACCAGGCTGGAGTGCAGTGGCACCATCTTGGCTCATTGTAACCTCTGCCTCCTGGGTTCAAGTGATTCTCCT
This sequence comes from Gorilla gorilla gorilla, assembly GCF_029281585.2. Taxonomy (NCBI): domain Eukaryota; kingdom Metazoa; phylum Chordata; class Mammalia; order Primates; family Hominidae; genus Gorilla; species Gorilla gorilla. The sequence goes on along the minus strand of NC_073234.2, from coordinate 18,367,717 downwards.
GCCTCAGCCTCCTGAGTAGCTGGGATTACAGGCATGCGCCACCACGCCCAGCTAATTTTTGTATTTTTAGTAGAGACAGGGTTTCACTGTGTTGGCCAGGATGGTCTCCATCTCTTGACCTCGTGATCCACCCACCTTGGTCTCCCAAAGTGCTGGGATTACAGGCGTGAGCCACCACGCCCGGTCCAATCAGTGGCATTTCTGTACACCAATAACATTCAAGCTGAGAGCCAAATCAAAAATGCAATCCCATTTGTAATAGCCACACACGCGCGCGCACACACACACACATAAAACCCACCTTGGAATACATCTAACCAAGGAGGTGAAAGCTCTTTACAAGGAGAACTACAAAACACTGCTAGAAGAAATCACAGGTAACACAAACAAATGGAAAAATATCCCATGCTCATAAATTGGAAAAATCAATATTGTTAAAATGGCCATACTGCCCAAAGCTGTCAAACTACCACCATTTTCACAGAATTATGAAAAGCTATGCTACAATTCTTATGGAACCAAAAAAGAGCCCAAATAGCCAAAGCAATTTTAAGCAAGAAGAATAAAGCTAGAGGCATCACACTACCAGTCTGTAACCAAAACAGTATGGTACTGGTAGAAAAATAGACACCTAGACCATTGGAACAGGATAGAGGACCCCTACCCCCAAAAGCCACATACCTACAACCATCTGATCTTCAACAAAGTTGACAACAACAACCAATGAGGAAAGGACTCTTTACTCAATAAATTATGCTGGGATAACTGGTTAGCTATATGCAGAGGAGTGAAACTAGACTCCTATATCACATACAAAAATCACATAGCATACAAAATTACATCACATACAAAAATTAACTCAAGATGGATTAAACGCTTAAACATAAGAGCTAAAATTATGAAAATCATAGAAGAAAAACTAGGATATACCATTCTGGACACCAGCCTTGGCAAATAATTTATGATTAAGTTCTCAAAAGCAATTTTACCAAAGCCAAAAATGGACAAGTGAGGCCTAATTGAACTAAAGAGCTTCTGCTCAGCAAAATAAACTGTCAACAGAGTAAACAGACAACCTACAGAATGAAAGAAAGCATTTGCAAACTATGCACCCAACAAAGGTCTAATATCCAGAATCTAAAAGTAACTTAACAAATCAATGAGCAAAAATATCTCCAATAAAAAGTGGGCAAAGGACATGAACAGACGCTTCTCAAAAGAAGACATACATGCAGCCAACAAATATGTGAAAAAAGAATCAACATCACTAATCGTTAGAGAAATCCAAATTAAAACCACAAGGAGATACTATTCCACACCAGTCAGAATGGCTGTTATTAAAAAGACAGAAAATAATAGATGTTAGTGACATTATGGAGAAAAGGGAATCTTTATACACTGTTGATGGGGATGTAAGTTAGTTCACCCACTGTGGAAAGCAGTTTAGAGATTTCCCAAAGAGCTTGGACTTACCATTGGACCAAGCAATTCCACTACTGAGTGTATACCCAAAGGAAAATAAATCATTCCTCAAAAGAGACACATGTACTCATATGTTTGTTGCAACACTATTCACAATAGCAAAGACATGGAATCAACCTAGACGCCACCAACAGTGGACTGGATAAAGAAAATGTGGTATATATACACCATGAAATACCATGCAGCCATTAAAAATAATAAAATCATGTCCTTTGCAGAAACATGAATGCAGCTGGAGGCCATTATCCAGAGTGAATTAATGCAGGAACAGAAAACCAAATATCACATGTCCTCACTTATAAATGGGAGTTAAACATTGAGCACACATGAACATAAAGATGGGAACAATAAACACTGGGCTACTAGAGTGAGGGAGTGGGCGAGGAGGTAAGGGTGGAAAAGCTACCTATCAGGTGCTTACTGCCTGAGTGTAGGGATTATTCATACACCAAACATTGGTGACACACAATTTACTTGTGTAACAAACCTGCACATGTACCCCCTTAATCTAAAAGTTGAAAAGGAAAAATTGTTAAATTCATATATTTGTTCCTTCTCTCATTCATTCATTCATTTGTCAAGCATAATTAGTTCCTTATTAGATAAAAGCTCTGTGCTGGATGATATGTGCATTGTACATGTGAATAAGGCTTGATTCCTCACATTTGGGAAGAGGAGAGGTAAGATCTACAAATGTAATTATAATACAGTTGGGCTGTGTGGTGTCCAGAGGTGGACAGCCTTTATCACAGACTGAAACAGAGAGAGAGGAAGAACCACATCATGGGAACACAAACACTTCCTGCTTAGGTTAGCTGTAGAGATATGAAACTGAGAGCCCGTGATGGATCTAAAACTCGAGCAGCCTTCTTGGATGTGCTTAGGATTCTTGGCAACTTCTCTCCCTTTCTGACCTTGAACTCTCTTTGCCTTTCTTTTTCTCCTAAGGTACTGTCAGAGTTCTCCTGGTCTTAGATTCCACTGGTCCCCTAAGAGTCAAAGGAGATGACTGCAGCGGCAGTGGCTGCACTGATCCCTGTACTGTACTCTGTGGCCAGCAACATCTGGCTACTACATTGGGTAGCAGCTGTGGTTTGGTTTAATTGCCATGTATGGAGTGGTGGGGTACGTGGTCCATGTGCCCTGGACCACCACCCGTGAAGATTCCCAGTGCCCTGGCAAAGTCACCTATCCTTGCTTGATGGAGTATTTTGAAAAAAAATTTGGCAATCCTATAATGGGAATTTGGTACTTCTTCCTCTTCACAGTCCTATTCTTCCTTATGGAATTCATGGCTCAGCTTTGGCATAAGCAAGGTGAAGGGGAATGAGTGGAGCTGGGAGCAGGTGAAGTGGAGGAGGGCTACATGGTGGGAATCCAGGAACACACCACCTCCCCAAAGAAATCCATCCTGAACTTCCACCAGAGAAGATGACTTTGCTTTTCTACCTCCTGTGCTTTCTCCTGCAGGTTGGCACCCAGCATGTGTTTCTGTTCCTTCTCCTGTTTCAGTGCCTGCTTGTGGTGAGCAAAGCCAATAACCACTACAGCACCGATGGCTGCCCTGGCCCCTCTCTCTGCCTGAGGTGAGTAACCCTGGAGAAACAGATGTCCATCCACACCCTCATCACCTTGTCCTGCATGGCCATCCTCTTTATGATGCATTCAGGGGCCTTTTGAGTTCTAAGTTTTGGATGATTGAAATTTGGGAGGGATGACACCTTTCTTACTTAAAGTCTTTTCTCCCTCACACAACGCTTGTGTTCCTGTAAATATTGTGTCTGGGGCAGGGCTTCCTCCTGCTAACCTTCTTTGGTTTTCTCCTTTAAAAAACAAACATTTGCTGTTCTGTTAAGAGTTTTCTCTCTCTACAGCCAAGCTAAGGCTGTCTGACTACGGGTGGTGGTATGCAGTTGAGAACCTTGCAGAACTCTTTCACGTAGGCTGTCTAATTTGATTCTCACCTGAAGCCTGTGACGCTAAGCTTTCTTCCGATATCTCCAAATCCAGAAGAGTCCTTATAGTCCTGGAACAAAGAGCTTTAGATCGATTTACTTGTATTCTGGCCTCTCTAGCATTGGTTTTAAATACAGAGAAGGCCATTATTTCCCAGAGAAAAATTCTCAGCTGTGCTTTCAGGGTAGGGTCACCCTGCTTCTTCCTCTTGGAATTAATTCCCCAAACTCTTAGGAGAGCCCTCAGTCTTGATGCCTCCCTTGAGTTTCCGGTGAGGACTACATATACCTGGATGAGTACCATTGGGGAACAGGAGGCATTTTATAAGAATATTTACTGTACATATTGCGGCAATGCTGAAAGTCCCACCCCTTCAACCAAGGGACTCCAGTCTGAAAATTGGCTTAGGTCTGGCAAGGGGGTTAGAATGAGAGTCAGTGGAAGCAACCCACTGGGGTTCACTGTACTGAGAACTGTGCCTTGCTCCCAGACCTGACCCATCTATCTTGAGATAAACTGCAGCCAACTCAGGTCTACACTAGGTTATTAACCACTCTTTGGGGCTCCCTGCCAAGTCCTGGTGTTTGCAAGCACAAGGGAGTTTGACTAGACATGGCAAAATCTCTTCACATTTAGAGATGGGCAAAGCTGGGGATTAGAATGAGGAGGATGTTTCAGAGAAGGTATGGTCAGTCACCTCATCCTGTGTTAGGCATATCACCCTCAAAAGTAGTTTGAGTGACCATGCTGTGCCCAAGGCTTGGGCTCCATCCAGGGGCTAAAGTTGAGATGTAGAGCAGGGGCATCCAGTCCGTGCTGTTCAAGTGAGCATGATGTTCACAGATCACCTGAATGAAGAGGAATTTTCCCCTAGTGTAGTCATATACACCTCAAGATGACCCGGTGATTTTCTGTGTCCTGGTGTCCCCATTGCAATCCTCTCCTTTTGCGTGCAGACAGAGACTGTGACTTGCTTCTAACTAATAGGGTATGGTAAAGGATGTCACTCCTGTGATCATAGTATGTTATGTGGAAGTCCATTTGAGTAGGGCAGAGCAAAAGTTTTCCTTGCTGGCTGTTAGGAAGTAAGTTGCCATGTTATGAGAAGGCCAATGCAGGGAGATAAATGCAAAGAATTGCAAGCACCCTTTTAGAGCTGAGAGTGGCCCCCAGCTGACAGCCTGTAGGTAAACGGAGACCTTGGTCATAGACGGCAAAGGAATTGATTCTGCCAACAATTTTTTTTTTTTGAGACAGAGTCTTGCTCTTGGCACCCAGGCTGGAGTGCAATGGCATGGTCAACTCACTGCAACCTCCACCTCCCAGATTCAAGCCATTCTCCTGCTTCAGCCCCCCGAGTAGATGGGATTACAGGTGACTGCCACCACGCCCAGCTAACTTTTTTGTATTTTTAGTAGAGATGGGGTTTCACCATGTTGGCCAGGCTGGTCTTGAACTCCTGACCTCAGGTGATCCACCTGCCTTGGCCTCCGGAAGTGCTGGAATTACAGGCACGAGACACCATGCCTGGCCTCTGCCAAAAATTTTAATAAATTTTGAAGTGGATTCTTCCCCAGTCAAGCCTCAAGATGAGAATATAACCCAGTATATATCTTCATTACAGCTTTGTGAGGCCACAGGCTAAGGACCCATAATTGGTCTCCCATATCAACTGTGAGATGATATATATATGTTGGTTTAGGTTGCTAAGTTTGTGGACATTTGTTACACAGCATTAGAAAACTAACACAGTGACTGTGGGGCCCCTGCAATGGTACAGGAGCCAAGGGAAGCTGAGCGATCTCAGCATTAGGCATGTGTGGAGACATCCTTTTCTTTCCTCCCAGAAAACAATCCTCCTTCACTTCTTGCAGCAGCAAACCCAGCTTACTGCAAGAGGCCTGAGCAAGTCTTAGTAGAGTGTCCAAGACTGAGACCATTCTGCTGCTGCAGCAGCTCCTGTGCTTTCTCTCTGGATAAGAAAGCTCTCGCACAGGCCAGTCCTGCAAAAATACTTGTGGTCCTGAATAGATCCATTCCGTTGTACATTTAGGCTCAGCGAGGTGAAACTTGAGGTCCCAGTACAGTTGCGCACACAATTACAAGTAAGCAACCTGCTGGACTTACACAACCCCAGCAAGCACAAGACTCAGCAGTTAGAGCTGCTTGATGCCACCTTCCACACTCATCCTAAGCTGGGGATCTTTGTGCACTGTGTAACCTACACCACTGTGTGTATGGCCCTTGGAGTCTCCCTTTTGAAATGCAGTTGAGTTTGTGGGAAGGCCAGCAGGCACCATGTGGGTGAAGGTCTACCCAATGCACGCATGGAGTTATGTAGTTATTTAAAAGAGGGATTGCCTCTCAGAGATGTGGGACATTTTAGGGGTGAATCAGAAGCAAGTGTTGCTGTATACCTAGTGCCTATAAACAGTTTTTGATACATAGTAGGGACTTGACAAACACTTTTTGGGCACACAGAGTATAACCACAACCGCTCAGATAATCTTGATGTTTCTAGGGCTTGTAAGTAGTGGAAATACTGTTCTCAAGCATGTTCATTGAGAGTCAAACCTCAAAACTCAACGTCTGGTTTATGTCACAAGTAACCCTTTTATGTCCACTCTCCTGGGCTTATCCTGGTTGCAGACAATGGCCCCCAGTGGTTGGGTCTGTGCCATCTTGTTTCAAAGGATAGATGGAGGCTGCCTCAGAGGCTTCAGTTTAACCATAAAGGAAGGAAAGTTTGGACAGAAACAGCTGTCAGTCAGCAGCTGGGTTTGAACAGTTGATGGTCTAGATGAAGATTGTTCCAGGCAGTGACAATGGCAAGGGTCCTGACCCTTACTGAGATGGTCTATTGGTTAGGGATCAATAGGCACAGAAACCACAGTAATTTGAATGTTGAGACTTTAATACAAAGACTCATTAACTAGTTAAAAGTGGCTGACTACTTAACATGGTAAAAAGAAGACTTAGAATTGTCCAGAAGTAGCAATTTCAGAAAGCAGCTTTTACCTCTGGGGCTGAGGGAGAGAACAAAGAGTCTTAGCCACACTAAGAATGTGTGGCTGCCACAGAAACCTGTAGCCTTGGATGATTAAAAAAACTTGGCAGAATTCCTGGGTCAGAGCTAATCTGTAGGAGCAGAGCAACTTGCCAGAGGGTGCAGGCAGGAGCCAGTCCATGAGTGGGTGCTACCAAGCCTCCTGAAAACCAAAGAACCAGCTGCTGTGCCAAAAACTAGGACACCAGAAGGAATTCCTTTCTCTCTGCTATTGCCTCTCAGTGTCCTAGTATTAACTATTGACAAGTTCTAACATCAAGCCATCTGGTAAAGGAGAAATGTTCATAGGGTCCAGCTCCAGTATAACAAAGCAGAAAAAGAGGGATGGATTTGGAGTTGGGAGGCAATACATTGATAACTGGCACAGTCTATCTGTTTGGCCACCCAACTTCTCTATATATCCTTCTATACACACATGCCCTAATAAGCTGAAACTGTCCTTTGTACAAGTGAAGTTCTCATACTCTTTCCAAAGACATTATATCCATTGCTGGCTACATTCGGTACTTCCAGGTTTAGTCACAGGCAGGAAAGGCAAATTCATATCCAGAATATGTGTCTGCTGTTGTGAGGACAAATCTCTGCTCTCTCAATAGTGGAAGACAGCCAAGGTAATCAGCTTGCCATGAGGAGGCTGGCTGGTATCCCTGACGGATGGATCCACACGGGGCTTGGTGTTGATATATTCTGTTAGGAGATTATGACCCAACAGGTGAAGTTCCCGGTTCAGTGGGGATGTGCATATTGTTGAGCCCAGGAAGAACCTCCATCCCTGCCATGGCCATTTTGTTCGTGGGTCCACTGAGCGGTCAATGGGGTGGTTGAGGAAAGAAGCTGACTGATATTCACAGAGTGTATAATTTTGTCCATTGGATTATTGAGAGCTTCCTTTGCAGTGAGTGCCCTTTGGTGAGCATCCACGTGGGACAAAAATATCTTCAGGCTGCCAATTCAGAGAAGAAGTCCTCCCACATATATTTTCTTCAGACTTCTTTCTCACCGGTATTTCAGTTCTGTTCCTTCCAAGTTCAAGACCATTCGAACTGTTAACAACTGCTCATGAGTCACGTAGATTTTTTATTTCTGGCCATTTCTCAGTCCAGCAAACTTGGCAACCAACGATACTGGCCAAAATTCTGCCCACTTGAAGAATTTTCCTTCACCATTCCCTCTCACTCCCATAAAGTAGCACTCCTTAGTGGAGTCTTATGC